>NC_057809.1:159446483-160046483 GCF_018294505.1 Triticum aestivum
CTCCACCCCAGCCTCGGTCGGCGGCGCGTTGCCTCCACGAACCGGGCAGGGCCCCGCCTCGGCCCCTCCCCGAGCACGCCTGGCCATGGCTCCGGCCAGCGGCCCGCGTCCCTGCCCGGCCGGCCCTGGTGCTAGCTCCGGTCGGCGGCGGGCTCTGCTCCTCCGGCCGACCACGACCAGCCCCGTCCCTCCCGGCCCTCCATCGCCGTGACGCTCCTCTGCCCGGTGAGCTATGCTCTTTTTTTTCATTTTTCCTACTATGACATTCATAGTTTCATATTAATTTGCTGCAAATAACTACTATGTATGGAGATGTGTAACTTATCTTCATAAAGACAAGTGATGTAATTGTTAGCATTGTTCTCTTCTAGATTTTATGTCCATAAGCCTAATATTTGTACCAATATGATATGTAATGGATTATGACAATATATGCATGTGAGATTAATGGATGGTGTATTCGGCCACTAAGTCTATTCACATATGCATGCAAAACAAATTTTTGAGTTGCTGTTTGTGTCATGTTCTTTGAGTTGTTGACGTCTAGAGATGGCATGGATAGGAGGTGAAGTTGTGTCTAAATCCTTGCTATGTGACATTTAGTTTCTAAAATAGTTGTGTGAGATGTGCTCCAAAATTGACATATGATGAGTGGTTAATTAATCATGATGATCTTGCTAAAAAAATTGAAGGACAAAATTTTACACTTGACGAAATATGATTTTTTTTCATAGTTTAAACTGTCAATGCTTAACCTATTTTTTTGCACTTGGTCGAATTAACAGGATTTGTGGTGTTCCATCTTCGTGGAGTGACCGTCGACGTTGGAGGTGTTTGTCCACGATCGTCCCTCCTTTGATCGACTACATCCTCTACATCGGAGGGTGAGCAACAATTCCATGACCTCGTCCACTTTTTTTCCATGTCACTAGATTGAATTTTCACATCAAGTCGCGTAACCTAGGTCTCCCGTCCGAAAGGGTTGCATCGATAAATATGCATTCAATTGCATATTTATCACCGCAGCTCTTTCGGATTGTCCAGCGCTTTCCACGGACAGCCCGAGGATGTGTAGATTGGGTACGTTGTTCATGCTCTACCCCGTTCCGAGACAGGATTTCGGTGGCGCCTCCCTGTTGTTCTCCGGATGCACATTCTCTCGACATTTTGCCGAGACGTGTATTTGGAGAACAGCGGGGAGGTGCTGCCGAAATTTTGTCTCGGAATGGGGTAGAGCATGGACCATACTCAATCTACACATTCTTGGGTGGGATTAGGACCCATCTTTACCTATTAGAGATGTAGGTGGATTACTCGTCAACCTTGTAAAAAATAAAATATTGATGTTGGTAATTTAAATGAATCCTTAATTTTGTTGTGTGGCTTCCAATAAAGCAGAGATGGCAGATAATCAGTGGATGTATAGTGGGTTTATCCGTCGGAATCAAGTAACAACAGAGTGGGTCGAGAAAACTGATGTGTTTTTGAAAGAGATATTCCGTAGTCCAATGAGGATGGTGCCAGAATGCCCGTGTGCCAGATGTGGGAGACGTATCCGCAGAGATAAGAGTGAGATGACTAAGCACCTTCGCACGCATGGATTTATGCCCAACTTTAATATGCCGATAAACTTTGCCCAGCGGGACCATGGTAGAGAGGATGTGATACGACAACGCGTTGCTGGTTATGAGGACGATGGGGTTAGAGACATGCTAGATGATGTCTTTGCTGCACAGCCGACACCTCCGTCACATTCAGCGAATGAACCAGAGGAGCCGGAGGAAACCGCAAAGGCCTTCCTGGAAATCTTGGCCTCGTCAAAGAAACCTCTCTATGAGGGTGCCAAGCTGTCTGTGCTGGATGCCATCTCGCAACTGATGGCAGTGAAGGCTGAGTACGGCTGTAGCCGAGGTTGCTTCGAAGCATTTCTGGGAGTATGGGCTAACAGCCTGCCCGAGGGCCATGAACTGCCGAAAACCATGTACGATACGAAGGATATGGTGAGACGCACAACTGGACTCACATTACCCACTTCACGCAGCTTCCCTATTTTAAGGACCTCAAACTTCCATACAACATCGACGTGATGCACACCAAAAAGAATGTCGCAGGGTCCCTTTTTAACACGATCCTCAACATTCCTGATAAGACAAAGGATAATGTTAATGCTAGAGTCGATCAACAGAATATTTGTGATAGACCACGTCTTCACATGCAACCTCCCACAGGCAGTCGAAAATCTTGGTTCAAGCCAGATGCTGACTTCGTACTTAAAAAGGATCATAAGATGGAGGCATTCAAGTGGCTGAAACACGTCGTGAAGTTCACTGATGGTTATGCGTCGAATATAAGTAAGGGGGTCAATCTTTCAACGGGCAGAATGACCGGGCTCAAGAGTCATGACTATCATGTATGGATTGAGCGGATTATGCCGGTGATGGTTCGGGGCTATGTTCCCGAGCGTGTCTGGCGTGTGCTTGCAGAGTTAAGCCATTTCTTCCGAACGCTTTGTGCTAAAGAAGTATGTCCTGAGAAGATAAAAGAAATGCATAAGAAGGCGCTGGAGTTGATATGCAAGCTAGAGAAGATCTTCCCGCCAGGCTTCTTTACTCCGATGACACATCTCATTTTGCACCTTGCGAACGAGGTATTGTTGGGGGGCCCTGTGCAGTATCGTTGGCAGTACGGCCCTGAGAGACAGAACAAGCATCTGAGACAGAAATGTGGAAACAAAGCTAAGATTGAAGCTTCCATAGCTGAGGCAGTTATCCTAGAGGAGGTGGCAGACCTCAGGACAGCCTACTATCCGGACCATGTTCCCACGTTGCACAATAAGGTGTATCGATACAATACAGAAGAACCCAAGTATAAACCCAAGTTGCCTCTATTCACCGGGCAAGGTGGCAGGGCTGGATGCTCGACATCTTATGTCATGCCACGAGATGAGTGGGAGGATGTCATGTTCTATATCTTGCACAACATCAAGGAAGTTGAGGATGAGTGGATGAGGTAATACCTTTGCACCATTCTTTTAGTCAATTCGTTATGTTCACTTTGCCTAGTTCTTATACCGCTTTTTTTATTGTAGTCGATTCGTTGAAGAAGAATGGACAGGAATGCTGCCTCCTACTGAAGCGGAGGCACTTGCTCTTCTCCGAAAGGGTGCTGATGGAAGGAAAAATTTCGTTGCGTGGTTCATGGAGAAAGTAATTTTTCACACTTTCAATTAAACTCATGCACCCTATAATTTCAATTAAACTCATGCACCCTATAATTTCAATTGAACTTGTAGGGAAATGATCCGACCGAATCAATGGATGAAGAATTGAGATGGGTTTCCATGCGTTTTGACCCTGTCGTCATGACATGCGAAAAGTATGATGTGAATGGGTATCGCTTCCATACAGAGGAGCACCAGAACAGTCGACCTGATCCCAAAACCATAAATACCGGAGTCTTCACTGAAGGAGATAATAAAATAGATTACTACGGAAGGGTAGGAAAAATATACGAGCTTACATTCAAACTTGGCCGCGAACACCTAAGTCTCACTGTGTTCAAATGCCGATGGTTCGACCCCAAAAAGGGCCTGAGACATACGCCTTCTGTTGGTTTAGTTGAAGTTAAACCATCAACCGTCTATGCCGGAGCTGATCTCTTTATCGCCGCTACCCAGGCCACACAAGTATATTATCTGCCTTACCCATGCCAGAAAGAGTACCTAAAGGGCTGGGAAGTTGTGTTCAAGGTGTCGCCGCATGGTAAGCTACCGGACCCAAACGATGATGATTACTACAACATAAACCCCATGACATACGAGGGACTGTTCTATCAAGAGGAACATGATGACGTGGTCCGAAACAACGAGGATGATGACTTGGGTTATGTTGACCTGGACCCAAACGACGACGACGCATGGATTGATGGTGAGGCAGTTGTGAATCAAAGAGACATAATTATGCTTGAAAAGTTAAATGAAGACGCTGACGATGAGGAAGAGCCTCCACCTCCGTCAGACAACGAAGAAGATATGCATGATAGTGATGATGAGACCGCTCCACAAATAGATTACAATAGTGATGATTCATATGGGTTCTAGAAAATGTAAGTTCTTTTAATGATCATTAAAATAGTATGCTTAATGTGCTCTTCTGGTATTAAAGTTTTTCCTGTATGCTTGTTTAATTGATATCCTTACTAATTGTTTATTCTCTTCTCAATGCAAGTTTGCTAATCATGGGCAAGTCCAGCGGTGCCAGTTTCCTCAGTAAATTTAAAGGACTTACTCGGAGTGGACGAGCCCACAAGGTTCCCTCCCAACTACGCGAGGATGACACCTCACAGGGAGGTGGAGGGGTCGGGGGAGGAGACCCTAGAGGAGGAGGCGGTGGGGGGAGAGCCCCTAGAGGAGGAGGAGGTGGGGGGAGAGGCAGTCGGGGCAAAAAACTCCGGGCCTTGTCCGAAATAGGAGGGTCTTATTCGATGCCCTCCCATACAGAGGCACCTTCTGAGTCTGTGGAGGAGGAGTATGTTCCTGATGGCGAGGAGGAGGAAGCCGAGGAGGAGGGTGAGGAGGAGGAGGCCGAGGAGGAGGGTGAGGAGGAGGAGGCCGAGGAGGAGGGTGAGGAGGAGGGCGAGGAGGTGGAGGGGAGGTTGATCCCGAGTTGTGGGGTGACTTGCCACCGGGTGCTCCGCAGGGGTGGCTGCGTGGTAATGCCGGACTACCTACACCACCTTCTATCGAGGAGCACAAGTGGCTCATTGAACCTGTGGGGACAGAGTAAGTGCCTCTCAATCATATTTTCAACACATGACAACATTTTCTTATTGTACACATGGCAATCATTTGATTCTTTTGCAGAAACTGGATCCTTCGCAGAAATGGCCGTAAACCGAACGGCCTTATCACTGTCCTGTTGAAGCACTTTTGGCCTGGCCTATTCTGCCCGCGGCCAGACAGGGACCCGCAGCTGCGGGTTTTGGCCACGAGCTGGGCCCACTACGAGGCTTGCAGCAACGCGGAGTACGGGACGGCCGCTAAGGCCGTGATCACCAAATTTTGGGTAAGTTCTCTTCTGAATTACTTGTCTTCAGTTTCGTTCATAGTTTATCATTGGATCACTCAACTCATGCCTTGTTTGCTTCTGGTTTATGCAGCAACTCTATAGAGTTCTTGACGAGCACAAGGCCAGAGCCGACGTGGTCTTGCTTGCGGCTGCGAAGAAGAAAGCTCGTCAGTTGCAGTACGAGGTGCGCTGGGTTGCCGTCTCGCAGTACTACCACTACTACCTGCACCAAAAGATGACCAAAAGTCAAGCGCAGAAGCAGCGACTTACCTTGAACAGGGAGCAGTTCATGATGGTAACTATTACTAACTTTTCATTGTTTCAAGCAGTCAACTCTATGTTTCGTGCTCACATGTCATGCTTCCAAAATTTGCATAGGTTGTTCCTCGTTGGTGCTATGGAAGGCATGACGGATAGGCGAGTTTGGTGGATAGGTGGCTCGGCGCCGATGCAGAGTTTGCTGCCAAGAGCATCAAGGGCCGGGCTAACCGTGGAGCCGACGGGACACACGGCCAAGGAAACAAGAACCACTGGAGCTTCAAGGCCATGAAGGTATATCTATGTGCATGATGCATTTTTGTTCTTCTTTACCGTCATGTTCTTATGTATGGCTAACTTCTATTTGACGTTGTAGGAGGACAAGTTGAAGAGGCCGCTCTCAGACATGGAGTCGTGGAAGCTGGCCCGCGAGCGGAGTCGTCGCAAGGAGGGCGAGAGCCAGTACTACGGCAAGACCGAGGAGCACCTGGGGTCTTACATTCATCACTATCAGGAGTTGCATCCGGATGTTCCTGTTGCCGAGGTCGCCCAGTCTCAGATCGACGACACGGCGGTGGTGGCCATCCAGGGGAAGAAGAATGGCCGGTATCCGTGTTTCGATGGCTTGATCACTCCTTCGATCTCGTACACACAGCTTCGGGCTAGCAACCCGAGCCAGTTAGAGAGTACGGGGCGTTCACAGACTCCTTTAGCCCGCCAGCATGCTGTAAGTACTTCCTCTTTATCTTTTTCTATCTAGCATTCTCAGTTTATTTTCAGCATTGCTCACTTAGAAACAATCTAAATTATGTAGGCATATAAGGAGTTTGTCGAGCATAGGAATCTCGAGGTGCGGGAGTACTTGAAACGAGTGAAGGCAAACGATGATTACAACCGTCAGATGATGACGGTTAGTTCTGCCCTCTTAAAACCAAGCTAAATTTTTGCACTTTCATTCCTTCTAATCTTCTAGTTTGCTTGTTTAACTAACATTCAGGCTATGTTGGCGGCTTGGAGTAACGGCACGGGTCCACCACAAATGGGACCCCCACCACCACCTGCGGGAGAACCCCCACACGTGCCCACGTTCGATGAATGGGTGGCACTAGGCAGTGATGGTCCGGTTAGTACATTTGCCTAACTACTGACAAACTAGTTCTCGTTCATTCAACACTATCATATCATATTTACTGTTAGAATCTTTTCTGAAACATGTAGGGGACCGGTGGCTCGACTCCTGCTCCATCGACCCCAGTCACTCCGATCTGGCAGAGTGGTGGTGGTCGCGATGGTAGTTTTGGCGGAGGTGGTGTTGGTTTTGGCGGAGGTGGTGGTTTTGGCGGAGGTGGTGGTTTTGGCGGAGGTGGTGGTTTTGGCGGAGGTGGTCTTGCTTGATGATTCCGTGCATGTGGCTGTCGTGCCATGCCTTTCATATTCCTACTTTTATGATGTTTCATGTCTTGCACTACTTTTATGTTCATGAACTTGAGTCGGTGATGATCTTTAGATGATGTGATGAACTTGAGTATGTTTAGATGATGATGGTGAACTTGAGTATGTTTAGATGATGAACTGTCATATTTCTGCATAATTTCATATTGTTCTGTTTTGAAATGCTGTCAAATGAATTGGAAAAGAGAAAACAGGGAAAATAAAATAAAAAAAACTATGCCTACGGCAAAGCCGTCGGCATATATAAGCCCAGGAGTCACCAGGGCTCGCCACGTGGCGGATCTATGCCGACGGCTTTGCCGTAGGCATAGATGAAAATCTATGCCGACGGTAAAGCCGTCGGCATATCTCTGCTGCCAGGAGTAACCAGAAGAAGACACGTGGCAGGGCTATGCCTACGGCAAAGCCGTCGGCATAGATTCATCTATGCCTACGGCTTTGCCGTAGGCATAGCCCTGCCACGTGGCATTGCATGATTCGTCCGCATTTTTGACGGCGCCGTCCGTTGCCGTCAGACGAAAAAGACTGCCGACGGCTGACGCTAGGCCGTCGGCATAGGCCCCTATGCCGACGGCTTTACTATGCCGACGGTCTGACAAGACTACGCTGACGGCATCTACGCCGACGGGTCTATGCCGACGACAGCCGTAGGCATAGGCCTATGCCGACGGCTTGGGGGCCTATGCCGACGGCCCTTGGCCGTAGGCATAGACCGTGAGTCCGGTAGTGAATGTTGCAACATAGGAGAATTCCATGTGTTTATAAAACTCAAAAATCATTCAAGTGAAAAGGAATAGTACTCCCTCTGTTCTTAACTTTACTTTATAATAAGTCAGAGATACTTATTTTGGGAGGGGGATTGGATGATTTGCTCCACTTTACAACGAGTTGGATGATTTGCCCTGTGATTGTCTCAATAACAGTGGCCCCGGGCCCCACCCGGTAGCCTCTCAGAGGGGGCAAATGATCTTATGGAGAAGTAAAGTGGGGCAAAAGATTCAATTTCTCATTTTGGGATGAAGGAAGTAGTATACAATGACCTACTAGTAACATAAATGGTCCATCTTGATTAGTACTCCCGGCCTTTAATGAGTTCTAGTATGCAGCACCAACATAATTTATTTATTTTAGAAAAGAAGGATGTACTCCCGGCCTCTGTATCTGAACGCCAACATAATTGGGTAAACAAGATTACATGAACATGAACATAGTGAACAGATTTTAACTTTATTCTATGAATTTTGATATACACTTATCTATTTTTCAATTCGGCAGCGCTCAAATCTGTTTGCAAACAATCACATCTTCCTACATCATATATACGTTACTTGAGATAGCCTTTCGTCGGTCGCTCTCCTGGCGACTCGGGGGGCGAACCCTAGCGCCGCCACTCACCTACCCCGTCCCCTCCCTCGTCTCGCCGCCGCCAGAGGCTCCGACCAGCGGAGCTTGGCTGGATCCCGGGACGACGGCTGTCGGTGTCAAAACCGGCGGATCTCGGGTAGGGGGTCCCGAACTATACATCTAAGGCGGATGGTAACAGGAGGCAGGGGACACGATGTTTATCCAGGTTCGGGCCCTCTTGATGGAGGTAATACCCTACGTCTTGCTTGATTGTTCGTAATGATATGAGTATTATAAGAGTTGATCTACCATGAGATCGTAGAGGCTAAACCCTAGAAGCTAACCTATGGTATGATTGTCTGTTGTCGTACGGACTAAACCCTCCGGTTTATATAGACACCGGAGGGGGCTAGGGTTACACAGAGTCGGTTACAAGGGAGGAGATCTACATATCCGTATTGCCTAGCTTGCCTTCCACGCCAAGGAGAGTCCCATCCGGACACGGGACAAACTCTTCAATCTTGTATCTTCATAGTCCAACAGTCCGGCTGTCCGGAGACCCCCTAATCTAGGACTCCCTCAGTAGCCCCTGAACCAGGCTTCAATAACGATGAGTCCGGTGCGCAGTTTTGTCTTCGGCATTGCAAGGCGGGTTTGTTAAGGCATATCTCTCTCGATGTAGTTTTGGTGATTGATGACAACATATTTGCAGACTAACCTTGTGCTTTGAGCATTTCAGAGATTCATCCTTCGGCTTGAGACGATTTCTTTCCCCTCGAAGTGTTTTTCAAGACGGTGTAGCTCTTTCGTTTCTTGTTGGTGGATTAGTTTCGTAGGAGCCACCGTACTATCAAGAGGGGGTCCACTTTGGTATGGCTAGGCTGGAATCATCACATACACTTTTGTTTCACACCCTTCGGGCCTTCCCGCGTCGTTGGAGGTCTTATTCCCTGCTGTTTGGGCAGTCTTTAGCCCCAGCAGTAGTACCGTGGTGCCCAGCGGTAGTACCGCTTGTGTGTCCTCAGCGGCAGTACCGCTGCGGTACCGGGCCACTACCGCCTCGACTCGAGGGGGGCACTTCTCTTGTCGGGTTGAGCGGCACTTGCAGCAGTAGTAGATGCAGTAGTACCGCCCTGCCATCACGGCAGTACCGCGCTCGGCCTGTCCGGAAGTACCATGCTGGGTCAGTCCCTCCTCTATCTTCAAGCCCTCTCTGGCTGGGTGGTAGTACCGTAAGGGGGAGCGGTAGTACCGCTGCCCACTGCGGTAGTACCGCCCTCTGCGGGGCTGTTTAGTGGGGTAACGGTTGGATTGTTCCCCCCACTATAAAAGGGGGTCCCCTTCTTATTTGTTGACCCACCTCTTCCCCCAAAAGTTCCATTATTGCTCCAAGCTCCATTTTCGCCCGATCTCTTTTTCTAGCCAACCAAACTTGTTGATTTGCTCGGGAGTAGTTGAGAAGGCCCCGATCTACACTTCCACCAAGAGATATTTGATTCCCCCACTAATCCCTAGCGGATCTTGTTACTCTTTGGTGTTTGAGCACCCTAGACGGTTGAGGTCACCACGGAGCCATAGTCCATTGTGGTGAAGCTTCGTGGTGTTCTTGGGAGCCTCTGATTGAGTTGTGGAGCTTGCCCCAACCTTATTTGTAAAGGTCCGGTCGCTGCCTCCAAGGGCACCAATAGTGGAATCATGGCATCTCGCATTGTGTGAGGGCATGAGGAGAATACGGTGGCCCTAGTGGCTTCTTGGGGAGCATTGTGCCTCCACACCGCTCTAACGGAGACGTACTTCCCTTCAAAAGGAAGGAATTTCGGTAACACATCCTCGTCTTCACCGGGTCCACTCTTGGTTATCTCTTACCTTTACTTGTGCAAGCTTATTAGTGTTACTTCTCTTGCTTGCGTGTATGTTCATTGTTGTTGCATCATATAGGTTGCTCACCTAGTTGCACATCTAGACAACCTACTTTGATGCAAAGTTTAATTTGGTAAAGAAAAGTTAAAAATTGTTAGTTGCCTATTCACCCCACTCTAGTCAACCATATCGATTCTTTCAATTGGTATCAGAGCCTCGTCTCTTTACTAAGGACTTTGCCGTCTGAAGAGTATGGTTGACACCGTAGATGGTGTGGAGGAGCACTCTGGTGTAAATCCGATCTCGTCTACGGGTGATGGGGGAACCTCGGTCTCCCGTGAGGAATTCAATGTGGCCTTGGAGACATTGAAAACCTCAATGACGACCGAGGTTGAAAGCATGTTTACTAAATTCATTGAAGGGCTTAAACTATCCACCGCACCGTTGAAAGTGGGTGATCCCACCGACAAGGTGATGGATGCTATCTCCGACAAGGGGGAAACTAGTAGTGAAAAGGCTCCTTCTTCTAGTGGTAAAAATGGCACCGTCATCTTTGCCCATGTGGAACTACCACTTGTTTATGGTGGACCAAATCCTTCCACTCATTTGAATCATGCCGGTCCTCCCCCTAAGATTGTGAAAAATGAGGACTTTGATTCTTGGGTTTATCGCTTTAAGCGTCATTTAAATCATTTGAAGACTAATCTTTGGAGAATCATTGAAGAAGGTTTCCATCCGCATGATCCAAGCAACTTCACTCCTCGAGAAGCCGCGGATAATCAATTCAATAAGAATGCTCTCTTCATCATTCAAGATGTAATTCCACCCGAAGATCTACCTCATCTTCGGCCCTTCGCCTTGGCCAAAGATGCATGGCTCTGTGTTGTCTCTCTCTACCGGGGAAGCGCAAGCATTCAACGCTCCAACTATGAAGTAGTACAAGATGAAGCCGATGAGTTTGCAATGAAAGAAGATGAAGAACCTCGTGAGCTTTATCGGAGAGTAACCAAACTCGCGGTCTCACTCCGAGATCACGGAAGCAAGGACACGGATGACAATTGGATCAAGCGCAAATTTCTCAAGGCAATGATGCCTTACCACAAGGCCATGTCCTCCGTCATTCGTCAAAGGCCGGACTTCCACACTTTGACCTCAAGTGAAGTGTTGGATGAGTTTGTGGCTATGAACATCTTGGACAAGACCGCCGACTGTTGGGGAACATAGTAATTTCAAAAAATTTCCTACGCACACGCAAGATCATGGTGATGCATAGCAACGAGATGGGAGAGTGTTGTCTACGTACCCTCGTAGACCGAAGCGGAAGCGTTGATGCAACGTAGAGGAAGTAGTCGTACGTCTTCCCGGTCCAACCGATCCAAGCACCGTTACTCCAGTACCTCCGAGTTCTTGGCACACGTTCAGCTCAATGACGCTCCCCGGGCTCCGATCCAACAAAGCTTCGGGGAGGAGTTCCGTCAGCACGACAGCGTGGTGACGATCTTGATGTTCAACCATCGCAGGGCTTCGCCTAAGCACTGCTACAATATGACCGAGGTGGAATATGGTGGAGGGGGGCACCGCACACAGCTAAGGAACGATCACGAAGATCAACTTGTGTGTTTATGGGGTGCCCCCTGCCCCTGTATATAAAGGAGTGGAGGAGGGGAGGGCCGACCCTCTCTATGGCGCGCCCTAGGGGAGTCCTACTCCCACCGGGAGTAGGATTCCCCCTTTCCTAGTCCAACTAGGAGTCCTTCCATGTAGTAGGAGTAGGAGACAAGGAAGGGGAAGGGAGAAGGGAAGGAAGGAGGGGGCGCAGCCCCTCCCCCTAGTCCAATTCGGACTAGGCCTTGGGGGGCGCACGGCCTGCCCTAGGCAGCCCATCTCTCTTTCCCGTATAGCCCAATAAGGCCCAATACTTCTCCCCCCGTATTCCCGTAACTCCCCGGTACTCCAAAAAATACCTGAATCACTCGGAACCTTTCCAATGTCCGAATATAGTCGTCCAATATATCGATCTTTACGTCTCGACCATTTCGAGACTCCTCGTCATGTCCCCGATCTCATCCGGGACTCCGAACTCCTTCGGTACATCAAAACTCATAAACTCATAATATAACTGTCATCGAAACCTTAAGCATGCGGACCCTACGGTTCAAGAACAATGTAGACATGACCGAGACACGTCTCCGGTCAATAACCAATAGCGGCACCTGGATGCCCATATTGGCTCCTACATATTCTACGAAGATCTTTATCGGTCAGACCGCATAACAACATACGTTGTTCCCTTTGTCATCGGTATGTTACTTGCCTGAGATTCGATCGTCGGTATCCAATACCTAGTTCAATCTCGTTACCGGCAAGTCTCTTTACTCGTTCCGTAATACATCATCCTGCAACTAACCCATTAGTTGCAATGCTTGCAAGGCTTAAGTGATGTGCATTACCAAGAGGGCCCAGAGATACCTATCCGACATTCGAAGTGACAAATCCTAATCTCGAAATACGCCAACCCAACATGTACCTTTGGAGACACCTGTAGAGCTCCTTTATAATCACCCAGTTACGTTATGACGTTTGGTAGCACACAAAGTGTTCCTCCGGCAAACGGGAGTTGCATAATCTCATAGTCATAGGAACATGTATAAGTCATGAAGAAAGCAATAGCAACATACTAAACGATCGGGTGCTAAGCTAATGGAATGGGTCATGTCAATCAGATCATTCAACTAATGATGTGATCCCGTTAATCAAATAACAACTCTTTGTCCATGGTTAGGAAACATAACCATCTTTGATTAACGAGCTAGTCAAGTAGAGGCATACTAGTGACACTCTGTTTGTCTATGTATTCACACATGTATTATGTTTCCGGTTAATACAATTCTAGCATGAATAATAAACATTTATCATGATATAAGGAAATAAATAATAACTTTATTATTGCCTCTAGGGCATATTTCCTTCAGTCTCCCACTTGCACTAGAGTCAATAATCTAGATCACATCGCCATGTGATTTAACATCAATAGTTCACATCTTTATGTGATTGGTTCACATCTCCATGTGACTAACACCCAAAGGGTTTACTAGATTCAATAATCTAGTTCACATCGCTATGTGATTAAGACCCAAAAAGTGATCATGTTTTGCTTGTGAGAGAAGTTTAGTCAACGGGTCTGCCACATTCAGATCCGCATGTATTTTGCAAATTTCTATGTCAACAATGCTCTGCATGGAGCTACTCTAGCTAATTGCTCCCACTTTCAATATGTATCCAGATTGAGACTTAGAGTCATCTGGATCAGTGTCAAAACTTGCATCGACGTAACCCTTTACGACGAACCTTTTGTCACCTCCGTAATCGAGAAACATATCCTTATTCCAGTAAGGATAATTTTGACCGTTGTCCATTGATCTACTCCTAGATCACTATTGTACTCCCTCTCTTAACAAAGTGTATGGTATACAATAGATCTGGTACACAGCATGGCATACTTTATAGAACCTATGACTGAGGCATAGGGAATGACTTTCATTCTCTTTCTATCTTCTGCCGTGGTCGGGCTTTGAGTCTTACTCAACTTCACACCTTGTAACACAGGCAAGAAACTTTTTCTTTGACTGTTCCATTTTGAACTACTTCAAAATCTTGTCAAGGTATGTACTCATTGAAAAAACTTATCAAGCGTCTTGATCTATCTCTATAGATCTTGATACTCAATATGTAAGCAGCTTCACCGAGGTCTTTCTTTGAAAAACTCCTTTCAAACACTCCTTTATGCTTTGCAGAATAATTCTACATTATTTCCGATCAACAATATGTCATTCACATATACTTATCAGAAATGTTGTAGTGCTCCCACTCACTTTCTTGTAAATACAGGCTTCACCGCAAGTCTGTATAAAACTATATGCTTTGATCAACTTATCAAAGCGTATATTCCAACTCCGAGATGCTTGCACCAGTCCATAAATGGATCGCTGGAGCTTGCATATTTTGTTAGCACCTTTAGGATTGACAAAACCATCTTGTTGCATCACATACAACTCTTCTTTAATAAATCCATTAAGGAATGCAGTTTTGTTTATCCATTTGCCAGATTTCATAAAATGCGGCAATTGCTAACATGATTCGGACAGACTTAAGCATAGATACGAGTGAGAAACTCTCATCGTAGTCAACACCTTGAACTTGTCGAAAACCTTTTGCGACAATTCTAGCTTTGTAGATAGTAACACTACTATCCGTGTCCGTCTTCCTCTTGAAGATCCATTTATTATCAATGGCTTGCCGATCCTCGGGCAAGTCCACCAAAGTCCACACTTTGTTCTCATACATGGATCCTATCTCAGATTTCATGGCCTCAAGCCATTTATCGGAATCTGGGCTCATCATCGCTTCCTCATAGTTCGTAGGTTCGTCATGGTCAAGTAACATAACCTCCAGAATAGGATTACCGTACCACTCTGGTGCGGATCTCACTCTGGTTTACCTACGAGATTCGGTAGTAACTTGATCTGAAGTTACATGATCATCATCATTAGCTTCCTCACTAATTGGTGTAGTAGTCACAGGAACAGATTTCTGTGATGAACTATTTTCCAATAAGGGAGAAGGTACAATTACCTTATCAAGTTTTCTACTTTCCTCCCACTCACTTCTTTCGAGAGAAACTCCTTCTCTAGAAAGGATCCATTCTTAGGAACGAATGTCTTGCCTTCGGATCTGTGATAGAAGGTGTACCCAACTGTCTCCTTTGGGTATCCTATGAAGACATATTTCTCCGATTTGAGTTTGAGCTTATCGAGATGAAACTTTTTCACATAAGCATCGCAACTCCAAACTTTAAGAAACGACAGCTTAGATTTCTTGCCAAACCATAGTTCACACGGTGTCGTCTCAACGGATTTAGATGGTGCCCTATTTAACGTGAATGCAGCTGTCTCTAATGCATTACCCCAAAATGATAGTGGTAGATCGGTAAGAGACATCATAGATCGCACTATATCTAATAAAGTACGGTTATGACGTCCGGACACACCATTACACTATGGTGTTCCAGGTGGCGTGAGTAGTGAAACTATTTCACATTGTTTTAATTGAAGGCCAAACTCGTAACTCAAATATTTTACCTCTGCGATCATATCGTAGAAACTTTTATTTTCTTGTCACGATGATTTTCCACTTCACTCTGAAATTCTTTGAACTGTTCAAATGTTTCAGACTTATGTTTCATCAAGTAGATATCCCCATATCTGCTCAAATCATCTGTGAAGGTCAGAAAATAATGATACCTGCTGCAAGCCTTAATATTCATCGGACCACATACATCAGTATGTATGATTTCCAACAAATCTGTTGCTTGCTTCATTGTTCCGGAGAACGGCGTTTTAGTCATCTTGCCCATAAGGCATGGTTCGCAAGCATCAAGTGATTCCAAAAGCCCATCAGCATGGAGTTTCTTCATGCGCTTTACACCAATATGACTTAAACGGCAGTGCCACAAATAAGTTGCACTATCATTATTAACTTTGCATCTTTTGGTTTCAATATTATGAATATGTGTATCACTATGATCGAGATCCAACGAACTTGTTTCATTGGGTGTATGACCATCGAAGGTTTTATTCATGTAAACAGAACAACAATTATTCTCTGACTTTAATGAATAACCGTATTGCAATAAACATGATCAAATCATATTCATGCTCAACGCAAAAACCAAATAACACTTATTTAGGTTCAACACTAATCCCGAAAGTATAGGGGAGTGTGCGATGATGATCATATCAATCTTGGAACTACTTCCAACACACATCGTCACTTCACCCTTAACTAGTCTCTGTTTATTCTGCAACTCCTGTTTCGAGTTACTACTCTTAGCAACTGATCCAGTATCAAATACTGAGGGGTTGCTATAAACACTAGTAAAGTACACATCAATAACATGTATATCAAATATACTTTTGTTCACTTTGCCATCCTTCTTATCCGCCAAATACTTGGGGCAGTTCTGCTTCCAGTGACCAGTCCCTTTGCAGTAGAAGCACTTAGTCTCAGGCTTAGGACCAGACTTGGGCTTCTTCACTTGAGCAGCAACTTGCTTGCTGTTCTTCTTGAAGTTCCCCTTCTTCCCTTTGCCCTTTTCTTGAAACTAGTGGTCTTGTTAACCATCAACACTTGATGTTTTTCTTGATTTCTACCTTCGTCGATTTCAGCATCACGAAGAGCTTGGGAATTGTTTCCGTTATCCCTTGCATATTATAGTTCATCACGAAGTTCTACTAACTTGGTGATGGTGACTAGAGAATTCTGTCAATCACTATTTTATCTGGAAGATTAACTCCCACTTGATTCAAGTGATTGTAGTACCCAGACAATCTGAGCACATGCTCACTGCTTGAGCTATTCTCCTCCATCTTTTAGCTATAGAACTTGTTGGAGACTTCATATTTCTCAACTCGGGTATTTGCTTGAAATATTAACTTCAACTCCTGGAACATCTCATATGGTCCATGACGTTCAAAACGTCTTTGAAGTCCCGATTCTAAGCCGTTAAGCATGGTGCACTAAACTATCAAGTAGTCATCATATTGAGCTAGCCAAACGTTCATAACGTCTGCATCTGCTCCTGCAATAGGTCTGTCACCTAGCGGTGCATCAAGGACATAATTCTTCTGTGCAGCAATGAGGATAAACCTCAGATCACGGATCCAATCCGCATCATTGCTACTAACATCTTTCAACACAATTTTTCTCTAGGAACATATCAAAATAAACATATGAAAGCAACAACGCGAGCTATTGATCTACAACATAGATATGCTAATACTACCAGGACTAAGTTCATGATAAATTAAAGTTCAATTAATCATATTACTTAAGAACTCCCACTTAGATAGACATCCCTCAAATCCTCTAAGTAATCACGTGATCCAAATCAACTAAACCATAACCGATCATCACGTGAAATGGAGTAGCTTTCAATGGTGAACATCACTATGTTGATCATATCTACTATATGATTCACGCTCGACCTTTCGGTCTCAGTGTTCTGAGGCCATATTTGCATATGATAGGCTCGTCAAGTTTAACCTGAGTATTCTGCGTGTGCAAAACTGGCTTGCACCCGTTGTAGATGGACATAGAGCTTATCACACCCGATCATCACGTGGTGTCTGGGCACGACGAACTTTGGCAACGGTGCATACTCAGGGAGAACACTTTTATCTTGAAATTTAGTGAGGAATCATCTTATAATGCTACCGTCAATCAAAGCAAGATAAGATGCATAAAAGATAAACATCACATGCAATCAAAATATGTGACATGATATGGCCATCATCATCTTGTGCCTTTGATCTCCATCTCCAAAGCATCGTCATGATTTCCATCGTCACCGGCATGACACCATGATCTCCATCATCTTGATCTATATCAATATGTCGTCACATGGTCGTCTCGCCAACTATTGCTCTTGCAACTATTGCTATCGCATAGCGATAAAGTAAAACAATTATTTGGCGCTTGCATCTTATGCAATAAAGAGACAACCATAAGGCTTTTGCCAGTTGCCGATAACTTCAACAAAACATGATCATCTCATACAACAACTTATATCTCATCATGTTTTGACCATATCACATCACAACATGCCCTGCAAAAACAAGTTAGACGTCCTCTACTTTGTTGTTGCAAGTTTTACGTGGCTGCTACGGGCTTAAGCAAGAACCAATCTTACCTACGCATCAAAACCACAATGATAGTTTGTCAAGTTGGTGCTGTTTTAACCTTCGCAAGGACCGGGCGTAGCCACACTCGGTTAAACTAAAGTTGGAGAAACTGACACCCGCCAACGACCTGTGTGCAAAGCATGGCGGTAGAACCAGTCTCGCGTAAGCGTACGCGTAATGTTGGTCCGGGCCGCTTCATCCAACAATACCGCCGAACCAAAGTATGATATGCTGGTAAGCAGTATGACTTATATCACCCAGAACTCACTTGTGTTCTACTCGTGCATATAACATCAAACCATAAAAACCTAGGCTCGTATGCCACTGTTGGGGAACGTAGTAATTTCAAAAAATTTCCTACGCACACGCAAGATCATGGTGATGCATAGCAACGAGATGGGAGAGTGTTGTCTACGTACCCTCGTAGACCGAAGCGGAAGCGTTGATGCAACGTAGAGGAAGTAGTCGTACGTCTTCCCGGTCCAACCGATCCAAGCACCGTTACTCCGGTACCTCCGAGTTCTTGGCACACGTTCAGCTCGATGACGCTCCCCGGGCTCCGATCCAGCAAAGCTTCGGGGAGGAGTTCCGTCAGCACGACGGCGTGGTGACGATCTTGATGTTCAACCGTCGCAGGGCTTCGCCTAAGCACTGCTACAATATGACCGAGGTGGAATATGGTGGAGGGGGGCACCGCACACGGCTAAGGAACGATCACGAAGATCAACTTGTGTGTCTATGGGGTGCCCCCTGCCCCCGTATATAAAGGAGTGGAGGAGGGGAGGGCCGGCCCTCTCTATGGCGCGCCCTAGGGGAGTCCTACTCCCACCGGGAGTAGGATTCCCCCTTTCCTAGTCCAACTAGGAGTCCTTCCATGTAGTAGGAGTAGGAGACAAGGAAGGGGAAGGGAGAAGGGAAGGAAGGAGGGGGCGCAGCCCCTCCCCCTAGTCCAATTCGGACTAGGCCTTGGGGGGCGCGCGGCCTGCCCTAGGCAGCCCCTCTCTCTTTCCCGTATGGCCCAATAAGGCCCAATACTTCTCCCCCCGTATTCCCGTAACTCCCCGGTACTGCGAAAAATACCCGAATCACTCGGAACCTTTTCGATGTCCGAATATAGTCGTCCAATATATCGATCTTTATGTCTCGACCATTTCGAGACTCCTCGTCATGTCCCCGATCTCATCCGGGACTCCGAACTCCTTCGGTACATCAAAACTCATAAACTCATAATATAACTGTCATCGAAACCTTAAGCGTGCGGACCCTACGGTTCGAGAACAATGTAGACATGACCGAGACACGTCTCCGGTCAATAACCAATAGCGGGACCTGGATGCCCATATTGGCTCCTATATATTCTATGAAGATCTTTATCGGTCAGACCGCATAACAACATACGTTGTTCCCTTTGTCATCGGTATGTTACTTGCCTGAGATTCGATCGTCGGTATCCAATACCTAGTTCAATCTCGTTACCGGCAAGTCTCTTTACTCGTTCCGTAATACATCATCCGCAACTAACTCATTAGTTGCAATGCTTGCAAGGCTTAAGTGATGTGCATTACCGAGAGGGCCCAGAGATACCTCTCCGACATTCGGAGTGACAAATCCTAATCTCGAAATACGCCAACCCAACATGTACCTTTGGAGACACCTGTAGAGCTCCTTTATAATCACCCAGTTACGTTGTGACGTTTGGTAGCACACAAAGTGTTCCTCCGGCAAACGGGAGTTGCATAATCTCATAGTCATAGGAACATGTATAAGTCATGAAGAAAGCAATAGCAACATACTAAACGATCGGGTGCTAAGCTAATGGAATGGGTCATGTCAATCAGATCATTCAACTAATGATGTGATCCCGTTAATCAAATAACAACTCTTTGTCCATGGTTAGGAAACATAACCATCTTTGATTAACGAGCTAGTCAAGTAGAGGCATACTAGTGACACTCTATTTGTCTACGTATTCACACATGTATTATGTTTCCGGTTAATACAATTCTAGCATGAATAATAAACATTTATCATGATATAAGGAAATAAATAATAACTTTATTATTGTCTCTAGGGCATATTTCCTTCACCGATAATGCGGTGCTTCGCTCTCAAAGGGCAAAGAAGCCCAACCTTGCATTGAAGGCCAAGGTTTGCGTTGAAGAAGAAGAAGAGGAAGAAGAGGAAAGCAACCCCAAAGATACAAAGTATGCCTATCATGAACACATGGCACTTGCTTCAAGGCAATTTTGGAGCAAGAAAAACTCAAGGCCAAACTTCAACAAGAACAACTCAAGTGGCACGAAGAGCAAGCAACGTGTAAGGACTTGCTACAATTGTGGCAATGTGAGTCATTTTGTTGCGGAGTGCCCGTATGAGAAGAGGGAAGACAATGGTGGAAAGCTCATTTGAAAGGACAAAGCCAAGTCTTTCCCCAACAAGAGCAACTTCACCAAGAAAACCCCTCACAAGGCGTTGGTGGTTCAAGAAAAGTACCATGAGGATGATGATGATGATGATGATGATGATGAAGATGGTGAGTCGGTTGCCATGACCTCTGTTGCCATTGCAAAAACTCCACGAATATCTCTCTTCGACTCACCCAATGAGAACATCACGGCCAAGTGCCTCATGGCTAAAGCCACCAACAAGGTAACTCCCAACATCAAAGCTACCATCATTAATAATCCTTCCTTGATGGATTGCATTGATGAATGTGAGGGACCTAATGTGGAGGAAAATGAGTTTGAGTCCTTTATGGTTAAACTCAAGTGTAAAAGCAAGAAGCATTTTGTTGCTCTTTTGGAACAACTTGGTGAAGCCAATGACGTGATCGAGGCTCACGAAGATACTATCTCCAAGATGGAGGGGCATAGTCATGACTATGCCGATGAGATTTTGGATCTTTCCAATGCTCTTGAGGAAGAGCGTGGCCTTCGTTTGGCTCTTGAGGAGTCACACAATGTTGATCATGCTAAGTTAAAGAAAGATTTGGATCATGCTCTTGTTGTTACTCGCGTGCTAAACTCCGAGAAGGCCAAACTTGGGGTTGATCTTGCTAGACTCAAAGAGGAGTTTGATCTACTTGACAAGGCTCACAAGGTCTTGAAGGGTGCTCATGCTAGCCTCAAAGAGTCTCATGATCAACTTCAAGTAAAGCTAACCAAGGAGAAAGCCACTTTTCCTCGTATGATGTTAATTGATAATGCAAATGCTACTAACCCGTGTTGTGATCATGTGCATCTTGTTGAGGAGAACGCTAAGCTAAAGGTGAAACTTGAGAAAGGTCTTGTGTCTTTCATACAAGGCGAGAAGAGCCTCAACGACCTCTTGACCAACCAAAAGGGAGTTGTGGGCAAGGAAGGGATTGGGTACGTGCCCAAGTCCAAGAACAAGAAGAAGAATGACAAGGCCAAACGACCTCCTCCTCTCAAGAAAACCTTTATGAAGGAGGGTGAGGGTGCTACTAAGGCGAAGGAGAAAAACATCATGAGGGGTAGTGATGCCAAGAAGGGAAACGCTCCCCTTCCAAACAAAGCTGGCGACTTTAACCCTTCCTATGTGTTGTGCCGCGCTAGAGATGGGCATGTTTATGCCAAATTTGTTGGTTCTCCTTATGAGTACATTGAATGGTCTATTTGGGTTCCTAAGACCCTTGTTACTAACATCAAAGGACCCATTACAAAATGGGTACCTAAAACCAAGCATTGATCTCTTGTAGGTGTTTGCTTCCGGTGGGGGATCATGGTTACTCGATAGTGGAGCTACTAATCATATGACCGGAAGCAAGGACTTGGTGGTGGACGTGCAAAAGATTCCATCCATGCCCGCCAATGTCGAGTGGGGTGATGCCTCATCTTCTAAGGTATTGGGACTCGGCAAAGTTGTCATTTCTCATGATCTTACGATCGAGAAGGTCATGCTTATTGAGTCCCTTGCATACAATTTACTTTCCGTTTGTCAACTAGCACTCATGGGCTTTGCCACTTTCTTTGATATTGATTCCGTGGCCCTCTTGTGGAGCAAGACTCTTAAAGTAGCCTTTGTTGGGCATGTCGAGAACGGTCTCTATGTGATTAACTTTTCGAAGCGACCCACTAAGACTGCAACATGCCTAATGGCTAAAGTTGACGTGGGATGGCTTTGGCATCGCCGTTTAGCCCACGTTAATATGAGATCTTTGCAAAGTCTTCTCAAGGGGGACCATGTCCGTGGACAAATGTTAGTTTTGCCAAAGATCGTGCTTGCAGTGCTTGCATCGAAGGAAAGCTACATGAGAAGGCTCACCCTCCCACGACTATCATCTACTCGAAGAGGCCCTTGGAGCTCCTTCACTTGGATCTCTTTGGACCTCCATCCTTTGATAGTCTTGGGGGTAGAAAGTATTGCTTGGTGATTGTAGATGACTATTCAAGATACACTTGGGTATATTTCTTCAAGAGGAAGAGCGAGACCCAACAAACCATCATCGACTTTGCAAATGAAGCTCAACGACAACACAATGCAAAGATCTTGACAATAAGAAGTGACAACGGCTCCGAGTTCAAGAACTACACCTTGGATGAGTTTTTGAGTGATGAGGGAATCAAGCATCAATATTCTGCACCTTATACCCCTCAACAAAATGGTGTACCAGAGAGGAAGAACCGGACGTTGATGGATGTAGCAAGGACCATGATGGCGGAGTTCAAGTCTCCCTACAACTTTTGGGCCGAAGCCATCAACACCGCGTGCCATGCATCTAATCGGCTCTACCTCCGCAAAGGCTTGAACAAGACTCCATATGAGATACTCACCGGTAACAAGCCCAACCTCAAGTACTTCCGGGTGTTCGGGTGTAAGTGTTTAATTCTCAAGAAAGGTGTCCGTTTGTCTAAATTTGAGGCTAGAGCTTATGAGGGCATATTTGTTGGTTATGCTACAAACTCTCATGCTTACCGTGTTCTCAATAAGTCCACGGGATTTATTGAGGAAATGTGTAACATGGAGTTTGATGAGAATAACGGCTCCCAAGTGGAGCAAAGTGGTACTTGTGATGTAGGTGATGAAATTCCTCCCCAAGCCATAAGAAGAATGGGTATTGGTCATATCCTACCCATTGAGGAACCCCTTGTGGCCGAAGGAGAAGGACAATGTTCTACTCAAGTGGAACCTTCACCAACCCAAGACCCACACGCTTCCAAAGAACAAAGTGAGGGCCCTTGAAAGTGCTAGTGATCGATTAGAGGGGGGTGAATAGGCGATTTTTATGAAAGTCTTCAAAACATGGAAGTTTCAAAGACAAACGATAGATATAAACCTATTACCATGCAGCGGAAGATAGACTACACTAGACAAGCCATAGTCAAGTATTTGATGAAGTGAAAGCACAAAAACTAATAGCAGCTAGGCATTATGGATCAGGATGGAAGATAGTATGAAGCCAATCAGAACAAGCAGTTACTCAATGAAGACAAAAAGATAATGCAAAACATGCAATGACTTCACAAGGATCAACTGCAAATAAGGAGATGGGAAGGATAGAACCAGTAGCTCGTTGAAGACAATGATTTCTTGGACCAGTTCCAGTTGCTGTGACAACTGTACGTCTGGTTAGGGAGGCTAAGATTCAACTCAGAAGACCGCGTCTTCACCTTATTCCCCTTGAGCTAAGGACACCTAGTCCTCGCCCAATCACTCTGGTAAGTCTTCAAGGTAGACTTCCAAACCTTCACAGACTTCGTTCATCGGCGATCCACAATGACTCTTGGATGCTCAGAACACGACGCCTAACCGGCTGGAGGATTCACAGTCCTCAAGTGTAATAAGTCTTCAGATCACACAGACATGAAGACTTCAGTGATGCCTAACACTCTTTGGCTCTGGGTGTTTAGGGCTTTGTCCTTGCAAGGATTTCTCTCTCAAAGGCTTCGAGGTGGGTTGCTCTCAAACGACAAAAGCCGTGCACTAACTCTGAGCAGCCAACCAATTTATGGTGTAAGGGGTGGGCTATTTATAGCCACTAGGCAACCCGACCTGATTTGTCCGAAATGACCCTGGGTCACTAAGGAACTGACACGTGTTCCAACGGTCAGATTTCAAACACACGCGGCAACTTTACTTGGGCTACAAGCAAAGCTGACTTATCCAGCTCTGGATAAGATTTGCTCTCATTGTCTTTGCTCGAAGACATAGGATTTTGGTTAAGCATCACTTCAGTCATTTTGACTGGTTCACTTGGACCCCACTTAACAGTATGGTGGTTCCTATGACTCAACAAGGAAGAAAAGGAAACAACGAAACAACTAAGTCTTCGCGCTCCATAGTCTTCACGCGATGTCTTCTCTTGTCATAGTCTTCAATGTGAATACCTTCACATACCACCTTTGTCTTCAATGTCTTCATACATTTTTAGGGGTCATCTCCGGTAGGTAAACCGAATCAATGAGGGACTACTACCTGTGTTATCCTGCAATTCTCACAAACACATTAGTCCCTCAACCAGGTTTGTCATCAATACTCCAAAACCAACTAGGGGTAGCACTAGATGCACTTACAATCTCCCCCTTTTTGGTGATTGATGACAAACTGGTTGAAGTTTTCAACGGGGATAAAAGTATGTGAAATTGTAAAGAATTTAAGTATTGTCTTCGTAAGTAGCAGGAAGGCTCCCCCTGAAGATGTGCATATAAGTATTTTGCCTTTGAATGCAAATGCACATGGCAGGTTGTACTTGTGGAGCTCCTCTTCTACTTATGAAGACAATTCATCATGCATGAAAGGATATATCAAAGATAATGACATGCATAATGAAAAAAAATTGGACGTCTGCAAGATGACTTCGTGCGGAATTTATCATCGCACATGCGGAATTTATCATCGCATCACATAGTGTTGAAAAGATAGCAGACGACCAACAAGTTTTAGTGTTACAACTCAAAAACGAACCAAATGTATCAAAAGCGAGAGTTGTAAGCACTTGGAAAAAGTAGCAAAAATAAAGGAACCACCCATATGGACCCGCTTGAAGACTATCAACTCATATGCTTCTCCCCCTTTTTTCAGTAATGACCAAAAAGGTTTGAAGACATAGAGCTTCTACTCATTCCCATGAGGAGTAGGCGAAGCAGCAGAGTCGTCGTTGAGGTCCGGTGGTGCAGAAGAACTTGGTGCAGTGTCGACACGCGCTGAAGTTGGAGGTGGTGAAGTGGCATCATCTTGATCATCTATGACTCTGGCATTCACCGTTGCAGCTGAGGAAGAATAGTCAGAGTCTTCAAGTGAGGGAGTCCGACGCAAGTGAGCATTCCTTGGAGGAGTGGAGTCGAACTTGAATCTTTCTGTGAAGCCATTGTCTTGAAGATCTGCTTCAGCAGTGAACAATGTCAAACTCTTCCAGGACCTCCGACAGGTTTCATGTGTAACAAAGGCATTCTTGGTGGCAAGATTGCGAATGCGATTGACGTCCACCAAGAGGCTTTGCATCTGACGCTTAAGCCAGTCATGATGCTTATCCCGTTTCTGCTGTAGAGCGACGAGAAGCTCTCGGTCATTGAGAACACGAGATCGCTTCCGAGGCCTTTGGGCAATGGTGCTTCCAGTGGCTTCAGTTTGGGCGCGAGGGGCACGTGTGTTGCCAGCCAAGGGATACACACGAGAGACGGCCTGAACTCCTTCAATGGGCTGGGTGAAGCTTTGACGATCAACATTGTGAAGATAAATTGGGTCCTTTGCAGGCTCTGGGTAAATAGCTTCAACAGACAGATCAACCTCTGGCAAGAATACTAGATGATTGCGTGTAGACGGCTGATAGTTGAAGGAAGAGTGAAGCTTGATAAGATGCATTACCCATGGAGCATAGAACTTCAAACCAAAGATATCGGAGCCAGATGCAGCCAACTTCCTGATGAAGAAGTCTTGAGCATTGAAGCTTATGCCATTGAAGATATAGAAAACCAAAGTCTTCATTGCTCCTTCAAGCTTCGCTGCAGATGAATGTCCTTTAACATGCCATAGAGTTTTTCTGATGATATGGTAAATGGTGCGGGGCAGATACTCTAGGTCTTCAACAAAGAATTCGTTTGGGTATTCAGGGTTGCGTGGCAAAGGCTTCATCATGCTCAGCATTTGGCTCATGTTGGGTTCTGGCTTCTGGAAAATGCTCTCCAAAGCATTCTGGTGTTGTTGACAACCTGGTTCATAATATTCGCTAGGAGTGGGTAGGGCTGTAAGCTCAATGATGTCTTGGGCTTTAGCTTCATGATGAACATCTCCTGTCATCCACTCAAGGATCCAAGTATACGGATCCCTGTTGTATCCACGAATGTGGAGTGTAGCATAGAATTGAAACAGAAGTTCTTCATTCCAGTGTTCCTTGGCAGTCACAAAGTTGAGCAGACCCGCATCACGAAAGCAGTCAAGGGCTTCTTCAAGGCATGGCAGTACAACAATGGCTTCACAATCAAGATGCATGTGAGGGAAGATGCGTCCCTGATTGTACAAGATGCATGAATAATAGCTTCGCTGCTGATAACTCCAGAATCGGTCTGAAGAGATTCTTGGCCTTGGGTAGGGGTTCTTGTCACTGTCGAAGAATGTGTTGTGTGCCTTGAATCCATTCAGATTAAATGATCCTGGTGACGTTGCAGTACCAGGAAACCATGGTAGCCTTGGCTTTGGCTTTTGGACCTGAGGCTTGTGCTCCACATGATAGGCAAATTGAGGGCCGGGATTAGGCGGAGGAACCAGAATTGGCCAGTGGACTGTAACAAGCTGACCATGATCATATGCTTGCTCGATGGTGTGTGGACTGGGAGGTGGTACAGGAGCAGAGGCATTGGCTTCAAGCTGTAGATTTGCATCAGGTGTAGCATAAGCTTCAGGTGCAGCGACATCTGGCACCACATTAGCTACAGGCGCCACATTAGCTTCAGCCATGACAACGTCATTGGCTTCGGTGTTGATGTTGGTGGCCGCCTCAGTATTGGTAACCTCCACTTCAGGAGCTGGAGGGTCAGACACGTTCTCCTCGAGAACAACTTCAGGGTTGGACGGGGGTGTAGCAACTCTTTATTCATCTATTGGTTCTTCTTCTTGATCATCGGCTGATGCAGTCAGAATATCTTCAGCCATTTTGGCTTCAGATTCAGGGATGTTCGTAGTAGGAGTGGCTTCAGGAAAGACTTCGCGTGAAACAGATTGGCGCTCTTCTCCTTCTGGAACACTTGACAATGTGACCTGTGGCCTTGGTCCTTTGCGAAGCCTGCGAAATGCTGGCGACGCCTGTGGAGATGGAGTTGGTTGGGCCTCAAAGTCTTCACTGTCAATCGCCAGAGTGGTGACCTGTGGTGGGGGAATAACTGGTATTTCTTCATCACGAGGGGATTCTTGAGGGTGATCAGCCCATGAGTCATCCTGAGCAATTGGCGTCAATGGACGACCAATGCTGATGAGTTCATTGTTCATGAGAACATGCGATGATACCAAATTGTGCTCGATCTGAGGAAGGACTTCATCATCTTCAACATTGTCTTGATGACCAATGTCTTTAGCTGCGGTGGGGTCAACAGCTGGATTTTCTTCAGCTTCAGGAGCCTCTGTGGAAGCAGGCTCATGAACTACCAAATGACGCTCTCGATGTGCAGAGGAAGGACGAGCAACAGAAATTGGCTCGGCAACAAGGGGCTCTGTGGAAGCAGCCCGGTCTCGCTTCTTTGTTGTTCTTTTCTTGGTTGGTGGAGCATCATCAGTGGTGGCTTTGGTCTTGCGCTTTCTGGCTTCGGCTTCAGCTGCTCTAGTTTTCTTAAACTCTGAATCCACTGTGGGGACCTTAGGCTTCGAGCCTGTCATACTGACCGGAAAGACAATGCAAGGTTCTTCCTACCTTGGTGCTTCTGGTTCGGCCACATCTGGCTTCTTCTTCTTCTTCTTCTTCTTCTTGGCAGCCATTCTGGGGTCGATGCCTGGGCGCCCCAAAGCCTTGTGCTTTTCAGCTTCATTGTAGCCTTGAACACATTTGGCAGCAAGATTCTTCATGCGGTCAAGAGAACCTTTTGCTTCTTCTCGTTTCTTGTGGAATGCCTCCTTGAGCTCACGCATCATGACCTTGAAGTTTTGAATGTCTTCAACATTGAGCTTGGCCATGTGCTTCTTGAACTGAGCCTTTTCATAGTTAATTTGGTGCTTCAGCTCAACAATCTTCTGTGCAAGAGCCAACTCAGGAGCAATGGCTCCATGGAAGAAGACGCTGAGGCCAATCGGGAGCTGAAGATCATCAAAACTGAGGTCTGGGCTGTCAAACCACTCATCAATAAACTTGTACAAGATTTCCACATCAAAGAGGGGAAGATCATTGAAGATTTCCGCCTCTTGCTTTCTCTTTATCAATTGCTCAAGAGCGTCATCGCCAAGATCGTCGTCACTAGACAGATCAATGGCGTCATTCTCGTTTCTCAGAACAGCAGCAGGAGTCAATGCTTGACCAATTGGTTGCATGGGCTTTTTCAACTTGTCAGACTTGGAGATGCGAGAGAGATCTTTAGACTGCACACTGGCTTCAGGAGGTGCAGTGGCCAGAGGCTTCACCCATCAGACCTTTGGTGCAGAGGAGGGCTTTGAAGCCTTTGGTTTCTTTTGCTTCACTGGCTTCGGTGGTGCAGGCACTTCGTCAGAATCAACGTCATCTGCAGAGTGGTCCACGGCTGCTCCTTGAACCTGAATGTGAGTGATGAGACCTTCTAAGTTGTAGAAGGGCCCAATAAGATTGGGTTCAGCTTCGCGTGTGCCGTCAACACATGGTGCAGAGGGGCCTGAGTTGAAGTCTAATCCCAAAGACTTCTTGTTTTCCTTGGCCGAGTTCTTTGCAGCCTGATAGTTGCGCTTGAAGAGTTTATCTTCACGACACCATAACAGAGAGGATGGGTCAGCATTAGCATGCTGAGGTCCACAAATCATGCAGGGGTAGAAGCCCTGAGCAATAGCTTCAGACTTCGACTTGGGCTGAAGACCTTTGTATATTATATCTCCCCAAGGGCCCTTTAGGGCATTCTTCTCATCATATTCAACGGTGACGAATCTGTACTTGAACCATTCCTCTGCCCAATGTCTTCGAATCCATTGGATTCGGTTCTTGCGTTCTCCATAGGTTTCTTCTGGATCTGACTTGTATAACTCATAGAGATCCGGTGGCAGGTCCTTAGTAGTGTTTCCACGGCACTCTCTGCTGCCCTTCCTAACTGATTTTTCAGTTGCCATGAAGTTTAGACTGAAAGGCTTCAACACTGTCAAAGTCTTCCGTCTACTGGTTAGACATGAACTGGCTTCAGGAGAATTTATGTGATGTTGTAAGAACTCTGCAAATGAATGCATACTATGAGAACCAAGGGATTCTCCCACGGATATGTACCTGTGACAGCATTAGGGATGCGAGGGAAGGGGAAGAGGTCATATGCATTCTCAGAAGATTTTGAAGATAAATCAGTTTTAGAAGACATTGACCTCATAGTGCGAAGACATTCACTCATATGTAGAGAGTTGGTTCCAGATTTGTACGAATCCACGAATAAGTACAAGTGAGGAATCTAACTACTTTGTGAAGCATAAGTGAACATACTAGGCATGCTGTGAGATGCAGAACGAGATAGATCCAACTTTGTAGGAACAGAAACCACTTGTGGTTGAAAAGGATGAATCTATCGGATCAAAAAGACTGTAAAAAGAGTTTTTATTTACCACTCGAGGAACTGCTAGACAGAGTAGGAGATGAAGCCGAGCAGTTCGATCTTCCGTGCCCTAACTTGGTGACAGAGGACACCTACAGCGACGGCGGAGAAGACGATGTCCGCGGCCGGCGTGAGGATGGCGTCGGTGAGGTCGCGGCACCTAAGCGCTTCATCGCCGGCGTCGTCGAGGGCTAGCGGTGGCGCTAGGGTTTGTGCGAGAGTGGAAGAAGAGATAATGACTGGGGTGAGGCTTGTATTTATAGGGACAGGGACGGCACAACATTATTACGCAGGTGCTCCCGGCGGTTCACATCTGAAGGACACATGGCGATCATGCAACACATTGGAGGTTGTTCCACGTTCCCACGCACGCCTGGATTGTCGGGTGGTCGTTCCCACTTCTCCGGGTTTCAGGTAAAAAGGATTGAGCATTGAAAACAGATTAATGTTTGTCTCTGTGTCTTCTGCTGACAAGGACACAGAGAAGACGTTTTGACATTTTCAATAGAATGCATATGATTTGGATAGATAGACTTAAGACGGGAGCATAGAAAGGTCAGGGTCCGATCACATTCACTTAGTTCAAAAGATTCAACTAGAAGACATAGCTATAAGTGAATGCTGTAGAGGACAGAAACTGTCAGAGTAATGGGCCATGGGTAGGCTAACCCGAGCCCCAGAACCTTTCAAGACATCGGGGCAGGCTACGCCCCTCAAGATCCCAGGACACGGAGCCGCCTTTAGATAAGTCGGCGGCAAGGCAACCGACTAGCCACTTGCGGCCGAGTCCCAGGAACGACTTCAGGATAAGCCGACTCCTGACTGCCGACTTCCCAAGAAGCCGACCTTGGGGAGTCAGACCGCGACTCCAACAAACCCCATATCCTCATCAGGAGGGACATGACCGGGGAGTGGCTACAGTAAAGCCCGCTCCTGCCCCTTACCGGGGGCAGGCATGGCCACAGCACGCCGTACCCAAGGAGATCTCCGCGCGACGTGGCATTGTTGCCGTGCCGGCCCTGACATCAGCACCGAAGGACCGAATCCTGCGCCCACGACGGCTTGTCTATACGACCTTGGGGCGGCGGGTCCCACCAGCCAGTGGGACCCCAGGAGACGGCAAGTGCGCCACCAGTCGGCCCTCGAGAGTCGGCCAGACCCTCCCCCGGGGCCCACGCACCATTAATCAGATGTGACAGAGAGTGGCAATAGCGATCACCCGCCAGGCGGCGGGGCTGTTGCCACGACTCCATGACCAAGCCCGCGTCATCAGAAGCACGGCTACAGTAATCAGCAGCCGGCAAGACCCACCCACGGCGGACGCGGCCTGTCGGCTCCGTACCTAGCCAGTCGGCGGGGCCCACCAGTCGGCGAAGAAGACGGAGGCCGGAGGCACTGACGGCTGGGCCCGCGTCCAGCCGGATTACCATTGTACCCCTGGGGGGTAGGCCTATGTAAACCCCCCAAGGCACCCATGCAAAGGGTTGGAATCCATTAGCACTAGACCAGATCATATAGGAGGGAGAGAGCTAGCCTTGCCCTCTCCTACCTCCAGGAAACAGCTCAAGGAGCAATCGTGTAAACACTTTGCCATAGTGATCATGCGGAGACCCCGTAGAGCACCAGTAGGGGTATTATCTCCCCGGAGAGCCCTGAAGCTGGGTAAGATTCGCCGGCGTGCATGTCTACGCCTCATCCCGTTTCCAGGCACCAGCGACGTTCTACTCGCCCCCACCATGATAAGCCATCCTTTGGCATATGTCGCACCCAACCCCTGACATTTGGCACCCACCGTGGGGCCTGGTGCACCGTCATCTGGAGACATGTTCTGGATGGGAACCCTTTTCCTCCCTGGCGAGCGCAGCCAGCCAGGCACGCCAGACGGAGTTTGCGCCGACGCGCTGCACGGCGTTGAGATCGCCTGCGCAGCTAGCTGCCTCGCCGAACTTGTCGGCGAGGTTCGCATCTCTGACGAACCTGCATTCGACGTAGGCACGGGCGGCTCCGAGAGCCTCGTCGCGGGCCTCCTCGATCAACTCCACGTCGCCGGCGAGCCTGCCGTGGACTTGGAGTCTGTAGGTTCCACCGACCTGATGCTGGTCGACTCCGACACCGCATCGCTCAACGTGTTCCCCACTAATGTGGTGGTCTACGACGAGCCTCTCCCTCGTGCGGAGAGCGGCGGAAGCACCATCACCGAGGTGCTCATCATCAGTCATGACGAGCTCCCCGGCGGAGGAGCGCATGACCCACTTGGCATGGCGCTACATGCCTGACTGTGCCCATTCTGGAAGACGCTGACGCGGAGACGTTGGAGGCGCGCCGCCTTCAGCTGGTCGAAGGTGCGAAGAAGCTCGCTAGCATGAGACGTTTGTCAGAAGCCTACCAGCGAGAGATGGATCGTGCTGTTGGTGGCTCGCCAGCCCCAGCTGGGCCCAGCCGCCTTGGCACGGTCCAGCAGCGCGGCGTAGCCATCGCCAACCTGTTCGGGGCAAGTCGCCCTGTGTACGCTACACCTGCGGAGAACATTCGAGCCGCCCAGGCGGCGGTGGGCGAGCTGGACAATTTCGAGGGAGAAGAGCGCCGCCTGATGATGGAGCGAGTCCAGCGGCTCCTTGATGCGGCTGCCGCGCAGAACGAGGCCGGCTGCCGCACAGAGGTGCCACAACGGCAAAACGACGACCTTCGCCGAGACCAAGGCGTGACGTCTCGAACACCGACTGGCGGCGGCCGAGGAAGAAAGGACAAGGATCCGACTGCCAGCCATAGTCGGACTCAGATTACCATAGAGCACGACCGAGACGCCCGCCTGAGAGCAGTAGAACGCCGGGACGACTGTCAGCCTCCTCCTCCTCGCAAGGAAAGGCGAGTCTCCCCGCCGCCTGTTGATCATCCAACTCTTGGCGACCGCCTTGGCCGCCGAGAGGGAGTCGAGGAAAACGACGCCCGCCACCGGATCGACCGGCTTCACCGATCCTTGGCGTTGGAAGAAGAAGATGAGTTGGGTCCGCCTTGTTTCGGGCCCTGCATTCGAGACGAGCCCTTTCCCAAAGGGTTCACGCTCCCAAGAGACACGCCCAAGTACACCGGCTCCGTGAAGCCGGAAGACTGGCTAGTCGACTACTCCACGGTTGTCAGCATAGCGAACGGCAACAAGCGTCTCGCCGTAAAATACGTTCCGCTCATGCTCCAGGGCACGGCCCGGACATGGCTGAACAGCCTGAAGCCCCGCAGCATCAACAGCTGGGTCGACTTCACCGAAGCATTTGTCCGCAACTTCACCAGCACATACAAGCGTCCTCCAAAGCCTCGTCAGCTCTCCTTGTGCATGCAAGGTCCCGATGAGTCGACTCGCGACTACCTCACGCGTTGGGCCGAGCTTCGGAACTCCTGCGAGGGCGTGCACGAGGTGTAGGCTATCGAGTACTTCACCGCCGGGTGCAGAGAAGGCACCCTCCTCAAGCACAAGCTCCTCTACGACGAGCCAGAAACCCTCGACGAGCTACTGATCATAGCAGACAAGTACGCCACGGCCGACTCCTCCATGAAGGCGGAGATTCAAGTCAGCGCAACTGGCAAAGTGGCCCCTCAGGCTCCAAGGACTCCGGCGGGAGACGCCAGTCGGTGACAACAGCAGAGCGACCACAAGTGCAAGGCCCCGCAGCCGGCTTCCAGCAGCCGGCAGGTTGCGACAGTTGAAGCCCAGTAGCTGGATGGGCAGCCTCCGCCCAAGCGACAGAAAGGCGGCAAGCCCAACTGGTTGCCGGCCTTCTCCTACGAGCAGACTCTGGATGGACCTTGCAAGTTCCATAGCGGCGCGAAGCCTTCGAATCACACCACCCGGAAGTGCCACTGGCTCACCAGGATCGCCAAAGGAGATGGCCTCCTACCTCCCCCGCCTGCTGGGCAGCCGCCGCCGCCTCAGCCCCAGCAGCCGGCTGTCAGGCTAGTCGGCGCAGTACAAGACGAATACCCTGAAGAACACGGAGCCTATGTGGTATTTACCAGTATGGCTGATGATCGACGCAGCAGGCGGCTGCAGCGACCAGAGGTGAATGCAGTAGCGTCAGAGATGCCAGAGTTCACGCACTGGTCCGAAAAGCCTATCAGTTGGAGCAGGGCTAATCACCCAGAGGTGATGCCGAGTCCGGGATCTTATGCCTTGGTCCTGGATGCCACCTTTGCCACGGATAGATGAGCTGCTCGTTTCTCGCGAGTTCTGATAGACGGAGGTAGCATCATTAACATCCTGTACAAGGACACCATGGAGAAATTAGGAATCAAGCAAAGACAGCTTCAGAACAGTCGGACTGTGTTCCACGGCATTGTTCCTGGGCTTTCCTGCTCACCAATCGGCAAGATCCTGATGGACGTCCTCTTTGGAGACAAAGATCACTTCCCTCGAGAGTCAGTTTGGTTTGAGGTGGTGGACCTTGAGAGCCCGTACCATGCACTACTCGGCCGACCCGCCTTGGCCAAGTTCATGGCGGTCCCCCACTACGCCTACCTCAAAAGGAAGATGCCCAGTTCTAGGGGGATTCTGACCATAGCCGGCGACTACCGGAAGTCGTCTGCTTGTGCGGCTGAGAGCAGTCGGCTAGCCGAGTCCCTGGTAATCGCGGCCGAGAAGCGGCTCCTTGAACGGGTTGTGGCGATGGCCGGCAAGCAGCCAGAGGTATCGCCCAACCCAAAGGAGTCGGAGGCTGAGGGTTCGTTCAAGCCGGCCAAGGAGACAAAGAAGATACCCTTGGATCCGGAGCACCCAGAGAGGTACGCTATCATAGGCGCAAACATCGACAGCAAATAGGAAGGCGAGCTCGTCGATTTCCTCCGTGAGAATCGGTACATCTTCGCATGGTCCCCCAAGACATGCCAGGTTTACCGACGGAATTCGCCGAGCACAAGCTACATGTCTGATCTAATGAAAAGCCGGTCAGGCAGCCCCTGCGCCGCCTATCAGAAGAGAAGAGAAGAGTTGTTGGAGAAGAAATAGCCCGGCTCCTAGCGGTCGGCTTCATTATGGAAGTATTCTTTCCAGAGTGGCTAGCCAATCTGGTCCTGGTACTGAAGAAGAACAAGCAGTGGCGAATGTGTATTGACTACACGAGCCTCAACAAGGCCTGCCCCAAGGACCCATTTGCTCTACCAAGAATTGATCAGGTAATAGACTCCACCGCCGAATGCAAGCTGTTGAGCTTTTTGGATGAATACTCAGGATATCACCGGATCAAGCTGAACCCGGCTGACAGACTGAAGACCGCCTTCATCACGCCGTTTGGAGCCTTCTGCTACCTCACCATGATGTTCGGCTTGAGGAATGTCGGCGCCACCTTTCAGCGTTGCATGCAGAAGTGCCTCCTCAAGCAACTCGGCAGAAACGCCCACGTCTACATGGACGATGTGGTGGTGAAGACGGAAAAGCGTGGAACACTGCTGGAAGACCTCAAGGAGACCTTTGAGAACCTGCGCCGATTCCAGATCAAGCTCAACCCTAAGAAGTTCGTCTTCGGAGTACTAGCCGGCCAACTCCTTGGCTTCCTGGTCTCTGAATGCGGCATAGAGTGCAACCCTGTAAAGATCAAGGCCATTGAGAGGATGGAGGTACCCAGCCGACTGCTAGACGTACAAAAGTTCACCGGCTGCTTGGCGTCCATCAGCCGATTCATCAGTCGGCTGGGCGAGAAAGCTTCCCCTTATACCAACTCATGAAGAAGACCACTTTCTTCGAATGGAACCACAAGGCGGACGAAGCTTTTCTCCAGTTGAAGAAGATGTTGACTACTCCACCCGTTTTGGCGGCTCCGACTCCTAAGGAACCTATGCGCCTGTACATCGCCGCCACCAGCCGGGTAGTCAGCACGGTCATTGTAGTGGAACGCAAGGAGGAAGGCAAGGCACTACCTGTACAGAGACCGGTATATTACCTGAGCGAAGTACTATCGGCCTCCAAGCAGAACTACCCCCACTACCAGAAGATATGCTATGGCGTACACTTTACCGCCAAGAAATTGAAGCCTTACTTTCAAGAGCATCCAATCACTGTGGTCTGCACGGCCCCACTTGCCGAGATCATCGGAAGCCAAGATGCTTCTGGCCGAGTGGCCAAGTGGGCCATAGAGTTGGCTCCCTACACCATCCACTACCAGCCCCGCACCGCCACCAAGTCACAAGCACTGGCCGACTTCCTCGTCGACTGGGCCGAGACCCAGTACCTACCTCCAGCGCCCGACTCCACCCATTGGCGGATGCACTTCGACGGCTCCAAGATGCACACCGGCTTGGGAGCCGGCATCGTCCTCACTTCCCCTAAAGGCGACAAGCTCAAATACGCACTGCAAATCCATTTTGCCGCCTCCAATAACGTTGCCGAGTACGAGGCGCTCATTCACGGGCTCCGGCTTGCCAAAGAACTTGGCATTAGCCGGATCCTGTGTTATGGCGACTCGGACTTAGTGGTCCAACAGTCATCTGGCGACTGGGATGCCAAAGATGCAAACATGGCAAGTTACCGTTTCCTCGTGCAGCAACTCAGTGGATATTTCGAGGGGTTCAAGTTCCTCCATGTGCCAAGAAATGACAATGACCAAGCAGACGCCTTGGCACAAATCGGCTCTACCCGCCAAGCAATACCATCCGGCGTCGCCCTTCAGCGCCTCCTCAAGCCGTCTGTCAAGCCTTCACCAGAATCAGACTCCATCTTCATGCTGGCTCCCCCCGAAGAAGTCGGATCTGACTCTAGAGCCCCAGTAGACGGTATGAGGATTTTGGCAGATGGCTCCAAAGGCGCCACAGTCAAAGCCGGCCCAGGGACTGCAGTACCCGGCCCGGGGACTGCGGCGGCGGGCTCGAAGACTCCAGAACTCGGCCCAAGAGCCGCGCTAGTCGGCCTGGGGACTTCATTAACCCAGCAAGCGGTTGTTGAATCCAACCCGCCGCCTCCCAGCCCAGCCGCCCTCGTCCAAGTCGCAGTTCTGGCAGTCGAAGAAATAATAGCACCCTCATGGGCCCAGCCCATCCTCAAATTCCTGGTGAGCAAAGAGCTGCCGACTGATGAGACCTCAGCTCGGCAAGTACAACGCCGAGAGGCAGCCTACACCATAGTCAACAGAGAGCTGGTCAGGCGCAGCGTCGTTGGTGTCTACCAGCGCTGCGTAGAGCCAGAGCAAGGCCAAGCAATTCTCAAAGACATCCATCAAGGCGAGTGCGTCCACCATGCGGCTTCAAGAGCACTCGTCGCAAAAGCCTTTCAACACGGTTTCTTCTGGCCGACTGCCTTAGAAGAGGCCAAGGAATTGGTCCAAAAATGCAAAGGGTGCCAGAAGTTCAGCTCCAAGCCGCACCAGCCGGCTTCTGCACTCAAGACCATCCCCATTGCCTGGCCTTTCGCAGTTTGGGGTCTAGACATGGTGGGACCATTCAAGACGGCACGAGGTGGCTTAACTCACTTACTTGTCGCAGTGGACAAGTTCACCAAGTGGATAGAAGCGAAGCCAATCAAGAAACTGAACAGTCCAACTGCCGTGACTTTCATCTCCGATATCACAATTCGGTATGGCATACCACACAGCATCATCACCGACAACGGCACAAATTTTGCCAAAGGCGCCTTGGCCCGTTTTTGCGCAACACAGGGCATCCGACTGGACCTAGCGTCCGTCGCCCATCCACAGTCAAACGGCTAGGTGGAGCGAGCAAACGGCCTCATCCTGTCCGGCATCAAGCCCCGGCTGGTCGAGGCTCTGGAGCGCTCGGCTGGCTGCTGGCTCGATGAGTTGCCAGCCGTCCTCTGGAGTCTGCGCACGACTCCAAACAAGTCAACCGGCTTCACACCTTTCTTCCTCGTCTACGGTGCCAAAGCCGTCATCCCAACGGACATAGAGTTCGACTCCCCGCGAGTCACCATGTACACCGAGGAGGAAGTAGAAGAAGCACGTCAAGACGACATCGATCTGCTGGAAGAGGGCCGGCTGTTGGCACTCAGCCGGTCCAGCATCTACCAGCAGAGCCTGCGCCGATACTACAACAGGAAGGTCAAGCCAAGATCTTTCCAAGAAGGCGACCTTGTGCTCCGGCTGATCCAGCGAACAGCCGGCCAACACAAGCTGTCGGCACCTTGGGAAGGCCCTTTCATCATCAGCAAAGTGCTGGGCAACGAATCCTACTACCTGATTGACGCTCAAAAGCCCCGAGCACGCAAGAGGGACTACTCCGGCAAAGAGACAGAGCGGCCATGGAAAGCAAATCTCCTCCGAAGATTTTACAGTTGATGCAGTATGTACCACACTACCTTTTGTATTAAAGTACCAAGACTTCGGCCCCCCCAAGACGAGCTCGGGGACTGCCCTCTTTTGTCTATATGATAAAAGTTATGCCTACGGGTATGTTACTCTTTGATTACCGCTGGGCACCGGGCTCGACAGGTCGGCCCGGGGACTTGCCACCTTGCACTATGAAATGCTTCATGCAGCCGGACAAGTAGTGTGTGACGCCTAAGCCGTCTCCTGTCAGAAGCCACAGCTCGCAGAGCGACTGTACGGTGGGCAGGAGTAAGGTAGAATGGGCGTTCACATGAAAAATGGCTAAGGACTCAAAGCATAGAACATAGCTTAAAGCCGGCTTCCAGCCTTCCTTTTTTCTTTTCACAAACCGACTATTAAGCAGTCGGCTCACCACCTTCTATTCAACTTGCTAAAAAACTCTAAAACGGCTAAGTACTTGCCTTCCCAAAGTAGCCAAGCATTTGATCCAACGGCAGTCCGCAGAGCTGCTGTCCGACTGGCAAGACAGGCAACTAAGGGAAAGCGGCAAAGGAAAAAAGCCAAAAGAGCAATGAGCAAGAAAAGATAGAATTCGGATAAATATTTACATAGCATAGGCCCTTGGCCGAATCTTCGAGCAGAAATTCAAAATACACCCCACTCCGGCTGGGCAGTCTCGGCTCGATTGCCCCCGGCGGTAGTCGGCTCGGTCGCACGCGGCTCGTTGCTGGAGGCACGGTCGAGCTGAGGATGGCCGTCCGCTCCGTCTTCTGGTTCTTCCGTCTCGCCTCCGTCCTCCGCCTCGCCTTCCTCCTTGGCGCTGGAACCGATCACCTCTGCCGAGTCCTCGCCGTAGCCTGGGTTCATCCCAAACCACTCCGGCGGTACCTCCTCGCCGTCTTCAGACCGCTCGGGGACGAAGATGCTGGTGTCAGTGTACTCGGCAATCGCCGTAGCACGCTTGACAAGGGCGTCTTCCACAGCTGCCAGCTCCGGCTGGGCCTCTGACCGGAGTGTGGCCAGCCGGTCTAGGTCCATCCCCGGATACCATGCCTTGACGAACTCCAAGGCCCGGCACGCTCCAGCTCGGGCCGAGGAACCTTTCCAGGCTTCAAGACGACCAGCTGCGACCTCTAGCCAGTCGGCAGTCCGACTGGGGGTGCGTGGAGCCTGCATGTCCAGCCACAGGGCAGCAATCGCCTGGGCGCCGACACGTTGAAGCCGACACAGCATCCGGTGAGTCGGCCGAAGGCGAGCCTCGATGCTCAGGATATGCTCATCAAGGGTCCGGGGGGCGTCGGCGGTGATATTTGCACCTTCCGCCCTCCGACCTTCACGGTCAGCCTCGATGGCTTGGATGGCGGCCTGCGAGTGCGCAGGGAAGAAGTCTGCCAAGACGGAAGAAACGAAGAAACAAGTCAAAAACCGGGAGTCGGCACGATTTATAATCGGCAGCTCAAAGAAAGAAAGTAAAGAAACTCACCATCAACAATGTGTCAGGACCCCGACTCAATGCCACATCGATCTAGCATGTAACACCTCATATCACTTTGCGGCCTCACGCACGGTATTCCCACGGGTGTCGCCTTACCTTTACCCGGGACCGTTTGCGCCTGTTGGCACACGTATATGACAGTGTCGCTAGCATCCATATGATAAGGAGCCCGGGCTGACATGGCTAGTCGTAAACCCAAAGTGGCACAAACTTACAGGGACAGGCATCCGTGACCCAGAATCGAACGTGTCGGTCATCAGCGAGTGAATCCAGGCTGTAGCACTGGGCTAGCAGGACTCCGGTGAACCGGGCTGTAGCGGGCTAACAGGACTCCGATATTCATCGCGTGACATTTCCCCGAAGGGACAGACACAGGAACGAAGAAGGACACATGCCGGCCAGCCTAAGTGTTCCGGAGCAGTAGCAAGCTACCATGGCTCAGTGGAAACACTAGGAGACATTTCCCGGTAAGAGAGGCTACTAAGGATAAACAACTAGATAGTCAGATCCCACACATACCAAGCATTTCAATAACATACACACAATATGCTCGATATGTGCAATACAACATGGCATCACAACATGACTCTACGACTCAAGTATTTATCAATAGGCTCCGAGGAGCGAGATATTACAAACAGGGTCTCATGACCCAACATTCAGAGCATACAAATCAAAGCACAAGCGGAAGCTATCATGTCTGAGTACAGACATCTATAAATGAAAAAGGCTTGAAAGCCTGACTATCTACCAGATCCTGCCGAGGGCACAAGATCGTAGCTGAGGTAACAAGCTAAACGTCGAAGTCCACGTGGAACTACTAGCGAGACTGAAGTCTCTCTGCAAAAACATAAATTAAGCAACGTGAGTACAAATGTACCCAGCAAGACTTACATCAGAACTAACTACATATGCATCATTATCAACAAAGGGGATGGTGGGGTTTAACTGCAGCAAGCCAGCTTTGACTCGGTGGCTATCCTGAACTACGACTGCAAGTAACTCTTTTGAGGTGGCGCACACGAGTCCACATATTCACCATATCAATACACCACTATGGATCCGCTCCCGTCTCCCTACGAGAACGCCATCCATAGCACTCACGCTTATCTTGCGTATTTTAGAGTATCCACTTTCACTTGTCTATGAACTGATATAAGCAACCCAGAAGTCCTTTTCCGCGGACACGGCTATTCGAATAGATGATGTTAACCCTGCAGGGGTGTACTTCTTCATACATGTTTCCACCACTTAGCGTCTGCACACGACATGTGCTCGGCAGACTTCAAGCGAAAGCCGACGTGGGTGTAGACCACGACCTACCTAAACACTCAAGTCTCTAGTCCAGGTTTATCGCCTATTCGGGTTCCATCCATGAGGAGATCCGGCCGGAGTTTCGCTCACAGCCCCAAACGATGTGAACAGGGTTCCGTGACACCAAACGGGCGCCCGGTATACCCGGCCACGTGCCTACCGCATCACAGCCCACCCCTACGGTCAGCGCTGTCCATGGCCTCCAGCATACTACAAACACCAGAAACTACTTGCAACTCCTGGACAGAGGACAAGGGTGATAAGAAGTCGAGCGGGGTCATATTTCAGGGCCCAATGTATGGTAGTAGCTGAATCATGGATCACAAACACAGAACTCAGTTCCTGAGGACGGCTTCAATGAGACAACCCACCATGTACTCCTACATGGCCTCTCACCGCTACCTTTTACCAAATCGTGTTCACACACTTAGCTCACACACAGTAGGACATGTTCACACACCTCTGATTCATCCCCGATGAATCAGACCTGACTCAACTCTAAGCAGTAGCAGGCATGACAAACAAGCATGAATGAGTAGGCACAACAGGGCTCAAACAACTCCTACTCATGCTAGTGGGTTTCATCTATTTACTGTGGCAATGACAGGTCATGCAAAGGATAAAGGGGTTCAACTACCGCAGCAAGTAACAGTTGAATCAGTGTTGTCCTAATGCAGTAAAAGAGAGCAGGAGCGAGAGTGTAGGATTGTATCGGAATGAACAAGGGGGTTTTGCTTGCCTGGCACTTCTGAGGATAACATTGAGTCTTCATCAGTGTCAACGATCACAACGTCGGAACATCGTCTACCGGGAGGGAACAGATACCGGCAACAAAGAAGAAATACAATCAATGCAATGCACAATATGATGCATGCTCATGACATGGCAATATTAATGTGTTTTGAGCTAATGCAACTAGCAACAGATTAAATGAAGTTGGTTTGAATACAAGATTCAAATTCAAACTCCATATGTGATTATTCAAATGCCATTTAATTGATTTGTGCTAAAAAGCAGCTATAAGTTGTTCTAACATGCATGAAAATGGTACAGATGGATTCCTTGAATTTTTCTGATAATTTTTCATATATAAATTATTTCATTTGGAGTTACGGTTGAATTTCTATGATTTATTGAAGTTTTAATCATTTTCTGAAATTTCCTGAATATTTAGAATTAAAATAATTCCAGAAAATGATTTAGCTGCGTCAGCCTGACGCCAGCATGACGTCAGCGAGTCAACGGCCAGGTCCAGGTCAAACCTGACGTGCGGGGTCCACACGTCAGTGACACAGGACCTAATCCCGGTCAAACCCATCGCTGACTGGGGTTTGACCAGGGGTGGGGCCCACAGTCAGTGGCCTAGGGGGTTGGTTAGTGCATCATTAGCGTTTAATGACATCGCCACGTCAGCTGCCGGCGTTTAACCGCCGGCGACCTCAGATCGCGGCGGCGTCCGCATCGGGATTGCGCTACAGGCCATGGTTTGGGGCGCGGGGAGCATCTACAGGGAGCTGGCGGAGTGGCGCTTCCAGTGGTGGAGGCGGCTGGAGCGGAGGTGGCCGGAGTTGAGCACGGTGTCGACCTCGGCGGCGGCCGGAGCTCGGGCGAGCTCGGGGTCGGTGTTAGGGAGCACGGCAGGAGGAGCTGGGGCGTGCTACGGACTCCTGAGATCGCGGTGAGCACGACAGTGGGCTCGGAAACGAGCTGCGGTGGCTGTGGCCACGGCCACGCCATGGCCGGCGGCGAGAAACTCTCGGCCGCGGTGGAGGAAGAGGCTAGGGAATGAGCGCGAGCTTGAGAGAAGGGGGAAGAGGAAGAGGGGCTCACAGTGGACTGGACGGAGGGGTCGGCGAGCTCGGGGAAGGTTCTGCGACGGCGAATTTACGGCGGCGATCTCCGGGCACCGGGGATGAAGACGACGACGCTCCGGTCGACTGGGGCCTCCTCTAGTCGCGTGCGTCGGTGTGCAGCTCCATGGGGTCGGGACGGAGCTCCTGAGCTCATCGGAAGGGCGAGGGGTGGCCGGTGGCTATGGATGCGACGGCGGCGCCCTCCGGTGGCTCTCGGTGGTGCTCCAAATCAAGAGAGGGAGAGAGCCAGAGCGAGCAGAGAGAAGGGATAGCGGTCGGGGACGACTCCGTGGCGTCGCTAGAGGGCTCGGGGAGGAAGCAGGAGGTGGCCAGGGGAAGCAGGAGGTGGCCGGGGCGGCGTCAGCGCTCGCCACCGAGCAGCTTCGGGGCGAGGGGGAGGAAGACGACAGAGAGGAGGGGGTGGGCTGGGCCTCAGCCGCATCGCTGGGCCAGGTGGGGCGCTAGGTGGGCTGCGGGTAAGTGGCCCAGGTAGGCTTCCTCTCTCTCCTGTTTTTTTATATTCCTGTTCTGTTTTCTTTTATTTAATTCTTTTGCCACTGTTTTGAATTTAAAATAATTCAAACAATGCCAAAAGCTCCTCTGAATAATTTTATTTTGCTAGATGGACTTTTCCAAAAGCTCATAAAATATTTCAGGGATATTTGAAATTATATTCTAATTATATGAATATAATGCAAATTCAAATAGCTAATGAATTAAATTCAAAGTCCCAAAAATAAATCCTTAAAATGTTCAATATTTTGGTTGGGACCAGAACCCTTGCCAAAAATTATCAAACATTTAAGAAGAGCATTTTGGAACAATGAATGAGATTTTTTTTAGGGTTTTTGCCCTTCTTTTATTTAGGGTTTTGAGGCTTCCAATTTCCCTCAGTTCAAGTTTCAAAATTAAACATGATGCAAACACCAGGCAGCACCAGAAGCTAGGGATGTGACAACTCACCCCCACTAAACAAGAATCTCGTCTCGAGATTCAAGCATAGGGTAGGATGAAGGGGAAACGCAAACTAGTATAATCTTCATGATCCAGGTTGTACTTCAAATGAACGTTGAATCGATCACCATCTTTGACTCGATGTCTTCCTCCGAGAACTTCAACTATCAAGACAAGAAGAGGAAAGGAAAACTCTAGAAGGATCGATCTTCTCGAAGATCGAACAACTCAGGATTACTCACGGAATGAGACATAGCAACCTCTCTCGAGCTGAGACACTAAACATACATCCATGGGAATGGAGTGAAGCAGATGACGAAGGTTCACTAGGTAGACAACAATTTCACGCTTAAGGAGGTGGTAATCGATTGTCAACGTAGCGAGGAGTTGAGTTTCCATGGTACCATAACGATGCACCTTAGGGAAGGTGACTCGTAGAAATATCCCCTTAGTGGCAAAAAGAATTACCTTTGATTCAGAGATCATTGAAACCCTTTAAACCAGCCTAAGGCAATTCTCGAGCGATCGTTTGGAGGGGGTCGGTAGAATGGCATACTCGGACTTGGATGATGTGGATTACCTTGTTGAAGACAACGTAATGGATGAATTTGCTTATCACCGGAAATGGAAGAGACCCATGGTAGAATGGCACATTGGCGGTGCAAGCTAGGAACAAAATGCAAATGCTGGGAATGATTCTGGTAACTAGGGAAGAACCCAACAATAGAGAGTGGATTCACTGTTTGAAAAGGTCATAGCATTGCCGAGGAAACTGAGAGGAATCCCAGTTAGAGCCGATGATAACACGTAGCGCTTGTGCATGCTCTCAAGAACTTGAGCATTTCCATAATCATCAAGGTTTTACCAACATCCGTGTCAAGGATCCTGGCAACACAACTTGCTACCATGATGAATGATGATGGATGATGCAGATGCAAAGGAAGATAACACTTTCTCAGATTTCACCCTAGCAATGCCAAGGAAAGAAAATCTGGATGATCGACCGAGAGACATTTAGCACTCCGCTTCTAATGTTCTCCTTGATGTGCTAGTGTATCCCATTCATAGATATGGTTTGATAACTAGAACATCAAGTAAAAGGTCGGACTTCGGGAGCAATAGAATCCATAAGGAACAGTTACGGAGGTAAATCCTACGAAATCCTTATGGGGAGGTGGCCAACTTCTTCAATCAAGATACTACAATAATAGGTCTTTCGGCTGGGTGGTGCTGGCCACGACATCCACTTTACCAGTTATCGAGGAACCAATATTATAGTTCTTGGGGAAATGTTCCAACCATCATATCTGCCTGAGATTCAGATCTGGTTGGTGTCAGAATATTCCAGACTCATCGATTCTAGGAAGAGAAATGAAAGTTTGCAACACAAATCGAAGAGATGACGTTGCGAGATTCTCGGGGAATGAACTACGATAGTAAACTGCAAAACATGAGCTGGTTCTGCTACAAACATGTGAACACGATGTCCTAGACAAGCATGACCACGTGGTAGTCTTACAATAAAACACTACTGAGTTCTGGTTGGGAACCATCACCGTGGATAACGAAGTCCTTGCATAAGTCATATGATTAGCTCTTATGAAGGAACTTCTTCTCCTTGAACAAATCAATCAGTGGCTTGGTGTGCTCGGGACACATATGGAATGAAGGTTGCAAGTCTTCAAACCACAGAATTCTTCGCACGTGTGCATGACTGATTTGGGATGATTCCAAAGGAAACAACATTAACTTTCTCAAATCCACGGCGGCAACTTTCACCAAATGCACGTGTATAAGAGGAAGTCACTCCTTTCATCAAACACATACCCCATGAGCTAGCATGAGGAAAATGCTTTCAAAAGTTTCCAACACTAACTTATTGTCCAACAAGATCTTGGAGAAGATAAAATGATGTTGATGGACTCAACAACAAATCATCGAGATTTCCATGAAGATGGAATTCCCTAATTATGTGAACAGGTGATAGCATTGGTCAGACCCATAAGATATAATGGTGTATGCTCGAGGAGTCAACCACGAGTAAGACAACATTACGAACATCGTTGGTTCTGATTTGATTTGAGGATAGCCCACACCCAAATCAAAGGATTGATAAGACAATAGGTCCAATAACTGATCACAGGGACCAATCGATGAAGATATCATCTTTCTTCAACACACACTACACAAGAATATCCCTTTGGAACGAACTAAGTTAGGCAAGCTTTTATCTTCCAATTCTCCAAGTTGTTGTCTAGCTTAACCAACTAGCTTAGGGATATCCAACACATATTCTTGGAGAAAGGGTGGTTTATAAGAAAACCAACTTGATCACGAGCTCAACATAGCGGTCAGGTGACAACCTGGTAATACTTCCGAGAAGATCTTCGGAAAATCACGAACCATCGGTATGTTACTAAGCTTGAGAACAATCTTGCTTTTCAGGGCAAGACGATATGATCAAATGAGCGAGGACTTGACAAAATCCTAACTCATCAATCGAAATGTGCACCAGGAAGATGGACAAGGTAGCACGATCAATCTTAGAATGATGATTCAAGAACAAACACGTTAAGAATGAGGTTATTGTCCATTTAACTACCAAGCAACAAGGTTGCTAGGAGTATTGATTTCACACATCACGATTCACTTGTCGACATTCCAGTTATAACCACACGGAACCGAGGAATGAGTAATGATGGCGAGAAGTATCACTGTACCAAGAGTTCATAGGATGGTGTGCAATTCCCATAACAATCCCGGTATAAAAGATGGTAATACTCCAAGGTAGAACAGAGCAAAAGCTGGGTTAGCAATTTGTTCTGCGGAGCACAACTTCTTTGACCCAATCCTGGATATGGAAGAGGTACTGGAGTTTATTTCTCCTAGTCATTCTGGAATAGAATGGCTTGACGGACCACAAGAATAATAAGCATTGATAACACGAATGCACAATTACTCCTGACTATCAATTGATAGACGAGGGCCAGAAAACAACTAAAGAGGGACAACTCAAAAGAACATATGATTTTCTGAGTTGTGGATGCATGGACTAGCATGTCGAACGAATTCAGCATAATTCTTCCGGATAACCCATGCAGAAAGGTTGAGCTGGCAGAGTCACAATATAGAATGGAGAACTCCTCAAGAGTACTCTTGTTGTCATCTTTTGGTTCAGAAGAACTCCTGCCAAGAATGGTTCATGGTAATTGGAAGAAGGATGTACCATGAACCTCGAGGACTATCGCAAAGGTTACTAATATCCTAAAGGAACTAGCAACACTATCAACATGATGTAAGTAGGGTGAATCTCGGGTTCAAGAACCCAGGAACAGAATACCTATTACTAAGTAGCACCACGAGATGCTTTCGAGAACGATGGCCAGAATCTTCACACTGGGAACACAAAACATTGCTAGATTACTAGGTGACTCCCTAAACCACCTAGGGTCATAATAATTATTCCAACATATATGTCAAGGCAATAAGGTACCTCAACTCACTGATTTGTGTGATTGAGCTGGCACAAAGGAATATCGAAACCAGAGGGAAAGGATTTTGCAAATGCATCAGACTGTTTAGAAACCTGGGATGACTCGGACAGCATAACGGCTGTAAATGCTCAGAAAAGATTTGAGACATTCACAAAAATGGTGGCATAACCACTCGGAAGCACAATATCAAGGTTTCGAGATCAACAGTTAACATACAGAAGTAATAGGAACTGAACTGAGACTTAAATCCAACAATCTTATAAGTCTACGGATTAGTAACACGTGATCCTAATAGAAAGAAGAGATAGCCTAGTTCTTAATCCCCGTAGGAAAGATAAGATGACTCAGATCAGAAGGGCATGAGGTATAAGGAGTAAAAAGAGCCTTACATTCCATCCCACAATCAATTCCCTTACATAACTAAAGAATTTCTAGACTCAACTTCGACCAGTTTGGCTTGGTAATCCTACAGGCAGTCAAGCTCTGATACCAACGCTGTCAGGACCCCGACTCAATGCCACATCGATCTAGCATGTAACACCTCATATCACTTTGCGGCCTCACGCACGGTATTCCCACGGGTGTCGCCTTACCTTTACCCGGGACCGTTTGCGCCTTTGGCACACGTATATGACAGTGTCGCTAGCATCCATATGATAAGGAGCCCGGGCTGACATGGCTAGTCGTAAACCCAAAGTGGCACAAACTTACAGGGACAGGCATCCATGACCCAGCATCGAACGTGTCGGTCATCAGCGAGTGAATCCAGGCTGTAGCACTGGGCTAGCAGGACTCCGGTGAACCGGGCTGTAGCGGGCTAACAGGACTCCGGTATTCATCGCGTGACATTTCCCCGAAGGGACAGACACAGGAATGAAGAAGGACACATGCCGGCCAAACTAAGTGTTTCGGAGCAGTAGCAAGCTACCATGGCTCGGTGGAAACACTAGGAGACATTTCCCGGTAAGAGAGGCTACTAAAGATAAACAACTAGATAGTCAGATCCCACACATACCAAGCATTTCAATAACATACACACAATATGCTCGATATGTGCAATACAACATGGCATCACAAAATGACTCTACGACTCAAGTAGTTTATCCAATAGGCTCCGAGGAGCGAGATATTACAAACATGGGTCTCATGACCCAACATTCAGAGCATACAAATCAAAACACAAGCGGAAGCTATCATGTCTGAGTACATGCATCTATAAATGAAAAAGGCTGAGAAGCCTGACTATCTACCAGATCCTGCTGAGGGCACAAGATCGTAGCTGAGGTAACAAGCTAAACGTCGAAGTCCACGCGGAACTACTAGCGAGACCGAAGTCTCTCTGCAAAAACATAAATTAAGCAACGTGAGTACAAATGTACCCAGCAAGACTTACATCAGAACTAACTACATATGCATCATTATCAACAAAGGGGATGGTGGGGTTTAACTGCAGCAAGCCAGCTTTGACTCAGTGGCTATCCTGAACTACGACTGCAAGTAACTCTTTTGAGGTGGCGCACACGAGTCCACATATTCACCATATCAATACACCACTATGGATCCGCTCCCGTCTCCCTGCGAGAACGCCAACCATAGCACTCACGCTTATCTTGCGTATTTTAGAGTATCCACTTTCACTTGTCTATGAACTGATATAAGCAACCCAGAAGTCCTTTACCGCGAACACGGCTATTCGAATAGATGATGTTAACCCTGCAGGGGTGTACTTCTTCATACATGTTTCCACCACTTAGCGTCTGCACACGACACGTGCTCGACAGACTTCAAGCGAAAGCCGACGTGGGTGTAGACCACGACCTACCTAAACACTCAAGTCTCTGGTCCAGGTTTATCGCCTATTCGGGTTCCATCCATGAGGAGATCCGGCCGGAGTTTCGCTCACAGCCCCAAACGATGTGAACAGGGTTCCGTGACACCAAACGGGCGCCCGGTATACCCGGCCACGTGCCTACCGCATCACAGCCCACCCCTACGGTCAGTACTGTCCACGGCCTCCAGCATACTACAAGCACCAGAAACTACTTGCAACTCCTGGACAGAGGACAAGGGTGAATAAGAAGTCGAGCGGGGTCATATTTCAGGGCCCAATGTATGGTAGTAGCTGAATCATGGATCACAAACACAGAACTCAGTTCCTGAGGACGGCTTCAATGAGACAACCCACCATGTACTCCTACATGGCCTCTCACCGATACCTTTTACCAAATCGTGTTCACACACTTAGCTCACACATAGTAGGACATGTTCACACACCTCTGATTCATCCCCGATGAATCAGACCTGACTCAACTCTAAGCAGTAGCAGGCATGACAAACAAACATGAATGAGTAGGCACAACAGGGCTCAAACAACTCCTACTCATACTAGTGGGTTTGATCTATTTACTGTGGATCGACAGGTCATGCAAAGGATAAAGGGGTTCAACTACCGCAGCATGTAACCGTTGAATCAGTGTTGTCCTAATGCAGTAAAAGAGAGCAGGAGCGAGAGTGTAGGATTGTATCGGAATGAACAAGGGGGTTTTGCTTGCCTGGCACTTCTGAGGATAACATTGAGTCTTCATCAGTGTCAACGATCACAACGTCGGAACATCGTCTACCGGGAGGGAACAGATACCAGCAACAAAGAAGAAATACAATCAATGCAATGCACAATATGATGCATGCTCATGACATGGCAATATGAATGTGTTTTGAGCTAATGCAACTAGCAACATATTAAATGAAGTTGGTTTGAATACAAGATTCAAATTCAAACTCCATATGTGATTATTCAAATGCCATTTAATTGATTTGTGCTAAACAGCAGCTATAAGTTGTTCTAACATGCATGAAAATGGTACAGATGGATTCCTTGAATTTTTCTGATAATTTTTCATATATAAATTATTTCATTTGGAGTTACAGTTGAATTTCTATGATTTATTGAAGTTTTAATCATTTTCTGAAATTTCCTGAATATTTAGAATTAAAATAATTCCAGAAAATGATTTAGCTGCGTCAGCCTGACGCCAGCATGACGTCAGCGAGTCAACGGCCAGGTCCAGGTCAAACTTGACGTGCGGGGTCCACACGTCAGTGACACAGGACCTAATCCCGGTCAAACCCAGCGCTGACTGGGGTTTGACCAGGGGTGGGGCCCACAGTCAGTGGCCTAGGGGGTTGGTTAGTGCGTCATTAGCGTTTAATGACATCGCCACGTCAGCTGCCGGCGTTTAACCGCCGGCGACCTCAGATCGCGGCGGCGTCCGCATCGGGATTGTGCTACAGGCCATGGTTTGGGGCGCGGGGAGCATCTACGGGGAGCTGGCGGAGTGGTGCTTCCAGTGGTGGAGGCGGCTAGAGCGGAGGTGGCCGGAGTTGAGCACGGCGTCGACCTCGGCGGCGGCCGGAGCTCGGGCGAGCTCGCGGTCGGTGTTAGGGAGCACGGCAGGAGGAGCTGGGGCGTGCTACGGACTCCTGAGATCGCGGTCAGCACGACAGTGGGCTCGGAAACGAGCTGCGGTGGCTGTGGCCACGGCCACGCCATGGCCGGCGGCGAGAAACTCTCGGCCACGGTGGAGGAAGAGGCTAGGGAATGAGCGCGAGCTTGAGAGAAGGGGGAAGAGGAAGAGGGGCTCACAGTGGACTGGACGGAGGGGTCGGCGAGCTCGGGGAAGCTTCTGCGACAGCGAATTTACGGCGGCGATCTCCGGGCACCGGGGATGAAGACGACGACGCTCCGGTCGACTGGGGCCTCCTCTGGTCACGTGCGTCGGTGTGCAGCTCCATGGGGTCGGGACGGAGCTCCTGAGCTCATCGGAAGGGCGAGGGGTGGCCGGTGGCTATGGATGCGACGGCGGCGCCCTCCGGTGGCTCTCGGTGGTGCTCCAAATCGAGAGAGGGAGAGAGCCAGAGCGAGCAGAGAGAAGGGATAGCGGTCGGGGACGACTCCGTGGCGTCGCTAGAGGGCTCGGGGAGGAAGCAGGAGGTGGCCAGGGGAAGCAGGAGGTGGCCGGGGCGGCGTCGGCGCTCGCCACCGAGCAGCTTCGGGGCGAGGGGGAGGAAGACGATAGAGAGGAGGGGGTGGGCTGGGCCTTAGCCGCATCGCTGGGCCAGGTGGGGCGCTAGGTGGGCTGCGGGTAAGTGGCCCAGGTAGGCTTCCTCTCTCTCCTGTTTTTTTATATTCCTATTCTGTTTTCTTTTATTTAATTCTTTTGCCACTGTTTTGAATTTAAAATAATTCAAACAATGCCAAAAGCTCCTCTGAATATTTTTATTTTGCTAGATGGACTTTTCCAAAAGCTCATAAAATATTTCAGGGATATTTGAAATTATATTCTAATTATATGAATATAATTCAAATTCAAATAGCTAATGAATTAAATTCAAAGTCCCAAAAATAAATCCTTAAAATGTTCAATATTTTGGTTGGGACCAGAACCCTTGCCAAAAATTATCAAACATTTAAGAAGAGCATTTTGGAACAATGAATGAGATTTTTTTTAGGGTTTTTGCCCTTCTTTTATTTAGGGTTTTGAGGCTTCCAATTTCCCTCAGTTCAAGTTTCAAAATTAAACATGATGCAAACACCAGGCAGCACCAGAAGCTAGGGATGTGACACAATGTCTTCAATCTCATGGAAGCCGGAGGCCAGCATTGCCTCTTTGTCAGTCCAGGAGGAGCGCTTGCTCGTGAACTCGGCCAGGAGGGCGGTTTCCGCCTCCTTCCGCATCTTCGCAAGCAGCTCCCTCTGCTCTGCCAATTGAGTGGCCAGCAGATCACGCTCCGTGGTGAGCTTGCTGCACTCCTCCCCCTTGGCGCGCAACGCGGAGTTGGCTTCACTCAGCTGCTGTTGAAGAACAACGTTGGCTTCTAAAGAGAAGGAAGAAAGAAGGCGTTAAGTCGTCAGTAAAGAAGGTCGCCGGGGAGATCCGGCCCGACTGCTCAGCAGTCGGCCCGAATCTCGAGGACTACAGCCCGCGGGTGCGCCAGCGCGCCCCCGCAAAGAAGAAAGAGGACTCACTCTGGCTCTCCGACAAGTCGGCGGTCCGCTTGCCCAGCTCTTCAATGTTGCAGTTGAAGGCAGTAACACGGAGGTTGTGGTAGTCCTGCGACAAAATTTCAGACAAAAGTGAGTACCCGGAACTCACCAATTGGAGTTCCGGGCCGGCTGCTCAGCAGCCGGCCCGAAACTCGGGGACTACACCTAGTGGGTGCACTGGCGCGCCCCCACAGAGAGGAACAAGAAAAAAAAGAGGACCAAAGAGAAAGCATACCCGGACGGCTGCTCGTGACGCCAGGTATGCCTTGGTGCAATTCTAGATCGCGTCGCTCTCAGCTCGCAGCTTTGTCTGGACGTCCAGAAGCGCCTGGTTCAGCGGCCCTATGCCGCCTCCTCGCACCCACCCAATGGGCGCGGCGCTCGTCACTTCGGCGTCCGGGATCGCCGAGCTGGCAGTGCCGGTCTCCAGGGGGCGTGGCGCCGAAGTCGCCTTCTCAAGACGGCGGCACATTGGTGAGCGACTTGAAGGAGTAGCCTCGCCACGGCCTCATCTTCAGTCGGCGGCACCGGAGGGTCCGCCGGCTGTTCGCCTTGCGCGCCCCCAGACGGCGGCGGAGGTGGCGGCAGAACGATCACGTCCGGCATGAAGGAGTCGCCGCCTTCCCTCTCCAGGATGGGGTTCTCGCTGCCGGCTTACCCACTCTGCCCCGTGAACTCCGGAGGCGGCGGCGCAGAGTTCAGCAGGGTGACGAACACCGCCGATTGGCGGTGCGCGGCCTCCTCAGCCTGCCGCTTCGTCGCGGCGACGGCTTCGGCCTCGGCCAGTTTCTTCTTGGCGGAGGCCTCTGCCTTATCGGCCTCCACCTTCTCCAGGCGGGCGGCCTCTTCCTCGTTGCGCTTCTCCTGCGCATTCCGCCCCATCGCCTCCCGGAGGTCAGCGGCGGGGTTAATCCGCCGAGCGGAGGCGGACGTCTCCGCTGACCCCATGACGGAGGCAACGATGACCCTCTCAAGAATGAGGGGAGCCCTGAAGCAAGGGAAACAAGTAAAAGACTCAGTCAAAGCCACAAAGAAAGAATAAAGCGTTGAGACGGAATACTCACGCGGAGACCAGTGGCGGCTTCTTCACTTCCTTACGGAAGCGGATGGCCTTCGCAGCCGCCTCGTCCCGCCGGGTCGCCGCAGCCGAACTCTTGGGCTTCTTCAGCCGACTGCCGAACAAGGTCGGCACGGCCCTATGCTTCTTCCCGCCGCCTGGAGCACCCGGCGCGGCAGAAGAGCCCGCGCCGGGGTGGCTGGCTCCTGGCCGATGGCGGGGGGGGCGACCTCCTCATCATCATCAGGCCAGTCCTCTAGGCTGGCCCGAGCCACGGGCCGCCTCCTCCCTCCGCGTCGTCTTCCAAAGCCACCGCTCCCAGATCGGGGTCGTCGACGTCGCTCACTACCCGGTCGGCAAGGAACTCGCGGGCCAGCCCCGTGGTGCCGGCTGGTGGATGGAGGAGGGGATTCTGACCAAAGCTGACTGGTCAGGCCGCACAAAACAAACTCGGCAAGAAAGAATACAATCCAAAGAAAGAAAGAAAAGGCAACTCACTGTGGGTGGGGGTTGGCGCGGGAGTACGACTCCTTGCCAAACCGCCAGTCCTCCAGGAGCTTGCTGTCCGAGAGGTAGTTGACCATGTAGGCCACCTCCTCGTGAGGCATGTCCTTGGTGCACATCCGACTCGGGTCACGGTGCCCGCTCATTTGGCATATCATGTGGGGGCGACCATGGAGCGGGAGAACTCGGCGCGCCACGAAGGCGGCCAACAGGTCTGGACCAGTCAAGCCCTCCGACTATGCTAGCACTCGGAGTCGCGCGGCGGCACCGGCTCCCGCAGGCGTCAGCAACTTGACCCGGTACGACCAGTTGGGCAGTCTCCCAGCCGGCGGGCCGGCTTCGAAAGCCGGCAGGTTGACCCAATCGCCCCTTGCAAAGACGCTCTTGATGTAGAAGTACGATCGCTGCGACATCTTCACCGACTTTATCAACTTGATGGTGGGGAAGGGGTTGTCGGCTCCCGATCTCCGCCCGGCGATGAACGCGCCGCATTGAGCCGGCACGCCTGCAGCCTGGGTGCCGAGCTTGGAGTAGAAGAACTCCCCCCAGAGCTCGAGGGTGGGGAGGACTCCGAGGAAGCCTTCGCACAAGGCCATGAAGGCGGACAACAACACCGCCGTGTTGGGCGTGAGGTGGTGCGGCTGGAGGCCGTAGAACTCCAGAAAAGAGCAGAAGAAGCTGCTCGTCGGCAGCCCCAATCCGCGCAGGCAGTGCGAGCGGAAGATGACCCGCTCGCCCTCCTCCGGCACTGGGGAAATCTCCTCCCTCGGCGCAAGACGCACCCGCATGTAATCTTCACCGGGAAGCCGACGAGTCTTGCGGAGGAACTCGATGTGGTCGTCGTGAACTTCTGAGCCGTCCTAGGTGCCGGAACGCACCGAGGGAGGCGCGGCGGCAGAAGAAGAACTCATCATGAGCTGATCGCCGCGGCGTTCGTCAAAGCTTGGGCGCACGGCGGGGCGAGGAAGAAGAAGAAGGAGAAGAGCAAGGAGTAGTGGGAAGGAGGGGCGCGCGCGCTCTGCCGCGCCCCCTCCCCCCTACTTATAGCCTCATGGGCTGCGAAGCCCAGGGGGCGGTCGTGGGATTTACTGCGCCCACGAACCCACGACCCCCACGTTTCCGCGACAAAGTTACTGCACGCAGTAACTTCACAAGAATCCCAACCGTCCGCACGGGCCACAGCGGATCCGCTCAAGCGCCGAGGCGCGGTAATGGCGGGCCCCTCCTACGGGCCTGTCCCGTCACGCACGTAGGCTGGCAGACTGGCCTGGCCGCGCGTTGCCATGTGATGGGCCCGGAACGGGCGGCGGCCTGGAAGCTTAGCCGGCACGCTACTTGGATCCCGCCATGACGTTCGAAATACTGTGCAAGTCAGAGTTGGGCGGGCCCGACTCCTTATAGTTGGCCCGGCGGAAATCAAGCAAGAACCATGTGTCGAGCACCCGGAAAGAGAAACCGCTGAGGCTTCTCGGCCGATTGTCCGCGGCGCCTCATCAGCTTCGGGGACTACTGTCGGAGTAATGGGCCACGGGTAGGCTAACCCGAGCCCCAGAACCTTTCAAGATATCGGGGCAGGCTGCGCCCCTCAAGATCCCAGGACACAAAGCCGCCTTTAGAGAAGTCGGCGGCAAGGCAACCGACTAGCCACTCGCGGCCGAGTCCCAGGAACGACTTCAGGATAAGCCGAATCCTGACTGCCGACTCCCAAGAAGCCGACCTTGGGGAGTCGGACCGCGACTCCAACAAACCCCATATCCTCATCGGGAGGGACATGACCGGGGAGTGTCTACAGTAAAGCCCGCTCCCGCCCCTTACCGGGTGCAGGCATGGCCACAACACGCCGTACCCGGGGAGATCTCCGTGTGGCGTCGCACTGTTGCCGTGCCGGCCCTAACATCAGCACCGAAGGACCGAATCCTGCGCCCACGACGGCTTGTCTGTACGACCCTAGGGCGGCGGGTCCCACCAGCCAGTGAGACCCCAGGAGATGGCAAGTGCGCCACCAGTCGGCCCCCGAGGGTCGGCCAGACCCTCCCCCGGGGCCCACGCGCCATTAATTAGATGTGACGGAGAGTGGCAATAGCGATCGCCCGCCAGGCGGCGGGGCTGTTGCCACGACTCCATGACCAAGCCCGCGTCATCAGAAGCACGGCTACAATAATCAGCAGCCGACAAGACCCGCCCGCGGCGGACGCGGCCTGTCGGCTCCGTACCTAGCCAGTCGGCGGGGCCCAGCAGTTGGCGGGCCCTAGCAGTCGGCGGAGAAGACGGAGGCCGGAGGCACTGACGGCTGGGCCTGTGTCCAGCCGGATTACCAGTGTACCCCTGGGGGGTAGGCCTATATAAACCCCCCAGGGCACCCATGCAAAGGGTTGGAATCCATTAGCTCTAGACCAGATCATATAGGAGGGAGAGAGCTAGCCTTGCCCTCTCCTACCTCTAGGAAACAACTCAAGGAGCAATCATGTAAACACTTTGCCATAGTGATCATGCGGAGACCCCGTAGAGCAGCAGTAGGGGTATTATCTCCCCGGAGAGCCCTGAAGCTGGGTAAGATTCGCCGGCGTGCATGTCTACGCCTCATCCCGTTTTCAGGCACCGGCAACGTTCTACTCGCCCCCACCATGATAAGCCATCCTTTGGCATATGTCGCACCCAACCCCCGACAGAAACCAAATCAGTACATTGAAGATAAACATGAAGCCATGTTAACATTGAAGACAAACAAAAAGCGAAGACTTTGCAAATGTAACGCCAACAGAAAGTTTTCGAAACACAAGTTTGGTGGTGGCGTTACCCACCATATAGGAAGTATTAGACCCAAACACGACACACAATTATCGTGGCGCTCCGAAGTCAAATTCCGCATTAATGTATTCACACTTAGAGTGTAAGTCTTCATTAGTTGAAGATATACGTTACTTCATGTGTTTGCACATCTAAGTCATCAACATGCATAAGTGTTAGGATGTGTGCATGATCACAGGACATTTGAGGATTCCAAGATGTTTAGCTCACTCCGCAACTTGCAAAACCTTTTCTCATCCAAGGGCTTTGTGAAGATATCTGCCAGCTGCTCTTCATGTTGACGTGAATGATATCAATATCTTCCTTCATGACATGATCTCTGAGAAAGTGATTACGGATCTGAATGTGCTTTGTCTTCGAGTGCTAAACTGGGTTGTTGGCGATCTTAATGGCGCTTTCATTGTCGTAGTAGAGTGGCACTTGCTTCAGATGAATGCCTTAGTCTTTGAGTGTTTGCTTCATCCATAGAAGCTGAGCGCAGCAAGATCCAGCAGCAATGTATTCAGATTCAGCAGTGGAGAGAGATACACAGTTCTACTTCTTTGAAGACCAACACTGTCACAGCCCTAGAATTTGTCTGTCATTAGTTGCATCAAGGCATTCATGCATCATGTTTGAAGTTCATGAAATTTGAAATGGGGAGGACCAAGCCCTAGCACCAAAGCAATGCAAATAGGTTCAACTTCAAAATATTTTTCAAAGAACCCAAATTGGTTTGCAAAAATGTTCATGATTAATGGAAAAGGGTGAAAACCATTTCCAGAGATGATGGATATTTTTCCAAGACATTTTTGGATTTTTGAGTAAACCATATTGTATTTGACTTTGGGCATTTAAATACTATAAATAATTTAAATGTTCAAATAAATGTTGGAAATTGTTAAGGGTCACTGAAATAATTCAGAAAGCACCCATAATTGTTTCTAGGATTTTATTAAATGATTTGATATTTTAAATCAAATCAAAAACAAATTGCAGAAAATAGAAAAGAGGAAACAAAGAGAGAGAGAGAGAGTACTTACCTGGCGCCTACCTGTGCGGCCTGCTGTAGAAGCCGGCCCAGCCCACCACTGCAGCCCTCCGTCGTCTTCCTCCCCTCGCCCCGAAGCAGCTGCGTGCTCGCACGCGCACGGCCGCGCGGCCACCTCCTGCTTGCCGACGAGCCCCTGGACGCGTGGACGACTCCCGCAGGCCGTCCCGATCCCGCTGACCGTTTCGCTCACTCTCCCCCCTCGACCCTCCCTCCTCTGCTCCCTCTCTCCCGCCCGGACCGAACGGAGCCGCCGCCACCGACGAGCTCCCTCGCGGCCACCGCCACCCCCACGCCTCACCGACGCCCCAGGGAGCTCCGCCTTGATCTCCTCTTCCTCCCCACCGAGCCAAGCCCCTCGGGAAGCCCTGCATCGCCTCCACACCATCGTCTTCGTCCTCGACCGCCGCCGATGGTCGCTGTCGATTCGCCGCTGTTCGTGCTTCCCCGAGCTCGCTGACCCTCCCGGGATGATCCCCGTGAGCCCCTACTTCGTTTCCCCCTAACCCCATGTCCGATTTCGAGCTCTAGCCGCCCCCTCTACCGGAGCCGAGACGCTCCGCCGCACGGGCTCATCGCCGGCGAAACCCCGGTGACCATTTGGTCACGGGCATGCACCCGTTGTGCTTGCCGCGACCCGTAGAGCCCCTCCAGCGTCTCAGCTCCCTCGTTTGTGAGCAGCAGCGCCAAAATGCCCGACGCCCAAACTCCGGCCGCCGCCAGGAGCCCGTTTCCGGCGAACCCCGGCCTCCCTGTGCCCAGCTGCGTGCGCCACTAGATGCACGGGAGCACGGGCTCCCTCTTGGTGCCCTCAGCGCGACCAGCCGCGGGCTGTAGCGCCATCCCGAGCAACTCCGGCGAGGTCCCGCCGTCGCCATGGTCGCCGGCGTCACTAGCCGACGTGGCCGCGTGATTAGCACTAATCATGGCCAGCTAACCCTCCCCAGAGCCGCTGACGTATGGGCCCCACGCCCTTATTTAATCCTTATCATTTTCTGTTAAGTCTTAACCTAACCACCATGGGCCCACACGTCAGCTTTGACCAAGCTGACGTGGCTGTTGACCTGGTCCCACCTGTTAGTGAGCTAAGCAGCCCTGTGACACTGACGTGTGGCCCCCACACGTCCGGTTTGACTTGGACCCGCCCTGTTGACCTGATGACGTCAGGGTGATGTCATAGTGATGCAGTAAATGTTTTCTGGAGTTTTTAAATAAATCAGAAATGATTTATTTATTTCAGAAAATATCCAAAACTTCGAAAATTCATAGAAATTCAACCGTAACTCCAAATTAAATAAATTATATATGAAAAATTATCAGAAAAATTCAAGGAATCCATCTGTACCATTTTAATGCATGTTAGAACAACTTATAACTGCTGTTTAGCACAAATCATATAAATGGCATTTAAATAATCACATGTGGAGTTTGAATTTGAACCTAGGGTTCAAACCAACTCCATTTAACTTGTTGCTAGATGCATTAGCCCAAAACACATTCATTTTGCCATGTCATGATCATGCATCATATTGTGCATTGCATTGATTGTGTTCCCTTCTGTGTTGCCGGTATTTGTCCCCTCTCGATAGACGTGATACCGATGATATGATCATTGACACTGATGAAGACTCAATGCTATCCTCAGAAGTGCCAGGCAAGCAAAACCCCCTTGTTCATTCTGATACAATCCTACTCTCTCGCTCCTGCTCTCTTTTAATGCATTAGGACAACACCGATTCATTTGTTACTTGTTGCGGTAGCTGAACCCCTTTATCCTCTGCATGACCTGTCATTGCCACAGTAAATAGATGAAACCCACTAGCATGAGTAGGAGTTGTTTGAGCCCTGTTGTGCCTACTCATTCATGCTTGTTTGTCATGCCTGCTACTGCTTAGAGTTGAGTCAGGTCTGATTCATCGGGGATGAATCAGAGGTGTGTGAACATGTCCTACTGTGTGTGAGCTAAGTGTGTGAACACGATTTGGTAAAGGTAGCGGTGAGAGGCCATGTAGGAGTACATGGTGGGTTGTCTCATTGCAGCCGTCCTCAGGAACTGAGTTATGTGTTTGTGATCCATGATTCAGCTACTACCACGCATTGGGCCCGAAACCAATGGACCCTCTCGGCTTCTTGATCACCCTTGTCCTCTGTCCAGGAGTTGCAAGTAGTTTCTGGTGTTTGTAGTATGCTAGAGGCCGTGCGCAGCGCTGACCGTAGGGGTGGGCTATGATGCGGTAGGCACGTGGCCGGGTAAACCGGGCGCCCGTTTGGTGTCACGGAACCCTGTACACATCGTTTGGGGCTGTGAGAAAAACTCCGGCCGGATCTCCTCATGGATGGAACCCGAATCAGCGATAAACCTGGACTAGAGACTCGAGTGTTTAGGTAGGCCGTGGCCGACACCCACGTTGGGCTTCCACTTGAAGGTTGCCGAGTACATGTCGTGTAAACGGCGGTAAGTGGTGAGAGCGTGTGTGAAGAAGTACACCCCTGCAGGGTTAACATCATCTATTCGAATAGCCATGTTCGCGGAAAAGGACTTCTGGGTTGCTTATATCAGTTCATAGACAAGTGAAAGTGGATACTCTAAAATACGCAAGATAAGCGTGAGTGCTATGGATGGCGTTCTCGTAGGGAGACGGGAGCGGATCCATAGTGGTGTATTGATATGGTGAATATGTGGACTCGTGTGCGCCACCTCAAAAGAGTTACTCGCAGTCGTAGTTTAGGATAGCCACCGAGTCAAAGCTGGCTTGCTGCAGTTAAACCCCACCACCCCTTTGTTGATAATGATGCATATGTAGTTAGTTCTGATGTAAGTCTTGCTGGGTACATTTGTACTCACGTTTGCCTATTTTATGTTTTTGCAGAGAGACTTCGGTCTCGCTAGTAGTTCCGCGTGGACTTCGACGTTTAGCTTGTTACCTCAGCTACGATCTTGTGCCCTCGGCAGGATCTGATAGATAGTCAGGCTTCTCAGCCTTTTTCATTTATAGATGTCTGTACTCAGACATGATAGCTTCCGCTTGTGCTTTGACTTGTATGCTCTGAATGTTGGGTCGTGAGACCCCTGTTTGTAATATCTCGCTCCTCGGAGCCTATTGATTAAATACTTGAGTTGTAGAGTCATGTCGTGATGCCATGTTGTATTTGCACATATCGAGCATATTGTGTGTATGTTATTGAAATGCTTGGTATGTGTGGGATCTGGCTATCTAGTTGTTTATCCTTAGTAGCCTCTCTTACCGGGAAATGTCTCCTAGTGTTTCACTGAGCCATGGTAGCTTGCTACTGCTCCGGAACACTTAGGCTGGCCGGCATGTGTCCTTCTTCGTTCCTGTGTCTGTCCCTTCGGGGAAATGTCACGCGATGAATACCGGAGTCCTGTTAGCCGCTACAGCCCGGTTCACCGGAGTCCTGCTAGCCCAGTGCTACAGCCTGGATTCACTCGCTGATGACCGACACGTTCGATGCTGGGTCATGGATGCCTGTCCCTGTAAGTCTGTGCCACTTTGGGTTTACGACTAGCCATGTCAGCCCGGGCTCCTTATCATATGGATGCTAGCGACACTATCATATACGTGTGCCAAAAGGCGCAAATGGTCCCGGGCAAAGGTAAGGCGACACCCGTGGGAATACCGTGCGTGAGGCCGCAAAGTGATATGAGGTGTTACATGCTAGATCGATGTGGCATTGAGTCGGGGTCCTGACAGCGTTGGTATCAGAGCTTGACTGCCTGTAGGATTACCAAGCCAAACTGGTCGAAGTTGAGTCTAGAAATTCTTTAGTTATATAAGGGAATTGATTGTGGGATGGAACGTAAGGCTCTTTTTACTCCTTATACCTCATGGCCTTCTGATCTGAGTCATCATCTTCTCTTCTACGGGGATTAAGGACTAGGCTATCTCTTCTTTCTATTAGGATCACGTGTTACTAATCAGTAGACTTATAAGATTGTATGATTTAAGTCTCAGTTCAGTTCCTACTACTTCCGTATGTTAATTGTTGATCTCGGAACCTTGATATTGTGCTTCTGAGTGGTTATGCCACCATTTTGTAGTATGTCTCAAATCTTTTCTGAGCATTTACAACCGTTATGCTGTCCGAGTCATCCCAGGTTTCTAAATAGTCTGATGCATTTGCAAAATCCTTTCCCTCTGGTTTCGATGTTCCTTTATGCCAGCTCAATCACACTAATTGTTGAGTTGAGGTATTCTATTGCCTTGGCATTTATGTTGGAATTATTATTATGACCCTAGGTGTCTCAGGGGATCATCTAGTGGTCTAGCCATGATTTGTGTCCTAGTGTGATGATTCTGGCCTTTATTCTCGAAAGCATTCCGTGATGCTACTTAGTAGTAGGTATTCTACTCCTGGGTTTTGAACCCGAGATTCACTCTACTTACCTCATGTTGATAGTGTTTGCTAGTTCCTTTAGGATATTAGTAACCTTTGTGATAGTTCTCGAGGTTCGTGGTACATCCTTCTTCCAATTACCATGAACCATTCTTGGCAGGAGTTCTTCTGAACCAAAAGATGACAACAAGAGTGCTCTCGATGAGTTCTCCATGCTATATTGTGACTCTGCCAGCTCAACCTTTCTGCATGGGTTATCCGGAAGAATTATGTTGAACTTGGTTCGACATACTAATCTATGCATCCACAACTCAGAAAGTTATATGTTCCTTTGAGTTGTCCCTCTTTAGTTGTCTACTGATCTTCGTCTATCAATTGATAGTCAAGAGTATGCGTGCGTTCGTTTATCGATGCCTATTACTCTTGTGGTCCGTCAAGCCATTCTATCGCGGAATGACTATGAGAAACAAACTCCAGTACCTCTTCCCTATCCAGGATTGGGTCAAAGAAGTTGTGCTCCGCAGATCAAATTGCTAATCCAGCTTTTGTTCTGCTCTACCTTGGAGTATTACATATTTTATATCGAGATTGTTATAGGAATTGCACACCATCCTATGAACTCTTGGTACAGTGATACTTCTTGCCATCATTGTTCATTCCTCGGTTCCTGTGTTATTGTAACCGGAATGCCGACAAATGAATCATGGCGTGTGAAATCAATATTGCTAGCAACTCTGTTGCTTGGTAGTAAAATGGACGATAACCTCATTCTTAGCGTGTTGATTATTGAATCGTCACCCTAAGATTGATTGTGCTACCTAGTGGTGCACTCCTCGGCCAATGAGTTAGGAATTATTTCAAGTCCTCACTCATTTGATCATGTCGTCTTGCCCTCAAAAGCAAGATTGTTCTCGAGCTTAGTAACATACCGGTGGTTCGTGACTTTCCAAATATCTTCTTAGAAGTGTTACCGGGTTGTTTCTGTTGGGGAACGTAGCAGAAATTCAAAATTTTTCCTACGTATCACCAAGATCTATCTATGGAGAGACCAGCAACGAGTAGAAAGGAGAGTGCATCTACATACCCTTGTAGATCGCTAAGCGGAAGCGTTCAAGTGAACGGGGTTGATGGAGTCGTACTCGTCGTGATTCAGATCACCGATGATCCTAGTGCCGAACGGACGGCACCTCCGCGTTCAACACACGTACAGCTCGACGATGTCTCCCATGCCTTGATCCAGCAAGGAGAGAGGGAGAGGTTGAGGAAGACTCCATCCAGCAGCAGCACGACGGCGTGGTGGTGATGGAGGAGCGTGGCAATCCTGCAGGGCTTCGCCAAGCACCTACGGGAGAGGAGGAGGTGTCACGGGAGGGAGGGAGGCGCCAGGGGCTCGGGTATGGATGCCCTCCCTCCCCTCCACTATATATAGGGGCAGGGGAGAGGGGGGAGGCGCAGCCTTGCCCCTTCCTCCAAGGAAGGGGTGCGGCTAAGAGGGGGGGAGGAGTCCATCCTCCCCAAGGCACCTCGGAGGTGCCTTCCCCCTTTAGGACTCTCCCCTTTTTCCTATATCTTGGCGCATGGGCCTCTAGGGGCTGGTGCCCTTGGCCCATGTAGGCCAAGGCGCACCCCCTACAGCCCATGTGGCCCCCCGGGGCAGGTGGCCCCACCCGGTGGGCCCCCGGGACCCTTCCGGTGGTCCCGGTACAATACCGATGACCCCGAAACTTGTCCCGATGGCCGAAACAGGACTTCCTATATATAAATCTTTACCTCCGGACCATTCCGGAACTCCTCGTGACGTCCGGGATCTCATCCGGGACTCCGAACAACATTCGGTAACCACATACAAGCTTCCTTTATAACCCTAGCGTCATCGAACCTTAAGTGTGTAGACCCTACGGGTTCGGGAGACATGCAGACATGACCGAGACGTTCTCCGGTCAATAACCAACAGCGGGATCTGGATACCCATGTTGGATCCCACATGTTCCACGATGACCTCATCGGATGAACCACAATGTCAAGGACTCAATCGATCCCGTATACAATTCCCTTTGTCTAGCGGTATTTTACTTGCCCGAGATTCGATCGTCGGTATACCGATACCTTGTTCAATCTCGTTAGCGGAAAGTCTCTTTACTCGTTCCGTAACACATCATCCCGTGATCAACCCCTTGGTCACATTGTGCACATTATGATGATGTCCTACCGAGTGGGCCCAGAGATACCTCTCCGTTTACACGGAGTGACAAAATCCCAATCTCGATTCGTGCCAACCCAACAGACACTTTCAGAGATACCCGTAGTATACCTTTATAGCCACCCAGTTACGTTGTGACGTTTGGCACACCCAAAGCACTCCTACGGTATCCGGGAGTTGCACAATCTCATGGTCTAAGGAAATGATACTTGACATTAGAAAAGCTTTAGCATACGAACTACATGATCTTGTGCTAGGCTTAGGATTGGGTCTTGTCCATCACATCATTCTCCTAATGATGTGATCCCGTTATCAACGACATCCAATGTCCATGGTCAGGAAACCGTAACCATCTATTGATTAACGAGCTAGTCAACTAGAGGCTTACTAGGGACATGGTGTTGTCTATGTATCCACACATGTATCTGAGTTTCCTATCAATACAATTCTAGCATGGATAATAAACGATTATCATGAACAAGGAAATATAATAATAATCAATTTATTATTGCCTCTAGGGCATATTTCCAACAGTCTCCCACTTGCACTAGAGTCAATAATCTAGTTCACATCGATATGTGATTAACACTCAAGGTCACATCCCCATGTGACTAACACCCAAAGAGTTTACTAGAGTCAATAATCTAGTTCACATTTACCATGTGATTAACACTCGATGAGTTCTGGGTTTGATCATGTTATGCTTGTGAGAGAGGTTATAGTCAACGGGTCTGAACCTTTCAGATCCGTGTGTGCTTTACAAATCTCTATGTCATCTCCTAGATGCAGCTACCACGTTCTATTTGGAGCTATTCCAAATAACTGTTCTACTTGGAGCTATTCTAAATTGTTGCTCCATTATACGTATCCGGTATCTCTACTCAGAGCTATCCAGATAGGTGTTAAGCTTGCATCGACGTAACCCTTTACGACGAACCCCTTTACCACCTCCATAATCGAGAAAATTCCTTAGTCCACTAGTTACTAAGGATAACTTTGACCGCTGTCCCGTGATCCATTCTTGGATCACTCTTGTACCCCTTGACTGACTCATGGCAAGGCACACTTCAGGTGCGGTACACAGCATAGCATACTGTAGAGCCTACATCTTATGCATAGGGGACGACCTTAGTCCTTTCTCCTATTCTGCCATGGTTGAGCTTTAAGTCTTAACTTCATACCTTACAACTCAGGCAAGAACTCCTTCTTTGACTGATCCATCTTGAACACCTTCAAGATCATGTCAAGGTATGTGCTCATTTGAAAGTACCATTAAGCGTTTTAATCTATCCTTATAGATCTTGATGCTCAATGCTTCAAGCAGCTTAATCCAGGTTTTTTCCATTGAAAAATACTTTCCAAATAACCCTTTATGCTTTCCAGAAATTCTACGTCATTTCCGATCATTAATATGTCAACAACATATACTCATCAGAAATTCTATAGTGCTCCCACTCACTTCTTTGGAAATACAAGTTTCTCATAAACTTTGTATACACCCAAAATCTTTGATCATCATCAAAGCATACATTCCAACTCCGAGATGCTCACTCCAGTCCTCAGAAGGATTGCTGGAGCTTTGCATACTTATTAGCATATTTCAGGATGGACAAAACCTTCCGGTTGTATCACATACAACCTTTCCTCAAAAATCGTCGAGGAAACAATGTTTTTGACATCCTATCTGCAAGATTTCATAAATAATGCAGTAATTGCTAATATAATTCCAACAGACTCTTAGCATCGCTACGAGTGAGAAAGTCTCATCATAGTCAACTCCTTGAACTTTTCGAAAAACATCTTAACGACAAGTCGAGCTTTCTCAATGGTGACACTTACCATCATTGTCTGTCTTCCTTTCAAAATCCATATGTACCTAACAGCCTTACGACCATCAAGTAGTTCTTCCAAAGTCTACACTTTGTTTTCATACATGGATCCTCTCTCGGGTTTTATGGCCTTGAGCCATTTATCGGAATCCGGGCCCACCATCGCTTCTCCATAGCTCGTAGGTTCATTGTTGTCTAGCAACATGACTTCCAAGACAGGATTACGTACCACTCTGAAGTAGTACGCATCCTTGTCATCCCACGAGGTTTGGTAGTGACTCGATCCGAAGTTTCATGATCACTATCATAAGCTTCCACTTCAGTTGGTGTACGTGCCACAGGAACAACTTCCTGTGCCCTGCTACACACTTGTTGAAGTGACGGTTCAATAACCTCATCAAGTCTCCACCATCCTCCCACTCAACTTTTCAAGAGAAACCTTTCCTCGAAAAAGGACCCGATTCAAGAAACAATCCCTATTGCTTTCGGATCTGAATTAGGAGGTATACCCAACTGTTTTTGGGTGTCCTATGAAGATGCATTTTATCTGCTTTGGGTTCGAGCTTATCAACCTGAAACCTTTTCACATAAGCGTCGCAGCCCCAAACTTTCAAGAAACGGCAACTTAGGTTTCTCCAAACCATAGTTCATACGGTGTCGTCTCAACGAAATTATGTGGTGCCCTATTTAAAGTGAATGTGGTTGTCTCTAATGCCTAACCCATGAACGATAGTGGTAACTCGATAAGAGACTTCATGGTATGCACCATATCCAATAGGGTGCAACTATGACGTTTGGACACACCATCACACTATGGTGTTCCAGGCTGTATCAGTTGTGAAACAATTTCCACAATGTCTTAATTTTGTGCCAAACTCGTGATTCAGATATTCATCTCTATGATCATATCATAGATATTTTATCCTCTTGTCACGACGATCTTTCAACTTCACACTGAAATTACTTGAACCTTTCAATAATTCAGACTCGTGATTCATCAAGTAAATATACTCAACATCTACTCGAATCATCTGTGAAGTAAGAACATAACGATATTCACTGCATGCCTCAGCACTCATTGGACTGCACACATCAAAATGTGTTACTTCCAACAAGTTGCTATCTTGTTCCATCTTACTAAAAACGAGGCTTTTCAGTCATCTTGCCCATGTGGTATGATTTGCATGTCCCAAGTGATTCAAAATCAAGTGAGTCAAAACGGTCCATTTGCATGGAGTTTCTTCATGCATATCCACCAATAGACATGGTTCGCATGTCTCAAACTTTTCAAAAACGAGTGAGCCCAAAGATCCATCAATATGGAGCTTCTTCATGCGTTTTATACCGATATGACTTACGTGGCAGTGCCACAAGTAGGTGGTACTATCATTACTATCTTTTGGCATGAACATGTGTATCACTACGATCGAGATATAATAAACCATTCATTTTAGGTGTAAGACCATTGAAGGTATTATTCAAATAAACAGAGTAACCATTATTCTCCTTAAACGAATAACCGTATTGCGATAGACGTAATCCAATCATGTCGATGCTCAACGCAAACACCAAATAACAATTATTTAGGTTTAACACCAATCTCTTTGGTAGAGGGAGCGTGCGATGCTTGATCATATCAAGCTTGGAAAAACTTCCAACACATATCGTCAGCTCACCTTTAGCTAGTCTCCGTTTATTCCGTAGCCTTTTGTTTCGAGTTACTAACACTTAGCAACCGAACCGGTATCTAATACCCTGGTGCTACTAGGAGTACTAGCAAAGTACACATTAACACAATGTATATCCAATATACTTCTATCGACCTTGCCAGCCTTCTCATCTACCAAGTATCTAGGGTAATTCTGCTCCAGTGGCTGTTCCCTTTATTACAGAAGCACTTAGTCTCGGGTTTGGGTTCAACCTTGGTTTTCTTCACTAGAGCAGCAGCTGATTTGCCGTTTCATGAAGTATCCCTTTGTTCCCTTGCCCTTCTTGAAACTAGTGGTTTCACCAACCATCAACAATTGATGCTCCTTCTTGATTTCTACTTTCGCGGTGTCAAACATCACGAATATTTCAAGGATCATCGTATCTATCCCTGATATGTTATAGTTCATCACGAAGCTCTAGTAGCTTGGTGGCAATGACTTTGGGGAAACATCACTATCTCATCTGGAAGATCAACTCCCACTCGATTCAAGTGATTGTTGCACTCAGACAATCTGAGCACAAGCTCAACGATTGAGCTTTTCTCCCTTAGTTTGCAGGCTAAGAAAATCGTCGGAGGTCTCATACCTCTTGACGTGGGCACGAGCCTGAAATCCCAATTTCATCCCTTGAAACATCTCATTTGTTCTGCGATGTTTCGAAAACGTCTTTAGTGCCTCAACTCTAAACCGTTTAACTGAACTATCACGTAGTTATCAAAACGTGTATGTCCGATGTTCGCAACATCCACAAACGACGTTTGGGGTTCAGCACACTAAGCGGTGCATTAAGGACATAAGCTTTCTACTGATCGCATAATCGCTACTATCAACTTTCAACTATAATTTTCTCTAGGAACATATCTAAACAGTAGAACTAAAGCGCGAGCTTACGACATAATTTGCAAAAAGTCTTTTGACTATGTTCAGGATAATTAAGTTTATCTTATGAACTCCCACTCAGATAGACATCCCTCTGGTCATCTAAGTGATTACATGATCCGAGTCAACTAGGCCGTGTCCGATCATCACGTGAGACGGACTAGTCATCATCGGTGAACATCTTCATGTTGATCGTATCTTCTATACGACTCATGTTCGACCTTTCGGTCTCCGTGTTCCGAGGCCATGTCTGTACATGCTAGGCTCGTCAAGTTAACCCTAAGTGCTTCGCGTGTGTAAATCTGTCTTACACCCGTTGTATGTGAATGTTAGAATCTAACACCCGATCATCACGTGGTGCTTCGAAACACGAACTGTCGCAACGGTGCAAAGTTAGGGGAGAACACTTCTTTAAATTGTTGTAAGGGATCATCTTATTTACTACCGTCGTTCTAAGCAAATAAGATGTATAAACATGATAAACATCACATGCAATCAAGTAGTGACATGATATGGCCATCATCACTTTGCTCCTTTTGATCTCCATCTTCGGGGCTCCATGATCATCATCGTCACCGACATGACACCATGATCTCCATCATCATGATCTCCATCATCGTGTCTTCATGAAGTTGCCTCGCCAACTATTACTTCTACTACTATGGCTAACGGTTAGCAATAAAGTAAAGTAATTACATGACGTTTAAGTTGACACGCAGGTCACAAATAAATTAAGACAACTCCTATGGCTCCTGCCGGTTGTCATACTCATCGACATGCAAGTCGTGATTCCTATTACAAGAACATGATCAATCTCATACATCACATATATCATTCATCACATCCTTTTTGGCCATATCACATCACATAGCATACCCTGCAAAAACAAGTTAGACGTCCTCTAATTGTTGTTTGCATGTTTTACGTGGCTGCTATGGGTTTCTAGCAAGAACGTTTCTTACCTACGCAAAACCACAACGTGATATGCCAATTGCTATTTACCCTTCATAAGGACCCTTTTCATCGAATCCGATCCGACTAAAGTGGGAGAGACTGGCACCCGCTAGCCACCTTATGCACCAAGTGCATGTCAGTCGGTGGAACCTGTCTCACGTAAGCGTACGTGTAAGGTTGGTCCGGGCCGCTTCATCCCACGATGCCGCCGAATCAAGATAAGACTAGTAACGGCAAGCATATTGAACAATATCAACACCCGCAACTACTTTGTGTTCTACTCGTGCAAAGAATCTACGCAATAGACCTAGCTCATGATGCCACTGTTGGGGAACGTAGCAGAAATTCAAAAAATTTCCTACGTATCACCAAGATCTATCTATGGAGAGACCAGCAACGAGTAGAAAGGAGAGTGCATCTACATACCCTTGTAGATCGCTAAGCGGAAGCGTTCAAGTGAACGGGGTTGATGGAGTCGTACTCGTCGTGATTCAGATCACCGATGATCCTAGTGCCGAACGGACGGCACCTCCGCGTTTAACACACGTACAGCTCGACGATGTCTCCCACGCCTTGATCCAGCCAGGAGAGAGGGAGAGGTTGAGGAAGACTCCATCCAGCAGCAGCACAACGGTGTGGTGGTGATGGAGGAGCGTGGCAATCCGGCAGGGCTTCGCCAAGCACCTACGGGAGAGGAGGAGGTGTCACGGGAGGGAGGGAGGCGCCAGGGGCTCGGGTATGGATGCCCTCCCTCCCCTCCACTATATATAGGGGCAGGGGAGAGGGGGGAGGCGCAGCCTTGCCCCTTCCTCCAAGGAAGGGGTGCGGCTAAGAGGGGGGGAGGAGTCCATCCTCCCCAAGGCACCTCGGAGGTGCCTTCCCCCTTTAGGACTCTCCCCTTTTTCCTATATCTTGGCGCATGGGCCTCTAGGGGCTGGTGCCCTTGGCCCATGTAGGCCAAGGCGCACCCCCTACAGCCCATGTGGCCCCCCGGGGCAGGTGGCCCCACCCGGTGGGCCCCCGGGACCCTTCCGGTGGTCCCGGTACAATACCGATGACCCCAAAACTTGTCCCGATGGCCGGAACAGGACTTCCTATATATAAATCTTTACCTCCGGACCATTCCAGAACTCCTCGTGATGTCCGGGATCTCATCCGGGACTCCGAACAACATTCGGTAACCACATACAAGCTTCCTTTATAACCCTAGCGTCATCAAACCTTAAGTGTGTAGACCCTACGGGTTCGGGAGACATGCAGACATGACCGAGACGTTCTCCGGTCAATAACCAACAGCGGGATCTGGATACCCATGTTGGCTCCCACATGTTCCATGATGATCTCATTGGATGAACCACGATGTCAAGGACTCAATCGATCCCGTATACAATTCCCTTTGTCTAGCGGTATTTTACTTGCCCGAGATTCGATCGTCGGTATACCGATACCTTGTTCAATCTCGTTACCGGCAAGTCTCTTTACTCGTTCCGTAACACATCATCCCGTGATCAACCCCTTGGTCACATTGTGCACATTATGATGATGTCCTACCGAGTGGGCCCAGAGATACCTCTCCGTTTACACGGAGTGACAAAATCCCAATCTCGATTCGTGCCAACCCAACAGACACTTTCATAGATACCCATAGTATACCTTTATAGCCACCCAGTTACGTTGTGACGTTTGGCACACCCAAAGCACTCCTACGGTATCCGGGAGTTGCACAATCTCATGGTCTAAGGAAATGATACTTGACATTAGAAAAGCTTTAGCATACGAACTACATGATCTTGTGCTAGGCTTAGGATTGGGTCTTGTCCATCACATCATTCTCCTAATGATGTGATCCCGTTATCAACGACATCCAATGTCCATGGTCAGGAAACCGTAACCATCTATTGATTAACGAGCTAGTCAACTAGAGGCTTACTAGGGACATGGTGTTGTCTATGTATCCACACATGTATCTGAGTTTCCTATCAATACAATTCTAGCATGGATAATAAACGATTATCATGAACAAGGAAATATAATAATAATCAATTTATTATTGCCTCTAGGGCATATTTCCAACAGTTTCCTGACTGTTATGTTGAGCTCGTGATCAAGTTGGTTTCTGGAGAACCACCCTTTCTCCAAGAATCTGTGTTGGATATCCCTGAGCTAGTTGGTTAAGCTAGACAACAACTTGGAGAATTGGAAGATAAAAGCTTGCCTAACTTAGTTCGTTCCAAAGGGATATTCTTGTGTAGTGTGTGTTGAAGAAAGATGATATCTTCATCGATTGGTCCCTGTGATCAGTTGCTGGACCTATTGTCTTATCAATCCTTTGATTTGATTGTGGGCTGTCGTCAAATCAAATCAGTACCAACGATGCTCGTAATGTTGTCTTATTCGTGGTTGATCCCTCGAGCATACACCATTACATCTTTGGTCTGACCAATGCTATCACCGTGTTCACTTAACTATGGAATTCCTTTTAAAAGGAAACCTAGATGAATTGTTGTTGAGCCCATTGACAACATCCTTATCTCCTCCATGATTTTGTTGAACATTAAGCTAGTGTTGGAAACTTTTGAAAGCATTTGTTCATGCTAGCTCATGAAGCATATGTTTGGATGAAGGTAGTGACTTCCTTTAATTCATGTGCATCTGATGCAAGTTGCCGCCGTGGATTCGAGAAAGTCAATGTTGCTTTCTTTGGAATCATTCCAAATCAGTCATGCACACGTGCGAAGAATGCTGTGGTTTGAAGACTTGCAACCTTCAATCTATATGTATCCCTAGCACACCAAGCCACTGATTGATTTGTTCAAGGAGAAGGAGTTCCTTCATAAGAGCTAATCCGGACTTATGTAAGGACTTCGATACCCTCGTTGATGGTTCCCCCTCCTGAACTCGGTAGTGTTTTATTATAAGACTACTATGTGGTCATGCTTGTCTGGGACAGCGTGTTCACATGTGTGTAGCAGAACCAGCTCATGTTTTGGAGCTCGCTATCGTAGTCCATTTCCCGAGAATCCCGCAACGTCATCTCGTCGATTTGTGTTGCAAACTTTCATTTTTCTTCCTAGACTCGATGAGTCTGGAATATCCTGACACCAACCAGATCTGAATCTCAGGCAGATATGATGGTTGGAACATTTTCCCAAGAACTATAATACTGATCCCTCGATAACTGGTAAAGTGGATGTCGTGGCCAGCACCACCCAGCCGAAGGACCTATTATTGTGGTATCTTGATTGAAGCAGTTGGCCACCTTCCCATAAGGACTTCGTAGGATTTACTCCCTAGTTGTGCCTTATGATTTTTGTGTTCCCGAAGTCCGACCTTTTAGTTGATGTTCTAGATATCAAACCATATCTATGAATGGGTTACACTAGCACATCAAGGAGAACATTAGAAGCGGAGTGCTAAATGTCTCTCGGTCGATCATCCAGATTTTGTTTCCTTGGCCTCGCTAAGGTGAAATCTGAGAAAGTGTTATCTTCCTTTGCATCTGCATCATCCTTCCTCATTCATCATGGTAGTAAGTTGTGTTGCCAGAATCCTTGACACGGATATTGGTAAAACCTTGATAATTATGGAAATGCTCAAGTTCTTGAGAGCACGCCCAAGCGCTAGGTGTTATCATCGGTACTAATTGGATTGCTCTCAGTTTCCTCAGCAATGCTATGACCTTTTCAAACAGTGAATTCACTCTCTATTGTGGGTTCTTCCCCAGTTTCCAGAATCATTCCCAGCATTGCATTTTGTTCCCAGCTTGTACCGCTAATGTGCCATTCTACCATGGGTCTCTTCCATTTCCGGCGATAAGCAAATTCATCCATTACGTTGTCTTCAACAAGGTAATCCACATCATCCAAGTCCGGGTATGCCTTTCTATCGAACCCCTCTAAATGATCGATTATGATTGCCTTAAGCTGGTATAAAGAGTTTCAATGATCTTTAAATCAAAGGTAATTCTTTTTGCCACTTAAGGGGATATTTCTATGAGTCACCTTCCCTAAGGTGCATTGTTGTGGTATCATGGCAACTCAACTCCTCGCTACGTTGACAACCGTTCACCACCTTCTTAAGCGTGGAATTATTGTCCACCTAGTGAACCTTCGTCATCCGTTTCTTTCCACCCCTCTTGATGTGCATCTCGTGTCTCAGCTCGAGAGATGCTGCTATGTCTCATCCCATGAGTTGATCCTGAGTTGTTCGGTCTTCTCGAAGATCGATTGTTCTAGAGTTTTCCTTTCTTCTCGTTGTCATGTTGGCTGGAGTTCTCAAAGCAAGACGCCGAGACAAAGATGAGGATCAAATCAACACTCTTGTGATGTGCAACCTGGATCGTGAAGATTATGTTAATTTGCGTTCCCCCTTCATCCTACCCTACGCTTGAATCTCGGGTCGAGATTCTTGTTTAGTGGGGGTGAGTTGTCACAGCCCTAGAATTTGTCTGTCATTAGTTGCATCAAGGCATTCATGCATCATGTTTGAAGTTCATGAAATTTGAAATGGGGAGGACCAAGCCCTAGCACCAAAGCAATGCAAATAGGTTCAACTTCAAAATATTTTTCAAAGAACCCAAATTGGTTTGCAAAAATGTTCATGATTAATGGAAAAGGGTGAAAACCATTTCCAGAGATGATGGATATTTTTCCAAGACATTTTTGGATTTTTTAGTAAACCATATTGTATTTGACTTTGGGCATTTAAATACTATAAATAATTTAAATGTTCAAATAAATGTTGGAAATTGTTAAGGGTCACTGAAATAATTCAGAAAGCACCCATAATTGTTTCTAGGATTTTATTAAATGATTTGATATTTTAAATCAAATCAAAAACAAATTGCAGAAAATAGAAAAGAGGAAACAAAGAGAGAGAGAGAGAGAGAGAGAGTACTTACCTGGCGCCTACCTGTGCGGCTTGCTGCAGAAGCCGGCCCAGCCCACCACTGCAGCCCTCCGTCGTCTTCCTCCCCTCGCCCCGAAGCAGCTGCGTGCTCGCACGCCCACGGCCGCGCGGCCACCTCCTGCTTGCCGACGAGCCCCTGGACGCGTGGACGACTCCTGCAGGCCGTCCCGATCCCGCTGACCGTTTCGCTCACTCTCCCCCCTCGACCCTCCCTCCTCTGCTCCCTCTCTCCCGCCCGGACCGAACGGAGCCGCCGCCACCGACGAGCTCCCTCGCGGCCACCGCCACCCCCACGCCTCACCGACGCCCCAGGGAGCTCCGCCTCGATCCCCTCTTCCTCCCCACCGAGCCAAGCCCCTCGGGAAGCCCTGCATCGCCTCCACGCCATCGTCTTCGTCCTCGACCGCCGCCGATGGTCGCCGTCGACTCGCCGCCGTTCGTGCTTCCCCGAGCTCGCTGACCCTCCCGGCATGATCCCCGTGAGCCCCTACTTCGTTTCCCCCTAACCCCATGTCCGATTTCGAGCTCTATCCGCCCCCTCTACCGGAGCCGAGACGCTCCGCCGCACGGGCTCGTCGCCGGCGAAACCCCGGTGACCATTTGGTCACGGGCGTGCACCCGTTGTGCTTGCCGCAACCCGTAGAGCCCCTCCAGCGCCTCAGCTCCCTCGTTTGTGAGCAGCAGCGTCAAAATGCCCGACGCCCAAACTCCGGCCGCCGCCAGGAGCCCGTTTCCGGCGAACCCCGGCCTCCCTGTGCCCAGCTGCGTGCGCCACTAGATGCGCGGGAGCACGGGCTCCCTCTTGGTGCCCTCAGCGCGACCAGCCGCGGGCTGTAGCGCCATCCCGAGCAACTCCGGCGAGGTCCCGCCGTCGCCATGGTCGCCGGCGTCACTAGCCGACGTGGCCGCGTGATTAGCACTAATCACGGCCAGCTAACCCTCCCCAGAGCCGCTGACGTATGGGCCCCACGCCCTTATTTAATCCTTATCATTTTCTGTTAAGTCTTAACCTAACCACCGTGGGCCCACACGTCAGCTTTGACCAAGCTAACGTGGCTGTTGACCTGGTCCCACCTGTCAGTGAGCTAAGCAGCCCTGTGACACTGACGTGTGGCCCCCACACGTCAGGTTTGACTTGGACCCGCCCTGTTGACCTGATGACGTCAGGGTGATGTCATAGTGATGCAGTAAATGTTTTCTGGAGTTTTTAAATAAATCAGAAATGATTTATTTATTTCAAAAAATATCCAAAACTTCGAAAATTCATAGAAATTCAACCGTAACTCCAAATTAAATAAATTATATATGAAAAATCATCAGAAAAATTCAAGGAATCCATCTGTACCATTTTCATGCATGTTAGAACAACTTATAACTGCTGTTTAGCACAAATCATATAAATGGCATTTAAATAATCACATGTGGAGTTTGAATTTGAACCTAGGGTTCAAACCAACTCCATTTAACTTGTTGCTAGATGCATTAGCCCAAAACACATTCATTTTGCCATGTCATGATCATGCATCATATTGTGCATTGCATTGATTGTGTTCCCTTCTATGTTGCCGGTATTTGTCCCCTCTCGATAGACGTGATACCGATGATGTGATCGTTGACATGATGAAGACTCAATGCTATCCTCAGAAGTGCCAGGCAAGCAAAACCCCCTTGTTCATTCCGATACAATCCCACTCTCTCGCTCCTGCTCTCTTTTAATGCATTAGGACAACACCGATTCATCTGTTACTTGTTGCGGTAGCTGAACCCCTTTATCCTCTGCATGACCTGTCATTGCCACAGTAAATAGATGAAACCCACTAGCATGAGTAGGAGTTGTTTGAGCCCTGTTGTGCCTACTCATTCATGCTTGTTTGTCATGCCTGCTACTGCTTAGAGTTGAGTCAGGTCTGATTCATCGGGGATGAATCAGAGGTGTGTGAACATGTCCTACTGTGTGTGAGCTAAGTGTGTGAACACGATTTGGTAAAGGTAGCGGTGAGAGGCCATGTAGGAGTACATGGTGGGTTGTCTCATTACAGCCGTCCTCAGGAACTGAGTTATGTGTTTGTGATCCATGATTCAGCTACTACCACGCATTGGGCCCGAAACCAATGGACCCTCTCGGCTTCTTGATCACCCTTGTCCTCTGTCCAGGAGTTGCAAGTAGTTTCTGGTGTTTGTAGTATGCTGGAGGCCGTGCGCAGCGCTGACCGTAGGGGTGGGCTGTGATGCGGTAGGCACGTGGCCGGGTAAACCGGGCGCCCGTTTGGTGTCACGGAACCCTGTACACATCGTTTGGGGCTGTGAGCGAAACTCCGGCCGGATCTCCTCATGGATGGAACCCGAATCGGCGATAAACCTGGACTAGAGACTCCAGTGTTTAGGTAGGCCGTGGCCGACACCCACGTTGGGCTTCCGCTTGAAGGTTGCCGAGTACATGTCGTGTAAACGGCGGTAAGTGGTGAGAGCGTGTGTGAAGAAGTACACCCCTGCAGGGTTAACATCATCTATTTGAATAGTCGTGTTCGCAGAAAAGGACTTCTGGGTTGCTTATATCATTTCATAGACAAGTGAAAGTGGATACTCTAAAATACGCAAGATAAGCGTGAGTGCTATGGATGGCGTTCTCGTAGGGAGACGGGAGCGGATCCATAGTGGTGTATTGATATGGTGAATATGTGGACTCGTGTGCGCCACCTCAAAAGAGTTACTCGCAGTCGTAGTTTAGGATAGCCACCGAGTCAAAGCTGGCTTGCTGCAGTTAAACCCCACCACCCCTTTGTTGATAATGATGCATATGTAGTTAGTTCGGATGTAAGTCTTGCTGGGTACATTTGTACTCACGTTTGCCTATTTTATGTTTTTGCAGAGAGACTTCGGTCTCGCTAGTAGTTCCGCGTGGACTTCGACGTTTAGCTTGTTACCTCAGCTACGATCTTGTGCCCTCGGCAGGATCTGATAGATAGTCAGGCTTCTCAGCCTTTTTCATTTATAGATGTCTGTACTCAGACATGATAGCTTCCGCTTGTGCTTTGACTTGTATGCTCTGAATGTTGGGTCGTGAGACCCCTGTTTGTAACATCTCGCTCCTCGGAGCCTATTGATTAAATACTTGAGTTGTAGAGTCATGTCGTGATGCCATGTTGTATTTGCACATATCGAGCATATTGTGTGTATGTTATTGAAATGCTTGGTATGTGTGGGATCTGGCTATCTAGTTGTTTATCCTTAGTAGCCTCTCTTACCGGGAAATGTCTCCTAGTGTTTCACTGAGCCATGGTAGCTTGCTACTGCTCCAGAACACTTAGGCTGGCCGGCATGTGTCCTTCTTCGTTCCTGTGTCTGTCCCTTCGGGGAAATGTCACGCGATGAATACCGGAGTCCTGTTAGCCGCTACAGCCCGGTTCACCGGAGTCCTGCTAGCCCAGTGCTACAGCCTGGATTCACTCGCTGATGACCGACACGTTCGATGCTGGGTCATGGATGCCTGTCCCTGTAAGTCTGTGCCACTTTGGGTTTACGACTAGCCATGTCAGCCCGGGCTCCTTATCATATGGATGCTAGCGACACTATCATATACGTGTGCCAAAAGGCGCAAACGGTCCCGGGCAAAGGTAAGGCGACACCCGTGGGAATACCGTGCGTGAGGCCGCAAAGTGATATGAGGTGTTACATGCTAGATCAATGTGGCATTGAGTCGGGGTCCTGACAAACACGCAAGTGATCTTCCCAGAAAGTGACATGTGCCTGATGTAGACTTGCGATCCACCTTGTCACCAGCATAATCAGCATCCGAGAATCCAACTAGATCAAACTCTGAGCCCTTTGGGTACCATAATCCTAGTGTTGGGGTGTAAGCCAAATATCGAAGAATTCGCTTCACAGCTAAGTGATGCGATTCCTTTGGTGCCGCTTGGAATCGGGCACACAGGCAAACACTAAGCATGATATCTGGCCTAGATGCACATAAATAAAGCAAAGAACCAATCATGGAGTGGTATACCTTTTGATCAAACTCTTTACCATTGGTGTCAGAATCTAGATGACTCTTGGTAGGCATTGGCGTCGTATAACCTTTGCAGTCTTGCATTCCAAACTTCTTCAGGCAATCTTTGAGGTATTTCTCTTGAGATATGAAGATGTCGTTGCATTGCTGTTGTATTTGAAGACCAAGGAAGAACTTCAGCTCACCCATCATGGACATCTGATATATCTCTTGCATCATGTATCCAAATTCATCACTGTATTTCTGATTAGTGCAGCCGAAGATAATGTCATCCACATATATTTGGCACACAAACAATTCACCATCATATGTCTTCGTGAAGAGAGTGGGATCCAGGGAACCAGGTTTGAAGCCTTTGCTCTTCAGGAAGTCTTTGAGTGTGTCATACCAAGCACGAGGGGCTTGTTTGAGGCCATACAGTGCCTTGTTGAGCTTATAAACCATGTCAGGATGTTTTGGATCTTCAAAGCCAGGCGGTTGTGCAACATACACTTCTTCTTCAATCTTGCCATTGAGAAAAGCACTCTTCACATCCATTTGATACAGAAGGATGTTATGATGATTTGCATAGGCTAGCAGTATGCGTATAGCTTCAAGCCTAGCCACATCAGCAAATGTTTCATCGAAGTCAATTCCTTCAACTTGAGTGTATCCTTGAGAAACTAGAGGAGCCTTGTTTCTTACAACTTGACCATGCTCATCTTGCTTGTTGCGATATATCCATTTAGTGCCTATGATATTGTGTTTCCGAGGATCAGGACACTTGACCAGTTCCCATACATCATTCAGCTCAAATTGTTGAAGCTCTTCTTGCATGGCTTGAACCCATTCAGGTTCCATGAAGGCTTCATCAACTTTCTTGGATTCTGATATTGATACGAATGCAAAGTGTCCATAGAAATTTGCTAGTTGTGTTGCCCATGATCGAGTGAGTGGACCAGGTGCATTGATGCTATCGATTATCTTCTCAATCTGTACTTCATTCACAACACGAGGATGAACTGGACGAAGATTTTGCTCTTGTTGATCATTGTCATCGTTTGAAGGATTGTCTTCAGACCGAGGATTGTCTTCAGGTTGATCAGGTGCAGAGATGATAAGTTCCTCTTCAGGTTGTACTTCAGATGGTACGATTTCTCCAGTTCCCATAAGCTTGATGGATTCACTGGGTGGAATTTCATCTAGCACATTTGGTAGGTGCTCTCTTTGCGAGCCGTTAGTCTCATCGAACCACACATCCACAGTTTCAACCACTTTATAGTGAAAGAGGTTGAAGACTCTGTAGGAGTGCGAATCCTTTCCGTAACCAAGCATAAAACCTTCATGTGCTTTCGTTGCAAATTTTGAAGTGTGATGAGGATCCTTGATCCAGCACCTGGCACCAAATACTCTGAAGTAACTGACATTTGGCTTCTTACCAGTGAGGAGTTCATAGGATGTTTTGTTCAGAAGCTTGTGAAGATAAACACGGTTGATGACATGGCATGCAGTATCAATGGCTTCGGGCCAGAACTTCCTTGGAGTCTTGTATTCATCGAGCATCGTTCGAGCCATCTCAATGAGTGTTCTGTTCTTGCGTTCCACGATGCCATTCTGCTGCGGCGTGTACGGGGCTGAGAACTCATGGGTGATGCCCAATGTATCAAGATAAGTGTCGAGGCCGGTGTTTTTGAATTCAGTTTCGTTGTCACTTCGTATGTGCTTGATCTTGACACCATAGTTATTCATGGGTCGATTGGCGAAGCGTCTGAAGACATCCTGCACCTCAGTCTTGTAGAGAATTATATGCACCCATGTATATCTTGAATAATCATCAACAATGATGAAGCCATAGAGACAAGCAGTAGTAGTAAGAGTTGAGTAGTGAGTAGGACCAAAGAGGTCCATGTGTAGCAGTTCGAAGGGTTGAGTCATTGTCATGATTGTCCTCAAGGGATGCTTGGCCCTCGTCATTGTTCCAGCTTCGCAGGCACCGCATAAGTGATCCTTCTTGAACTTGATGCCCTCGATGCCTATGATATGCTTCTTCTTTACAAGAGTGTGAAAATTCCTCATGCCAGCATGCTAGCATGCCCTAGCCTCCGATGCCAGAGCCAGCATTCTGAAGCTTTTGCAAGAAGACATACGGTGAGCTGTGGTCCTGCTGAGAAATCTACCATGTACAAATCATATTTCCGATACCCTTCAAAGACTAGAGACTTGTCAGATTCCATTAGAACTAGGCAACTATATTTTCCAAATATCACAATCATGTTCAAATCGCAAAGCATTGAGACGCACATCAAGTTGAAACCAAGGGATTCAACAAGCATCACTTTATCCATGTGCTGATCCTTTGAGATTGCAACTCTACCTAGACCAAATACCTTTCTTTTACCAGTATCAGCAAATGTGATGTGACTTTTGTCAAATGGTCGTAGAGTTGAGTCCATGAGAAGACTTCGCTTGCCAGTCATGTGATTAGTACATCCACTATCAATAATCCATTCTGAAGCAGCTGGTGTCATACCCTACAGTGCAGTTAGGGGGATAGGCTTCACGAACAAGGGTGGCTTCGAAGCATGAACATTTGATGAGCATTTGATGAGCAAGTGGATTATGAAAGCTTAGATCGAGGTTAGGACTGATAGTGCAACTAGCAAGCGACTCAGGAACAAAATACATAATAAGACCATTTGGGCATTTGATCTTGCGCCCTACAAGATGTTTAAGGTCCCCAACAATAGCTTCAGACGCATTTGGTTTTCGGCTAGAGACCTTTCCCTGCAAAAGAGAGTTAAGCTTTCTTAGCCACCCACATCTTCAAGGGTGGCTTCTAAGCAATGATTCTAAGTGCAGCATTTGAGAACTTAGGCTTGGGAGCCTTAGCAAATAGTCTTGCAGGTGGACAATAGTACTCATAAGAATAAGCAGAGTAGTTCTGGGTCTTATGAACATGGCGGTTTGATGAAACGCGCTCATATTCATAGGTCTGAGTATGGTTTCCCTGCAAAACATTTGCATTAGTGTGACTCAGGTGAGTCCTCTGTCTATATGAAGCCTTTGGACCATATGAAGCCTGTGGTCTGGGGTCTGTCTTCTTCACTTGTGGTGTCATGATGACATTCACAGGAAGATTCTCCAGACACTTTTTCGGCACCCAGACTTTCTTCATAGGTGGCCCATTCCTGCAGTTAGTACCAATATACCTGGCAAACACTTCACCATTCTGATTCTTAAACAGTTTATAGTTTGCATCAAAGGATTCATCAATGATAATGGGATTAGTACAAGTGAAGCCAGATAGGGTGGATGGATCCACTGAAGGTTCCTTTGCAGGAACCCATGCGATTTTGGGGTACTGCTCAGGTTTCTAGTAAGAGCCATCAACATTGATTTTCCTTTCGAACCCAACACCCTCTTTCCTAGGGTTCGGTTCAGGATCTTCCTTTTGAGAACATCACATAGTGTCTGATGCCCTTTGAGACTTTTGTACATCCCTATTTCAAGCAATGTCTTCAACCTAGCATTTTCATCAGCAATAGCAGTGGCATCCTCAACAGAGGGGTTAGTTACGACATCAATAGTTGAAGATATTGCAACAGTGGCAGCAGTAGAACATCCAGCAACAGAAGTGGCGTTGTCATGCTCAATGCATTTAAGACATGGTGGTTCAAATCCTTCCTGAGAGGGACTGATCTGCTCGGCGCGAAGTGACTCGTTTTCCTTTTGAAGATCTTCATGAGCCGCTCTCAATTTCTCAAGTTCTTGCTTCCTTTGAAGATAATCATAGGAAAACTTTTCATGAGTTCTTGAGAGCGTTTCATGACGACTTTTAAGTTCCTCATACTTAACATGAAGATTTTTATGTCTTCAATTAAGGACTGAGATCGAGTCATTTCAGCGTCTAACAGGTCATCGCTTTTGTCTAACAATTTTATGTTCCATAGCTTTCTGTTGTTCAGTGGCAATTTTAGCAAGTGTTTTGTAGCTGGTTTTGGAATCACAATCAAAGTCATCTTCACTGGATGTTTGACAGTGAGTAGTGCGTGAGTTTACCTTGGCACCGCGTGCCATGAAGTAGTAGGTGGGAGCAGAGTTGTCCTTGTCATTAGCATCGGCGTCGGTGACAAAGTCATTGTCTTCAGTGTTGAAGATAGACTTGGCAACGTAGGTTGTAGCCAGACTTGCAACGCTAGAATCAGACTCCTCCTTAGACTCCACCTCTGCCTTCTCAGAAGCAGACCCCTCCCCTGAATCCATTTCCTTGCCAACAAACGCACGAGTCTTGCCAGATGAGCTCTTCTTGTGTGATGAAGACTTTGAGGAACACTTGGAAGAAGACTTTGAGTATTTCTTCTTCTTCTTCTTGTCGTCAGAATCATATTCCTTGCTCTTCTTCTGCTTCTTCTTCTTGTTCTCATTGTCCCACTGCGGACACTCAGAGATGTAGTGACCAGGTTTCTTGCACTTGTGGCATGTTCTCTTCTTGTAGTCATGAGCAGAAGCTTCATCATTCCTTGAGCTGGATTGTGAGGACTTTTTGAAGCCTTTCTTCTTGGTGAATTTTTGGAACTTCTTCACAAGCATAGCAAGCTTCTTTCCAATGTCTTCAGGATCATCAGAAATGCAGTCAGATTCTTCTTCAGATGAGGAAACAACTTTTTCCTTCAAGGCATGAGTTCGGCCATAGTTGGGACCGTAGATGTCTCTTTTCTTAGAAAGCTGAAACTCGTGTGTGTTGAGCCTTTCAAGTATGTCAGACGGATCGAGTGTCTTGAAGTTATGGCATTCTTGAATCATCAGGGCTAGGGTGTCAAATGAGCTATCAAGTGATCTCAGGAGTGTCTTGACAATTTCATGCTTAGTGATATCAGCAGCGCCGAGAGCTTGAAGCTCATTTGTGATGTCAGTAAGGCGATCAAACGTGAGCTGAACATTCTCATTGTCGTTTCTCTTGAAGCGGTTGAAGAGGTTGCGAAGGACACTGATCCTTTGATCTCTTTGGGTTGATACGCCTTCGTTGACCTTGGAAAGCCAGTCCCAGACTAGCTTAGATGTCTCCAGAGTGCTCACACGGCCATACTGCCCTTTGGTCAGATGACCACAGATGATGTTTTTGGCAGTGGAGTCCAGTTGAACAAACTTCTTGACATTAGCAGTGGTGACACCTTCACCAGCCTTGGGAATGCCATTCTTTACGACATACCAGAGGTCGACATCAATGGCTTCAAGATGCATGCGCATCTTATTCTTCCAGTAGGGATATTCAGTTCCATCAAAGACGGGGCACGCAGCGGAGACTTTGATTATCCCTGCAGTCGACATAGCTAAAACTCCAGGTGGTTAAACCAAATCACACAGAACAAGGGAGCACCCCGCTCTGATACCAATTGAAAGTGCTAGTGATCGACTAGAGGGGGGGGGGGGTGAATAGGAGATTTTTATGGAAGTCTTCAAAACATGGAAGTTTCGAAGACAAACGATAGATATAAACCTATTACCATGCATCGGAAGATAGACTACACTAGAAAAGCCATAGTCAAGTATTTGATGAAGTGAAAGCTGTCGGATTTCGGGTTCCGGCAGACCCTTGAGGTTCGAACACTGGGGTGCGCGCGGAGATTTCGCCTCCTACCCTCCTGCACCCCTCCGCCTTGCTAGGATCTAAACTACGGCAAGAGCAACACAAGAGACACAGGGTCTATATTGGTTCGGGCCACCGTTGTGGTGTAATACCCTACTCCAGTGTGTGGTGTGGTGGATTTCCTCTTGGGCTGATGATGATGAACAATGCAAGGAAGAACAGCCTCGCGAGTGACTGTTCTTGGCTGAGGCGGTGAACTGCTGGGAGGAGTTCAATCACCTTTCTCTCTCTCTCTCTCTGGCTGCTTCTCGGCCAAAACTCTTCTCTTCTAACCTGGCCGACCGAACCAACCCCTTTTCTATGTGGGTGGCTGGTCCTATTTATAGAGGCCCTGGTCCTCTTCCCAAATATCGAGCGGGAAGGGAGCCAACAATGGCGGGCTAATTTTGAAGGGGGACAGCAAGTACTAGCTACCCTGACAAAAGTAGTCTTCGCCTGCGCAAAGCTCTGGTGATGACGCCGTCTCGGGCTCCACGATGACCTCCGTCTCGTAGTCCTCCTGGTCTTGGTCTTGTTGCACTGAAATGGCAACCTTTGCCTGATGCCTCGGTACTCCGCGGCTGCGCTTGCCCCCTTTGCACCAAAGAGGAAAGGAGGACACTGCGCGGGCCGGCACCCGCCTGGCGCCCTGAGTCGTCATGGCTTGCGTCACGGGCACCTCATGAGGTACCCGGCCCTGATCTCTCCGCCTCCTCGTGAGCCAGCCTGACGAGGCCGTGCCTGAGGAAGCTCCGCGTCGTCCGCCCCGTGAGGCTTGGCCCCTCGCGAGGTTCTTGGGTCTGTGTTGGTGAAGATGGGCCATGCTGGGCCCCCCTTTGAGCCACGCCACAGGCCGCAGGCAGGCAAGTCTGGGGACCCCCGTTCCCAGAACGCCGACAGTAGCCCCCGGGCCCAAGGCGCGCCCGTACTTGGCCGTGCAGGGAGGCGGAAGGGCAAGAGCGAAGCGCCGCAGGCCCTAACAGCCTGCGGCCTTGGGCGCCGCGTGGCGGTTGATTGGACGTGGGCGCCTCCACTTCCCCATGGCGCCTCGGCAACTGCACGGATTGGACAAGTCCCTGCATGCAAAACGGGTCATGATTACCTGCAATCGTGGAGGTCGGCGGTTGGCCTTCGCCGGCCATAAGTACGGAACGGCGCGCGCTCTTCCAGTCCATCCCTCCTTGCTTCTCCTTCTTCCCGATCCTTGCTCCGTCTTGCCGCGATGGCTCCAATCCGCCGGTTCTCGACAGCAGAGAAGGGAAAGGCTCCCTGAGAGGAACCAGACCCACTCCCGCCGAAGAAACGGCTCATCCCCCGTGGCCCGGACGAGGGGGTCCTTCAGGTGGTGTCGAGGCCTTGGTGCGAGCGGGCGCCGCCGGGGTTCCCGCTTCCATTGTACGCCCACGTCGAGGGCCCCGAAGGAGCTGATGCTGACCGCCACGGGCGGCACCGCCATCGGTGCCGACGGGTCACGAAGGTGTGGGTCGTCCCCCCTGGGGTCCACACTGAGGGCTCCTCCCAAGAGTTCGTGCTCCACGTCGCCATTCCTCTTCAGTCTTGGATCCGCCTTCCTCCCGTCTTCGCCTCCATCATCCCGCAGGGGGAGCCCCTGGAGCTTTGGCTGCAGCACGCCGGCTGCAGCACCCTCGCGACCGAGGCAGAGGTCGCGGTCGTCGCCCCGGGCAAGGTCTACATGACTCGAGGCTGGAGAGAGATCGTCCGGGTTTGCAGGACAAGGGGCGTCTGCGCGATCCACTTGGACTACGATGGTGCTTCGGTGATGCTCTTCAAGGTCTTCGGTGCGAGCGGGCACCGGTTGGAGTGCTGCCCCGGGGAAGGCGGCCAGGACCCTGCTGCGACGAGGACTGGGCTCGCCAACCGCTCCCTTGGCGGTTCCTCAGGCGGTGGAGACGTCGGAGGTTCCAGCGACTCCGGCGAGCCCTTCGCGAATCCGGAGACGAGCGACGACAGCTACGAGCCCCCGAGTCGGCGCCGCTCCTGGAGCAGGGCGGGCTCGTTAGGCCGCCGCCGACTCTGATCTGGATGGGGTTGGCATCGGTGCTCGACGGCCCACTGTTGATGATGGTGTCTTTTGTAGGGATGCGCGTTGGTTGCGTCCCTTTAGGATCTGTTCCCTGCGAGGAACCAAAAACGCGCCCCGTGGGGGCTTGTAAGGTGCATGTGGTCCTGTTTTGTTAATATAACCCTTGTCGTAGAATTGCGCGAGTTTCTCATCCCGTCTTAGCTCAGTCCTCCCTTTCGAACCTCACGAGGGCTTGGTGCTCTGCGCCGACAGGTCCCAGTCCCAAGGCGGCTTCAGCCGTCGCTGGTATGCCAGGCCGCGATGCTGTGGTCAAGGCCAGGAGGTGAGCGACCCAGAGTCTGGTAAGAGCCCCTGTGTCGCGATGCTCAGGAGGTCCCCTTTGGCGCCCAAGCAGCCATCGTTTGGTGAGAAAGGGGAGCGGCGTCGCTAACAAGGGATAGCATTAGGTGCGGGGATGGTGCCACGGTAGCTGGCGCTTCCGGGTGATGACTTATCTCAAGGATCAGGGGCCGCTCTCTGGTGTGTCGTCGGGTCCGTGCATCGGCAGGCGCGAGGTTGCTCGGCGTGGTTCTCGTGTGTCTCTCCCCTCTTGCCTTTGCTCCCCTTTCTGCTCTACGTCCTCGGGTCCCGACCCTCGAGCGAGTCTCAGCCGTTGCTGGTATGCCAGGTCGCGATGCCGTGGTCAAGGCCAGAGGGTGAGGGCTGGAGAGCCAGTAGGAGCCCTGAATCGTGATGCTCAAGCACCCCCCCTTTAACATGCAAGCGGTTCGCGCGGACGAGAGCGAAGGAGACACCGCAAGAGCCTCGCCTGGCGCAGCTCCCTCAGGAGGTCCTGCAGGTCCGTCATAGAAAAAACAAGGGGTTGCCATGACAATTGACAGTCAGCCATTGGTTGCTTCCGAGGGGTAGTGAGGCACTGAAGGCTTGACAAGGTGACGCTAGGCGGGGCTGCCGCGGCCAGAGCTCAGCCATCCAGGTTTGTCGGCGTTGCAGGGACGGACCAATGCGCAAGCGTCGTGCCGTTTGGGAGCAGGTCCGTTAGTTGGCGTCAGCTGAGCAGGCAACTAGGTAAAACACATTAGCCGCGAAGGAGTGGATTCGTTCAAATTGGTGCTGGGAATGTGGACATCACTGGGTCAGGCCCGAGCGACTTGGGGGGTCATGCAGCCCGAGGGGCACCCCCAATAAGGTAAGATAACAACATGGAATAAAAAGGGATACACGCCGCAGGGATGGACCCATGCGGCCTAGGAATAATGCAGCCCTGGGGGGGCGCTCCCAGCTGGAAATAAGACTCGAAGGATGTCACCTGATGATGTTGAGGACGAAGGGGTGTTGGTGTAGCAGGCTCGGTGGGCTGCGGAAGCCGATCCTCATGAGCCCCCAGGCCCAGGGGCCTCGGGAGGCTCCAGAGGCGCTGGCGGCTCCTCGCGGACCATCTCCATCTCCGCCAGGGCTGCGGAACGCCTGGCCTCTTGTGCCTCCATGGTGCCCCTCATGAGGTGCTGGTACATGGCAGCCACGTTCAGCAAGCCATAAGGCATGCGAACGTAGCTATGGGGCGGACCTCCGCAGTGCCCCACTCGCGAGGGCCAGAGGCGCTCCAGGGAGGCGACTCGGTTGAGCCCTGGTACATCGATGCAGACGCACAGCCCACCATCCTCGCCTGGATGGGGAGCCACTGCTGGTAGGCGGCGGCCGCCTTTCATGACTCTTGACTCCTGTAGCTCCTGAATGGCCTTGCTGACGAACTCCTGAGGGTCTGGATCTCCTCACCTTGCTCCTTCTTGAGGGAAACGTGCTTCGAAACACGCCTCCATGTGGTGCCCAAGTGCCTCCCTCGTGATCCTAGCTAGGTCGGTGGCCCTCCAAGGGAGAGCCCCCAAGCCCTGCCTGAGGAGGGCGCCGGGCGCGCTTTCCTATGCGATGGAAGGAGGTTCCCCCTGGGCAGGCACGGGCCCAGAGGGGCCTGCCTCCTGAGGGGACGGGCCGGACGATGTCTTCTTCTTCTTAGGGGCGGTCTCGGGAAGCCTCCTATTTCCACGATCCGGGTATTCTAGTGACGCGGCCTGAAAGGCTCGTTCCAGGGAACACACCGCGTCCTTCTCTTCACAGGGCACCGTGATGACTTCGCCGCTTCCTGGTATCTTGAGGATGTTGTAGCCGTGGTGAGTTACGACCATGAACTTGGCCAGCGTTGGGTACCCAAGGATGGCGTTATACGGCAGGCGGATGTGAGCGACGTCTAAGTCGATGAGCTTGGTGCGGTAGTTGTCACGTGCCCCGAAGGTGACAAGGAGGCGGACCTGCCCAATCGGGACCGTGGAGCCATCGGTGATTCCGGAGAAAGGCTTGGTTGGCTGAAGCTGGCTGTAGGGCACTTGGAGGTTGTTGAATGTCTCCACGGACAGGACGTTGAGCCCTGCCCCGCCACCGATGAGGGTCTTGGTGACCACCACGTTGCTGATGATTGGGGAACAAAGCATCGGGAGGACTCCGGCTGTAGCCGCACACTTGAGCTGATCTGCTGAGCTGAACATGATGGCGCATGCCAACCACCTGAGAGGGCACGTGGCTTCGAGCCTGGGGAGGACTGCGTTCACTTCGCGGGCGAACTGCTTGAAGATGCGCTGAGAGGCTGGGGCTTGAGCCCCGCCCAGGATGCAGGTGATCGCGCGTGGCTCCTGGAAGCCCCCAGCCCCCTCGTCCTGGTGGCGGTCCTCGTTTCTCCTTGGCTGCGGCGGCAACGGTGGGAGGCCTGCATTGCCTTGTGGGCGATCCTCGCGAGGCTGATCCCTCTAGTCTCCCTCACGAGGCGGGTCTTGCCAGCGATCCTCGCGAGGTTGATCGCGCCACCCCTGGCGCGGGCCATGGTCTTCCTAGCGTCCTGCGTTCCTTCCTCCTCCTCGACCGTAGCCCCGGTCACCGCGGTCAGGGCGACGGCCGATCCTTCCTTCTCGCATGGCTCGGAGTTCTTGACATTCATTGGTGTTGTGGGTGTGGAGGTCATGGTACACACAGTACCGGCTGCCCTTGGAAGGTTCGGGCTGATCTCTGCCCCGCTTGGTGTCTGGTTCTGCCGCGAGCACGGCAACCCCCTTGCGCTTCACATCCTTGGCCTTGGGCTTCTTCTCTTCTGGGTCTGCGGAGGGAAGCTCGAGGAGGGAGAGACGCCCTTCCTCAGCCCTGGCGCACTTGTTTGCCAAGTTGAACAACTCCAAGGAAGTGCACAGGTCTTCATGCATCGCCGGCTCCTCCTTCATCTTGACATCGCGCACGCCGTCGGAGAAGGCTGAGATGATGGCCTCCTCAGTCACCTTGGGAATCTTGAGGCGTGCGTTGTTGAAGCGCTGGATGTACTTCTGCAAGGTCTCCCCGGGCTGTTGCTTGATGCGGCGCATGTTGCTCATGGCGGGTGGCCGGTCGCGAGTGCCTTGGAAGTTGGCGATGAAGCGGGTGCACATCTCTTCCTAGGAGGAGATTGTGCCTGGAGCCAGGTTCAGGAGCCAGGTGCGGGCCCCGTCCTTTAGCGCCATGGGAAACCAGTTCTCCGTGACCTTCTCGTCTCCGTTGGCAGCTTTGATGCCTAGCTCGTAGAGCTGGAGGAACTCCGCAGGGTCGGCCGTGCCATCGTAGCGAGGAGGCAGGTCTGGCTTGAACTTGCCGGGCCACGCGACGCTGCGTAGTTCGGTGGTGAAGGCGCGGCAGCCTGCTGTGGCCACGGGAGGCCTTGGGTGACGGAGAGCTTGGTCTTGCATGCCCCCACGCGCTGCAGCTGAGAGCAGCGCGGGGTCTTGACGCGCGGGAGCAGGAGCATGGCTGCGACGTGCTGGAACAGGGAGCGCCCGGGCAGCTTCTTGCGGGCGAGGGACTTCTTGGAAGCTCTGTTCTTGCCGCGCTGGCACCTGACGGAGCGGGTTCCGCCCATGGGCACGCGCCTTGGAGCCATGGCGTCTTCTTGAGGAGGAGGCGGCCGGGGCGCCGCCGGAGCCTCGTCGCCCGCGCGGGGCGGGGTGCAGTGCAGCCGAACGGATGGCGCAGGAGAGCCCCCGGCGGCGCGGACGAGCTCGGCGATGCGGTCGAGCCATTCTTCGTAGACGTCGTCGACGAGACGGTAGCGCAGGAGCTCATTCGCCGCGATGAGTGCAGCCGAGCCTCCATGGGCGCGCGGAGCGCGCGGGACGAAGATCCAGCTGGGGTGAGGGAGGGAGTTGCGGTGCGGCCGTCTTGCCGCACAGACGGATACTGAGACGATGCTTGCTGCTCGTCCCCCGCCGGGCCGGTGGCAGCGTTGACGGCAGGAGACGGGGAACGGCGAGGACACCCGCCGACAGGGGCCGTCTGGACAACGCGGGAAGCGAGCGTGGCCTGGCGCTCGGCGCGGGCCCGACGAGCGTCAGACATGGGCGTGATGGTCGGAGGAGAACGGGGTGGTGGAAGACGAATTCCGGCACACCCCTACCTAGCGCGCCAAATGTTGGATTTCGGGTTCCGGCAGACCCTTGAGTTCGAACACTGGGGTGCGCGCGGAGATTTCGCCTCCTACCCTCCGGCACCCCTCCGCCTTGCTAGGATCTAAACTACGGCAAGAGCAACACAAGAGACACAGGGTTTATACTGGTTCAGGCCACCGTTGTGGTGTAATACCCTACTCCAGTGTGTGGTATGGTGGATTGCCTCTTGGGCTGATGATGATGAACAATACAAGGAAGAACAACCTCACGAGGGACTGTTCTTGGCTGAGGCGGTGAACTGCTGGGAGGAGTTCAGTCACCTTTCTCTCTCTCTCTCTCTGGCTGCTTCTCGGCCAAAACTCTTCTCTTCTAACCTGGCCGACCGAACCACCCCCTTTTCTATGTGGGTGGCTGGTCCTATTTATAGAGGCCCTGGTCCTCTTCCCAAATATCGAGCGGGAAGGGAGCCAACAATGGCGGGCTAATTTTGAAGGGGGACAACAAGTACTAGCTACCCTGACAAAAGTAGTCTTTGCCCACGCAAAGCTGTGGTGATGACGCCGTCTCGGGCTCCACGATGACCTCTTTCTCGTAGTCCTCCTGGTCTTGGTCTTGTTGCACCGAAATGGCAACCTTTGCCAGATGCCTCGGTACTCCGTGGCTGCGCTTGCCCCCTTTGCACCAAAGAGGAAAGGAGGACACTGCGCGGGCTGGCACCCGCCTGGCACCCTGAGTCGTCATGGCTTGCGTCACGGGCACCTCGTGAGGTACCCCGCCTTGATCTCTCCGCCTCCTCGTGAGCCAGCCTGACGAGGCCGTGCCTGAGGAAGCTCCGTGTCGTCCGCCCCGCAAGGCTTGGCCCCTCGCGAGGGTCTTGGGTCTGTGTTGGTGAAGATGGGCCATGCTGGGCCCCCCTTTGAGCCACGCCGCAGGCCGCAGGCAGGCAAGTCTAGGGACCCCCGTTCCCAAAACGCCAACAAAAGCACAAAGACTAATAGCAGCTAGGCAGTATGGATCAGGATGGAAGATAGTATGAAGCCAATCAGAACAAGCAGTTACTCAATGAAGACAAAAAGATAATGCAAAACAGGCAATGACTTCACAAGGATCAACTGCAAATAAGGAGATGGGAAGGATAGAACCAGTAGCTCGTTGAAGACAATGATTTGTTGATCGTGAAGACTTTCTGAAGCCTTTCTTCTTGGTGAATTTTTAGAACTTCTTCACAAGCATAGCAAGCTCCTTTCCAATGTCTTCAGGATCATCAGAACTGTTGTCATATTCTTCTTCAGATGAGGAGACAGCTTTTGCCTTCAAGGCACGAGTTCGCCCATAGTTGGGACCGTAGATGTCTCTTTTCTCAGAAAGCTGAAACTCATGTGTGTTGAGCCTCTCAAGTATGTCAGACGGATTGAGTGTCTTGAAATCAGGACGTTCTTGAATCATCAGGGCTAGGGTGTCAAACGAGCTGCCAAGTGATCTCAGGAGTGTCTTGACGACTTCATGCTTGGTGATCTCAGTGGCGCCGAGAGCTTGAAGCTCATTTGTGATGTCAGTGAGTCGATCAAACATGAGCTGGACGTTCTCATTGTCATTTCTCTTGAAGCGGTTGAAGAGGTTGTGAAGGACACTGATTCTCTGATCTCTCTGGGTCGAGACACCTTCATTGACCTTGGAGAGCCAGTCCCAGACTAGCTTAGATGTTTCCAAAGCACTCACGCGGCCATACTATCCTTTGGTCAGATGACCACAGATGATGTTCTTGGCAGTGGAGTCCAGTTGAACGAACTTCTTGACATCAGCAGCTGTGACACCTTCACCAGCCTTGGGAACGCCATTCTTGACGACATACCACAGGTCGACATCAATGGCTTCAAGATGCATGCGCATCTTATTCTTCCAGTAGGGATATTCAGTTCCATCGAAGACGGGGCAAGCAGCAGAGACCTTAATTATCCCTGCAGTCAACATAGCTAAAAATCCAGGTGGTTAAACCGAATCACACAGAACAAGGGAGTACCTTGCTCTGATACCAATTGAAAGTGCTAGTGATCGACTAGAGGGGGGGGGTGAATAGGCGATTTTTAGGAAAGTCTTCAAAACATGGAAGTTTCGAAGACAAACGATAGAAATAAACCTATTACCATGCAGCGGAAGGTAGACTACACTAGGAAAACCATAGTCAAGTATTCAATGAAGTGAAAGCACAATGACTAATAGCAGCTAGGCAGTAAAGATCAGGTACGAAGATATTGTGAAGCCAATCAGAACAAGCAGTCACTCAGTGAAGACAAAAGATAAAGCAATCATACAATGACTTCACAAGGACCAACAGTAAGCAAAGGGAGGGAAGGATGAAACCAGTGACTCGTTGAAGACAATGATTTGTTGGACCAGTTCCAGTTGCTGTGACAACTGTACGTCTGGTTAGGGAGGCTGAGATTCAACTCAGAAGACCGCGTCTTCACCTTATTCCCCTTGAGCTAAGGACACCCAGTCCTCGCCCAATCACTCTGGTAAGTCTTCAAGGTAGACTTCCAAACCTTCACAGACTTTGTTCACCGGCGATCCACAATGACTCTTGGATGCTCAGAACACGACGCCTAACCGGCTGGAGGATTCACAGTCCTCAAGTGTAACAAGTCTTCAGATCACACAGACAGGAAGACTTCAGTGATGCTTAACACTCTTTGGCTCTGGGTGTTTAGGGCTTTGTCCTCGCAAGGATTTCTCTATCAAAGGCTTCGAGGTGGGTTGCTCTCAAACAAGAAAAGCCGTGCACTAACTCTGAGCAGCCACCAATTTATGGTGTAAGGGGTGGGCTATTTATAGCCACTAGGCAACCCGACCTGATTTGTCCGAAATGACCCTGGGTCACTAAGGAACTGACACGTGTTCCAACGGTCAGATTTCAAACACACACGTCAACTTTACTTGGGCTACAAGCAAAGCTGACTTATCCAACTCTGGATAAGATTTGCTCTCATTGCCTTCGCTCGAAGACATAGGATTTTGGTTAAGCATCACTTCAGTCATTCTGACTGGTTCACTTGGACCCCACTTAACAGTATGGTGGTTCCTATGACTCAACAAGGAAGAAAAGGAAACAACGAAACAACTAAGTCTTCGTGCTCCTTGTCATAGTCTTTAATGTGAATACCTTCACATACCACCTTTGTCTTCAATGTCTTCATACATTTTTAGGGGTCATCTCCGGTAGGTAAACCGAATCAATGAGGGACTACTACCTGTGTTATCCTGCAATTCTCACAAACACATTAGTCCCTCAACCAGGTTCGTCGTCAATACTCCAAAACCAACTAGGGGTGGCACTAGATGCACTTACAACCCTCAACCTCAAGAACAAGACCAATGGCAAGATCAATCTCAAGATGGTGTTGTAACATGAAGTGTTGCCCAAGGTCAAGCTCCCTCCTCCAAGCAAGTTCAAGATCAAGAGCTTCCACGAGATCAAGAACAAGCTCAAGACGATGCTCAAGATGATCAAGTGACCACTCCTCGTCTCACCCCCGAGGAGGAATTGGAGCGTCGTGCTGCCAAGGTTGCTTCCAAGCTCTCCACCAAGGATCATCTCACGATGAATGTGCTTGGAAGCTTAAGAAAGGGGGTAATGACTCGTAGACAATTAGCAAACTATTGTGAACATCACGCGTTTGTCTCTTGTGTTGAACCCCAAAATGTCTATGAGGCGCTCGAAGATCCGGATTGGCTCAATGCCATGCATGAAGAACTCAACAACTTCGAGCGCAACGAAGTGTGGAGATTGGTGCCAAGGCTAACGGGGAACCACAATGTCATTGGAACCAAGTGGATATTCAAGAACAAGCAAGATGCTCATGGGATTATCATTTGCAACAAGGCTCGTTTGGTAGCACAAGGCTACTCCCAAGTCGAGGGTATCGACTACGGTGAAACCTTTGCTCCCGTTGCTCGTCTTGAATCCATTCGCATGTTGATTGCATATGCTTCTCATCATAACTTTAAGTTACAACAAATGGATGTGAAGAGTGCTTTTCTTAATGGTCCTATTAATGAATTGGTTAATGTCAAGCAACCCCCCAGGTTCGAGGATCCCTACTTTCCCGATCACATGTATCAACTCGATAAGGCACTCTATGGCCTTAAACAAGCCCCACGTGCGTGGTATGACCATCTTACCGAGTTGTTACAAGACCGTGGTTTTGAAGTTGGGCTAATCGACCCCACTCTTTTTACCAAGAAGGTCAAAGGGGAGTTGTTTGTGTGCCAATTATATGTTGATGATATTATCTTTGGTTCCCCTAACAAAGCTTTCAATGAGGAATTTGCCGCTCTCATGACCTCAAAGTTCGAGATGTCTTCCATGGGAGAGTTGAAGTTCTTTCTCGGGTTCGAAGTGAAGCAAAGGAGAGAAGGAACCTTCATCAACCAAGCCAAATACACTCAAGACATGCTCAAGAGGTTCAATCTAAGTGATGTCAAGCTGGCTTCCACTCCCATGCCCACCAAATGCCAACTAGACGTTGATCCCAATGGTAAAGCGGTGGATCAAAAGGTATATCGTTCCATGATTGGCTCCTTGCTTTACCTTTGTGCATCTAGACCGGATATCATGTTGAGTGTGGGAATTTGTGCACAGTTTCAAGCCGCACATAAGGAAAGTCACTTTGTGGCGGTTAAGCGAATATTTCGATATTTGACTCATACCCCAAACTTTGTCCTTTGGTACCCAAGAGGAGGAGCAAACTTTAAGCTTGTAGGTTATTCAGACTCGGATTGGGCGGGAGACAAAGTGGATAAGAAGTCCACTTCCGGAGGGTGCCAATTTCTTGGTTTCTCTTTGGTGAGTTGGTCTTCCAAGAAGCAAAGTTGTGTATCTCTCTCGTCCACGGAAGCGGAATATGTGGCCACCGGTAGTTGTTGTGCACAACTTTTATGGATGAGGAAAACTTTAAAGGATTACGGTGTCACTTGTGACAAAGTGCCTCTATGGTGTGACAATGAAAGTGTCATCAAGATTTCTCTCAACCCAGTGCAACACTTCAAGACAAAACATATTGAGATTAGGTATCATTTCATCCGGTATCACATTAGGCGAGGGGAGATCGAGCTTAACTATGTCAACACTCATGATAACCTTGCAGATATCTTCACAAAGCCTTTGGATGAAGCAAGATTTCGCGAGTTAAGGCATGAACTAAATATCATTGATTCGAGCAATGTGACTTGAACCCTTGAACACCCCACCTCACTCAACGTGTTGTCTAGTTTAGGTGTAGGCATGGACATAGGGGGAGTGTTGTTCTCTCAATGAACTTTCCCTCCCCCCATAATGCATAAACTAACCAAACTCTTTCACATTATCCATTTTTTATGGTACTTGTGCTTCAAAGATGAGTGTTGGTCATGGGCCCAAGGTTAAAATCTTCGCGGCGCCATACCTCTCAACTCAAACATAGGTGGCCTCGGCCACCGTCCTCTCTTGGAGAGGTGTGTGTCTTCTTTCTTTTTGTCGGTTTTGTGTGTGTGTGTGTGTGTGTGTGTTCTCGTTTTGTCTTGGTTTCTTCTCTTGTGTTCTGCCCAGTTTGGTCGGCCCTTTTTGCGGCAGAGCGGTACTACCGCTGCGTGAGCGGTACTATCGCTGACAAGCGTCAAGTGGTACTACCGCCCACCCCAGCGGTACTACCGCTGCGGGGCGGGTGACGGGGGTTATGTCGGGGCAGGGGAATTGCTTCTCCCCCATACCCATTCGCCCCCACTCGTCTTCCTCGTTGCTCCTGCAACCTCTCACCGCAGGAGGGGCCCGACCGGCCGCCGTTTTTGTGCCGTCCCTCTCCATTTCCTTCGGTGGAGTCAATCCCCACCACGTCCTCTTGCCATGGATGCCGGTATTGCCCCCGTTCCCGTTCTCTCTTTGCCTAGATCTTGCATCTAGTTTTTAGGGGCAATAGGCATTGTTCTTCTCGTCTTTTGGACAAGGCGAGGCTTGAGTAGGATGGATATGGCTTCTAGGCACTGTGGATTGAAGTTTGGTAGGTTTATTTTTGAATTTCGCATCTCCGGTAGTGCCGGATCTGACCACAGTAGTAGGGAACCGCCGTTCCCCATCTGGCATGGTACTACCGCTCTCCTCGAGCGGTACTACCGCTCAAGCGGTACTGCCGCTGTTGTGTCACGATACTGCCGTTGTTGGGTCGCGATACTACCGCTGGATGCCCAGTTCCATCTTTTCCTACCAAGCTTGGATCCTTGTTGTTTTGTTTGGTGGCTTATGCTCTTTCTTTCGTGTGTTTCTTCTGGTCGTGTGTTTTGGTTCCAGGTGATGATCATATTGAGCAGCAGATCCGCCGTGTCAACCCCGGTCATGCAACGCCAAAGCGCTACCACACTTCTAAGTCAGCTGCTGGTTCCTCTAGTACTCCACCGCCGCCAGCAGGCGCAACCTCAAGTGCTCCACCGCCACCTCAGTAGTCGAAGAGATCTGCCAACAAGCCAAAGGGAAAGACTGTGTCTGAGATGACTGCCAAGGAGTTTTGGGCAAAGCGTCGCCACAACCCCTATGAGGAAGACCAAGATCCCACTTTGGTCAACCGCCCGTTCTGGAACCGCTTTCAGTTTTCCATCTATTTTGATGTGATCAAGGCTAAGAAGAATCTCTATGTTGATGTACGCTCCATCGACACGGATGCTATGGAGAAGGACCCTGAGTACTTTGGTGAAGCCCTTCAGATGTGTTCTCAGCTGAACATTCTCAGAATCATGCAGTTCAACAAGGATTTTGATGCAGATTTGGTGGCTCAATTCTTTTCTACTGTTCATCTTGGAACTGATCCGACAGGAATCTGACTTGGATGACCAATGGCAAGTTGCTTTCCGTCAAGTGGAAGGCCTTCATGGAGTTACTTGAGGTGGAAGATCACGGGCTTGAGACTCCAGTCGGCTTCCGCCCTCACCATAATGCTACCTCCACTCACAAGCAAGCCCTCTGGCCCTACTGTACTGTGAAGGTTCACCCCCTGACTAAGAAGGAAACCTATGAGCTGTATGCCTTTCTGGACATCCTTCATCGTGTCTTCTGAGAGACTCTTTTCCCTCGCATTGGGAATCTAGATATGGTCCACTCCTATCTCGTGGACATGCTTCTATACTGCCAGCATGAGAAGGAAGCAAACACTGGAGAGTGCCTAGACATTTCTCATGTTATGTGGTCTGAACTTCTCTCTGCCGTTTCTAAGCGCAAGTGCCCAATCTATGGTCCATTCATCATGCGGCTCATTGAGAAGGCATGGGCACATGTCTATCCCAAGGAGATGTTGGAAACTGGAGATCAAGCGTCTGAGGAAGAAGGACAATTGGGGCACCCCATGTAATGCCCCGAGACCATTGCGCCAGGTGTCTTCCAGTTATTCGCCGTCGTTGCCATGTCATTCGGTTGCGTGTGCATCTTGTCATTGCATCATGTGCATTGCATCATCATGTTTTCAAAACTTGCATCTGTCCGGGTTCCCCCAGTTCCATCCGTTGTCCGTTCTGAGCCCAGACACACTCGCACGCGCCCGCGACACGTCCGAATATTATTTTATAAGTGGCCGGAAAATGTTCTCAGAATGGGATGAAAGTTCGTGTGTGGTCTTATTATAGTGTAGATAGACCACCTGCCAAGTTTCATCGCATTCAGAGTTCGTTTGATGCCCCAACGGATAACTATAGCGACATTATAGTTGGTCAAAACGTCGGACGTTTTCGGTCTCCGGAAACAGTTGCTGGGCTGCACTCCTCTCCTCTCATCTCAGCCCAACCTCTTTTCACAACCCACCTGCAGTCCATCTAAACCCCCCTCCGTTCCGGACCATCAGATCGTGATCGGAGGCTCCGAAACACTCAGAAACCCCCTAAACCCAAACCCTAGCCATCCCTGCCTATATATGGACAACCCCTTCCAAATTTGGCAGCCTAGCCCTTCCCCTACCTCCCTGCCGCCTCCCTCCTCAAATTCTGTGCCACCAACCGCCTCCCCCTCGTTTTCCGGCGCCAGCCACCATCGTCCCGCCACTTGGCCAGCCTCCAATGGCCGCGCCGCCACCTGAGACCGTCAGCGCGCCTCCCTGGACCAGTGGCAAGCCGCCACGCATCGCCCCAGCCCCTCCCTCGCGCCGCTAGCCGCGCGGGCCTGCCGGAACCCATCTGGAGCCCGCCCTGGGCCGCCTGGGCCCGAATCGCCCCTCCGCCGTGCGCCCGAGCGCGCTCGCTCGCCCACTTGTTTGCCTCCTCCCGCTGGAGCCCCGCTTCGCCTCACGCTTCACCTTCTTCTATCGGCCACCGGTGTGCCGCCGCCGGCGACCTCCACCTTAGGCCAGAGCTCCGTTGTCCCTGTCTCTTCTCTTTTTCTTCTCCTCCCTCTTACTCACCTCGTGCTCTCTCTCCTACCCCGCAGGGAACCACCGCCGCCACCGGAAGCTTCCGCTGCCGCCGTCGACCATCGATGGATGCGCAGACCCTGGATCCGGCCACTCCGGCCTCTTCCCCACCAGATCCGAGGGATCCCGTTCGTCACTGCCATCGTGCCCTTTGCTTCGACGGAGCTCGAAGGCCATGCCGCCCCTGCCTTCCCTCGGTCCCCTCTGGATCGAGGAGGAGGAGGACGACAGGCGCCGCCGACACGTGGGTCGCGGCCTGGCCAGCCGACCCAGCCACTCACTTGTGCCGCGCAAGGCCCAGCAGTCCCATGCCGGCCCCCTCTCCACCGAACCGGGCCTTAGCCCATGGTGAGCACCCCAGCAGCCTGCAGATTTGGCCCGTTATGTTTTTTTTCAGTTCAGGAGGTTTTCCCTAATTTTCCAGAGAAGGCCGTTTTGTAGAAAGGTCCCTAAACTTCATGCATATAATAACTTAATAACCGTGCATCGGTTTAAAATTATTTATATATGAAACTTGTTTAGAATTTTGTCTAGATTCATAATATCCAACTTTCATCTATGTTTGAAATGTTTAAATGATGTTTGCATTATTTTGCTCCTATGCCATGTTAAAATGCTTTAATTCATAACTAAATAACCGTAGCTCCAAACCTAACAAACTTTATATGTAAATGGGGTGGAAAAATGCCTAGTTTAACATGGTGGAATCATCTTGCATGTTTAACAACTCTAAAATATGCCTTAGGGCAGAACAGTATAAAACCTTAAAACATGCACATGAGGAGTTTCCGGACTTGTTGCTTGTTGTTTCCAGCCTCATTTAAACTTGCCTAGTTAAGTAGTTCTACTATGCTCCACCTCTTGCCATGTTTAACAACATTTAATATTGTTGGGTACCTAAACGAGATTGAACTAAATAACTTGAATGCGGTGTTTCGTCAATATGCAACCCGTTGCATGTTGAGCTCCACTTAATTTGTAGGATTGTTTGTGCATTTTGCCATGCCATGCTTCATTAAACCGGACATGCATCATACTTGGCTCTGCATCATGTCATGCTTATGTGGTGGTTGTTTACTATGTTGTGTGCTTCTTTCTGGTGTTGCTTCTTCGGGTTGGTTCCGATAACATCGCATTTGTGAGGATTCGTTCGACTTCGTCCGTTTGTCTTCATCATGGACTCGTTCTTCTTCCTTCCGGGATCTTAGGCAAGATGACCATACCCTCGAAATCACTTCTATCTTTGCTTGCTAGATGCTCGCTCTTTTGCTATGCCTATGCTGCAATACCTACCACTTGCTTATCATGCCTCCCATGTTGTTGAGCCAAGCCTCTAACCCACCTTGTCCTAGCAAACCGTTGTTCGGCTATGTTACCGCTTTGCTCAACCCCTCTTATAGCATTGTTAGTTGCAGGTGAAGATTGGAGTTTGTTCCTTGTTGGAACATGGATTTTAGTTCGGATATCACAATATCTCTTATTTAAATTAATGCATCTATATACTTGATAAAGGGTGGAAGGCTCGGCCTTATGCCTAGTGTTTTGTTCCACTCTTGCCGCCCTAGTTTCCGTCATATTGGTGTTATGTTCCCGGATTTTGCGTTCCTTACGCGGTTGGGTTATAATGGGAACTCCTTGATAGTTCACCTTGAATAAAACTCCTCCAGCAATGCCCAACATTGGTTTTACCATTCGCCACCTAGCCTTTTTCCCTTGGGTTCTACAGACTCAAGGGTCATCTTTATTTTAACCCCCTCGGGCCAGTGCTCCTCTGAGTGTTGGTCCGAACCGAGTAGACTGCGGGGCCACCTCGGGGCAACTTGAGGGTTAGTTTTACTCGTAGGATGTCTCATCTGAGTGTGCCCTGAGAACGAGATATGTGCAGGTCCTATCGGGATTTGTCAGCACATTCGGGCGGCTTTGCTGGTCTTGTTTTACCATTGTCGAAATGTCTTGTAACTGGGATTCCGAGTCTGATCGGGTCCTCCTGGGAGAAGGAATATCCTTCGTTGACCGTGAGAGCTTGTGATGGGCTAAGTTGGGACACCCCTGCAGGGATTTGACCTTTCGAAAGCCATGCACGCGGTTATGGGCAGATGGGAATTTGTTAATGTTCGATTGTAGAAAACCTGAAGTTGATCTTAATTAATATACATCAACCGCGTGTGTAACCGTGATGCTCTCTTCTCGGCGGAGTCCGGGAAGTGAACACGGTGTTGGAGTTATGTTTGACGTAGGTTGTTCTAGGATCACTTCTTGATCATAGTTTCTCAACCGTGCTTTGCCTTCTCTTTTCGCTCTCATTTGCATATGTTAGCCACCATATGTGCTACTCGCTTGCTGCAGCTCCACCTCATACCTTTTCCCTACCTATAAGATTAAATAGTCTTGATCGCGAGGGTGTGAGATTGCCGAGTCCCCGTGACTCACAGATACTTCCAAAACCAGTTTCAGGTGCCGATGAGACCGTGCAGGTGATGCAACCCAGCTCAAGGAGGAGCTTGATGAAGATCGTGTTCGTAGTCTTGTTTCGTTTCTAGTTGATCAGTAGTGGAGCCCAGTTGGGGTCGATCGGGGACCTTGTGGCTTTTGGGGTTGTTCTTTATTTTGGTTCCATAGTTGGACCTTGATTGTATTTGGATGTTGTAATGCTTTATTCATGTATTGTGTGAAGTGGCGATTGTAAGCCAACTATGTATCTCTTTTCCTTATGTATTACTTGGGTTGTGTGAAGATTACCTCACTTGCGACATTGCTTTCAATGCGGTTATGCCTCTAAGTCGTGCTTCGACACGTGGGAGATATAGCCGCATCGAGCGCGTTACAGGTTGGTAATCAGAGCCTTCCCCGACCTTAGGAGCCCCCTGCTTGATCGAATCGTTGGCGTTGTTGAGTCTAGAAAAATATTTTGAGTCATTTAGGATTATATATATCAGAGAGTTAGGACTTCTTTTTACTCCTCAGTCCCTTCGTCGCTCTGGTGTGGTATCCTGACGTAGAGTTTTGACTCTTCTCTTCTCATATTTCACGAAAAAAATTTAGGATCACGCGAGTATTTCTGGCTTATTCTGCGAGCCAATCCTTGGTTTTGTTTTGAGTTGTGGTATTCGAGTTGCTTCAATGTCAAGTGTTGATTCCATACCTTTCCCTAAGCGGTGTTCTCATATTTCTTTGTGGATGCTAATCCTTCTTGATCATCGAGTTTGCAATTTCAATTTCTTTTCAACCGGTGTGCTCCTCTTCAAGTGGATCCGATCTTCTCAACATCCGCAAGATCAATTATCAGTTCTTTTCAATGGTGGTCATTTCTTCCGTCCTAGGCTGTCTTTGTTTTCCCACCCTCCCACCCTTGTTTTCCTTCAAGGATTCGGATTTCTGAATCGATTACCATGTTATTGATGAGAAGTCTCCCCATTCTTTTTCTTCAATGTTTTACCCGGTGGTTCACTTGAAGATGCTCTACTAGTTCATTATTCTTCATTCTCTTTCCTTCTCCGGTGGTCTTAATTCAAGATTTTGGTGTTGATCATATCCTTTCCTCGTTTCAGAAGTTTTATCATACCGGTGCACCCCATAATCATTCCCCGCTTGCTATTCAATCGTTCCGGAGTGCTCAAGATATCTCGAAGATTCGTGTTTCCACTCTGCATTCATTCAAGCTCTTTCGAGATTGTTATCTCATTCAAGTCATTTAATTCAACCGGTGCTATCTCTCTTTCGAGTAATCGTTCTATGGTGCGTCTTTTGAGTGGGTCCTAACCCACAGGTCTTTTTTGCCAGGATCTTACCTGACTCTTCTTATTTTATCGGAGCTACCATCAAATTCTTTCAAAGTTTGACGTAAGAATTAGTTATTGTCATCAGTCAAATGCCTTCTCCTAGATCTTTCACAATTCTTTTCATCGTTGGCTCAACCTCTTCGCTTTTGATTCTTCCGGAGTGCCTAAACGATTCATGTTGGTGTTTCTCATCGTCATTCTCTGCATTTGAAGACCGAAGAAGATTTTTCTCTCAATCTTGCTCCATTCTCTTCAAGATTCGTGATTCCAGCTTGTTGCCATCCTCTCATAATTGTATTCGATTGTGAGAATTCTTTTCACCCATTCGGAGTAATTCAGGAGTCTTTTTCAGTTTGATTCTCCGAAGCCCATCATTTCATAAGATTTACTCATTCTCAGCTTTCAGCTCTCGTTCTCCAAATCTTACCGGTGCATCATTCAAATATTCTCTAATCGGTCTGTGATCTATTCGTTTCACTTGTATCTAAATTCTCTCAAACATCTTCGTTCTTTTGCTAATTCTTCCCGGTGCTTCGATATCTTTCCTTTGATCGTTCCCAATTCTTACGGTGGTTCATTCAAGATTTCTCTTCCTTCATTTATCATATCAATTTATTCATTGCTTCAATCATACCAGTGGTTCATTGAAGACCTTCCCAAGTTTGCGATATATATATCTTAATCCTTTCTACGAGAATAAGTAATATGTCAAATCCGTTGTTTATCATCAATTTAATTGGTGAAGGATAAGCATAACGTAATTCTTATTCGTGTTTCACCCAAGTGATTAAGTCCTTATTCCGGAGGTTCATCAAATTCTCGATTCAAGTTGTCCATCTTTCTTTTCCGGAGCTCAAAGTTATTTCAATTATATCATTCCAAAGCTCCAAAAAATCATTGCAAGGCTTCGATCTTATTCTCTTCATCCTTCACTTCTTTTGATCATTCTTTTATTACCGGAGTTCTTCATGAAGGTTCTACATGACGGTTCAGCAAGGATTTAATTCATTCTAGAAATGTTCTTCAACATTCTTTTCAGAGGAGCTCAAGCATTCTTCATTTTGCAATCCGGAGTGCAATTCTTTCTACCATATCATTGGAGGTAGTAGTATGTCACTCTTGATAATTTGAGTCATGTTTCATGGTTCACATGTTGTTAAAAATGAGGTATTTTAAATCCATCAATCTCTTCATTGGAGTTATCTTAAGTTATATTTCACCTAAAGCCTTCCCTAAGGATCGTTGCTATTGTGGTGCTCTTAAATGATCCAAGTTCTTCATTTATCCTCCCGATGAAATAGTTTCTCGTCTCCTTGTTCTTATCAATCCAATCTTTTGTTTTCATTTGGTGGCAGAAATTCACCTCAAGCATCTCGAGATGTTTTCCATAAGCCCACTACAAGCTTATCCTTTTCGTTGTTGATTTCCCAACAATCCCCGTACAATATTTTCTTGCAAGGATGCTTTCCAAGTTCAATTGTGGTAGGAGTTGTCATTTTCTTCTCCATTATTTTGTTCCAACGATCTACCTTTGATTCTTTCATCCGGAGGCATTGTGATGTTGTTCTTTTCAACCCATCATCTCGTTTCGTCAAAGATCATGTTCTTTTTATGCCTATCCATTTAACCGGAGTGTTGTGCCCTTTTGCTCAAGTTCTTTTCATAGTATCAAGTCCTGCTTCCCTTCTCAACCGAAGTGCTACCCAAATCTGTTCTTTCTTTTCCTCTTTCTTAACGGAGTGCTGTCTGAATTTGTTCTTCCTTGTTCCTCGTTCCTAACGGAGTGTTTTTTTCAACTTCCATCACCTCCGTGGTTTTATTCCTTTCAAGTTGTTTAACTTTTCAAGGTTCTTTGGTTTCACTCCTGGGTCAAAGAAGCAAGTTTATCTCTTCTCTTTCTCTTCCTTTTTCCCTCCGGTGCCATTCTAGATCTCGGGACGAGATCCTCTCGTAGTGGTGGGGTGTTGTAACGCCCCGAGACCGTTGCGCCATGTGTCTTCCAGTTATTCGCCGTCGTTGCCATGTCATTCGATTGCGTGTGCATCTTGTCATTGCATCATGTGCATTGCATCATGATGTTTTCAAAACTTGCATCCGTCCGGGTTCCCCCAGTTCCGTCCGTTGTCCGTTCTGAGCCCAGACACACTCGCACGCGCCCGCGGCACGTTCGAATATTATTTTATAAGTGGCCGGAAAATGTTCTCAGAATGGGATGAAAGTTCGCATGTGGTCTTATTATAGTGTAGATAGACCGCCTGCCAAGTTTCATCACATTCGGAGTTCGTTTGATGCCCCAACAGATAACTATAGCGACATTATAGTCGGTCAAAACGTCGGACGTTTTCGGTCTCCGGAAACAGTTGCCGGGCTGCACTCCTCTCCTGTAGCCCACCTAAACCCCCCTCCGTTTCGGACCATCAGATCAGTATCGGAGGCTCCGAAACGCTCCGAAACCCCCGTAAACCCAAACCCTAGCCATCCCTGCCTATATATGGACAACCCCTTCCAAATTTGGCAGCTTAGCCCTTCCCCTACCTCCCTGTCGCCTCCATCCTCAAATTCCATGCCACCAACCGCCTCCCCCTCATTTTTCGGCGCCAGCCACCGTCGTTCTGCCACTTGGCGAGCCTCCAATGGCCGCGCCACCACCTGAGACCGTCAGCGCGCCTCCCTGGACCAGTGGCAAGCCGCCACGCGTCACCCCAGCCCCTCCCTCGCGCCTCCAGCCACGCGGGCCCGCCGGAACCCATCTGGAGCCCGCCCTGGGCCGCCCGGGCCCGAATCGCCCCACCGCCATGCGCCCGAGCGCGCTCGCTCGCCCGCTCATTTGCCTCCTCCCGCTGGAGCTCCGCTTCGCCTCGCGCTTCACCTCCTTCTGCCGGCCACGGGTGTGCCGCCGCCGGCGACCTCCACCTCAGGCCAGAGCTCCGTCGTCCCTGTATCTTCTTTTTTTCTTCTCCTCCCTCTTACTCACCTCGCGCTCTCTCTCCTACCCCCCAGGGAACCACCGCCGCCACCGGAAGCTTCCGCTGCTGCCGTCGACCATCGATGGATGCGCAGACCCCGGATCCGGCCACTCCGGCCTCCTCCCCACCAGATCCGAGGGATCCCGTTCGTCACTGCCGCCGCGCCCTTTGCTTCGACGGAGCTCGAAGGCCATGCCGCCCCTGCCTTCCCTCGGTCCCCTCTGGATCGAGGAGGAGGAGGACGACAGGCGCCGCCGAAATGTGGGCCGCGACCTGGCCAGCCGGCCCAGCCACTCACTTGTGCCGCGCAAGGCCCAGCAGTCCCATGCCGACCCCCTCTCCACCGAACCGGGCCTTAGCCCATGGTGAGCGCCCCAGCAGCCTGCAGATTCGGCCCGTTATGTTTTTTTCAGTTCAGGAGGTTTTCCCTAATTTTCCAGAGACGGCCGTTTTGCAGAAAGGTCCCTAAACTTCATGCATATAATAACTTAATAACCGTGCATCGGTTTAAAATGATTTATATATGAAACTTGTTTAGAATTTTGTCTAGATTCATAATATCCAACTTTCATCTATGTTTCAAATGTTTAAATGATGTTTGCATTATTTTGCTCCTATGCCATGTTAAAATGCTTTAATTCATAACTAAATAACCGTAGCTCCAAACCTAACAAACTTTATATGTAAATGGGGTGGAAAAATGCCTAGTTTAACATGGTGGAATCATCTTGCATGTTTAACAACTCTAAAATATGCCTTAGGGCAGAACAGTATCAAACCTTAAAATATGAACATGAGGAGTTTCCGGACTTGTTGCTTGTTGTTTCCAGCCTCATTTAAACTTGCCTAGTTAAGTAGTTCTACTATGCTCCACCTCTTGCCATGTTTAACAACATTTAATATTGTTGGGTACCTAAACAAGATCGAACTAAATAACTTGAATGCGGTGTTTCGTCAATATGCAACCCGTTGCATGTTGAGCTCCACTTAATTTGTATGATTGTTTGTGCATTTTGCCATGCCATGCTTCATTAAACCGGACATGCATCATACTTGGTTGTGCATCATGTCATGCTTATGTGGTGGTTGTTTACTATGTTGTGTGCTTCTTTCTGGTGTTGCTTCTTCGGGTTGGTTCCGATAACGTCGCATTTGTGAGGATTCGTTTGACTTCGTCTGTTTGTCTTTGTCATGGACTCGTTCTTCTTCCTTGTGGGATCTCAGGCAAGATGACCATACCCTCGAAATCACTTCTATCTTTGCTTGCTAGATGCTCGCTCTTTTGCTATGCCTATGCTGCGATACCTACCACTTGCTTATCATGCCTCCCATATTGTTGAGCCAAGCCTCTAACCCACCTTGTCCTAGAAAACCGTTGTTTGGCTATGTTACCGCTTTGCTCAGCCCCTCTTATAGCGTTGTTAGTTGCAGGTGAAGATTGGAGTTTGTTCCTTGTTGGAACATGGATTTTTGTTGGGATATCACAATATCTCTTATTTAAATTAATGCATCTATATACTTGGTAAAGGGTGGAAGGCTCGGCCTTATGCCTGGTGTTTTGTTCCACTCTTGCCGCCCTAGTTTCCGTCATATCGGTGTTATGTTCCCAGATTTTGCGTTCCTTACGCGGTTGGGTTATAATGGGAACCACTTGACAGTTCGCCTTGAATAAAACTCCTCCAGCAATGCCCAACATTGGTTTTACCATTCGCCACCTAGCCTTTTTCCCTTGGGTTATGCAGACTCAAGGGTCATCTTTATTTTAACCCCCCCCCCCCCCCCGGGCCAGTGCCCCTTTGAGTGTTGGTCCGAACCGAGTAGACTGCGGGGCCACGTTGGGGCAACTTGAGGGTTAGTTTTACTCGTAGGAAGTCTCATCTGAGTGTGCCCCGAGAACGAGATATGTGCAGCTCCTATCGGGATTTGTCGGCATATTCGGGTGGCTTTGCTGGTCTTGTTTTACCATTATCGAAATGTCTTGTAACCGGGATTCCGAGTCTGATCGGGTCTTCCTGGGAGAAGGAATATCCTTCGTTGACCGTGAGAGCTTGTGATGGGCTAAGTTGGGACACCCCCGCAGGGATTTGAACTTTCGAAAGCCGTGCCCACTGTTATGGGCAGATGGGAATTTGTTAATTTCCGGTTGTAGAAATCTGAAGTTGATCTTAATTAAAATACATCAACCGTGTGTGTAACCGTGATGGTCTCTTCTCGGTGGAGTCCGAGAAGTGAACACGGTGTTGGAGTTATGTTTGACGTAGGTTTTTCTAGGATCACTTCTTGATCATAGTTTCTCGACCGTGATTTGCCTTCTATTCTCGCTCTCATTTGCGTATGTTAGCCACCATATATGCTAGTCGCTTGCTGCAGCTCCACCTCATACCTTTTCCCTACCTATAAGCTTAAATAGTCTTAATCGCGAGGGTGTGAGATTGCTGAGTCCCCGTGACTCACAGATACTTCCAAAACCAGTTTTAGGTGCCGATGAGACCGTGCAGGTGACGCAACCCAGCTCAAGGAGGAGCTTGATGAAGATCGTGTTCATAGTCTTGTTTCGTTTCCATTTGATCAGTAGTGGAGCCTAGTTGGGGTCGATCTGGGACCTTATCGCATTTGGGGTTGTTCTTTATTGTGGTTCCGTAGTCGGACCTTGATTGTATTTGGATGTTGTAATGCTTTATTCATGTATTGTGTGAAGTGGCGATTGTAAGCCAACTATGTATCTCTTTACCTTATGTATTACTTGGGTTGTGTGAAGATTACCTCACTTGCGACATTGCTTTCAATGCGGTTATGCCTCTAAGTCGTGCTTTGACACGTGGGGGATATAGCCGCATCGAGGGCTTTTGTCGGTGTCAAAACCGGTGGATCTCGGGTAGGGGGTCCCGAACTGTGCGTCTAGGCCGGATGGTAACAGGAGGCAAGGGACACGAAGTTTTACCCAGGTTCGGGCCCTCTCGATGGAGGTAAAACCCTACATCCTGCTTGATTAATATTGATGATATGGGTAGTACAAGAGTAGATCTACCACGAGATCGAGGAGGCTAAACCCTAGAAGCTAGCCTGTGGTATGATTGTTGATGTGTATGTTGTGATTGTTGTCCTACAGACTAAAACCCTCCGGTTTATATAGACACCGGGTAGGGTTAGGGTTACATAGAGTCGGTTACAATGGTAGGAGATATTCATATCCGTATCGCCAAGCTTGCCTTCCACGCCAAGGAAAGTCCATTCCGGACACGGGACGGAGTCTTCAATCTTGTATCTTCATAGTCCAGGAGTCCGGCTGAAGGTATAGTCCAGCTATCCGAACACCCCCTAATCTAGGACTCCCTCAGTAGCCCCTGAACTAGGCTTCAATGACAACGAATCCGGCGCACATATTGTCTTCGGCATTGCAAGGCGGGTTCCTCCTCCAAGTACTTCATAGAAGATTTCGAACACGAAGATAGTGTCCGACTCTGCAAAAATAAGTTCCCACATATTGCCATAGAGAGAATAATATTTACACAAATCTAATCTGCTGACGTATTCCGTAGTGTGACATCACACCACGGCCAAGCTTTTATTCAAACCGTTTTACGGTTCCATCTCAGCGCATTATGCGAGGCGGTTTCCTTGGCACGTCTTGTTAAAGCAGAGATCGTGTCCCCTTATTCCAGGATTCTCATCAAAACGGGCGTGGGTAACCCAACCGCGCCATTGATTACGGCGCTTGGAGATAAGCGAGTTTTACCAGGCTGGTGGGGACATGTAGTTGCGTCCACCCATATAAGGGGATAAAGATCCACCTTTTCACCTACGCTTTCTTCCTCCCTTGCCTATCCATTCTTGCGCACTCTAGCTCCAGCGCCCAAGTCTGCACTCCCCACCTCAACCTTCTCCAGCCATGTCCGGAGCGGGAGGCAAGTGGATGGTCTCCTCCGTCACGGAGGGACATATCAAAAAGCTGAGGAAGGCCGGATACCTGTCTAACGACATCGCGTATCGGCTCCCCGAAAAGGGGCAGCTCATCCCCACCCCTAGGCCCCATGAGAGGGTGGTGTTCCTCCCCCATTTCCTCCGCGGACTGGGCTTCCCTCTCCACCCATTTGTCCGGGGGCTCATGTTCTACTACGGCCTGGATTTCCATGATCTGGCCCCGAACTTCATCCTCAACATCTCGGCGTTTATCGTCGTGTGCGAGGCCTTCCTCCGCATCCGCCCCCATTTCAGGCTCTGGCTCAAGACTTTCAACGTCAAGCCGAAGGTGGTGCGCGGCAGCCAGGCGGAGTGCGGAGGCGCCATGGTGGGCAAGATGGCCAACGTCCTCTGGCTCGAGGGCTCCTTTGTGGAGACCCTGAAGGGGTGGCAATCGGGGTGGTTTTACATCACCGAGCCGCGCGACGCCGAATGGGTCGCACCCCCCGAGTTCCGGTCCAGACCCCCAACGCGGCTCTCGTCCTGGAAAGAGACGGGCCTGTCGTGGGTAAAAAAGGAGAACTAACCGGACTCCAAACATGCGTCAAAACCCTGGTGGACAAGAAGCTCAAACTTGTCAACGTAGTCCAGGTTATGCTCATCTGCTTGATCCTCCCGTGCCAACAACGGGCTTTCAACCTATGGGAGTTCGACCCGGCGTGGCACCAAACTCTGAGCAGGCTCTTCGACACGACGTACGAAGATGCCTGGAAGGTGCTTTTCAAGGGCGCCGAGGCTCCCGCATCCGCTATCGAGGATCGCGGATTCAGTGCGTAGCGTCACGCTCTCGCGGTAAGCTGTTCTTTCCTTCTACAAGGTATCAGTTTTTCATAGTTTGACTCCATGCGGGATCTAAACTCCCTTACCTTTGACAGGATTGGCAGGCGACCTCCGGACAGATCAACTGTCCGGCTCCTTTGCCCGAAGGCCCAGCGGATGCTTGCTTGGCGAAGCTACTGGTTCCGGCACCCTATGTGGTGCGGGAGAAGAAGGTCAAGAAGAAGGCCACGGGGACTCGAAAGAGTGCCCGACGCCCAGAGGTGTCGGATTCATCATCCGATGAATCCAAGACGCACTCCTCCCGCGAAGACGAGGAGGAGGAAGAAGAGACCCCTCCCCCTCCAGCGGGGGAAGGGAAGAAAAGGAAGGCCGCCCCAACTAGGGAGGCCGAAGGGTCCAAGAAGGGGAAAACCCTTCCTCCGGACTGCTCCACCAACGCCGACGGTGGCGGAGAGGAGTGGGCGCCTAGGGCCAAGCCCCTGGCCAAATCATAAGTATCCGGATACCAGAGTAATTCATAGTATTCCTTTATTGCACAGCTTTCCCTTATGTCGAATATGTTTATGAAGCCCACCCAAAGACCGGCTTGACGCGTCGTCGAGCGGCTCACTGGACTCGTCGGATGTGAACTCGCTTCCGACAGCTTCCTCCCCCCGCCCTACGGACGACACCGAAGTGTTGTCTCAACAGGTTCCAAGCCGGGAGGAGGTGGTCCTGGAGGCGCCGCAAGGCGACCTCCCGGACTCCAGGAGTAAAGGGGATGAAACCCCTCGGGGCTCCAAGTCCGGCTCTAGGCCGGACACCGCTCCGGAACCTTCAAAGGTTCCAGAGTCCGGCAGGGGACCTCCTTCCAAGAGGAGCAAGTCCACCGTGCCAGCGGCCCCTGTCCAACCGGAGGCGCCGGACAATATGTTGGAGGCGCTCCAAGGCGCCTCCATCGACGAGGAGCACCGCGCTATTATGAGTGCGGTGGTCCAGAAGGTTCAGTCCGCCAAGAGCGGACTAACTGAAGCTTGTACTAGCCTTTTGACAGGCTTTGAGGTGAGTAAAGAATGTGTAAATAATATTACCGCATAGACAGTAGCCCCTGATGCTCTGCTTGGCGTTCGAGAAGAAAAGCCGAATAGAGGATCAAATAAAATTCGCAGGAGTCTAACAAAAGGAGTCAATATGCGTATGCAGGCTTCTCTACTTGCGTCCACCGCACTGACTGCGGAAGTGGACTCGCTAAAGCAGAACCTCGAGCGGTCCGAGCAAGAGCTCGGTCGTGCCAAGAAGCAGCTCGAGGACAATGAAGGTAAGAAATACCTTGTTAAAAATATATATAAAAAGGTGCAATTGCAAAGAATGACAGGATTATCGTGGCTATTGTAGGTGCCACGTCTGAAGTGGTGACCCTTAAGCAAGCGCTGGTTGAGGCCGAGAAGAGTGCGGCCTCGGAGTGCACCGAGCGGGAGAAGTGTGAGGCCGAGATTGGCAAGGTGCGGCGAGAGCTCCAGGCTCTCATGGAAAAACATGAGAGTTTGGAGCTTGACTCGAAGACCCAAGCGTCCGAGCTCGCTGTGGCTGTTGAAAATGCCATGTCTGCCAAGGCCGAATCCTAGAAGAACCTCCAGGAGTTGGATGAGGTGAAGAAGATAGCGGCGGGTAAGGCATTCTTTATGCAAAGCAAACACATAAACGCGAGTTACTTGTTACTTACCCTACTCCGGAGCTCTCCAGGAGCGTTCACAGATCTTCCCCAGAGTGTTTCTGATGCCGCCGCATTCTATCGAGCCGAGGAGGGCTGCTCGACGGAGAAGGTGTTCTGGTCTCAGTACGCTGAGGCCGGACACCCCGTGCCCCTGAGCGACCAGCTGAAGCAACTGGTCGAGCTCCACAAGGCGGCCAAACAGGCCATGAAGGGCCTCATTGTTTGACTGTGGCCCGGAGGGGCTCTCCTGGGAGCTATTTCGGGCTGGTGCGGCGGCTGGTGGAGGCCTGTCCAAGGCTCGAAGTCATCAAGCGCTCCGCCTGTATTGAGGGTGCCCGTAGGGCCCTTGCCCGTGCTAAGGTGCACTGGGGCAAGCTGGATGCTGAGAAGCTTGTGAAGGATGGGCCACCACTGGGGAAAGAGCATCGCAAGCCCGAGAATTACAATAAGGATGTTCTGAAGGGTGCCCGCCTTGTGGCGGATGAATGTTCTAGGGATGTAATTTTTGAGTGAAACTTGCTCGTTTTGTCCTATGCGTTGAAAACTTGTTTATATGCGCTAAGCAATGCTGTTGGAATTTAAAATATTACCTTCTGTGCGGCTGTTTATCAATTCTGAGAGATGGCCAGTCGTCGGCTTCTACCCCCGTGCCGCTAGTGCTGGGGTGTTCGAGGATAAACCTAAGCGCTCTTTTCCCCATGTTTGGGTCCTTTGAGGGAGGCGCTCAGCCCAACGAACAAGGCAATCAGACTATAATGCGTGAACACTCTCACTTAGCCATAGAATTCTATAATTTTAAATTTCGGCGAAGCCCCTGGTATTCGGAAGACCGAGTTCGGGGCGCTGTCCACGCCTTGGCCGGACAGAGCCGGCTCCTCGCCCTAAGCGGCATAAGTCTTTAGGGACTCAAAAAAACCTCTCGAACAGCGACCAGCTCTCGCTTCATCATGACAGTCAGTTTTAGCTTTCTCCACTGAGGTGCTCGACCTAGCTCAACTGGGGCACAATCGCAGTGGTTCTCCTAGTGCTACCTTAGCCGATATAGCGGAACGTAAGGCACCAAAACATAGGAGCCGGGCAAACCCAACTATTGACCCAAGACATGATTCAGAGCCGATGCATATAATGCTATAAGTTCGAGGTGCCGCACTTGTTAAAGTGTTCGGACTTCTTACACCATATTGAGGGGTACTAAAGCCCCTAGCGTATTTTGGCCGTACCAACGTGTACGGGTGCAACATGTCGTTAAGGAACATATATAAAGAAAAAAGGTAATGCAAAAATAGACGAAAGCTATGCATTGTTTATTAAAAAGGTGTGCGATCAAGGTAGAACGATACAAGTAATGCGATAAGTGGAAGGTTGGACTAGTTAACATGTCCGTTCCAGGGGCAAGCTGCGGAATAATATGCGGAACGGGTATACTGCTCGTGATAGAGACCACCTGGGTGTTCCGTGGTGCGGCATGGCTTGTCTGCTTCCCTGGTTCATGCATCGTTTGTGCGGCAATTGAACTGCCGGACAGGCCTTCCGAAGGATGAAGTCCTGAAAGTAAGAGAAAATTAAAAAAATCGGTAGCCCCTAGTATGGTTTAAGCCGTGTTTTGGGCGTGTCGTGATGGTGCCCCTCCCCCTGTGCCCATGGTATCTCTAGAGCGTAGTTATGTACGCGAAGTACTATCGTCACCTTTTTGCGAGGCTTGGGGTTGGGGCCGCATTGCTACGCCTGCTCGGATCGTGTCAGGCGGTCTTGTTGTAGGTTACTCCAGGCGCGGTTGACGGTGTCCGGTCGTTTAGTGGCCGGACTGGAGAACTGCCTGGAGAGGCTGCTTTGTACTTCCACTGCAAGGGCCGCCGTGTGCTCCTCCATTCAGAAGGAGCGTTCGGTGTTTCCATTGACCGTAATTACTCCTCGAGGGCCTGGCATCTTGAGCTTAAGGTATGCGTAACGCGATACCGCATTGAACTTAGCAAATGCGGTTCGCCCGAGCAGTGCGTGATAACCACTTCGAAACGGGACTATGTCGAAGATTAACTCCTTGCTTCAGAAATTATCCGGAGATCCAAAGACCACTTCAAGTGTGACTGAGCCTATACAGTTGGCCTCTACACCTGGTATTACGCCTTTAAAGGTCGTTTTGGTGGGCTTAATCCTCGAGGGATCTATGCCCATTTTCCGCACTGTATCCTGGTAAAGCAGGTTCAGGCTGCTGCCGCCGTCCATAAGGACTCTAGTGAGATGAAATCCGTCAATAATTGGGTCTTGAACCAATGCGGCAAATCCGCCATGACGGATGCTAGTGAGATGGTCCCTTCGATCAAAGGTGATCGGGCAGGAGGACCATGGGTTGAACTTTGGGGCGACTAGCTCTACCGTGTATACGTCCCTTAACGCGCGCTTCTGCTCACTTTTGGGGACGTGGGTTGCGTATATCATGTTCACCGTCCGCACTTGTGGGGGAAAACCCTTCTGTCCACTATTGTTCGGCGGCCGGGGCTCCTCGTTGTCATCGCTATGCAGCCCCTTGTCTTCATTTTCAGCGTTTAACTTGCCTGCCTGCTTGAACACCCAACAATCCCTGTTGGTGTGATTGGCTGGCTTTTCGAGGGTGCCATGTATCTGGCACGAGCGGTCGAGTATTCGGTCCAAATTAGACGGGCTCCTAGGATTCCTTTTGAATGGCTTTTTCCGCTGACTGGATTTAGAGCCTCTGAATCCGGCATTAACTGCTGTATCCTCAGCATTGTCGCCATTAATGCGGTGCTTCTGCTTGTTGCGACGCGACCTGCCACTACTATCCTTGGTGTCCGAATTACCAGGGTTCTTGGTCATATTGTTGCTACGAGCAAGCCAGCTGTCTTCTCCCGTGCAAAAGCGGGTCATGAGTGTCATGAGTGCTGCCATAGATTTCGGCTTTTCCTGTCCAAGGTGCCGGGCCAGCCACTCGTCACGGATATTGTGTTTGAAGGCTGCTAGGGCCTCAGCGTCCGGACAGTCGACTATTTGATTTTTCTTTGTTAGGAACCATGTCCAGAATTGCCTGGCCAATTCCTCTGGCTGTTGAATTACGTGACTTAGGTCATCGGCGTCTGGGGGTCGCACATAAGTGCCCTGGAAATTGTCGAGGAATGCGGCTTCTAGGTCCTCCCAACAACAGATTGATCCTGTTGGCAAGCTGTTAAGCCAATGCCGAGCTGGTCCTTTAAGCTTGAGTGGGTGGTATTTGATGGCGTGGAAATCATCGCCGCGGGCCATGTGGATATGAAGGAGATAATCCTCGATCCATACTACAGGATCTGTTGTGCCATCATATGATTCGATGTTTACGGGTTTGAAACCCTCGGGGATTTGATGATCCATTATTTCGTCTGTAAAGCAGAGTGGGTGTGCGGTGCCTCTGTACTGGGCTATATCGTGATGTAGCTCCAATGAGCCTTGCCTACTGTGTTCGGCCCAGCCGAATTTGTGGCTGGCATGACGGTTACCGTCTCGAGCCGTGGGGCGCCCACGCGATCCGTAGATCGATCTTGTTTGCCTTGCCTTGTCCTCCAACATGTCTCGTAAGTCCGGCGCATATTCCTGTGCCTTGGTACGGGGTGCGGCTTGAGTGGAGGGCCGAGAGGCCTCTCTGTCGCGACCACGAGGTGGCCGGTCGACCGCATCAGGTGCTTCCTCCTCTAATCGGGGTAGCAACCTGCGCTTTGGGTAGCTCTTGGAGGGGCGTTTGAGTTTATGCTCTTCGCCGCAAGGACTTCAGTCCATCTGTCGACTAGCAAATCTTGATCCGCTCTAAGCTGTTGCTGTTTTTTCTTGAGGCTTCTTGTCGTGGCCATAAGCCTGCGTTGAAAACGCTTTTGCTCGACGGGATCCTCTGGCACGACGAATTCATCATCATCGAGGCTTGCCTTGTCTTCGGAGGGAGGCATATAATTATCGTCCTCGACCTCTCTGTCTGCCGCTCTCTCATGAGGGCTGGTTTCTCCATCCTCCTGTGCTAATTCTTGCTGGAGGGGGTTTTCTTTGGCGTTTTCCAGAGTATTATTATCTCCCGTGCTGGAATCACCTTGTTTGTTTTGGTGGGATTTTGAGCGGCGCCGCTGACGCCGGCGCTTAGGCTGTTTCTTGGAGGGGTCATCCTCCGCTGTTCCGTCGCCATCTCCCTCTTTTAGGGTGTCCACCATGTATATGTCATATGACGAGGTGGCTTTCCAGGGCCTAGTAGGCGCTGGTTCTTCATCATCTCCTTCATCAGCGTCCATACCGTCGATATCTTCGGAGTCGAAGTCGAGCATGTCGGTTAAGTCATCGACAGTGGCTACAAAGTGGGTGGTGGGTGGGCTTTGAATTTCTTCATCGTCCGTACCCCAACCTTGCTGACCGTAGTCCGGCCAGGGCTCTCCTGATAAAGAGAGAGAGACTTCAGTGACTTCAGGATATCGCCGAAAGGCGAGTGCTGAAGATGTCCGCGGCAGTGAACTCCATGATCGGCGCCCAATCGGATTCGATCGGCAAGGGCACGGAGGGTTCGGAGTCCGGAAAGGAGTCCGGCTCCTTGGAGTCACGAGTCTCGCAGAGTACGGGGCTGGTGCTTGGATCAATCGCCGTTGGGGTCGCAGCCCCTGAGGTGGTGTCCAACCGCCCATCCTCGATCGACGCAGTTGGCAACAAATTAAGGGTCGGAGCCGATGCGGGTGCGGCCTCCAGGGCACTGTCGGCAGAGCTAGATCATGCTCGTCGTGACAGTGTGGCGCGCTCGGCAGTGGCTTGAATCCGTCGAAGATCAAGTCCCCGCGGATGTCAGCCGTGTAGTTTAAACTTCCAAATCTGACCTGACGGCCAGGGCGTAGCTTTCGATCTGCTCCAGACGGCCAAGCGAATTGGCCCGCAGTGCGAAGCCGCCGAAGACGAAGATCTGTCCGGGGAGGAAGGTCTCACCCTGGACTGCATCGCTATTGATGATCGTAGGATCCATCGAGCCTGGCGGTGACGACACAGAGGAACTCTCAATGAAAGCACCAATGTCGGTGTCAAAACCGGCGGATCTCGGGTAGGGTGTCCCGAACTGTGCGTCTAGGCCGGGTGGTAACAGGAGGCAAGGGACACGAAGTTTTACCCAGGTTCGGGCCCTCTCGATGGAGGTAAAACCCTACGTCCTGCTTGATTAATATTGATGATATGGGTAGTGCAAGAGTAGATCTACCATGAGATCGAGGAGGCTAAACCCTAGAAGCTAGCCTATGGTATGATTGTTGATGTGTATGTTGTGACTGTTGTCCTACGGACTAAAACCCTCCGGTTTATATAGACACCGGGTAGGGTTAGGGTTACATAGAGTCGGTTACAATGGTAGGAGATCTTCATATCCGTATCGCCAAGCTTGCCTTCCACGGCAAGGAAAGTCCCTTCCAAACACGGGACGGAGTCTTCAATCTTGTATCTTCATAGTCCAGGAGTCCGACTGAAGGTATGGTCCGGCTATCCGAACACCCCCTAATCCAGGACTCCCTCAGTGTTACACCCCAGCGCCTAAACCAGGGGGTCCATCTACTGCTGTTGACATGGAGATCGAGGGTGGGGCTGCGGCCGATGATCATGATGAGGACTTTGGGCCTTCTAGTGCAGAACCCTCTTGGGCAAATAAGCTTAAACGCATGATGAAGAAGCTCTTATGCATGGAGTCTCATGGTCAGTACATGACTCATGTGGCTGAGAAGCAGGCCAGGGGGCGTCACAAGGAGCTCATGCGTCAGCTGGGTGCGACCGTTGCCAGCGGTTCTGAGGGCCAGATCACTGAAGAGGAGGAATGGATTCAGCAGCACTGTCCGTGGACCGATTCATACACCGAGCAGTTTCCGACTAAGGATGGTAGTGCGGATGACCCTGCCAGGATGTGATGAGGTTGCTATCACCTGTAGCCGTAGCTTCGCTCTTTGCCCTTTTGGTGTCTCACTGCCAAAGGGGGAGAGAGTTTAGGGATTTGTGTTGTTGCCCTGTTGCGAGTGTGTCTTTGTGGTTTGTGGTGTCTTGTGTTTTCTCGTCGTTTTGCTTGGTTTGGTTTGGTGCTAGTGAGTCCTAAGTTCTAGACATATGGTGTGAGACATATGCTACCCTATCTTTACCTTATTATCTTTGTCTATTCAGTATTGTGGTATCTTATGAGTTGCATGCTTATCCTATTTTATTCCCTGCTCTCATGTATCCCGTGCTTAGAACTTTTGGACTATAAAATATAGGGGGAGTGTTGATCCAAATGTGTGTGCCTTGCATTCCAAAGGCACTACTAACTAGGTGCACACATTCAGGGGGAGCCCGTCTATATTTTGTAGTTCTAAGTATCCTTACTTTTATGTCTTTTCCCTGTGCAAATCCCTGGTTGTCATCAATCCACCAAAAAAGGGGAGATTGTTAAGGCATATCTCTCTCGATGTAGTTTTGGTGATTGATGACAACATATTTGCGGACTAACCTTGTGCTTTGAGCATTTCAGAGATTCATCCTTTGGCTCGAGATGATTTCTTTCCCCTCGGAGTGTTTTTCAAGACGGTGTAGCTCTTTCGTTTCTTGTTGGTGGATTAGTTTCGTAGGAGTCACCGTACTATCAAGAGGGGGTCCGCTTTGGTATGGCTAGGGTGGAATCATCACGTACACTTTTGTTTCACACCCTCTGGGCCTTCCCGCGTCGTTGGAGGTCTTATTCCCTGCTGTTTGGGCAGTCTTTAGCCCCAGCGGTAGTACCGCGGTGCCCAGCGGTAGTACCGCTTATGTGTCCTCAGCGCCAGTACCGCTGCGGTACTGGACCACTACTGCCTCGACTCGAGGGGGGCACTTCTCGTGTCGGGTTGAGCGGCACTTGCAGCGGTAGTAGGTGCACTAGTACCGCTCGAGAGCGGTAGTACCACCCTGCCACCGCAGAAGTACCGCGCTGGGCCAGTCCCTCCTCTATCTTCAAGCCCTCTCTGGCTGGGCAGTAGTACCGTAAGGGGGAGCGGTAGTACCGCTGGGTCCAGCGGTAGTATCGCTGCCCACTGCGGTAGTACCACCCTCTGCGGGGCTATTTAGTGGGGTAACGGTTGGATTGTTCCCCCCACTATAAAAGGGGGTCCCCTTCTTCTTTGTTGACCCATCTCTTCCCCCAAAAGCTCCATTATTGCTCCAAGCTCCATTTTTGCCCGATCTCTCTCTCTAGCCAACCAAACTTGTTGATTTGCTCAGGAGTAGTTGAGAAGGCCCCGATCTACACTTCCACCAAGAGATATTTGATTCCCCCACTAATCCCTAGCGGATCTTGTTACTCTTGGGTGTTTGAGCACCCTAGACGGTTGAGGTCACCATGGAGCCATAGTCCATTGTGGTGAAGCTTCATTGTGTTGTTGGGAGCCTCTGATTGAGTTGTGGAGCTTGCCCCAACCTTGTTTGTAAAGGTCTGGTTGCCGCCTCCAAGGGCACCAATAGTGGAATCACGGCATCTCGCATTGTGTGAGGGCGTGAGGAGAATACGATGGCCCTAGTGGCTTCTTGGGGAGCATTGTGCCTCCACACCGCTCTAACGAAGATGTACTTCCCTTCAAAAGGAAGGAACTTCGGTAACACATCCTCGTCTTCACCGGGTCCACTCTTGGTTATCTCTTACCATTACTTGTGCAAGCTTATTAGTGTTACTTCTCTTGCTTGCGTGTATGTTCATTGTTGTTGCATCATATAGGTTGCTCACCTAGTTGCACATCTAGAGAACCTACTTTGATGCAAAGTTTAATTTGGTAAAGAAAAGTTAAAAATTATCAGTTGCCTATTCACCCCCTCTAGTCAACCATATCGATCCTTTCAGGGTTCCTCCTCCGAATACTCCATGGAAGATTTTGAACACAAGGACAGTGTCTGGCTCTGCAAAACAAGTTCCACATACCACCGTAGAGAGAATAATATTTCCACAAATCTAATCTGCTGACATGTTTTGACAGCACGACATCATGTCATGGCCCGGTCATTATTCGAATTGTTTTTCCCAGCCAGCCCTGCACATATTGCGAGGCGGCTTTCTTGACACATATTGTTGAAGCAGAGATCGTGTCCCCCTTATTACGGGATTCTCATCAGTACGGACGTGGGTAACCCACTCGCGCCCATTGGTATGACTCCTCAATTTTAGGCGAGTCCAAAACGGCCACGAGGAGGACGCTTGACATTCACCCTCTTTATAAAGAGGCCAAGACCTGTCCTTTTTTCCTCTCGTGCTCAATCGAATCCTTCTCCCGCCTCGAGTTCCAACACCCCAGGCTCAGGTCAGGCGCTTCAGACCTTCAACCATGTCCGGATCCAACCTTCAAGGTTGGTGGATGCCTTCCTCTGTCATAGTGGAGGATGTCAAGAAGCTGAGAGAGGCCAGATATCTGACCGCCGAAATTTCGCACAGGCTGCCTGCCCGAGGCCAGGTCATCCCCACTCCCGAACCCAACGAGAGTGTTGTGTTCATCTCTCACTTCCTCCGAGGACTAGGCCTCACTTTGGATCCCTTTCTTAGTGGGCTCATGTTTTACTATGGGCTGGATTTCCATGATCTGGTCCCAGATTCCCTCCTTCACATCTCGTCGTTCATCGTCGTATGTGAGACCTTCCTCCACATTACCCCGGCCTGTGGCTCAAGACCTTCAATGTGAAACCGAAGATGATCGAGGGGCGACACGCAGAGTGTAGAGGTGTCGTAATAAGCAAAAAGCGCTGATGCTCCATGGCCAGAGGGTACCTTCCCAGAGGTGTCTAGTTTGTGGCAGCGGGAGTGGTTTTATATCATAGCTCCCCGAAGTGCCAAGTGGGTAGCCGCCCCTGCCTTTCGCTCGGGCCCCCCACCACAACTGATGTCATGGATCAGCAAGGGGCTGAGCTGGGGTCCAGCAAAGGATGTGCCGATATTGCAGAGCCGCATCCGAGATCTCTTTGAGAGAGATTTCAGCCTGGTTATGGTAATGCATGTTATGCTAGTTCGTCGAGTCCAGCCTTGCAAACGTCGAACCCTCAGTATGTGGGAATTCAACCCGGAAGGACCGCGAACCATCCAGCACTTCCTCGGCATGACGCTCGAGGAGATGTACAAATTGTTCTTCGGACCCCAAATAGTGTCCGGATACCACCGAGGATGCAGGTCTGAGATGCAACCGCCCTGCTACCCAAGTAAGTAATCCCATGGCCAAACACAATGTCCCCTTTTTTTATCATGACATTATTCTGAAAAGTCGCTCTTTGACCAGGACTGGATAACAAAGGCAAAGACGATCAGGTGTTTGGCCCCCCTCCCTGAAGGCTTGGCCAATCCAGTACTGGACAGAATGCTCGAGCCGGCGCCTTGTCAGGTGCCCTCAAAGGAAGACGAAGGGGGGAATACAGAGGCCGCAAGCGGGGGAATTAGCACCTTTGCGAAGGAGGATAACCAGGGAGAAGAATCTGACATTCCCTCTCCCCGAGGAAGGAAGAGGACCACCTCTGAAGATTCGGAGACAAAGGCTTCCAAACGGGGGAAGAAATCCTCGCCAGAGGGTCCTGCTTCAGAGGGTATTCTTGCCGCACAATGTCTGCACGGGGATCAGCCCTCTACCGAGCTGTAAGTAATCAAAAAGTACTTAATAGTGAAATTATCCTAGCTTACTTCCGAAGACAATAATCAAAGCTTATATCTTGTAGTTCGGATCGTAGCCCTTCTCAACAGAGTTCGTCTTCGGGGGATCTTCTTCCGGAGATGATGGAGAGCGAAACACCTCCCCCTGCCACCCCGCCTCATGAGGCGGGCGACCCTAAAGTGTCGTCATGGAGGGTCCCTCCTGATCCGCCAAGCCCAGAGGGTAATCCTTTGGCTACCCGGAGTCCTCAGTATTCAGCTCCTAAAGAGAGCAACATAAAGAGTCCAGAACCATACAGTGTGCGGTCGGACGCACTGAAGGATCTTCTGGAGCAAGCGGCCATCTTAGAAGTGCATCGTACGCTAATGGGTACGGTAATTGAAAGGATTTCATCCGCTAAAAGCGGATTGCATGAAGCTTTTATGAGTCTGCTAAAAGGCTTTGAGGTACGTGAAATAGTGTATGTTTTTTACAGTACCGCACACGTTAGGTGTGCCCTATGCAGATAGTAGCCCCTGAGACTCTGGTTGTCATCAAAAACGGTGGCAAACAGAGGATCATAGTCCCAGGTAATAGCCCCTGCCTTTATGTGCAGGTGACTGAAGCTCCGGTGGCTAGCCGGACTGATGGGTTTGCCGAGCTAAAGCGGCAACTTGATGCGGCAGATGCCGACATCGTGCTTGTCAACAAGCGGCTTGACGAGGCACAGGGTAAGTGATTTCTCCGGTGATCAACACATAGTAAGAGGAGCATGATGCCAGTATCTTTAATATGTTGTGACTGCAGATGGAGCTACCACCGTGGAGACCCTTCGGGCGGAACTTGCCCGAGCCAAGGAGCAAGCCAGAAATAGCGATGCGGCCGCTCTAAAGGCGGTCTAAGAGCCGAGGGCTGAACAGGCCGCACATTGCCAGAGCAAGGAAAGAATGGCCAAGATGGCCATTGAGTTGAAAGATGCCGCTGACCGTTACCAGCTTCTTGAAGAACAAAACTGTGTGAAGGCAACGGACTTGGAGAAGGCCATGGTAGCAGCCAAGGAAGCCCGCTCAAAAATACGAGCGACGAAGGAGGAGCTGCATCAAGCTGGAGATATCGCCACTGGGAAGCCCTTTTTTTTGCGGACTAAGTTCGGAGATCCGAAGTATGCACCTCTTGATCAACTATGGAGTTCTGCGGACGCCTACGTGGATTTGGTGGCAAGTGCTGCTGATGCGGCCGAGTACTTCAAGGATCAAAAAGATCGCGAAGTGGAAAAGCTGTTCTGGTCACAGTTCCATGTTCCAGTGCGTCCGCTGCTATTGAATGAGCAAATGGCCGAGTGGACCGAGCTCCTTAGGTTGTCGGGACTTGCCATGAGGTCTGTTGTGGATCATCTGTGGCTGGGAGGGCCAAGGCCGAATAGTTACTTTAGTTTAGTGCAACAATTCCTTGGTGCTGTGCCGCACATCGATGCTATGAAGAGGTCGGCGTGCATAGAGGGTGCGCGGATGGCCTTTGCCCATGTCAAGACATACTGGGCGGAGATGGAGGCCACCACTGTTGCAACACAGGGTTCGGTCGTGGGCCGAGTGGCTACCGAGCACTACTTTGAAGAAGTTCTTGAAGGCGCTCCTTCGATAGAGGCTCAGTGCTCAAAGAATATTATGTTCTAGTGACATGTACTCCCATTGTAAAAACAATGTTTTATTGAGTTATCAAGGCTATGTTTATACTTTTGCCTGAAAGTATTATGATGCCTCCTATGCGGCCGTTTATGTAGATATGTATATAATCTGAAAGTTTGTAGTCGTCGGCTTCCGCCCCCACGCATATAATGCGGGGGTGTTCACAAAAAACGCGTATTCACACTTGATCCAACGTCTTGGTCCATTAAGGAGGTGGTAGCGCAGCGAACGAGGCAATCAGACTATATTGCTTTAACACTTTCACTTAGCCATAGGAGTTTGATGGTGGGCTACTATATAGCCCCTGGTACTTCTGCGCTCGTCCGAATACGGGGCGCGTACGTACATGACCGGGAAACGGCCCTTTGTTAATGCGGAGGAATCCCGAAGATTCTGTTGAGTCATCGAGTGGCTGACCAGTCTCGCGCTTTATCATGACAGTCAGTTTTTGGCTTTCTCTACTGAGGTGCTCATCCGGATGAACCAGGGCACAATTGCAGTAGTTCTCCCAGTGCTACCTTAGCTGATATAGCGGAACGTAAGGTACCAAAATGTGGGAGCCGGGCAAACCCAACATTTGACCAAAGACATGATTCGGAGCTGATGCATATAAGGCCAAACTCGCAACGCCGAACACTCCCTAAGGTATTCGGTCTTTACACTACAAAAAAAGACACATCCATGACATTTTGGGCTGAACGAATTTTTTTTCTATCATACATATGACACTTCTATGACGACAATTGTGACAAAACCCGGTATCATCATAGATGTGGTGGGCTCCTACTTCTATGACAAAAAATCATGACAGAAAATGGGCTTTTCGTCCTGAGCGGGCCGGAGACACAGCTGCATGACATTCTTTGGGCCGTCCATGATGGGAAAAACCGTGGTAGAAGCGAGGGGGAGGAAAATTTTGGGGAGTTCCCGGTTATGGTGGGAGGTCGGGGGCCGAGTGATGCGCGTTTCTCTCGTACACGTACGTACGTGTGTGTGAGGCGTTGGCTCTAACTGAACCCAAGCCAGGCGTTGGGCTCTAACTGAACCCGAGCGATTGCACTACAGGCTACGCGTTACTGAACCCGATCGATCGATGGCTATTAACTGAACCCGATCGAGCGAATCCTTTGCTACTGCTGCTAACTGAAGCCGATCGATGCTGCCTCTGGGATGAATAGTGAGCGTTGCGGGGGGGGGGGGGGGGGGGTTGGATGAATAGTGAACGGTGGCGTTGCCTCTAGATGAACAGGACCCCGTGGTGTGGTGGAGGGCTGGATGAACAGTAGACGGTGGAGGGGTGCCCGTGGAGGGGTGGTTGAACATGACCCCGTGGTGTGGAGGGCTGGATGAACAATAGACGGTGGAGGGGTGCCCGTGGAGGGGTGGTTGAACAGTAGCCGGTGGAGTAGCGCGCGGTGGAGGCTGGATGAACAGGAGCCCGTGGAGGCTGGAGGAGGTCGACGGCAGCCTGTGGAGGCTGGAGGAGGTCGATGGTGGAGATGAACAGTATCTCGTGGAGTCCCGTTTTGTGGTACGCGACACCCCTCCCGATGGACAGGACCCCCATTTCGACCGTAGCGCTCCAACATAAGTCCGCTTCCTCCATTTTGCGGTACGCCACACCCCTCCCGATCAACAGGACCCCCGTTTCGACCGTAGGAGGTCCGTTTCGTCCGTTTTGCGGTATGCCACACCCCTCCCGATCAACATGACCCCTGTTTCGATCGTCGGAGGTCCGTTTCCTCCGTTGTGCGGTACACCAGGCCTCGTTTCCATCACCTGTTCCGTCCAAGCCCTCCCGATGAACACGACCATGCATTCTGTTCCGACCCAGCCGGTTGGCTCCCAAGCGTTCCGTTGCCTCCCGATGAACACGACACATTCTGTTGCCTCCCAATGAACACGACAACGACGTTGTTTCTCCGTTCCGACCCAACCATGTACACGAGCCCTGACCGCACGTATGCGCGAGTAGGCGTTCGAGACCCCGCCTATATGTACACATACATGGCCGTATTTTCTTTCTTGCACCCTGGCCGCTGTACTACGTGTACATGCTACGTGCGCGCCTCTACTACGACACGTACGCGCCTCTACTACGACACATGCGCGCCTCTACATCCACCAGTATATATGTACGTACACGTTCGTGACCAGAATGACAACGCTACGTACGCTTCGACCAGGTGGGTCCCGACTGTCAGGCACTTCCTTGCCTGCGAAGATGTAGTTGGTGGGTCCCAGCAGTCAGGGGGGTGAATCATTTTTTTTGCCTGGACGCACTTCCTTGCGTGCGAAGATGTAGCTGGTGGGTCCCAGCAGTCAGGGGGTGAATCGTTTTTTTGCACGGACGCACTTCCTTGCATGCGAAGATGTAGCTGGTGGGTCCTAGCAGCCAGGGGGAAACATTTTTTTCGTGAAATATGGTGGCCCGTCCGGTGGGTCCCCGTTGTCAGGTGGAGGAATCATTATTTTGTGCGTAATAAGGAGGCACTTCCTTGCTGTGGCCATGGACCCAGCTGTCAGCCTCTCCACGTATAGTCCACGTCCGATGGAAGTCGTTCCCTGACCGCGTTGACCACGCCGCGCCGAGAGCACCACGGTGGTGGACGACGGCGAGGACTAGGAAGGGGACGACTCGGAGCCGGGGAAGACGCGGCAGTGGATGCCCACACGAAGAGTAGTACGAGGGTTCACTGGTTCGGCTGCGGTTTGAGGCTGCTGTCGCCGCAGAATAACAAGGGGTGTGGGTGAGTAGAGGGATAGCCTAGCCAGCGGTGGGAGTAGTAGGGGGCAGTGAGGCCTCCGCGGCATCACAGCCGGCCACGGGAGGCAGGAGCACGCGGCACGATCGATGCTGGTTTGGGCGGCTGGAGCAAGAAGACCAGAGGTTGAAGAAGCACTATGGCTGTTGGATGAACATCATACGGTAACAGGAGCTAGAATCGTTCATATTGACTAAGTTGACAAAGCCCTCCGTCCCCGTCAACTTGGTAGGCCCACAAGTCAGCCTCCCACTATGCTGGGTTCCAGCTGGCAGGGGGAACATTCATTTTTTTGTGCGTAATAAGGAGGCACTTCCTTGCGTGCGAAGATAGCTGGTGGGTCCGACATGTCAGCGGGGGCACGTTATTTTCGTGAAATACATAGGCCCTTCCAGTGGGCCCCAGATGTCAGGTGGAGGAATCATTATTTTGCGTATAATAAGGAGGCATTTCCTTGTGTGCGGGCGTGGACCCAGCTGTCAGCCTCTCCACGCACAGTCTACTTCCGATGGTGTCGTTCATTGACCACGTTGACCACGCCGCGCCGAGCGCATCCAAGGTGGTGGACGACGACGAGGCCCCGGACAGCAACGAGCCAAAGATGGGAAGACACGGGAGTAGAGTCGCAGACAGAGAGGTGTACGAGGGTTAATTGGTTCTAGTGCGGTGTAGTTCGGCAGTCGGTGGAGAAGAACATGAGGCGTGGAGGGGTGGAGGGATGGCCTGGCCAACGGTGGAGTAGCGCTTCATAGTGAAGCGTGCTAAGCAGAGCTGCTAGCAGCAGGAGGCGGGAGGTGGTCCCGGCGGCGCTGGAGGAAGAAGACGAGAGATTGAAGATGGATGCCGGTCGTTGGATGTAAATCCAACGGCTAACATGTCAGAATCATTTGTTGACTACATTGACAATGACTTGTGTTGGCTTCGACCTATTGGCCCACATTTCAGCCTCCAAAAATGTGGCACGTATTCAACCCATTTTTTCAGAATTTACAGTCTTTTTTTTGCGCGGTAGAATTTACAGTCAATTTGATCTTTTTTTTGAATTACAACCATTAGCCGGGTTGGGTGAACAAATAATGTAGCGTCCATGCGGCCCATTTATTTTATTACCTAAAAAATTACAGGCCATTTGCACTTTCTCGAAATACACGATTTTGCTGGGCTGATTCTAATTATAATGTTGGGTTGGGCCAGCAATGTTATCAAAAAATAAAAAGGGGCTGGACATTTTGTTATAAATATATTTAAATAATAAGTGATATTATTACATTTGTCCTTAAATCTTACCAAGCTTTTGTACACAATCACTAGGATTTTCGTGCCAAAACAATCCAGGATTTTATTTGTTAAGAAATTATTTTTATAAGTTAATAGGATGTGGGATATTGTTTTCTTACATATGTAAGTATCTGTTAAATATATGATGACAATAAAAATAATATATAATAACATATAAAATAATTTAAATATATATAATATAGTTAGAAGGGAAACATAAGTTGGACCTAGCGTTCCTATTCTTATATAGAAAAATAGAACAGACCTTTGCATTTTCTTCAAAAAAAATATAAATCGGGATGCCAAAAATAAAACCTCGGATGGGAGGTCCATAGGCCAGTCGATACATGACGACCCTAAGAAAATACAAACAAGCCTATGGATACAAACATGCCTATGGACCTAGGTCGTGGGTTGCGCATGTTAAAAATGAAAGCCTAGACGGGGCAGCCCAAAACCACGTCCAACACTTGCCAAAACTTCGTCCCTCGTTTTCTCTGTGTTTCGCACACTCGACATTGTGTAGGCATTTTGACCATGCATCCTATGAAGATGTGTTATGCATGAATGTTGATCAGCATGATGTTAACTGGCTGGTAGTTCCATTTTCGACCATGAAGAAAACTTCCAACATGATGTTAACCCTGTTTGAAAAGGCCGTGTTAATATAAATGCTCTACCTCTGAAAGTTGTAGTTTCTTATCTGAAACTGAACTTGCAGTTTCTTATCTGAAACTGAAACTTGCAGTTTCTTCTCTGAGAATCACATTGTCTGCACTTTTATACTCCTATGAAACTACATTTTTTAAGTGCTAAAAATATATCTCTAGAATTCATAAAATACTTCATATGCTCAATACTGAAAATCTGAAATTCAAAAGGCATTCATATCTGAAAGTACTCTCAAAATACACAATCCAAAACACAATTCACAACCTGCAAATACTGACAACCCTAAGCTCATGCTGACAATTCACAACCTGCCCGACTATTGGGCTGGGGGGCCCCTCCTATTCCTTGGCGGTAGACAGCCGCCCCATGAGACAATGTGAACGGCGAGGGAGACGATGGCGGGGAAGCGTCGTCGGGCCAACTGCTTTTCTCCTCTTGCAGTTGGGTTCGGTCGACGAAGACTCCACCAGCTCGCTCTGGCATGACACCCTCACAAACGACACCCTGTAGATGCTCGATCCTTCAATCTCTGGTGGATGCTCCATCTGGGATCGATACTCCCACCACCGCTCCCTCACGATCGGATTCGGTGAATCTGTTTGCTCCATGGCCCAGAGGAGCAGCTCTATGTACTCCCGCGCGACTCCCTCCGGGAGTATCGCCGCCTTTTCCCTCTGTTGCAGACATTTGGCCATGGATGTCGTCGTCGCTGCTAGTTGGTCCTTGTTGTCAAACCAAGACTATATCTCCAACATCCTAGCTAGCTTCACAGGGTCGCCATCTGCGATCCTCACGTATCGGTTGTACTCCTCCATCGATCTACTTCTCCACAGCACCTTCACTCCCCAACAGTGGTTTTTGAATGGAAGAGGAGAGGAGCAGCGTTGGTTTTGGATTAGAACGGGAGAGGAACGACGCTGGTTTTGGACTGGAATAGGAGAGGAGGGGCGGTGGTTTTGAAATGGAAGAGGAGAGGAGCGGCGCTGCATTTAGATTGGAACAGGAGAGGAGCGGCGGTGGTTTAAGAGGAGAAGAGCGGAAGAGCGGCGCTGGTCTTGGAAGTTTTTTGTTGTTGTTTTGCGTATTTTGGGTCAAAGTTTGACCATGTACTGTATTTGACAAGCAAAATGTGAATGTATGTCACCAAAAATTGTATCATTTGGTCCATATCTGAATGTACTTTCAAATTATGTTATTTTTGCAAGGTATAACATATATTTTATGTGCGAAAATCATTTTCAATTATGTCCTAGAATAAAAGGGAGACTAGTTAATGTGGGGTTGCTTTCTTAATTGAAGGGTAAATTGATTTTGATTTTGATCCAGTCACAGCGCGCCGGCCCTCTCGTCCAATCCTAAATCGCTGCCGCATGCTCCTCTCCCTCTTCTCCATTGCAAAACCACCTCCTCTCCTCTCCATCATCTCCATTCCGAAACCACCGTCTCGCCTCTCCCTCTTCTGATCTTCTCCATTGCAAAACCATCTCCTCTCCTCTCCATCATCTCCATTCCAAAACCACCGTCTCGCCTCTCCCTCTTATGATCTTCTCCATTGCAAAACCACCTCCTCATGCACGTGGCCCGAAGGTGCAGTTGTCATCATTTTGATCTGAAGCGCCGGATTATAACATATAACACGAAAAAATGCCACATGACAAGAAATCATAACCTCACTGCCCAAAGGAGACAACATGAATCCCGACGGACAAACTAGACAAGGAACAAAGCTCAAATTAAAGATAAACTCGTAGAAAAGGGGTCCATCGATAGATGTCCTAATTAACATAGCCGCCTTGACCTAGATGGCACCCGAATAGTCACTGTTCGTGCATGTGCCCCCAATGACTAGCCCAACTCAGTTGTCGCTGTTTAACCCTCGCAGTGATCCGAAGCACATGACACCTAATTTTGCGAGATGACAAGAAACCTTTTTTTAGATTTCTCACCGCAACTACAGCCATGTACAACACAGCCTGCACGATATGTAGACGATAGCCAATCTAGGCTTGTCTGCTGGAGTCTGGTCACATGCATGGACGAACTGATCTTCCGTGTCTTGCAGGGATCATCCAGGCACCAAAGTAGTACAACACTTCTCTAGTACTATCGCTCGTCTCCCTCTTCTATTAAGTCACCCGACTTGCGGGACCGGGGAGTGTGCCTATGGTCGGTTCTCAATTGTCGTCCCACATGTGTGTGCAAACTCAATATGACGCGCGTTTGATACGTCTCCAACGTATCTATAATTTTTGATTGCTCCATGCTATATTATCTACTGTTTTTGATGTTTATGGGCTTTATTACACACTTTTATATCATTTTTTGGGACTAACCTATTAACCCAGAGCCCAGTGCCAGATTCTGTTTTTACCTTGTTTTAGGGTTTTGAAGAAAAGGAAAACCAAACGGAGTCCAATTGACCTGAAACTTCACGGAACCCATTTTTGGAAGGAAAGAAGCCCAGAAGACTTGAAGTGCATGTAAGGGAAGCTTCAAGGAGGCCACGAGGTAGGGGGGCGCCCACCCCCTGGGTGCTCCATCCACCCTTGTGGCCCCCCTGACGTATTTCTTCCGCCTATATATCTCCATATACCCTAAAAACATCTGAGAGCACAATAGATCGGGAGTTCCGCCGCCAGAAGCCTCTGTAGCCACCGAAAGCTAATCTAGACCCCTTCTGGCACCCTGACGAAGGGGGCAATCCCTCTCCGGTGTCCATCTTCATCATCCTGGTGCTCTCCATGACGAGGAGGGAGTAGTTCTCCCTCGGGGCTAAGGGTATGTACCAGTAGCTATGTGTTTGATCTCTCTCTCTCTCTTGTTCTTGATTTGGCACGATCTCGATGTATCGCGAGATTTGCTATTATAGTTGGATCTTATGTTTCTCCTCCCCCTCTACTCTCTTGTAATGGATCGAGTTTCCCCTTTGAAGTAATCTTATCGGATTGAGTCTTTAAAGATTTGAGAACACTTGATGTATGTCTTGCCATGCGTATCTGTGGTGACAATGGGATACCAGGTGATTCACTTGATGTATGTTTTGGTGATCAACTTGCGGGTTCTGCCCATGAACCTATGCATAGGGGTTGGCACATGTTTTCGTCGTGATTCTCCGGTAGAAACTTTGGGGCACTCTTTGAGGTTCTATGTGTTGGTTGAATAGATGAATCTGAGATTGTGTGACGCATATCCTATAATCATACCCACGGATACTTGAGGTGACATTGGAGTATCTAGGTGACATTAGGGTTTTGGTTGATTTGTGTCTTAAGGTGTTATTCTAGTACGAACTCTAGGGCTGTTTGTGACACTTATAGGAATAGCCCAACGGATTGATTGGAAAGAATAACTTTGAGGTGGTTTCGTAGCCTACCATAATCTCTTCGTTTGTTCTCTGCTATAGTGACTTTGGAGTGACTCTTTGTTGCATGTTGAGCGATAGTTATGTGATCCAATTATGTTAGTATTGTTGAGGGAACTTGCACTAGTGAAAGTATGAACCCTAGGCCTTATTTCCTATCATTGCAATACCGTTTACCCTCACTTTTATCATTAGTTACCTTGCTGTTTTTATATTTTCAGATTACAAAACCATTATCTACTATCCATATACCACTTGTATCACCATCTCTTCGCCGAACTAGTGCACCTATACAATTTACCATTGTATTGGGTGTGTTGGGGACACAAGAGACTCTTTGTTATTTGGTTGCAGGGTTGCTTGAGAGAGACCATCTTCATCCTACGCCTCCTACGAATTGATAAACCTTAGGTCATCCACTTGAGGGAAATTTGCTACTGTCCTACAAACCTCTGCACTTGGAGGCCCAACAACGTCTACAAGAAGGAGGTTTTGTAGTAGACATCAAGCTCTTTTCTGGCGTCGTTGCCGGGGAGGTTAGCGCTTGAAGGTATATCTTTAGATATTGCAATCGAGTCTTTTATTTTCTTGTTTTATCACTAGTTTAGTTTATAAAATAAAACTATAAAAAATGGAATTGAGTTTGTCTCATACGCTTCACCTTTTTAATATCTTTCGTGAGTATGATGGAAAGGATAATTGTGCTCAAGTGTTAGAAGAAGAAATTTATAAAATGTTTGGCACTAAATATTTGAATGATGAGCATGATTGCAATGTTGTTAGTATGAATTCCTTTAATATCTATGATGCTAATGATATGCAAAGCCACAAGCTTGGGGAATCTATGTTTGATGAAGATGATATTTTTTGTCCCCCAAGCTTTGATGAGCAAATTTATTATGATGAAAGCATGCCTCCTATATATGATGATTATTGTGATGACACATATTCTTTAAAGAATAATGATAACCATTAAACTTGTCATCCCGATCTTAATTTTCAATCACATGATAGTTATTTTGTTGAGTTTGCTCCCACTATTATTCATGAGAAGAATTTTGCTTGTGTGGAGAGTAGTAAAATTTCTATGCTTGTAGATCATGAAAAGAATGTTTTAGGTGCTGGTTATATTGTTGAATTCATTCATGATGCTACTGAAAATTATTATGAGGGAGGAACATATGCTTGTAGGAGTTGCAATAACATCAAGTTTCCTCTCTATGTGCTTAAAGTTTTGAAGTTATGCTTGCTTTACCTTCCTATGCAAGTTGATTCTTGTTCCCACAAGTTGTTTGATCACAAAATCCCTATGCATAGTAAGTGGGTCAGACTTAAATGTGCTAGTCGTATTCTTCAAGATGCTCTCTTTATGTTACAATTCTTATCCTTTATGTGAGCATCATTGAATTCATCATGCCTAGCTAGGGGCGTTAAACGATAGCGCTTGTTGGGAGGCAACCCAATTTTATTTTAGTTCCTTGATTTTAGTTCCTGTTTAGTAATAAATAATTCATCTAGCCTCTGTTTATATGTGGTTTTATGCTTTTAATTAGTGTTTGTGCCATGTAGAACCTTTGGGAAGACTTGGGGAAAGTCTTGTTGATCTTGCTGTAAAAAACAGAGACTTTAGCGCTCACGAGAATTGCTGCAATTTTTTATTGGAGAGTGATATTTAGTTAATTATTTTTTCAGATGATTAATAGATAAATTCCTCAGGTCCAGCTATTTATTTGAGAATTTTATGAGTTCCATAAATATACGTTTGATCCAGATTACTACAGACTGTTCTGTTTTTGACAGATTCTGTTTTTTAGGTGTTGTTTACTTATTTTGATGAATCTATGGCTAGTAAAATAGGTTATAAACCATAGAGAAGTTGGAATACATTAGGTTTAACACCAATATAAATGAATAATGAATTCATTACAGTACCTTGAAGTAGTGATTTATTTTCTTATACTAACGAAGCCTACGAGTTTTCTGTTAAGTTTTGTGTTGTGAAGTTTTGAAGTTTTGGGTAAGGATTCGATGGACTATGGAATAAGGAGTGGCAAGAACCTAAGCTTGGGGATGCCCAAGGAACCCCAAGGTAACATTCAAGGATAGCCAAGAGCCTAAGCTCGGGGATGCCCCGGAAGGCATCCCCTCTTTCGGCTTCGTTCATCGGTAACTTTACTTGGAGCTATATTTTTATTCACCACATGGTATGTGTTTTGCTTGGAGCGTCAATTTATTTTGTTAGGATTTGCTTCCTGTTATTTAGAACAATGTTTTGCATCTTTTATTTCAATAAAAGTGGCATTGATAGTCTTTACTATGCCTATTTTAGAAGTCCACATGTTGCTGTTTGAAAACAAAAAGTTTACCGTTGTTGCAATAATTCCCTAGAAAAGTCAGAATGTGATAAAATGTTGAAACCTTTTTCATATTATGCTCTGATAAATTTACTAGTGCGAATTTTCTTTAATAATTTTTGGAGCTAGGGAAGTATGGATGTTGCTGCATTCTTTACAGACTGTCCTATTTAGGCAGATTGCTGTTATGTTTGCATTGTTTACATATGTTTGCCTCTTTAATGATTCTATTTGAGGATAGGACTATTAAATATGAAGAGGCATTTAGTATGCAATGTTGAATAATAATTTTAGTGATTTTCTACAATAGAGTATGATAAGGTTTTTGCAATGTGTTATACTAACTTATCTCACGAGTCCTTGTCAAGTTTTGTGTGGATGAAGCTTTTGAGATTTAGGGAGACCGTGATATGAGAGGAATTAAGGAGACACAAAAGCTCAAGCTTGGGGATGACCAATGCATCCCAAGATAATATTTCAAAAAGTCTCAAGCGTCTAAGCTTGGGGATGCCCCGGTTGGCATCCCACCTTTCTTCTTCAACAACTATCGGTTAGTATCGGTTGATCCTAAGTTTTTGCTTCTTCACATAATGTTTGCTATTCTTAGATTTTATTTTATTTAGTTTTGCTTGCTGTTTGAATAAAATACCAAGATCTGAAATTCTTAAATGTCAGAGAGTCTTCACATAGTTGCATAATTATTCAACTACTCATTGATCTTCACTTATATCTTTCAGAGTAGTTTGTCATTTGATCTAGTGCTTCACTTATATCTTTTAGAGCATGGTGGTAGTTTTATTTTGAAGAAATAGATGAACTCTCATGCTTCACTTAGATTATTTTGAGAGTCTTAAATAGCATGGTAATTTTCTTAAAATCCTAATATGCCAGGTATTCAAGATTAGTAAAATTTTCTTATGAGTGTTTTGAATACTAAGAGAAGTTTGATGCTTGATAATTGTTTTGAGATATGGAGGTAATAATATCAAAGTCGTGCTAGTTGAGTAGTTGTGAAATTGAGAAATACTTGTGTTGAGGTTTGCAAGTCCCATAGCATGCACATATGGTAAACGTTGTGTAACAAATTTGAAACATGAGGTGTTATTTGATTCTCTTCCTTATGAGTGGCGGTCGAGGACGAGCGATGATCTTTTCCTACCAATCTATCCCCCTAGGAGCATGCGCGTAGTACCGAGGTTTTTGATGACTTGTAGATTTTTCCAATAAGTATGCGAGTTCTTTATGACTAATGTTGAGTCCATGGATTATACGCACTCTCACCCTTCCATCCTTGCTAGCCTCTTCGGTACTGTGCATTGCCCTTTCTCACATTGAGAGTTGGTGCAAACTTCGCCGGTGCATCCAAACCCCGTGATATGATACGCTCTTTCACACATAAACCTCCTTATATCTTCCTCAAAATTGCCACCATACCTACCTATTATGGCATTTCCATAGCCATTCCGAGATATATTGCCATGCAACTTTCCACCATTCCGTTTATCATGACACATTCATCATTATCATATTTCTTAGCATGATCATGTAGTTGACATAGTATTTGTGGCAAAGCCACCGTTCATAATCTTTCATACATGTCACTCTTGGTTCATTGCATATCCCGGTACGCCGCCGGAGGCATTCGTATAGAGTCATACTTTGTTCTAGTATCGAGTTGTATCATTGAGTTGCAAATAAATAGAAGTGTGATGATCATCATTTTCTAGAGCATTGTCCCAAGTGAGGAATAAAAAAAGGGGAGAAAGGCCATAAAAAAGAGAAGGCCCAAAAAAAAGGAAAAAAGAGAAAGGCCAAAAAAAGAGAAGGCCCAAAAAAATGAAAAAATGAAAATGAGAGAAAAAGAGAGAATGGACAATGCTACTATCCTTTGCCACACTTGTACTTCAAAGTAGCACCATAATCTTCATGATAGAGAGTCTCTTGTTTTGTCACTTCCATATACTAGTGGGAATTTTTCATTATAGAACTTGGCTTGTATATTCCAACAATGGGCCTCCTCAAGTGCCCTAGGTCTTAGTGAGCAAGCAAGTTGGATGCACACCCACTTAGTTTCTTTTGTTGAGCTTTCATAGATTTATAGCTCTAGTGCATCCGTTGCATGGCAATCCCTACTCCTTGCATTAACATCAATCGATGGGCAATTCCATAGCCTATTGATTAGCCTCATTGATGTGAGACTTTCTCCTTTTTGTCTTCTCCACATAACCTCCTCATTATATTCTATTCCACCCATAGTGCTATGTCCATGGCTCGCGCTCATATATTGCGTGAAAGTTTATAGGTTTGAGATTACTAAAGTATGAAACAATTGCTTGGCTTGTCATCAGGGTTGTGCATGATGAGAGCATTCTTGTGTGACGAAAATGAAACATGACTAAACCATATGATTTTGTAGGGATGAACTTTCTTTGGCCATGTTATTTTGAGAAGACATAATTGCTTAGTTAGTATGCTTGAAGTATTATCATTTTTATGTCAATATGAACTTTTGTCTTGAATCTTTCGGGTCTGAATATTCATGCCACAGTTAAGAATAATTACATTGAAATTATGCCCAGTAGCATTCCACATCAAAAATTCTGTTTTTATCATTTACCTACTCGAGGACGAGCAGGAATTAAGCTTGGGGATGCAGATACATCTCCAACATATCTATAATTTTTCATTGCTCCATGCTATATTATCTACCGTTTTTGATATTTATGGGCTTTATTATACACTTTTATATCATTTTTTGGGACTAACCTATTAACCCAGAGCCCAGTGCCAGTTTCTGTTTTTACCTTGTTTTAGGGTTTCGAAGAAAAGGAAAACCAAACGGAGTCCAATTGACCTGAAACTTCACGGAACCCATTTTTGGAAGGAAAGAAGCCCAGAAGACTTGAAGTGCACGTCAGGGAAGCTTCGAGGAGGCCACGAGGTAGGGGGGCGCGCCCACCCCCCTAGGCGCGCCCTCCACCCTCGTGGGCCCCTTGTGCCCCCCCTGACGTACTTCTTCCACCTATATATCTCCATATACCCTAAAAACATCTGAGAGCATAATAGATCGGGAGTTCCGCCGTCAGAAGCCTCCGTAGCCACCGAAATCCAATCTAGACCCGTTCCAGCACCCTGCCGGAGGGGGCTTTTCCTCTCCGGTGGCCATCTTCATCATCCCGGTGCTCTCCATGACGAGGAGGGAGTAGTTCTCCCTCGGGGCTGAGGGTATGTGAAGGAAATATGCCCTAGAGGCAATAATAAAGTTATTATTTATTTCCTTATTTCATGATAAATGTTTATTATTCATGCTAGAATTGTATTAATCGGAAACATAATACATGTGTGAATACATAGACAAACAGAGTGTCACTAGTATGCCTCTACTTGACTAGCTCGTTAATCAAAGATGGTTATGTTTCCTAACCATGAACAAAGTGTTGTTATTTGATTAACGAGGTCACATCATTAGTTGAATGATCTGATTGACATGACCCATTCCATTAGCTTAGCACCCGATCGTTTAGTGTGTTGCTATTGCTTTCTTCATGACTTATACATGTTCCTATGACTATGAGATTATGCAACTCCCGTTTGCCAGAGGAACACTTTGGGTGCTACCAAACATCACAACATAACTGGGTGATTATAAAGGAGCATTACAGGTGTCTCCAAAGGTAGATGTTGGGTTGGCGTATTTCGAGATTAGGATTTGTCACTCCGATTGTCGGAGAGGTATCTCTGGGCCCTCTCGGTAATGCACATCACTTAAGCCTTGCAAGCATTGCAACTAATGAGTTATTTGCGGGATGATGTATTATGGAACGAGTAAAGAGACTTGCCGGTAACGAGATTGAACTAGGTATTGGATACCGACGATCGAATCTCGGGCAAGTAACATACCGATGACAAAGGGAACAACGTATGTTGTTATGCGGTCTGACCGATAAAGATCTTCGTAGAATATGTAGGAGCCAATATCGGCATCCAGGTCCCGCTATTGGTTATTGACCGGAGATGTGTCTCAGTCATGTCTACATTGTTCTCGAACCGTAGGGTCCGCACGCTTAACGTTACAATGACAGTTATTATGAGTTTATGCATTTTGATGTACCGAAGGTTGTTCGGAGTCCCGGATATGATCACGGACATGACGAGGAGTCTCGAAATGGTCGAGACATAAAGATTGATATATTGGAAGCCTATGTTTGGACATCGGAAGTGTTCCGGGTGAAATCGGGATTTTACCGGAGTACCGGGAGGTTACCGGAACCCCCCGGGAACCATATGGGCCTTAGTGGGCTTTAGTGGAAAGGTGAAAGGGGCAGCCCAAGGTGGCTGCGCGCCTCCCCCCCTCCCCTAGTCCTATTAGGACTAGGAGAGGTGGCCGGCCCCCCTTCTCTCTCTCCCCACTTGAGGATTCCTATTCCAACTAGGATTGGGGGGGGGGGGGAGTCCTACTCCCGGTAGGACTAGGACTCCTCCTAGCGCGCCCCAAGGCTGGCCGCACCTCTCCCCCCTTGCTCCTTTATATACAGGGGCAGGGGGCACCTCTAGACACACAAGTTGATCATTGAGATCGTTCCTTAGCCGTGTGCGGTGCCCCCTGCCACTATATTCCACCTCGATCATATCGTTGTAGTGCTTAGACAAAGCCCTGCATCGGTAATACATCAAGATCGTCACCACGCCGTCGTGCTGACGGAACTCCTCCCCGAAGCTTTGCTGGATCGGAGCCCGGGGATCATCATCGAGTTGTACGTGTGCTAAGAACTCGGAGGTGCCGGAGTAACGGTGCTTGGATCGGTCGGATCGGGAAGAAGACATACGACTACTTCCTCTACATTGTGTCAACGCTTCCGTTGCGATCTACAAGGGTACATAGATCATACTCTCCCCTTGTTGCTATGCATCACCATGATCTTGCGTGTGCGTAGGAAATTTTTGAAATTACTATGTTCCCCAACAGTGGCATCCGAGCCTAGGTTTTTATGGTTTGATGTTATTTGCACGAGTAGAACACAAGTGAGTTGTGGGCGATATAAGTCATACTGCCTACCAGCATGTCATACTTTGGTTCGGCGGTATTGTTGGATGAAGCGGCCCGGACCGACATTACGCGTACGCTTACGCGAGACCGGTTCTCCCGACGTGCTTTGCACAAAGGTGGCTAGCGGGTGACAGTTTCTCCAACTTTAGTTGAACCGAGTGTGGCTACGCCCGGTCCTTGCGAAGGTTAAAATGGAGTCTATTTGACAAACTATCGTTGTGGTTTTGATGCGTAGGTAAGATTGGTTCTTGCTTAAGCCCGTAGCAGCCATGTAAAACTTGCAACAACAAAGTAGAGGATGTCTAACTTGTTTTTGCAGGGCATGTTGTGATGTGATATGGTCAAAACGTGATGTGATATAAGTTGTTGTATGAGATGATCATGTTTTATTGAAGTTATCGGCAACTGGCAAAAGCCTTATGGTTGTCTCTTTATTGCATAAGATGCAAGCGCCAAATAATTGCTTTACTTTATCGCTGTGCGATAGCAATAGTTGCAAGAGCAATAGTTGGCGAGACGACCATGTGACGACATATTGATATAGATCAAGATGATGGAGATCATGGTGTCATGCCGGTGATGATGGAAATCATGATGATGCTTTGGAGATGGAGATCAAAGGCACAAGATGATGATGGCCATATCATGTCACATATTTTGATTGCATGTGATGTTTGTCTTTTATACATCTTATTTTGCTTAGTTTGATGGTAGCATTTTAAGATGATCTCTCACTAATTATCAAGAAGTGTTCTCCCTGAGTATGCACCGTTGCCAAAGTTCGTCGTGCCCAGACACCACGTGATGATCGGGTGTGATAAGCTCTACGTCCATCTACAACGGGTGCAAGCTAGTTTTGCACACATGGAATACTCAGGTTAAACTTGACGAGCCTAGCATATGCAGATATGGCCTCGGAACACGGAGACCGAAAGGTCGAGCGTGAATCATATAGTAGATATGATCAACATAACGATGTTCACCATTGAAAACTACTCCATCTCACGTGATGATCGGTCATGGTTTAGTTGATTTGGATCACGTGATCACTTAGAGGATTAGAGGGATATCTATCTAAGTGGGAGTTCTTAAGTAATATGATTAATTGAACTTAAATTTATCATGAACTTAGTCCTGGTAGTATTTTGCAAATTATGTTGTAGATCAATAGCTCGCGTTGTTGCTTCCCTATGTTTGTTTTAATATGTTCCTAGAGAAAATTGTGTTAAAAGATGTTAGTAGCAAAGATGCGGATTGGATCTGTGATCTGAGGTTTATCCTCATTGCTGCATAGAAGAATTATGTCCTTGATGCACCGCTAGGTGACGGACCTATTGCAGAGCAGATGCAGACGTTATGAATGTTTGGCTAGCTCAATATGATGACTACTTGATAGTTTAGTGCACCATGCTTAATGGCTTAGAATCGGGCCTTCAAAGACGTTTTGAACGTCATGGAGCATATGAGATGTTCCAGGAGTTGAAGTTAATATTTCAAGCAAATACCCGAGTTGAGAGATATGAAGTCTCCAACAAGTTCTATAGCTAAAAGATGGAGGAGAATCGCTCAACTAGTGAGCATGTGCCCAGATTGTCTGAGTACTACAATCGCTTGAATCAAGTGGGAATTAATCTTCCAGATAAGATAGTGATTGACAGAATTCTCTAGTCACCATCACCAAGTTAGTAGAACTTCGTGATGAACTATGATATGCAAGGGATAACGGAAACAATTCCCAAGCTCTTCGTAATGCGGAAATTGACGAAGGTAGAAATCGAGAAAAACATCAAGTGTTGATGGTAGACAAGACCACTAGTTTCAAGAAAAGGGCAGAGGGAAGAAGGGGAACTTCAAGAAGAACAGCAAGCAAGTTGCTGCTCAAGTGAAGAAGCCCAAGTCTGGTCCTAAGCCTGAGACTAAGTGTTTCTACTGCAAAGGGACTGGTCACTGGAAGCGGAACTACCCCAAGTGATTGGTAGATAAGAAGGATGGCAAAGTGAACATAAGTATATTTGATATACATGTTATTGATGTGTACTTTACTAGTGTTTATAGCAACCCCTCAGTATTTGATACTAGTTCAGTTGCTAAGATTAGTAACTCGAAACGGGAGTTGCAGAATAAACAGAGACTAGTTAAGGGTGAAGTGACGATGTGTGTTGGAAGTGGTTCCAAGATTGATATGATCATCATCGCACACTCCCTATACTTTCGGGATTAGTGTTGAACCTGAATAAGTGTTATTTGGTGTTTGCGTTGAGCATGAATATGATTTGATCATGTTTATTGTAATACGGTTATTCATTTAAGTAAGAGAATAAATTGTTGTTCTGTTTACATGAATAAAACCTTATATGGTTACACACCCAATGAAAATAGTTCGTTGGATCTCGATCGTAGTGATACACATAATCATAATATTGAAACCAAAAGATGCAAAGTTAATAATGATAGTGCAACTTATTTGTAGCACTGCCGTTTAGGTCATATTGGTGTAAAGCGCATGAAGAAACTCCATGCTGATGGGATTTTGGAATCACTTGATTATGAATCACTTGATGCTTGCGAACCATGCCTTTTGGGCAAGATGACTAAAACGCCGTTCTCCGGAACAATGAAGCAAGCAACAGATTTGTTGGAGATCATACATACTGATGTATGTGGTCCGATGAATATTAAGGCTTGCAGCAGGTATCATTATTTTCTGACCTTCACAGATGATTTGAGCAAATATGGGGATATCTACTTGATGAAACATAAGTCTGAAACATTTGAACAGTTCAAAGAATTTCAGAGTGAAGTGGAAAATCATCGTGACAAGAAAATAGAAGTTTCTACAATATGATCGCAGAGGTAAAATATTTGAGTTACGAGTTTGGTCTTCAATTAAAACAATGTGGAATAGTTTCACAAACTCATGCCACATGGAACACCACAGCATAATGGTGTGTCCGAACGTCATAACCGTACTTTATTGGATATAGTGCAATCTATGATGTCTCTTACCAATCTATCAGTATCGTTTTGGAGTTATGCATTAGAGACAGCTGCATTCACGTTAAATAGGGCACCATCTAAATCCGTTGAGACGACACCATATGAACTATGGTTTGGCAAGAAACCTAAGCTGTTGTTTCTTAAAGTTTGGGACTGCGATGCTTATGTGAAAAAGTTTCAACATGATAAGCTCGAACCCAAATCGGAGAAATATGTCTTCATAGGATACCCAAAGGAGACTGTTGGGTACACCTTCTATCACAAATCCAAAGGCAAGACTTTTGTTGCTAAATTCGGAGTTTTTCTAGAGAAGGAGTTTCTCTCGAAAGAAGTGAGTGGGAGGAAAGTAGAACTTGACGAGGTAACTGTACCTGCTCCCTTACTGGAAAGTAGTACACACAGAAAACTGTTTCAGTGACACCTACACCAGTTAGTGAGGAAGCTAATGATAATGATCATGAAACTTCAGATCAAAATACTACTGAACCTCGTAGATCAACCAGAGTAAGATCCGCACCAGAGTGGTACGGTAATCCTGTTCTGGAAGTCATGCTACTAGATCATGATGAACCTACGAACTATGAAGAAGCGACGGTGAGCCCAGATTCCGCAAAGTGGCTTGAAGCCATGAAATCTGAGATGGGATCCATGTATGAGAACAAAGTATGGACTTTGGTTGACTTGCCCGATCGGCAAGAAATTGAGAATAAATGGATCTTCAAGAGGAAGACGGACGCTGATAGTAGTGTTACTATCTACAAAGCTAGAATTGTCGCAAAAGGTTTTCGACAAGTTCAAGGTGTTGACTATGATGAGAGTTTCTCACTCGTATCTATGCTTAAGTCTGTCCGAATCATGTTAGCAATTGCCGCGTTTTATGAAATCTGGCAAATGGATAAACAAAACTGCATTCCTTAATGGATTTACTAAAGAAGAGTTGTATACGATGCAACCAGAAGGTTTTGTCAATCCGAAAGGTGCTAACAAAATGTGCAAACTCCAGCGATCCATCTGTGGACTGGTGCAAGCATCTCGGAGTTGGAATATACGCTTTGATGAGTTGATCAAAGCATATAGTTTTATACAGACTTGCGGTGAAGCCTGTATTTACGAGAAAGTGAGTGGGAGCACTACAGCATTTCTGATAAGTATATGTGAATGACATATTGTTGATCAGAAATAATGTAGAATTATTCTGTAAAGCATAAAAGGAGTGTTTGAAAGGAGTTTTTCAAAGAAAGACTTCGGTGAAGCTGCTTACATATTGAGCTTCAAGATCTATAGAGATAGATCAAGACGCTTGATAAATTTTTTCAATGAGTACATACCTTGACAAGATTTTGAAGTAGTTCAAAATGGAACAGTCAAAGAAAGAGTTCTTGCCTGTGTTACAAGGTGTGAAGTTGAGTAAGACTCAAAGCCAGACCACGGCAGAAAATAGAAAGAGAATGAAAGTCATTCCCTATGCCTCAGTCATAGGTTCTATAAAGTATGCCATGCTGTATACCAGATCTATTCTATGCCCTACCACTGAGTTTGGCAAGGGAATACAATAGTGATCTAGGAGTAGATCACTGGACAGCGGTCAAAATTGTCCTTAGTGGAATAATGATATGTTTGAAAAAAAGGGTTCGTCGTAAAGGGTTACGCCGATGCAAGTTTGACACTAATCTAGATGACTCTAAGTCTCGGTCTAGATACATATTGAAAGTGGGAGCAATTAGCTAGAGTAGCTCCATGCAGAGCATTGTTGACATAGAAATTTGCAAAATACATGCGGATCTGAATGTGGCAGACCTGTTGACTAAGATTCTCTCACAAGCAAAACATGATCACACCTTAGTACTCCTTGGGTGTTAATCACATAGCGATGTGAACTAGATTACTGAATCTAGTAAACCCTTTGGGTGTTGGTCACATAGCGATGTGAACTATGGGTGTTAATCACATGATGATGTGAACTATCGATGTTAATCACATGGTGATGTGATCTAGATTATTGACTCTAGTGCAAGTGGGAGACTGAAGGAAATATGCCCTAGAGGCAATAATAAAGTTATTATTTATTTCCTTATTTCATGATAAATGTTTATTATTCATGCTAGAATTGTATTAATCGGAAACATAATACATGTGTGAATACATAGACAAACAGAGTGTCACTAGTATGCCTCTACTTGACTAGCTCGTTAATCAAAGATGGTTATGTTTCCTAACCATGAACAAAGTGTTGTTATTTGATTAACGAGGTCACATCATTAGTTGAATGATCTGATTGACATGACCCATTCCATTAGCTTAGCACCCGATCGTTTAGTGTGTTGCTATTGCTTTCTTCATGACTTATACATGTTCCTATGACTATGAGATTATGCAACTCCCGTTTGCCGGAGGAACACTTTGGGTGCTACCAAACATCACAGCGTAACTGGGTGATTATAAAGGAGCATTACAGGTGTCTCCAAAGGTAGATGTTGGGTTGGCGTATTTCGAGATTAGGATTTGTCACTCCGATTGTCGGAGAGGTATCTCTGGGCCCTCTCGGTAATGCACATCACATAAGCCTTGCAAGCATTGCAACTAATGAGTTAGTTGCGAGATGATGTATTACGGAACGAGTAAAGAGACTTGCCGGTAACGAGATTGAACTAGGTATTGGATACCGACGATCGAATCTCGGGCAAGTAACATACCGATGACAAAGGGAACAACGTATGTTGTTATGCGGTCTGACCGATAAAGATCTTCGTAGAATATGTAGGAGCCAATATGGGCATCCAGGTCCCGCTATTGGTTATTGACCGGAGATGTGTCTCAGTCATGTCTACATTGTTCTCGAACCGTAGGGTCCGCACGCTTAACGTTACGATGACAGTTATTATGAGTTTATGCATTTTGGTGTACCTAAGGTTGTTCGGAGTCCCGGATGTGATCACGGACATGACGAGGAGTCTCGAAATGGTCGAGACATAAAGATTGATATATTGGAAGCCTATGTTTGGACATCGGAAGTGTTCCGGGTGAAATCGGGATTTTACCGGAGTACCGGGAGGTTACCGGAACCCCCCGGGAACCATATGGGCCTTAGTGGGCTTTAGTGGAAAGGTGAAAGGGGCAGCCCAAGGTGGCTGCACGCCTCCCCCCTCCCCTAGTCCTATTAGGACTAGGAGAGGTGGCCGGCCCCCCTTCTCTCTCTCCCCACTTGAGGATTCCTATTCCAACTAGGATTGGGGGGGGGGAGTCCTACTCCCGGTAGGAGTAGGACTCCTCCTGGCGCGCCCCAAGGCTGGCCGCACCTCTCCCCCCTTGCTCCTTTATATACAGGGGCAGGGGGCACCTCTAGACACACAAGTTGATCATTGAGATCGTTCCTTAGCCGTGTGCGGTGCCCCCTGCCACTATATTCCACCTCGATCATATCGTTGTAGTGCTTAGACGAAGCCCTGCGTCGGTAATACATCAAGATCGTCACCACGCCGTCGTGCTGACGGAACTCCTCCCCGAAGCTTTGCTGGATCGGAGCCCGGGGATCGTCATCGAGCTGTACGTGTGCTAAGAACTCGGAGGTGCCGGAGTAACGGTGCTTGGATCGGTCGGATCGGGAAGAAGACGTACGACTACTTCCTCTATGTTGTGTCAATGCTTCCGTTGCGATCTACAAGGGTACGTAGATCATACTCTCCCCTCGTTGCTATGCATCACCATGATCTTGCGTGTGCGTAGGAAATTTTTGAAATTACTACGTTCCCCAACAGTATGTACCAGTAGCTATGTGTTTGATCTCTCTCTCTCTCTCGTGTTCTTGATTTGGCACGATCTTGATGTATCGCGAGCTTTGCTATTATAGTTGGATCTTATGTTTCTCCTCCCCCTCTACTCTCTTGTAATGGATTGAGTTTCCCCTTTGAAGCAATCTTATCGGATTGAATCTTTAAAGATTTGAGAACACTTGATGTATGTCTTGTCGTGCGTATCTGTGGTGACAGTGGGATACCACGTGATTCACTTGATGTATGTTTTGGTGATCAACTTGCGGGTTCCGCCCATGAACCTATGCAGAGGGGTTGGCACACATTTTCGTTGTGATTCTCTGGTAGAAACTTTGGGGCACTCTTTGAGGTGGTTTCATACCCTACCATAATCTCTTCGTTTGTTCTCCTCTATTAGTGACTTTGGAGTGACTCTTTGTTGCATGTTGAGGGATAGTTATGTGATCCAATTATGTTAGTATTGTTGAGGGAACTTGCACTAGTGAAAGTATGAACCCTAGGCCTTATTTCCTATCATTGCAAAACCATTTACGCTCACTTTTATCATTAGTTACCTTCCTGTTTTTATATTTTCAGATTACAAAAACCATTATCTACTATCCATATACCACTTGTATCACCATCTCTTCGCCAAACTAGTGCACCTATACAATTTACCATTGTATTGGGTGTGTTGGGGACACAAGAGACTCTTTGTTATTTGGTTGCAGGGTTGCTTGAGAGACACCATCTTCATCCTACGCCTCCTACGGATTGATAAACCTTAGGTCATCCACTTGAGGGAAATTTGCTACTGTCCTACAAACCTCTACACTTGGAGGCCCAACAACGTCTACAAGAAGAAGGTTGTGTAGTAGACATCAGCGTTCCATTTGGAGAGCAGCGTGCCAGACCGACCGACCGTCTGGGTGCGACGCGAACGCGATGGGCCTGTTGTATACTCCATACATGTGTATACTGTATACTATTTAAAAGTCGAGGGCGGGGCTTTTCCGGCGTAGTAGGCGGCGGGGCAGTTCCGCCTAGTCGGTTCGACAGAGACGCGAGAAGACGAGGGAGTAGGCTGCTGCAAACGTAGGGCTGTGTGATTTGATAGCGAGTTACTGCTGGACAGGTGGGGCCCCGTGACTTGACTTGCCATTATCATTTTAGCTACGGCGCTACGACCGGCGTGAGTCTCCCGATTCCTGACCACCTCCATTACGAAGAAAGAGATAGAGAGGAGTAAAAAAATACACTTATAGCCAACCTTATAGCCAACCTTGTTGTAGTATGTAACACCCACGATGCGGCTATATCTCCCACGTGTCGGAGCACGACTTAGAGGCATAACCGCATTGTAGGCATGTCACAAGAGGGGTAATCTTTACACATCCCATGTACTGAATAAGAAAGGGATAAAGAGTTGGCTTACAATCGCCACTTCACACAATACATAATATAACATTACATCATCCAGAATACAATCAAGGTCCGACTACGGAACCAAAATAAAGACAACCCCTAATGCAGTAGATCGCCGATCGCCTCGACTGGGATCCACTACTGATCAACTGGAAATGAAACAACTCAACGAACATGATCTTCATCGAGCTCCCACTAGAGCTGGGTTGCGTCACCTGCACTGGTATCATTGGCACCTGCAAACTGTTTGGAAGTATCTGTGAGTCATGAGGACTCAGCAATCTCACACCCACGAGATCAAGACTATTTAAGCTTATGGGTAGGAAAGGGGTAATGAGGTGGATCTACAGCAAGCACTAGCATATATGGTGGCTAACATACGCAAATAAGAGAGAGAAGAGAAGCAAAGCAACAGTCGTGAACTAGAAGTGATCAAGAAGTGATCTTGAAACTACTTACGTTCAAGCATAACACAAGAACCATGTTCACTTCCCGGACTCCGCCGAGAAGAGACCATCACGGCTACACACGCGGTTGATGCATTTTAATTAAGTTAAATTTCAAGTTCTCTACAACCGGACATTAACAAATTCCCATCTGCCCATAACCACGGGCACGACTTTCGAAAGTTCAAAACCCTGCAGGGGTGTCCCAACTTAGCCCATCACAAGCTCTCACGGTCAACGAAGGATATTCCTTCTCCCAGGAGGACCCGATCAGACTCGGAATCCCGGTTACAAGACATTTCAACAATGGTAAAACAAGACTAGCAAGACCGCCCGATGCGCCGACATCCCGATAGGAGCTGCACATATCTCGTTCTCAGGGCAACACCGGATGAACACTACGTACAACTAAAACCAACCCTCAAGTTTCCCCGAGATGGCGCTGCAAGTGGCTCTGTTTCGGACCAACACTTAGACAAGCACTGGCCCGGGGGGGCTTAAAATAAAGATGACCCTCGAGAGAGCGACTCCCAAGGGAAAGGTAGGTGGTGGTGAGGCAAATGGTGAAACCAAGGTTGGGCCTTGCTAGAGGAGTTTTATTCAAAGCGAACTGTCAAGGGGTTCCCATAACACCCAACCGTGTAAGGAACGCAAAATCAAGGAACATAACACCGGTATGACGGAAACTAGGGCGGCAAGAGTGGAACAAAACACCAGGCATAAGGCCGAGCCTTCCACCCTTTACCAAGTATATAGATGCATTAATTAAATAAGAGATATTGTGATATCCCAACAATAACCATGTTCCAACATGGAACAAACTTCATCTTCACCTGCAACTAGCAACGCTATAAGAGGGGCTGAGCAAAGCGGTAACATAGCCAAACAACGGTTTGCTAGGACAAGGTGGGTTAAAGGCTTCACATGGCAATATGGGAGGCATGATATAGCAAGTGGTAGGTATCGTGGCATAGCAATACAGCGATCAAGTAGCAAGCAAAGATAGAAGTGATTTCGAGGGTATGGTCATCTTGCCTGAGATCCTGCAAGGAAAAAGAATGAGTCCATGAAGAAGACAAACGGACGTAGTCGAACGGATCCTCACAACTCCGGAACGGAACCAAAGCTCACGAGATAGGCAACCCGGAAACAAGCAAACAACATAGTAAACAACCATAACATAAACATGGCATGATGCACAACCAAGTATGATGCATGTCCGGTTTAAAGAGGCATGGCATGGCAAAGTGCACAAATAATCCTACAAATTAAATGGAGCTCAATATGCAAATGCAACGGGTTGCATATTGACGGAACACCCCTTCAATTATTTAGTTCGATCTCGTTTATGTACTCAACAATATTAAATGTTGGTTTGCATGGAAAGAGGTGAAGCATACATAAACTAACTATCTAGTCAAGTTTAAATGAGGCCGGAAATAACAAACAACAAGTCCGGAAACTCCTCATGTGCATATTTAGGTTTGGTACTGTTCTGCCCTAAACACAATTTTAGAGTTATTAAACATGCAAGAAAAGTGCACCATGTTAAACTAGGCATTTTTCTACCCCATTTACATATAAAGTTTATTAGATTTGGAGTTACGGTTAATTAGTCATGAATTAAAGCATTTTAACATGGCATATGAGCAAATTTAACCAAACAACATTTTAAACATTTTAAACATGGGTGAAAGTGACATATTATGAAACTACACAAAATTCTAAGCACTTTTCATATATTAAGTTTTTACATGTGATGCATGGTTGGTGAGTTATTAAATGCAAGAAGAACAGGGGATTTTCTGCAAATCTGCAAATCCCTGGAAATTAGCTAAATTCGTAGAACCAAAAAAACATCCACTAGGCCGAAACTTGCTGGGCCAACAGTGCAGTGGGTGCTGGGGGTGTGCTGCTCACCCATGGGCCTCTTGGGATGGGGCGCTGGAACTAGGCCGGGGAAGCAGGCCAGCTGGAGCGGGCCCGACGGGGGATGGAGCTGGGCCTCTCCAGATCGAGGCGAGGCGCTGGCGGATCGATCAGTTGTACGTGGCCGATGCAGAGGGTCAACACGGGACATTCCTGGTTCGTCCTCGACTCGTTCAGGCAGCAGGGACTGAGCAGGAGCTCGATGCAGACGACATCGGTGAAGAGCTCGCCGGATCCACCTGATCCGGGCGAGGCAGCGGCAGGGGACGCCGGAAACGGGCAGGACGACTGCAGCGGCACCCCAATCCGACGGCAATGGGGGAACCTTGAACATGGCGGGAGAGAGAGGTTAGAGGGAGGAGGAGAAAGAGATGGTCAGGGAAAAGGAGCAGGGCAGCGGGGTACTGGCCTGGTCGGCTTGTCCGACGACGGTGCTGGCCGGCGACGAGGTGAGGAGGAGGAGAAGGTTCGGCCGGCGCGGGGATGCCCCAGATCGAGCAGGAGAAGCTCGGGAGCGGCGTACGGGCAACGGTGGGGAGATCCAGGCCTGGGCGGGCTCCGGATGGGCTTCACGGGCCACGGCGGCTGATGGTGGAGGAGGCGCCAAGTGGCGGCGGGCGGGGGGAGGGTGGCTGCGGAAATTGAGGAGTGGGAGTAGGTGGCCGGCGGCTGAGAGGTTAGGGGAGGGTCTAAGGGTAGGTTTAGACTAGGGTTTGATCTGATTTAGAAGGCGGTGGACTATATATAGGTAAAAACGATTGAGGTTGGACCCTCCGATCGAAATCGGGCGATTGAGAAAAATAGGCTAGGGAGTCCAAATAATAAAACGGAGATGTTTGGGGATGACCCGGATCCAATGGTGATGACTATCTGGGTCGGGTTCGGGTAAGTTTCGGACACGCGTGAGGGGTCGATGCACTGTGCAAAGAGGGGGGTAGGCTGGGCCTAGGCTGTGTAGGAGAGGTCTCAGGCTGAGAAGAGAGAGACGGAAATGCAGCCCAGCAAGGTTTCCGGAGACTGAAAACGTCCGACAATTTGACCGACTATAATGTCGCTATAGATATCCGTTGGGGCGTCAAACGAACTCTGAATGCGATGAAACTTGGCAGGCATCCTACCTACAACATAACAACACCGCATGCCAACTTTCAACCCATTCCGAGAACTTTTCCCGACCACTTATAGAATACTATTTCGGACATGCCGCGGGCGCGTGCAAGTGTGACTGGGCTCAGAACGGACAACAGAAAGAACTGGGAGATCCAGACGGATGCAAGTTTTGAAAACATGATGATGCAATGCACATGATGACATGATAAAATGCAACACGCAAGCGAATGACATGGTAACGACGATGAATAACTGGAAGACACCTGGCGCATCGGTCTCGGGGTGTCACATAGTATGAGTGACTAAGTGATGACTATGTATGACATGCCAACATCAGATAGCCCAACACACTATGTTAAATCTCCAATGGCGCAACCGCGCGAGCGATGCGACGGTTGTGGTAGGCACGACCATGATACGGGCTGCTGGCAGCCCTTGGATCTGGGATCAAATGGTCGCATGCTAAGTAGCTGAAAATTTGCAGAATAACCCTCCAGGATAGGATATTCACCCATAGGTCTAGAATCACGCCATGCAATCGTTCGATCTCAGATCCAAGGGCTCTCGGAAGCCCGTATCATGGGAGAATGGAAAGCCACTACCCTGCCGTTCGCACGCTGGCAGTTCGCTCCTACTCGTCCCCGCACGTCCTTCAATACTATGGCGGTTCGCTCCTAGTCGTCCCGTCCATTCACATTACGGCAGTTCCACTAATCCTAACCCTCCTCCCAAATCCATGGCGTCCCAAATCTCCATGATCGGCGGTGAGTACTAGGTTAGAACCATCACTGGCGATGAGTTCAATGTCATCTACACCCGTTCTTCTGCGACGGTGAAAGGATGCCTTTCTCGCTTCAGACGCATGTTCGAAAACTCAGATGATGAGTGCGTCGCTGGGCTAGATGTTGAGTACACCACAGTCCTGGAACCAGAGAAGGATCTAAAGGACGAAAAGAGGAAGAAGCCCGCCGTGATCCAGGTTTGCGTACATAACGTTTGCTTGGTCTACCACATATGCCATGCCGACGTTGAGTGCCAGGATTTTAAGAACTTCCTCAAGGACAAAATAGTGAAATTCATTACTATAGACTTTAAGAATGACAGGGATGTCCTGCGTCGAATAGGTCTCGTTGTAGGCAACCCCTTCGACCTCTAGAAGAATCGGATGGTGTCCTCTCGTCAACCTTTAATGCTGACCATGGCAGGAGCCATGGTTCATCCTTCGTACGGTAAACTGGAGAAACCTCCATACACGTTTCATCGTCATGCATGGCAATGGAATGTACTAGATATAGACCACATCCACTATGCTGCAATGGATGGCTACCTTTGCTTCAATATCTACAAGGGTTGGATGAAGAGCAACAGCCAAGTGTGCGGTTCAAGCAAAGAAGTATCGGCCAAGAGGAAGAAGGACAACGACAAAGTCGAGGACGTGGCCGAGGACTCCGAGTAAGGTGGCAGTGTTGTTGCTCATGGTGGTTCTAATGCAGTGTCTACCGGAATAGTTGCAAAGTTTAATTTCAGGTGTGCTTAATTTAATTTGAGGAGTGTGTTGTGCTGAGCCCCCAGTAGAACTATGTTATGTTTCTTATCGTTACTTTAACTCTTCAGTACGTACATACTAGTATTTCTTACATTTCATCTTTTAGTTGGTATAGTACTACCACTCGTTTCTTCACATTATATACGCACAATATATATGGACAACATCATATAGCCAGAAGTTTAGTTGTCAAAGAATTTCAGGGTGCTTAGTTTTGTCAAATAATTCCAGGATGCTTAGAGGGTGCTTGGATCCAAGGGACTTATTTTAGTCTGACTGCGGAGTCGTAACTGCTTCTTCATCGCCTCCACGACCTCCATCTCCTTGCGCGTCTCCTCCGCCATCTTCTTCATTCTGTCCATGACGCGGGATTTCTCGACGCGAGCCTTCATCATCTGTTCCATGACCGCATTACGTACCTTGACAGTAGCCGGGTGCTTGATGCCGAGCTTCGCCAACTCCTCCTTCTGTTCCATGACGAGGGCCCGCAGCATCTTCATCGAGGAACTACTATTCTCAGGCAGCTTCTTCCAGCCGGCGTTCTTCTCATTCAACAGGTCGATCTCGTGGGAGAGCTTCGCCTTTTGCTCCCGAAGTCGCAAGATTTCACCGGTCGCCTTCTTCTCCGAGGCAATGCTCTTCTTCAGCAGCATCACCAAGCCGACGGTCAAGTCCCCTTGCTGATTGAGCTCAGCGGGCATGTCGTCGAGGCTCTCCTTCAGCAACTCCATCAAGCCTTGTGTAACACCCTGGATATGACTTACCCAATATGTAATCCAACTCTTGCCATTTCCGGCCTTAAGTTATTTTATTTTCTCGGGTTCGGGTTTTTGTCTCCGTGTGTTGTTGTCGTTGTCTTGCATCTCATATCATGTCATCATGTGCATTGCATTTGCATACGTGTTCATCTCATGCATCCGAGCATTTTTTTCCCGTTGTCCGTTTTGCATTCCGGCGCTTCGTTCTCCTCCGGTGGTCATTTCTACCTTTCTTTTGTGTGTGGGGATTAAACATTTCCGGATTGGACCGAGACTTGCCAAGCGGCCTTGGTTTACTACCGGTAGACCGCCTGTCAAGTTTCGTACCATTTGGACTTCGTTTGATGCTCCAACGGTTAACCGAGGGACCGAAAAGGCCTCGTGTGTGTTGCAGACCAACACCCCCCAAGTTGGCCCAAAACCCACCAAAACCCTCTCCATCATCTAGAGCGTTCGATCACAATCGCGTGGCCGAAAACCGCACCTCATTTGGACTCTCCTAGCTCCTTCTATGCCTATATAAAGACCCCCCCCCCCCCGAAATTCCCCTTCTCCTTCCCCCGAAACCCTAGATCCATCCACCGCCGCCGCCGGACATGTCCAGAGCGGACCGGACATGTCCGCCCGCCGCCGCCCGACCTTCCGCGCACCGCCACGTCAGCTCCCGCTGAGCCTCACTTCGCCGGATCCGCCGCGGGCCCGCAGGCCCATCCGCGGCCCCCTCCGCGCGCCACTGGGCCGCGCCTCCCGCGTCTCGCCCCGCCGCCAGGAAGCTCTTGCCGCCACCATGGCTTTGCCCGCTCTCGCCGGCCGGCGCCACCGCACCGCCGCGGCCGCCTTCGACGCCGGCGCCGCCACACCCTCTCCGGCCATCCCCACCTCCGCCGCCCTCCGCCGTTACCCGCGACATTGCCGGCAAGTCCTTCTCTGGCGGCCTCCCTGTCTAGCTCCGGTGAACAGTGCTCCTCCGACGAACGTCGTAAAGCGTGCGGATCTAGATCTGAGAATAGTTCGGGTTGACCTTTTGCCCGAAACCCTAATTATTTGCTCCTGTTCATCGCATCGTAACTTTGCATCCGTAGCTCCATTTTGGGCATATAGCATATCAAAATGTTCGTCTCAAAGAGCACATCATTTCATCTCATTGCATCATTTTCATTTGAGTTCGTCTTGATGCCCGAAATACTGTTAGAAGAATGCTATTTGAGATATTTGTCAGATCTGCTGCTCTAATTAAATATTTGTCATTTTTGCCATGATTATTGTGTGCATGATATGCCCATGAGCTCTACATGTGTTTTGTTATATGTTTTTCCTTCTATCCAGAGGTGCAACCCATGTATTTTTGTGATGTGTGTGGTGACTAGCACAAGCTTGCAAAGTGAGGCACTTGGTAATGCTGATTTCAGGGACTTAGCATTTCCACTAAGTCCTTGGCCTGTTTATCTCATATGGCCATATGTTCATGTTGTTTCCTAGTGATCCATGCCTCTTTTGAGGATGATCAGTAAGGATGTTTTGTTAATCTTGTAGTGCTCTATCAATCCATGTCTTTGTTTGCAATTATGGGTCACCCTATCTTGAGTCAATCGAGCTCTACTTTTGCTATTTCGTGAATCTGGGCATATTGTCTACTTGTTAGCGATTTTGCCGAGGATGTTGTAGTTGATCTGTGCATGCTATGTTATTGTATTTGCCATGTCTAGCTTTAATTTTGTGTATTCTTGATGGTTGTATGCTTAGATTGTCATGACTTGCTCTGTAGTGAGTGCATCGAGCTCGTAAACATGCCTACTTGACATCTGTTTCAGCATGCTCCAGTTTTCACTAAGTCTGTGATCTGATTATGTTTTTGCCATGTTCACATGCTTGCAAATGTATTTTTTGATCCCTTTTGGCTCAAGGTCACTAAGGGACTTTTGTTAAGCTCTTTGAGTAGCTCCATGCCATGCTTTACTTTGCCATGTTCAGGCCTGTAGCATGTAGTTTTATTGCTCCAAAGAGTGCTATCTGATCTGAAATTCCAGACAAGTGTTAATTTCACTAAGTCTGAGATCTGTTTGTCAAATGCATTTTTGCCATGCTTGTTTGAACCTGTTAATGGATGAATTGGCCGTAGCTCAGTGTTCATCTTTTGTTAAGCATCTTGAATGGATCCCTGCCATGTATTTTGTTGCCATGTTTGGGTGTTGTAGCATGTTTAACTTGTTGCATTTAGATGGCTACTTGCTGTAAATCGCATACCGGTGTCATATTTGATTTGCTTGCCATTTCCAAACCGTAACTCTGATTCCGGTGTTCTTTATATCGTTTTCAAGCGATTTCATCTCATCTTTCCAGTGGAACACTTGGTTTCCCAAGTTGAGGCCAGGTTCATTCATTCCTTGTCAAATCTTGCATATGCATCACATATCGCATCCCGCATAGCATACCATGGTTGCATCATATTGTTTGATCCTTGCACGTGGTTGATTGTGTTCCATTTGCTTGTTTGTCTTGTTTGGGTAGAGCCGGGAGAAGAGTTCGCTAACGAGGAGCCCGTTGAGTTTGCTTTCGAGGATCCAGTCAACTCTGACAACTTTGCAGGCAAGATGATCATACCCTCAAAATCACTACTATCTTTGCTTTGCTAGATGCTTGCTCTTTTGCTATGCCATGCTACGATGCCTACCACTTGCTTTCATGCCTCCCAAATTGCCATGTCAAACCTCTAACCCACCATGTCCTAGCAAACCGTTGATTGGCTATGTTACCGCTTTGCTCAGCCCCTCTTATAGCGTTGCTAGTTGCAGGTGAAGATTTGAGACCGTTCCTTGTTGGAACATTATTTACTTGTTGGGATATCATTATATTGCCTTGTTATCTTAATGCATCTATATACTTGGAAAAGGGTGGAAGGCTCGGCCTCTCGCCTAGTGTTTTGTTCCACTCTTGCTGCCCTAGTTTCCGTCATATCGGTGTTATGTTCCCGGATTTTGCGTTCCTTACGCGGTTGGGTTATAATGGGAACCCCTTGATAGTTCGCCTTGATTAAAGATTTTCCAGCAATGCCCAACCTTGGTTTTACCATTTGCCACCTAGCCTCTTTTCCCTTGAGTTTCTGGAGCCTGAGGGTCATCTTATTTAAACCCCCCCGGGCCAGTGCTCCTCTGAGTGTTGGTCCAAACAGAGCCACTTGCAGCGCCACCTCGGGGCAACTCGAGGGTTGGTTTTTGTTGTACGTAGTGTTCATCTGAGTGTGCCTTGAGAACGAGATATGTGCAGCTCCTATCAGGATTTGTCGGCACATTCGGGCGGTGTTGCTGGATTTGTTTTAACTTGACGAAGTGTCTTGAAGAACCGGGATACCGAGTCTGATTGGAATGTCTCGGGAGGAGGTCTGTTCCTTCGTTGACCGTGAGAGCTTGTCATGGGCTAAGTTGGGACTCCCCTGCAGGGATTTGAACTTTCGAAAGCCGTGCCCGCGGTTATGGGCAGATGGGAATTTGTTAATGTCCGGTTGTAGATAACTTGAACCTTAACTTAATTAAAATGAATCAACCGTGTGAGTTACCATGATGGCCTGTTCTCGGTGGTGTCCGGGAAGTGGACACGGTGTTGGAGTAATTCTTGCCACAGGATTGCTCTCTAGTTACTCGCTCACGCTTTGCCTCCTCTTCTCGCTCTCTTTTGCGAACAGTTTAGCCACCATACATGCTAGTCGCTTGCTGCAGCTCCACATATTTTTACCTTGCCTTACCTATTAAGCTTAAATAGTCTTGATCGCGAGGGTGCGAGATTGCTGAGTCCCTGTGGCTCACAGATTACTATTAAACCAGATGCAGGACCTGATGATTCCGTTCCAGATGATGCGCTTGAGCTCAAGTGGGAGTTCGACGAGGACTCTCAATGATACTACGTGTCTTTCCCTGATGATCAGTAGTGGTGCCCAGTTGGGGCGATCGAGACCGTGTCGCATGTTGGGTTATCTTTTATTTTGGTGCCGTAGTGAGGCCATGAGTGTTTGGATGATGTATTGCTATTTATGTACCTTGATTGACGTGGCGAGTGTAAGCCAACTGTGTTATCTCCCCTTTTATTATCTATATTACATGGGATGTTGTGAAGATTGCCTAACTTGCGACATTGCTTTCAATGCGGTTATGCCTCTAAGTCGTGCCTCGACACGTGGGAGCTATAGCCGCATCGAGGGTGTTACACCTTGGATGAACTCCTTCTGCTTATTGAGCTGATCGGGCATGCCGTCGAGGGATAATGACTCCAGCTCCGCCGGCTCGACATGTTTGCCTTCTTGGCTAGCACGCTCCTGGGAGCCATCGCCTGCCCGTGAGATATCTTTTGAGGTCTCTGCGTGGTGGCGAGCCCTCTCTTTTTTTTCCGCAGCCTTGGTTGCTGCTCCCTTGTAACGAGTAGTTCTCGACCTAGAGGTCTGCTCACCGGCCATGGCAACGACGGACGAAGAAGAAGCACTTATGAGGAGGAAAGGTAGAGTAATTTTCGGTTAGGTAGTTCCCCTTTTTATAACCTAAGTACTAGCACTAGTACTAATACTTGCATAGTGGGAACACGTTCAGGTTTGGTACGTACTAGTAGGTGTGAGCAGGCTTTCGAATGTGATAGGAACAAGGTAAAGATTAATTGATGGTTTTGGTTTTGAGGCCCGAAACGGCTCCCGATGAGTTTAGCGGAACATAAATTTCAAGTACTACACTGCTCAAATGCATAAATATTATGTTACTGTCAAAAATTGGCACAAAATACGAAGGAGACCAATGGAAGTACTACTAGCAACCCACGATTTAACTACTCGCATGCGCGCAGTGGAGGAATAATGTCTTTCTTCCGCCCTCAAGTCCACTCAATTTGCATGTGCTGTATTAATTGACCATCAATGAAGTGAACGGCTTTACACGCGTCAAATTATCACATGGGGTGGATCTTGGTACAAAATTGCGTCCTCCCGTGTACCCGCGTGTGCGTGCGAGGGAATGAGTGTGTGCGTGGCGTGCGTGCACATCTTCGCTCCGTGCATGTACCGCCAGTATGGCTCAGGGAGGACGAGTACATTCTTCTAGAACCAACAGCACGTCACTGTGATCAATCCACGCAAGGAGGTCACGACAACGCCTCCACATGTGCCACGTGGCTTCATGAACTGTAAGAGAGACACTTTGTAGCGTGCCATTGGTATTCTAATTTACGTTTTTTGCACATACTCAAAGTACTAGTAAGGTACACGTGCATTGCACGCATCAGATTTTGCAACCAAATTATGAACAAATACCACACTATAGCATGTAAGCTCTGAGTCATATATGCCTAATGTAGCCCTTCGTTTAATTCTTATAGTTCATCTCATTCAAAATCAATTAGTTTTTATAAAAAAGCTAAGAAGGCGGGAATAGGAAAAACATGGGATTATAGTGGAATGTCATCTTGAATCCTACAAGATTGTACGAGTGTTTGATTGTGCATAGAAAAAACGCAGAATTCTTTCAAAGAGGTTTGAGTGGATGGGATGTTTCCTATGAAATCTAGTGCAAATGAATCATATGGAAAAATTCCTATGGTTTACAATCCTACGAATCAAACAACAGATGCCACATTGGTAGATGAAAGATGACTCCCACCCACCCACCGCCCCCCTAACCCTAGCCACCCACCACCGCCGGCGATCTCCACGTCCCACCATGGGTGTTGCCATCTGATCGGGCCATTCTCTCCGGCGTCGCCTCCCCTCTCTGCTGGTTATTCTCTTCCTCACGGCGGTCCATGCGGCGATCTCTATGGGCTTGGACTTCACCCTGGGTATGAAGTTGTCCCAAGAGATCCAACGCACCTTCGGTAGATCGGTCCACCCATCGAAGAACACGGGGCACTTCATCATGGTGGTCTCCTTTGCCAGGCATTCTTTTCGTCTGGATGAGGAGAATGTTGGTTTGGTGCTGGAATATGCTCTTGGAGGTTATTGTTCTCAGCTCAAGGTATCTTTCCTTAGCAATGGTGTTTTCTCTTTCAATGTGTCATGCAAAGAGGTGGGCTTTTTTATTCTGCATCAACGAAGCTTTGTTTGCCCTCAATTCAAATGCTATTTTCACCTTTGGGGCCATGGGGTCCGGATTGGGAGAAAGAGTTTAGATCTTGGCAGTTTGAGTGCTAGTAGGAATGGATCCTAGTGAGCCCCTCCAAACGTAGGGCTGCCATGGGTATGGAGGCTATGCATCATCGTCCTAGTAAATCTTCCCTCCGTTCTGGCCACCCATCCATTCCCAAGAAGAGGTTGAGTTTTGCGACGTTCATTAATTATCCAGCCCGAAAAGGTTACAGCTATAATCCTACACACATCGATGTCCAGACGATCCGTGAAGCTGGTTATGTTGTTGGATCACATGAGGCTGGTTCGCTTAGCCCTCCACTGTCAACCTCCGCCTCGCCAGAAAGTTCGTCGGCGACGGCGGCGAGCCCTTTGATTCAGTTTGGGTCGATCCCGTCATCTCCGGATAGGATCACTTCTGTTGGCGGCAACTCCGGATCCTCAGGAACCTTCAAATTTGTTGGAACGGATTTTGGGGAATCGTCTCCCTCGGCCCAAGCCAGCCCGATAACACCGCCTCGGCAAATGGGCTCCCTTTTAAGGCCCATTGTTCTTTCGGATGATGAGACCGATGCGTCCCCTCTGGATTTTTTTGAGTCGCCCTCTCCACAGAATATTACCAAAGGATTACAGAGTTTTGATGAGATGATTGAAGACATGGCTGCAAGCTACTGGGATTGTCAGAATTGTTTGGGCATGGGCCACAAATCAGAGACTTGCAAGAACAGGGTGAGGTGCGGGTTATGTTTTCGTTCTGGTCACATTAAAAATAACTGCTCCAGTTAGCCGCCTGACACATCCACCTGGGTCCCCAAAATCCCATCGAGCGGCTTTGGAGCTCGCGCCAACAGGGAGGACTTGCTTGCCTCTTTGGTTTCCAATACAACTGCAACACCGCAGCCAAAACCCCAATCGTCTCCATGTCCCTCACTGCAACCCAGCTCCCCTCCGCCCCAATCTGATGCTCCGTCGCCTGCATTGCATCCCACCACCTCGCCACTTCAGGATAAGCAACCAGCTTCCCCAATGGCGGTGTATGCCATTGACCCTCATCGCTTGAGATGGAAGATCCTGTGGTGCGTGCCTCCTTCACGCAGCATCCACCTTTTCCACTGGGCCTAGATGCAGAAGGGAATGAGTTTTTCGTCAGATTTATTCCGCACAATCAGGGGGAAGGATTTCGAGCTATCCAGGGTCATAGGACTGGCTGGTTGAAGTTCATTGGAGTGCCATTGGATTATAGGAATACCACTAACCTAGTGGAGATTGTTGGCACGTTTGGACAATTTCATTACTGGAACGACACTGATCGTCGCAAGGTCCGGTCTGTGGTCAGATGCTCTTTCCCTGACAATGCCCTCGTCCCACACTCGGTCGTCTTCAGAGACTTTGCAACTTGGGGAGGGACTGTAGTTTCTTGGACTGCTGGCTATTATATTTTAACTGGGAAGTTTGCAGAGGCAATTATACCCGTGGATGAGGACCCAATGCCGCTGGATGGAAATCCCCATCCCATGCCAGGGGTAAATCCACCGCAACCTTTTTGGGCGATGCCACCTTATCCTGCTCTGGGCTGGAACGTAGTGCCCCACAATCATCCTCTACCTTTTGATGGAAATATCAATGGAGGACACGCAGAGCAGGCGGATGGCTGGGGTGCTTGGGAACAGCCTGAGGAGCCGCAGCAACAGGCTCAGGTGAATGAGCAAGTCCAGGATCAGAACTCTATGGTCCTCCACCCATCTTTGGACTCTGATGATGATGCAGTGGATATGGAGGAAGTGCAGCAGCCCCACCCTGTTATGCCAATCGATCCAATTCATCTAGGAATTGTCAGAATTGTGTATGGCCCTGTCCTGCCACCCGAGATGATCTGGGAAAGATCGTTTTCGTCCCTTCTGCCGGATTTCCTCATCAAGAAGGTACCATCTGCTCTACCAGGATTTTTCTTGCCGCCGTCAGTTATTTCTCTGGGCCAGTTGCAGCCTGATCAAGAGAAGCGGATGTCCCTCCTCCTTCAAGGGCCGCCTATGCCAGCAACTAGATCTTCGGTCAGTATTCATGAAATATCGAATGTTGATTCATCCTTGCTCACTCCAAGTCTACCTGACGCAGTTTCATCTCAAGACAGCAGGATTGCAGACTCTGATTTTCTGTTCTCAGCCACTAAACCACCTGCAGAATCTATGCTTGGGAAGAGACAACATGGAGGGAAGCGTGCTCGCTATGTCGCGCCTATTGCTGCTACTCCAGATTTCTCCATGAGGAGAATGACTAGGAGCTGCGCTAAATCTTCAGGGCTCAAACCTATCTCTACAATCTTGGTTAAACCATCACCCAAGAGGAGACCACGAGGGAAGAAGCTGAAGACATCTGAAGAGGAGCCCACGGAGCAGGCTCAGATGCCACCGGAAACCCCAATTCTGGTTATGCAGGCGGTTGGCTATGCTCTGGGCATCCCAGCTGTTGATCTGACAGAGGAGAAGCTTATGGCTCCCTCTAAGAAGTCTGATGAAGATGCAATTTCCAATGATGAGTGATTATCAGTACTTCTCTATGATGTGGTGGTGGTCTATTGTGGGCCTATTTGACTTTGCATTTTGTGGCCCATGGTTATCTCTTTTCTGTTTTTTATATCTAAGCACTGTCGGCAGTTTATGGGTTTATCGTGTATGGATGTTTTGAACCTTGTGGTTTTTGGAGCTGCACTGTTAAGCAGTGGGCTGGATTATCCCCACTATATAGTTTTTAATGGCTAGTACATCATATCGTAACTGGCGTGTTTTGTGCTAGAATGTCCGTGGTCTCAATTCTACGGACAGACAGAGAGATGTTCAATCGAAAATTGAAGAGAGTCAGTGCTCAATTGTGTGCCTTCAGGAAACCAAATGTGAGGAGTTTGATATTAGGACGATTAGAACTTTCTGCCCACGGCAGTTTGATCGTTTTGCTTTTGCTCCCTCAGTTGGTGCATCTGGTGGTATTCTTGTCATCTGGGATTCTGGTGTCTTCACTGGCACACTCATTGAGATTCAGCGATTCGGTGTTGTGGTCTCTTTTACTTCGGTGCACAATGCTGAGACCTGGACCCTAGTGTCCGTTTATGGGCCTTGTGATGGGCCTCTTCACGATGATTTTGTTCATTGGCTTTACCATCTGACTATCCCTCCTACTGAACACTGGCTTCTCCTAGGAGATTTCAATTTTATTAGGTCCATGGACAATAGAAACCAGCCGGGGGGAAATGTTAACGACATCTTCCTTTTTAATGAGATCATTGGTCATTTGGGTCTCTTGGAGTTTCCCTTGAAAGGGAGAAGTTACACATGGTCAAATATGCAGGAAAACCCTCTCCTCGAGCAGCTTGATTGGTTCTTCACAACTTCAGCTTGGATTTCCATTTATCCAAATACTGTAGTACTTCCGTTAGCGAAAACTTCATCTGACCATGTGCCATGTGTGGTTTCCATTGACACCACCATTCCAAAAGCCAGGGTTTTTCGTTTGGGAATTACTGGGTTGACATGCCAGGTTTTATGGAGTGTGTTAAGAGGTCTTGGGAGGCGCCGGTTTTTTTTTATCTGTCTGCGTCTGCAATTATCTCCCGAAAGTTCAAACGACTGCGAATGGTCCTCAAAGTGTTGAGCAAAAGCATCTCCCACATTAAAAGGCTGACTTTGAATTGTGCCAAGGTCATCCTGCATTTTGATGGGCTTGAGAAATGGAGGCCACTCACATCTCCGGAGTTTAACTTCAGAAAGATAGTCAAGTTGCACCATGAGAACTTGTTGCGTATCCATTACATTTATTGGAAACAGCGGTGTACAATCAGATATATCAAGGTGGGGGAGGAGAATTCAAAGTTCTTTCATGCAATGGCTTCAGAAAGATTGAGGAAAAATGCAATCGCTAGTCTTAGGGTTGATGGGAATGATCCAGTCTCTGATCATACACAAATGGCTGGAATTTTGTGGTCCTCCTTTAAGAATAGGATGGGTCATGCTCAGGGCATTAACATGGGATTTGATCTCCCACAGTTGATCCAACCAATGGAAGGGCTTGAAGTACTCTCTGCTCCCTTCTCACAGGAGGAAATAAACAAGGTTTTAGCGGAGCTACCCGCTGACAGAGCACCTGGACCGGATGGCTTTAATGGCATGTTTATCAAGAAATGCTGGCCTATCATCGAACAGGATTTTTTGCACCTCATACAGGCTTTTTATGATGGACAGATATCTCTGGAGAACATCAATGGCTCTCTCATCACCCTCATTCCTAAGATGATTTCTCCTCAAGGGCCTGATGATTTTAGGCCCATTTCCCTTACAAACACCTGTCTGAAGTTCCTCACCAAACTGTTGGCAAACAGATTACAGAAAGTAATTTTGCAATGTATTCATAAGAACCAGTATGGATTTTTGAAAAATAGGCCCATTCAGGATTGCCTTACATGGGCATTTGAGTATATCCATCAATGGAAGCAGTCAAAGCGACCAATCATAATCCTGAAGCTGCACTTTGCCAAGGCTTTTGATATAGTGGAACATGAGGTAATTTTACAAGTCCTTCATCATAAAGGTTTTGATAGCAAGTGGATTGCTTGGGTTAGAGAGATTTTGTCATCTGGGACATCTTCGGTATTACTTAATGGCATTCCAGGGAAGCAATTTAAATGTAAGTGTGGGGTCAGACAGGGTGATCCTTTATCACCCCTTCTTTTTGTTATTGCTGCTGATCTGTTGCAGTCTGTGGTCAACCAAATGATGGCTCAAGGGTCTCTGACACTCCCAATCCCATCCCATGATCCTAACTACCCAATTATCCAGTATGCAGATGACACAATCATCATCTTGCCAGCTGTGGATGAGCAACTGGTGGCTCTTAAGAATATGTTGGCTGTGTTCCAGCAGTCCACTGGTCTCAAGGTGAATTTTGCTCCTCTATGATACCTTTGAATATATCTAATGAGGAGGCTCTCAGGTTGGCTACTCTTCTAGGTTGTAAGTTAGGAGAACTCCGTTTCACTTATCTTGGTCTACCCCTTGGTACCACCAGACCCAGAATTGTGGATCTCCTCCCGCTTGTGGATAATATTGAAAGAAGGCTATCTGCTAGTTCTGCCATGCTAAACCAGGGCTCTAGGTTGCAGCTGTTGACTTCAGTCTTAACTTCCATGCCAATCTATTTCCTCTACACCTTGCATATACCTCTTGGCATCACTAAGCAGTTGGATAGGATCTTCAGGCAGTGTCTTTGGAGAGGGAATACAGATACACCTAAACAATCTCTGGCAGCTTGGGATCTAGTTTGCAGACCTAAAGATAAGGGTGGTCTGGGTATTCTCAATCTCAATATCTAGAATCAGGGACTGCTCATGAAACATCTGCATAAATTCTTCAATAAGCATGATGTTCCTTGGGTCTCTTTAATATGGGATTCCTATTATGACAACATTGTCCCTTAGGCAACTATATTGACTGGCTCTTTCTGGTGGAGGGATGTCTTCAAGCTGAATGATGCTTACAGGGCCATTGCTTCTGTTCATATTAACATGGGGGACACTGCTTTGTTCTGGCATGATGCATGGCATGTGGCTGGTTCTTCCTTGCCCTTGGTAAGGAGGCTTCCTAGACTGTTCTCTTTCGTGATTGATGACAAGGTCTCAGTCAGGGATGTGCTTCAGACCCAGGACCTTTTTTCCATGTTTTACCTACCCATCTCACAAGAAGCTGCGGCAGAGTTAACAATTCTAGAAGGTTGGCTGCTAAACTTGCAAAGAGATCCTCTACTTCCTGACCAGTGGGTGTGGCCTTCCAAATCTGGGTCCTTTTCAGCCAAGGGGTTCTATACCATCATGCACTCCCATATGCCCACTATTATGCCCTGCAAATGGTTATGGTAGAGCAGATGCACCATGAAGATTAAAGTTTTTGGTTGGTTATTGTTCTTTGATAGACTCAACACCAAAGACATGCTGGTTCGAAGACACTGGAGGTCCCAAACTGAGGATAATCTTTGTGTTATATGTAATGCTTATGTCCATGAGGACAGATCTCATTTGTTCTTCTAGTGCAATTTCAGCTCAAGAGTGTGGAACTACCTCTAGATTGATTGGTCCCAGGGGTCTAATATCTAGGAGTGTGTTGCCCATGCCAGATCAAGTTTTAGTCAAAAAAATTTCTTTGAGGTGATGCTCACTGCAGCATGGAATATTTGGATTCTCAGGAATGGGAGGATCTTCAGGGGAGAGCAGGCTCGTTTTGCCACCTGGAGGTGCAATTTTGTACATGATATTCTTCTTTTGTCTCACAGACTTAACAGTAGTCTTAGAACTCAATTGTTAGCTTGGGTTAATGCCCTTTTGTAAATTTAGGATAACTTCAGTTGAACTTGGGTCTTCTATCTCTAGGTAAGTTGTAGATAGGTCTCCTTTTGTTTTGGCACTTTCTCAGTGCTTTGTATTTTGCTGGACCTTTTCTTTTTCTAATAAAATGGGCTGTGGGGTTTTACCCCACAGTAAATATTCAAAAAAAAACGAATCAAACAACCAAGATAGGAAAAGCTCCTAATGATTAGAATCCTCCAAAATTCCTTTGAAAATCCTTTGAATCAAAGAAGCCCTTAATCTATTTTATGATTCATGGAATTGTACTTTGTAAAGCATAAAGTAAAAAACAAATAATGGCAATTCAACTAGAAAAAAAGTTTGGGCAGTTATGATACGGAAGATTCTAGAACAAAAGAGAACCACTGTTGTTTTGAGGTTTGTGCATTATGCTTAAGTTCAACCATGGAGTCTGCTAGATTGTACATGTGGCAAAATCCGGTGGGGGATAGAAGATGGTGCGAGGGGCCAAGTGGAGGGAGACTATGAAGGAATGCACAAGTGCGAGATCGATATTTAGAGAGAGGGGGCGAACACGTGCGCTGTTGCGCGAAGTGGCGGAGCCATGAAAAATAAATGAGCTAGGGGGCCAAGCATTGCTAATCCTTTACGAGGAGGGTCAATTCATGAACTTAAACCATTTTTAGCAGCAATTGTCTAATGATCACATTCATATTAGCCTCGATATATAGTGATGTTAGGGGGGAGGGGGCAGGGCCCTTACTGCCCCTGTCTTCGCCATTGTGCACGCGTCTGAGAGATGAAGCGGAAGGCACGGATGATGAGAGGGGGACGTTGGATATGTAATTAATGTGGTTGTATTAGCTATATATGTTAACCTATATAGAGAGGTATAGATTGATCGATGTGGACGTGGGAAAGAGGGTGAGACCTCACTGGATATATCGATTGATCGGTTTGTGTGGAAAACTATGAAAGACCTAGCTATATACACACATACATAGAGGAACATCGATCGTTGCGCATGCACGCGTGAGAGATAAAGAATGCCTGATATGATGGAGAGGGGGATGTGTGTGGGTGTGTGCCTTCATGGAAGACCGACCTAAAGAAAAAGATTGCATGCGTGCGATGGATAATGCCGACTGGTACTGTGTGTGCATGCATGCACGAGTGAAAGTTAGTGGTACAATTATAAAGAGAAGACTATTGTGTGGGTGTAAAAGAATAGGTGAGGTCATAATCAATGTAAAGTTGAATTCAAATATTTGAATAAGAGATCCTGATGTTTGAAACCCATGCATGCATGAATATAACGGAGACCTGCGCGGTGTGGTTTGGAAACGAGCATGTTGTAATCTATACACATTGAACAAGGTGAGACTGATTTGAATTTGAGATACCGATGGCAGACATCATTTGGCCACGTCGCATCCGTGCATGGACATTCTAATTAGAGATGATGGGCGGCTTTCGCATCACATATATATATACCCCTATATATATTATATTTTATATTTTTTATATTGTGTGCGGGTAACTTTAACTTTGAAAGATGGTCGTTGGATGAGGCGAATCCGATGGTCCAGAGATGGCACATTTGAGCACTACTGGCCGTTGGATATCATCTAGATTCCACCAGATTTCGCCACATGTATAATCTAGAAGGCTCCATGGTCGAACTTAAGCATAATGCACAAACATCAAAACGCAAGCACTTCTTGTTTGTTCTAGAATCTTTTGTATCAGAATTTCCCAAATGTTTTTCTACATGATTTGCCATTTTTTTTACTTTATGTCTTACGATGCACAATTCCATGAATCTTAAAATAGATTAGCTTTCTTATAAAAACTAGATGATTTTGAATGAAATGAACTATAAGAATTAAACGAACATCTACATCATGCATATATGACTCAAAGCTTGCATAATGAGGTATTTATTCATAATTTGGTTGCCAAATCTCATGCGTGCAATGCACGTGTACCTTACTCTAGTCTAAATGGTGTTTGTGTTGAGGTGCAAATTGTCTTTTTTGGGTACACGTTAAGCTTGTTCTTCCGAAATTTCAAGTCGCGCGTTGTTATGCCGAAAATTCAAGCTAGCGTCTCTGTCTATCGTGCTGCGAAACTCCCGCCTCTTCAACCCGCGCCTTGTTAGCCCGAAATATTTAAGATATATCTTTGTCTCGTTGTGCTCCGACAACTCCCTCCATCTCATCCCGCGCCATGCTATTCCGAAATTACAACGCGCGCGAAAACTCCCACCTCCTGTGAAATCCCGACACGTGAAATGCCCGTGGTACCCCTGAACCAAAAGAACTGCCTCAAATCCGTGGGGGTACTTTCGTAACTTACCCACATTTCGGACAAGCACGTCTCTAAGCCATGGTTCCCCACTTCCATCCCATCCGCCCACCCATTCGTACACCGAGGCCGCGAAAACCCGTGACGAAACCCCACACTCTGCTCCGTCCGCCACCCAGCCAGAGCCTCTTCCCCGACGACGTCGTCCACAATAACACCTCGACGTCCCTCATCCACCGTACCGGATGAGGATCCGTCATCGATCTCATCGTCCCGCTGGTTCAGCCACCCCGCCCCGACGTTCCCCTCGTCTTTCGCGCCACCTCCATTCCCACACCGCCGTCTTCACCTGCACCACCGGAAGAGCATTATCATCACCGTTTCCTCGGATGAAGCTGTGGCCTAATCGGCGCCACCAAAGAGGTTCTACACTAATCGCCGCATTTTCTTCTTGATTCGATCTCACGGTGCTGCCGGTGCTCGGTCCCGAGCCGACACGGCGCAGCTCCATCCACGGCGGCGTCGCCGGCCACTTCCTCCACGGCATCGCTCCCTCGGAGGCAATGTCCACATCAGTAGGAGCTGCTGCTGCTTTTAGCTCTCGCTTGCGCTTCTGCTCTGCTCTTGCTCTCGGTCCCCTGCCTGGTCTGCTCTTGCTATTGCTCTTGCTCGCGCTGCTGCTCTCGCTCTTGCTCTTGCTTGCGATGCTGCTCCGATTTAGCTACACTTCAGTCGACTGAATCGACTTTTGGGTCAGTCGATTTTCAGCGGGTGGGGGGGGGCTCACCGGGATGAAGGAAGAACCAGCCGCATCGGGGAGGGGGCTCGCCGGAGAGGTACCCCACTATCTATCTTAGGGTTCAGGATGGGGGCGGTGGTCGCCGGCGGTGGCGGGGCGGTGGCATGGGGATCGCCGGAGAAAAAGCTCGGCATAGGGGGGGCCTAGAAGGTTGGCCGAGGCGGCGGCGTACCGGCGGTGGGGAGTGTTTTCAGGGTGAGCGGGGCGGCGCACCGCCGGCCGCGGGCGGCGGGGGGCTGCTGTTTGGCCGGTGGTGGCTGGCGGCTCAGGGGGGTGGAGGTTGAAGATGAACCGCAGGCCCTTGATTTCGTATCAAACGGCTGCAAAATCGAATGACCAGAGATGAAAAAGTCAGTCGACCGACGTGTAGCCTCACCATGCTAGTGCGTTCAGTTTCGACAGCAAAATTCAGTTTGGACAGCAAAATTCAGTTTCGACAGTTAAGTTCAGTTTCGACAGCTAAGTTTAGTTTCGACAGTTAAATTCAGTTTCGACAGTTAAGTCCAGAGATGAGCGGTTGATGTATTTTACATCTAGCACTTTGTGGCTATGTATTTTACGTCATGTATTGGAGATGCTATTAGAATTCCACTCGGGTTAACATTTTTCGTTGTCTCTCTTGTCCTGCTTCAGCCTCGACGTCATACAACTCACCGGAGCTTCTCCAATGATGAAACCCTCCATCACAGCGGAGAAGTACCTCGGGCTCCATCTCCAGACGCCTAAGATCTTCTTCCCCTCCTCCGACAGCCAAGTCAGCAGGAGCATCCTCACCGGCCAACCCAATCACGCTGAGATCGACATGGCTTTGCCAAAGAGGTTGTACACTTGTTGCATCTCTTTTTTACTCTACATGTTATATATATTGTCCACTGAGCACTCGTAGTAACGGGAAATACGATTATTTTATCCTACTATATGACAAGCAGTGAGGTACCAGGCAACTTAGCTATCTGTGATGGACTCTCTTGAATGCCATCATTATTTATCTCTGCGCGTTTGAGCTGTACATTTGTCGATGGGCCTGGGAGTTGAGCTAGTATGGCAGTGGTCTGGGTCCAAAGTAATAGAAGTAGCACAAAAACATTTTTTTAGTGTAGGATTTTCCTTGCTCAAGCCTGCCTACTAGAATCGCCAGTGCTTGAAAGGAAAAGTGAATGAAAAATATTGGAATTGGAAAGTTTCCTATGGTACTACTTTTCATGAATTTGGTGCAAAGGAATGGAGCAAAGGAAAATTGTAGGATTTGTTCCTTTAGTGTCTCCTTGAAAGAAAAACCGTAGGAATTCTAATTTCCACTTCTCCTCCTTTTCATATTCCTATTCATCAAGCATAAGACTAAGAGATAGTAGCATAATAGCATTATAACCATAGATTTTCTTGTGGTTTGACTTAATCTCACCATGCTTTTTTGCATCCTGTGATCTTCCAATTGTTGTGAATCAAAGACCCAGATTGGAAACAATTCTGTGTTTTTAAATTCTCTGTTTTGCACGTGCATTCCTATCCTATTCCTGTCTATTTCCTATCCCTGCATTGTTAGAATCCCCAAATTCAAACAAGCCCTTACTCAATTACTTCTGTTACAGATATGTGTCAAAGAAAACCTTGTGTGGTTTGTCCTACTCCTGCGGCGTTGTGTTCCACCCCAGCTCAGCTGCTCCAACGACGGAAGGGTTCACCACAGTAGGGATCCGCTCTCCAGACTGTCTTTCACCGCGTCAGATCTTCTTCCCCGCCGCCGGCAGCCATGGCAACTGCATTACCATCATCAACTGAGCAGATGACCTTGAGGACTACACGGGTCCGCAAGAGAGGTCACACTCTTCCATGTATGCTTACGTTATGCATCGCTTAATATGATGACATGGTACATTATCATCGTGTTCACCTATTAGACTCCGAGTCAGGTCCAAACTAATGGTGAAACTTGAGTTTTTAAATGATTGTGGGGTACATATTGGGGCAGCAATCAGTACTATTTGTCTACTATCTGGTTAATCTCCGGTGTCTACTATGAGTTTTATGTTGGGTGCAAACAAACATTAAAGGAGCCATTATCTGTATTTTTTAACTAAAGCTATTATCTGCCTGCTATCATTGGTTTTGGGTCTATCCACAGTTTGCTACCATCACTCTGGATTTGTGCATGCACTCCTTGCATAATCTCACTATGTTTTATTCCTATGCATGCCAGTTATTGTACACAATGGAACTGATCATGTAGAGCAAAAGAGACGAGCCTTGCGTGGCAATAAAATTCCATGCAGACGTCGTTCCATGGTGGGCGCAAAGGCATCCCCCCTCCACCCATTTCGGATCGTAATCAAGAGGAAGATAACTGTTCTGAGGGGGATTCGGAAGGAGAAGACCACTCCTATTTACTCCATGAGGTCTTCGCTCTAACTTGGCATGCTTATGTTGGTAATATCATGCATATGGTGCCTTGCATTGCTTACTGTATACAATAAAGATGTCATCTGCTTAGTTTAGACATGCTTTGTGTCAATGCCATCTGTTTAGTTTCTTTATCATATTTGTGAATCATGCAATGCCATCTTTTCTAGCCAGGCATCATATATGTGAATTTTGCAATGCCACCCTGGTTAGCCAGTCATCTAATATGTGAATTATATCATGCCATCATTTTTTTATTACGTGTTAAATTTGTCAACAATTTTAGTACATTCAATTACTCTTCCTATGCATCAGCCATTCGGCACGGTCATGGAAAAATCTAGAGTGGAAACAAGGTCTTCAGAGCAGACAATGCTATCTGACGAAGCACATGTCTTGCTAGTTACCGATAACTCCTCAGAGGAGGATTCAGAGACAGATGACCAGTCATATCCCCCCTGAGGTGCATGCCCTAACTTGGCAGGGTTATGTTGCTCATATCGTGCGTATGGTATCTTGCATTGCTATGTCATTTGCTTAGTTTAGACATGCTTTGTGTGAATGCCACCTGTTTAGTGTCTAATTACCATATATGTGAATTATGCAATGCCATCTTGTTGCAAGACATTACATATGTGAATTATGCAATGTTATCTTGTTGCAAGGCATTATGTATGTGAATTATGCAATGCCATGTTGTTTAGGCAAGTGTCATATATGTGAATTATATCATGTCGTCCTTTTTTTGTATTTCTCATTGCTTTTGTCGACAATGTTTGTATATTCAACTGCTCTTCTTGTGCATCATCCATTTGAATTGGTGATGGAGAAATCTGGAGTGAAAACAAGGTCTTTGGAGCAGACAATGCTACCTACTGAAGAAGATATCTTGCTGGTTACAGATAGCTCTTAAGAGGAGGATTCAGAGGCAGATGACCAGTCCTATTATCCCCCTGAGGTGTATGCTCAAACTTGGCAGGGTTATATTACACATATAATGCATATGTTCTATTGCAATGCTTAGTTTTTACATCATATACACAATATTGAATGCCATCTCCTTAGTTGACACATCATATATGTGATTGCCCTCTGCTCACTTCCTTAGTATATAAATCATATATTTGAATTATGTCATGCCATGATGTTTACATAGATAGCATGTATCTGAATTATGGCATGCCAACCCATTTTCTAAAGACATAATATAGTTATATCATCTCATCCTATTTACATAGTCATCATATTTTAAATTATGTCATTCTATCCATGAATTATATCATGCCATCATGTTTCCGTCGACGGCATGTTTGTGATTTTTGGCATGCCAACCACTTTAATAGACACATCGTATAGTTATATCATGTCATCCTGTTTACATAGTCATCATATTTTGAAGTATGTCATTCTATCCTGTTTAGTTAGCCATCATACATGTGAAATTGTGTCATGCTATCCTGTTTAATTAGCCATCATATATGTGAAATTATGTCCTGCTATTCTGTTTGCTTAGACAACATAAATGTGAATTATTTCATGCCCTATTTTCTTCCCTACTATCCATTGCACCTGTCTATCTTACAATGTCTGTACATTCAATTACTTTTCTTGTTTATCAGCCATTTCAATTGGAGGGAGTGATGACAGTATCTGTGGGAGTAAAAACACGATCTTCAGAAAAGATCATGCTACCTATCGATGCAGATAGAACCACGGTTGTACTTGCCCAAGAACGAGCCCCACCACACATAACCCACACTCATGCAGATTGTACCCCTACCCAGTTGGGCAGAGAACCAGCTACACCCCTTCTAACCCCAACCCCAGTAGATAGACACCCAGTTCCTGTTGACACAGCACCGTCTCCACCACAGAGCACCCACACACGAGCAGTTAGTAAGGCAACTGCAGTGTCCAAATCACGAGGACCACCACTCCGAACCCGAAGTCAACGCTTAAAGCAGAAGAAGAATTGTTCTCGGGTCAGGTTCCATAGCTATGGTTCATACTACTTTGCTCTTGCATCACTATATTTACTGATACCAACTAATTTCAAATTTGAAGGATGCAATTGAAACTCCAATGGCACAACAGGTATGTTTTAAACCTGTTTCTTCAACATGTTTGGCTGTTTGCTATTGTAACTTGCTCTATGTTGATTTCAGTTTCAATTAAATAAACAGTTATGTTCTCATGCCATGCACATTACAAGTGTTGTTATTGCTGTGTAGTTTCCCACAGTTATATTCTGTCTATGCTGCTTTGTCTTAAATAGATATGATTCAAACTGTATCTATCTTGATTTGGCAACATAAACTAGAACGATATAGACCATACAATGACCATACTACATAGATATATGTTTGTTTCATGCTGTTATCCTGTCCACCTTACTACTGAACTGGTTTACCAAAATGAGTTTCATATACTACATTGTAAACCTGAGATGTGTTTGTTTGTTTCTCTTTTAGAACACGGATAAAATATTGGAGAAGAGTACCCTGTTATGCAATGGTAAAGGAAGTAATGTAGATAAGGTTCAAGATAGTGAGACATCCCTGTTGGTCTCCAAGAAAGCTAATAAGAACTATATTGAAGACACTGAGACAACCCCAAAGTCCTGTCTTCATGTAGTGTTCGAGTTACTGGCTACCACTGCTGGCACCAGCTCTTCGAACTCGTTGCCTGAATCAGTTTGGCTTCTTGAGTCTCAACTTCAAGTTGAAAGACATCGATCAGATGTTATGCGACAGGAAGCCGAAGGACTGAGGAAGTCCCTGCAGAATTCAGATGCATACTTTCTGGTGCAACAGCAAGCGCTGGAGGACTTAAGCGCCAAACAAGAGAAAGTTAATAAGCTTGCTAAGCATCTTGCCAGCATTATGGGTACCCAGGATATTGTTTCTTGAGCTCTTCTGAAGTGGTTTCATTTCTGGACTTGTTTTGCTGCGGCGTTTATATGCTGTTGTGTTCCCTATATTTGCACTGGTGGCGAACTTTGATGCCCAGTGGATGTAATATGTGTAATAGCTGTGATAGCCTAGTGTAAGTTGCTTGCTTATTTATTTCCTTGTTGTCTTGTTTATTTGTTTGCTTGTAGTCAGTGCAGTTCTTTATTTGTGGTTTGCTAGTGGCTGCAATAACCTATTTTTTAAAACTAGGCCACAATAACCATGGGCTAATATTTACTGTAGTGAGACTGGGCCTCCTACGGGCCGTAGAAACAGTGGGCCTTCTACATGCCGTATAAACAATAGGCCTTCTACGGGTCGTAGAAACAATGGGCCTTCTACGGGTCGTATCATCAATGGGCCTTATACGGGCCGTATGATCGATTGGCCAAACATGGGCCAAACAGATTGCATTCTGGTCGTAAACGGGCTAGAGTTGGCATTGTCCGTTCATGGGCCGACCATAACGGGCCATCGTTAATAGGCCGTATTTGATGACGCTATGAAAACGACCCAACGTATTAACGGACCACAAACAGGCCGACTGTAACCACATGCTGAATTTGGCCCACAAGCAGAAAATGACAGTAACGGGCCGTAAGTAAAAGAATGCTGGAAAATAGCCCAAGAATAAATGGGCTCTGAGAAGGCCGAAAGATAACATGGGCTGGAAACGGCCCAAGGGAATAACGGACCGTTAATGGGTATAAAGTGATACACTGTTCTTTACGGGCCAGTTTCACCACGGGGCGTTAATGGGTGTAAAGTGATACACTGTTCATTACGGGTCAGTTTCACCACAGGCCTTTAATAGGCCAAGAGTTACATAGGGCCTTGTCGGTGTCAAAACCAGCGGATCTCGGGTAGGGGGTCCCGAACTATGCGTCTAAGGCGGATGGTAACAGGAGGCAAGGGACACGATGTTTTACACAGGTTCGGGCCCTCTTGATGGAGGTAAAACCCTACGTCCTGCTTGATTAATATTGATGATATGGGTAGTACAAGAGTAGATCTACCACGAGATCAGAGAGGCTAAACCCTAGAAGCTAGCCTATGGTATGATTGTATGTTGTCCTATGGACTAAAACCCTCCGGTTTATATAGACACCGGAGAGGGTTAGGGTTACACAAGGTCGGTTACAAAGGAGGAGATACACATATCCGTATTGCCTAGCTTGCCTTCCACGCCAAGTAGAGTCCCATCCGGACACGAGACAAAGTCTTCAATCTTGTATCTTCATAGTCTAACAGTCCGGCCAAAGGATATAGTCCAGCTGTCCGAAGACCCCCTAATCCAAGACTCCCTCAGTAGCCCCTGAACCAGGCTTCAAGGACGATGAGTCCAGCGTGCAGTATTGTCTTCGGCATTGCAAGGCGGGTTCCTCCTCGGAATACACCACAGAAGAATTTGAATACAAGGATAGTGTCCGACTCTGCAAAATAAGTTCCACATACCACCGTAGAGAGAATAATACTTCCACAAATCCAATTTGCTGACTTGTTTTGGCAACACGACATTATGCCATGGCCCGGTGATTATTCGAACCGTTTCCTTTAACTAGCCCCGCACATAATGCGAGGCAGTTTTTTTGATACGTCTTGTCAAAGCAGAGATCGTGTCCCCTTATCACGGGATTCTCTTCAATATGGGCGTGGGTAACCCAACCGCGTCTAGGACTACTAGATTATAGGTAAGTCCCAAACGGACACGGAGAGGACACTTGATATTCACCCTCTTTATAAAGGGCCAAGGCTTTTACTTTTTTCCCTCCCGTGCTCAATCGAATCCTTCCCCCGCCTCGAGTTCTAACACCAAAAGCCCAGGTCAGGTGCTCCGGACCTTCAATCATGTCCGGATCCAGCCTTCAAGGCCGATGGATGCCCTCCTCCATTACAGAAGAAGATATCAAGAAGTTGAGGGAGGCCAGATACCTGACCGCCGAGGTTTCGCATCGGCTGCCTGCCCGAGGGCAGGTCGTCCCTACTCCTGAACCCAACGAAGACGTCGTGTTCATCTCCCACTTCCTCCGAGGTGTAGGCCTCGCTCTGGATCCCTTCGTAAGGGGTTTGATGTTCTATTACGGGCTAGACTTCCACGATCTAGCCCCAGACTCCTTTCTCCACATGTCGGTATTTATTGTCGTGTGTGAGGCCTTCCTCCGCATTACCCCTAACTTCGTCTTGTGGCTCAAGACCTTTGATGTGAAGCCGAAGACAATCGAGGGATAGTACGCAGCGTGCGGAGGCGCATTAATAAGCAAGATTGCAGGAGCTCCGTGGCCAAAAGGTTCCTTTCTAGAGGTGTCCGGATTATGGCAACGGGAGTGGTTTTACATCACAGCTCCCAGAAGTGCCAAGTGGGTGGCTGCCCCCGCTTTCCGCTCGAGCCCCCCACCACAACTGATGTCATGGATTGGCAGAGGGCTGAGCTGGGGTCCAGCCAAGGACGTGCCTATACTACAAAGCCGCATTCAAGATCTCTTCGAGGGAGATTTTAATTTGGTTATGGTAATGCATGTCATGCTGGTTCGTCGAGTCCAGCCTTGCAAACGCCGACCCCTTCGCTTGTGGGAGTTCAACCCAGAAGGACCGTGCACTATTCAAAGTTTCCTCGGCCTGACGCACGAGGAGATGTACAAGTCATTCTTCGGACCTCAAACAGAGTGTCCGGATACTACCAAGGACATGGGCCTGAGTAGCAACCGTGCCGCCGACCAAGTAAGTAATCCTCTAGCTGAACACACCATCTTTTATTTACCATGACGTCATTCTGAGAAATCGCCCTTTGACCAGGACTGGCTAACAAAGGCAAAGATGATTCGGCGTTCGCCCCCCCCCCCCTTCCTGAGGGTTTGGAAAATCCGGTACTGGAAAAGATGCTCGAGCTCGCACCCTGCCCGGAGCCCTCGAAGGAAGATAAAGGGGGTTATAATGCGGGCGAAAGTGGGCCCCCATTACTGCCAATTCCAATTGAGGGAATGAGCGCCTCCATAAGGGAGGATAACCAAGGAGAAGATTCTGACCTTCTCTCGCTACGGGGGAGGAAGAGGACTGCCTCCGAAGATCCGGAAACTGAAGCTTCCAAACGGGAGAAGAAGTCTCCAACATAGGGTCCTGCCTCGGGGGGTGCTCTTACCGCACAAAGTCCGCGCGGGGATCAGCCCTCTAACAAGCCGTAAGTGATCAAAAATACTTTAACAGTGAAGATATACTACCTTACCTCTGAGGAAAATAACCGAAGCATATATCTTGCAGTTCGGATCTTAGCCCTTCTCGGCAGAGCTCATCTTCGGGGGATCTTCTTCCGGAGATGATGGAGAGCGAAACGCCTCACCCGGACTCCCCCGCTCAAGAAGTGGGCGACCTCGAAGTGTCAACACGGAGGGCCTCTCCGGATCCGGTGAGGCCCAAAGATAATCCTATAGTCACCCGAAGTCCCCAGCGTCTGGCTCTCGACGAGAGCAAACAAAAGAGTCTGACACCGTCTGGTATGCGGTCGGACATTCTGAGGGAGCTGTTGGAGCGAGCGGCCATCTCAGAAGAACACCGTACGTTGATGGGTACGATGATGGAAAGAATTTCGTCCGCCGAAAGAATATTACATGAAGCCTTTATCAGTCTACTGACGGGCTTTGAGGTATGTGAAGTGATATACTTTTTGATAGTACCGCACATGTTTAGGTGTGCCCTGTGTAGATAGTAGCCCTTGAGACTCTGGTTGTCGTCGAGAACGGCGGCGAATAGAGGATCATAGTCCTAGGTAATAACTAGACTGCCTTTATGTGCAGGTGGTGGAAGCTCCGGTGGCCAGCCGGACTAATGGGTTTGCCGAACTAAAGCGGCAACTGGATGCGGCAGACGCCGACATCGAGCTTGTTAACAAGCGGCTTGACGAGTCACAGGGTAAGTAATGTTTTCTGGTGAATGTCACATAGTAAGAGCAGCATGATGCTAGTGTCTTTAATATGTTGTGACTGCAGACGGAGCTGCCACCGTGGAGACCCTTCGGGCGGAACTTGCCGAGCCAAGGAACAAGCAAGAATTAGCGATGCGGCTGCTTTGAAGGAAGCCGAAGAGTTAAGAGCAAAGAAGGCTGCGCATTGCGAAAGCAAAGAGAAGATGGCCAAGATGGCCGTAACATTAAAAGACACTGCCGACCGTTGCCAGTTCCTTGAAGAAGAGAACCGAGTGAAGGCTGCGGACCTTGAAAAGGCCACGATGGCGACCAAAGACACCCACTCTTCTATGAGGGCGAAGAAGGAGGAGCTGCGTGAAGCCGGGGATATTGCGGCTAGGAAGCCCTTTCTGCTGCAGAGGAAGTTCGGAGATCTACGGTATGCCCCTCTGGATTGGCTATGGAGTTCGGCAGACGCATATATGGACTTGGCAGCAAGCATTGTTGATGCGGTCAAATACTTCCGAGATCAGACAGGTCGTGAAGTGGACAAGCTGTTCTGGTCGCAATTTAATGTTCCAGAGCGTCCGCTTCCCTTGACTGATCAGCTAGCTGAATGGGTCGAACTTAATAGATTGTCCGGACTTGCCATGAGGTCCGTCGTAGATCATCTGTGGCAGGAGAAGCCGAAGCCGAACATCTATTTTAGCTTAGTGCAGCAGTTCCTTGGTGCGGTGCCGCGCATCAATGCGATGAAGAGGTCGGCGTGCATAGAAGGCTCGCGGATGGCCTTTGCCCGTGTCAAAGCATACTGGGCGGAGATGGATGCTACCACTGTTGTGGCACAAGGTTCGGCCATAGGCTGAGTGGCCGCCGAGCACTATTTTAAAGAAGTTCTTGAGGGTGCTCGTTTCATAGAGGCCCAGTGCTTGAAGAATATTATGTTTGAGTGACATGTATTCCCATTGTAAACACAATGTTTTTATGAAATGTATTAAGGTTGTATTTATACTTTTGCCTGAAAGTAATATGATGCCTCCTGTGCAGCCGTTTATGTATATATGTATATAACCTGAAACATTGCAGTCGTCGGCTTCGACCCCCACGCATATAATGCGGAGGTGCTCGCAGAAGACGCGTGTTCACACTTAACCCAATGTCTTGGTCCTATTAAGGAGGTGATAGCGCAGCGAACGAGGCAACCGGACTATAATTCTTTAACACTTTCACTTAGCCATAGGAGTTTGACTGTGGGGCTACTATATAGCCCTTGGTGGCTCCGGACTCTCCCAAACTCGGGGTGCATATATGCCCGGCCGGGAAACGACCCTTCGTTAAAGCGGAGGAATTCTAACATTCCGATAGGTCATCGAGTTGTTGACCAGTCTCGCGCTATATCATGACAGTCAGTTTTCGGCTTTCTCTACTGAGGTGCTCATCCGGATGAACCAGGGCACAATCGCAGTAGTTCTCCTAGTGCTGCCTTAGCCGATAGAGCGGAACGTAAGGCACCAAAACACAGGAGCCGGGCAAACCCAACATTTGACCAAAGACATGATTTGGAGCTCATGCATATAAGGCCAAACTCGCGACGCCAAGCACTCCCTAAGGTATTCGGTCTTTATGGTATAAACCGGGCCTAAATAGTGCCCTTTGTAAGAAGCCCCTTGTGTCCAGGTACGTGCATTATTCTGACGTGGCCACATGCCAAGACATCAGCATCCTTCTCAATTGTACTGAGAATCCGAGGGATGTGTATCAACAAGAGACAGTAAAAAAGGTTTACGCAGGGTCTTAATCTAAAAAGAATCCTTGGAACGGGTCCCTACTGCATGTCTGCGCCTGTGTCTCCATTGTACCGTATCCTGGACGGGTGTAGCACGATGGTCATCTGTAAAAGAGAGGAACTTAGGTGAAAAGTTGTCATGCAAAAAGTTAGTTTTAAAGAAACCATGTATAATTCAAGATGAGTAAAAATTGCCACTTGTCTCCGCGCGTTGATCCCCTTGTATTTGTAATAGGGGTGTGGCCATCAATCCTATATGAATTACATATAGCTACGCCGGACTCGTCTAACCGTGTCCGTGGTCTTGACGACCTATCAAATGCTTTAGTTGGTGAGGCCGTTTTTAGTGTGCGGCTGCCAAGGCAGTCGCACTCTCTTCGGCGCACAAAGATCGCTCAATATTTCCCTTCACTGTAATGATGCCACATGGACCGAGCATCTTGAGCGTGAGGGAAGCGTAATGTGGTATTGCATTAAAGCGAGCGAAAGCTTCGCGTCCAAGTAGTGCTTGATAGCCACTTTGGAACGGAGCAATGTGGAAGGTTAAATGTTTGCTACGGAAGTTATCGGGGAAGCCGAATATAACCTCTAGTAGCAGGGAGCCCGTGCAATGAGCCCCTGGGCCTGGCGTTACTCCTTTAAAGGTAGTATTGTTGTGGCAAATTTTCGTTGGGTCTATCCTCATGTTGCGGATTGTGTCCTGGTATATCAGGTTTAGACTGCTGCCACCGTCCATCAGGACTCGTGTGAAGTGGTATCCGTCAATTATTGGGTCTAATACCAAGGCGGCCCATCCTGCACGCTGGATACTTGCTGAGTAATCCCGATGGTCGAAAGTGATCGATTGAGACGACCAGTGGCAGGAATCCGCAGTGATAGGCCCTTGGGCATATTTCTCTGGGAGTGCCGCTTTGTTTCTCCCCTTGATCACGTGTAACACGTTTAATGTTTTGACTTCTGGTGGAAATTTCTTTTGTTCCCCAGTGTCTTGCTTGAGAGGCTCATCCTCGTCTTCGCTTGGTGTATCCTCCCCCTTGTGTACGGTGTTGAGCTTGTCGGACTGCTTGAAGACCCAACATTCTCTGTGGGTATGATTAGCGGGTTTACCAGGGGTGCCATGGATCTGACATATTTGGTCCAGAATTTCGTTTAGGCTGGACAGTTCATCTCTGGCGCCTTTAGAGGGCGGCGTTTGCTGACCTGGCCGAGAGCTTCTGAATCCGGCGTTTACTGTCGTGCTCTTCGGGCTGTCTTCTTTATTCCGGCGTTTATTATTGTTCCTGCGCCGTGATTTCCCGTTTCCATCTCTAACTTCGGATGTACTGGGGTTGCTGGTGCTGCATCTGGCTAGCCAGCTATCCTCACCCGAGCAAAAGCGGGTCATGAGGCTTGTTAATGCTGCCATTGTTCTCGGCTTTTCTTGGCTGAGGTGTATGGCAAGCCATTCGTCACGGACGCTATGCTTAAAAGCTGCCAAGGCTTCGGCATCCGGACAGTTGACTATTTGGTTCTTTTTAGTAAGAAACATGTTCCAAAGCTTTCAGGCTGACTCTCCGGGCTGTTGAGTTATATGACTCAAATCGTCCGCGTCCGGAGGTCAGACATAAGTCCCTTGAAAATTTGCCCGAAAAGCGTCTTCGAGCTCTTCCCAGCTTCCAATGGAGCTTTCGGGGAGGCTTTTAAGCCATTGCCGAGCTGGCCCTTTGAGTTTGAGGGGTAAATACTTAATGGCGTGGAGATCATCTCCTGAGCCATATGGATATGGAGGATATAGTCCTCAATCCAGACCCCAGGGTCTGTTGTTCCGTCGTATGCCTCTATGTTTACGGGTTTGAATCCCTCTGGAAATTCATGGTCTAGCACCTCATCGGTGAAACAAAGGGGGTGTGCGGCACCCCTATATCTGGGTGTACCGCGTTGTTCGGATGTTTGTTGTGTTGCATCGTATGCTGGAGCACGCTTGCGTGGTCCATAGATGGATCTGGTTTCGCCGTCCTTTTGATGCGAGCCCTCGCGTGGATCGCGTATTGGCTTATGTGCGGCGTTGTTTGCCGCTCTATGTTGGCCGTGAGGTCGTCTATCCGGCCAGATGGCTGTTTTAATTTTTGGTGGGGATCTAAGGCCTCCTCATCGAATTCAGGTAGCAACTTCCACTTCGGGTAGCTCTTGGTGGGGCGATTACCGCCGTACTTCGCTGCTGTGTTGAGTACTTTACTCCATCTGATTTGGAGTGTATTGCGCAGCCTTGAGCCTTTGCTTCTGCTTTTTTAGACTCCTCGCGGTGGCAACGAGCCTTTGATGGGCATTCTGTTGCTCCGGGTGTTTGTCCGGTGTGATGTCGTCTGGACTATTATCTTTGACAGAGTCGGGTTGTTCGGTTTGATTCTCCGTGTCGCCGCTTTGACTGCTTCTCAAGGGGACAACACTTCATTGCGTCCTTCTGTTCCTCGTCATCGTTTTCTTTTGGTGTGACCACCATGTATACGTCATGTGGTGAAGTGGGCGTCCAGTGCCCTGTGGGCAGTCGTTCCTGTTCGTCTCTTGCATCGTCGTCCATACCATCGATGTTTTCGGAGTCAGAGTTGAGCATGTCGGTGAAGTCATCGACAGTGGCTACTAAGTGGGTGGTGGGTGGGCGACGAATTTCTTCGTCATCCGCATCCCAATCCTGCCGGGCATAGTTCGGCCAGGACTCTCCTCACAAGGAGAGAGACTTTAATGAATTCAGTATGTCGCCGAAGGGCTAGTGCTAAAAGATATCCGCGGAGGTAAACTCCATGATTGGCGCCCAACCAGATTCGATAGGAACGGGCGCAGGCGGTTCGGAGTCCGTGGTCGCAGAAGTATCTGGCAGTTTAACGACACGACTCTTGTGAAGGGTAAGGTCGATGTTTGGCTCGATCGCCGCTGAGGATATGGCCTCCGTGACGGGGTCTATCCACCTGTCCATGGATGGCGCAAGCGGCTCCGAATTGAGGCTCACAGCGGCTGTCGGTGCGATCTCCTGAATACGGTCCGATGGTAGAGCTAAATCGTACTCGTCGTGACCGTGTGGCGCACAAGGCAAGGGCTCGAATCCGTCGAAGATCAAGTCTCCGCGGATATCGGCCGTGTAATTTAAGCTTCAAAACCTGACCTGATGGCCAGGGGCGTAACTTTCGATCTGCTCTAGATGGCCAAGCGAGTTGTCCCGTAGTGCGAAGCCGCCAAACACAAAGATCTGTCCGGGGAGAAAAATCTCACCCTGGACTGCATCGCTGTCGATGATAGAAGGAGCCATCAAGCCTAACGGCGACGACACAGAGGAACTCTCAATGAAAGCACCAATGTCGGTGTCAAAACTGGCGGATCTCGGGTAGGGGGTCCTGAACTGTGCGTCTAAGGCGGATGGTAACAGGAGGCAGGGGACACGATGTTTTACCCAGGTTCGGGCCCTCTTGATGGAGATAAAACCCTACGTCCTGCTTGATTAATATTGATGATATGGGTAGTACAAGAGTAGATCTACCACGAGATCAGAGAGGCTAAACCCTAGAAGCTAGCCTATGGTATGATTGTATGTTGTCCTACGGACTAAAACCCTCTGGTTTATATAGACACCGGAGAGGGTTAGGGTTACACAAGGTCGGTTACAAAGTAGGAGATACACATATCCATATTGCCTAGCTTGCCTTCCACGCCAAGTAGAGTCCCATCCGGACACGAGACGAAGTCTTCAATCTTGTATCTTCATAGTCTAATAGTCCGGCCAAAGGATATAGTCCGGCTGTCCAGAGACCCCCTAATCCAGGACTCCCTCAGGCCTCATATGGGCCGAAAGACGTCATGGGCCATACATGGGCCAGAAGTGAAAACGGACTGGAATCATATTGGATGGCCCAGATGACGCTACTGGGCCTAATTCGAATAGGGCACAATGGGCCTTGGGTTAGCGGGCTGTAAATGGGCTATATGCGAACAGGTCGTTAACAGGCTTTCCATGGGCCAGCCCGCCACCTTTTCACCAAGTCAAATGGGCCGGCCTTTTCACAGGAATGGGCCTTTGTTGAGCCGTGCCACGTGTCGACGTATCATAGGCGCCTTCTGTCCAATGAGTGGATGACATCTGTCCCAGCGATGAGCCGACACGTGTTTCCTCCAGCCAATGATGATTTTACACATGGAAAATCCCCATTGGCCGGGGCTGTTAACGGGTTATCGGATCCAAAACCCGACCCGATAGCTTGACGGTGTTCTGTTACAGTGGATGCCACGTGTCGGTCACCCTTGATGAAAGCACTTCTATGACGCGCGATTTATTGTCATGGAAGTGGACACTTCCGTGGTGATAATTTTGGTAATGTCATGGAACACTTCTACGATAGCACAGGTATGACTATCTTGATTCTGTCATAAAATCTTCATGGATGTTCATGCATGACAGAAAACGCGACCTACTATGACAAACATGTATCATCACGGAAGTGTAATTTTTTTGTAGTGTTATAATATATGCCGGGCTGAACAAGGCCCTTAATAATAAACCCTGAGTGTCCAGGCACGTGCAATATCCTGACGTGGCCACATGCCGATAATGTCAGCATCCTTCTTGGTTGTATTGAGTATCCGGAGGATGTGAACAACAAGAGACGGTAAAAAAGGTTTATGCAGGGTCTTATCTGAAAAGAAACCGTTGAGCGGGTCCCTGCTGCACGTCTGCGCCTATGTCTCCATTGTGCCGTGCCCTGGACGGGTGTAGCACGATTGTCATCTGTAAAAGAGAAGAACTTAGGTGAAAGTTGTCATGCCAAAAAATTGGTAATTATCAATGAACTATTAAAATTCAAGATAAGTCAAGTTGAGCCGGACTAGCCCTGATTACACGTGGGAATCCCCTGGTACCGTCTAGGAGGGTTTGATCATCAAACCAATCTCGTGTATATGTAATGGTGCACCAGACTCATCTAACCGTGCCCGTGGTCTTGACGACCTGTCATTTTTTCTGGTAGGTGAGGCCATCTAGTGCTCGGCTGTTAAAGCCGTCGCACACTCTTCCGCGCGTAGAAAATGCTCAATATTTCCGCTACCTGTGATGGTGTCATGTGGACCGGGCATCTTAATCTTGAGATAAGCGTAAGGCGGTATTGCATTAAAATGAGCGAAAGCCGTTCTTCCGAGTAGTGCTTGATAGCCACTTCGGAATGGCGCGATGTGGAAAGTTAACCTTTCGCTTTGAAAGTTATCTGGAGAACCGAATACAACCTCTAGCAATAGAGAGCCCGTACAGCGGGCCTCTTGGCCTGGTATTACTCCCTTGAAGGTAGTATTACTGTGGCTTATTTGTGTCGGGTCTATCCCCATTTTGCGGACTGTGTCCTGATATATCAGATTTAGACCACTACCGCCGTCCATGAGGACTCGTGTGAGATGGTATCTGTTTATTATTGGGTCTAACACCAAGGTAGCCAATCCTTCGTGTCGGATGCTTGTCGCGTGATCCCCGCGATCAAAAGTTATAGGGCAGGCCAACCAGGGATTGAACCTAGGGGTGACGGGCTCTATGGCGCGTGTGTCTCGGAGTGCATATTTGCTTCTCCTCTTCGTCACATGGATCATGTTTACTGTTTTGACCTCTGGTGGGACTTTTTTCTGCCCTCTGGTGCTTTGCTGGCGAGGTTCGTCCTCGTCTTTGCTTGGAGTCTCCCCCCTTTGTGTTCGTTGTTTAGCTTACCGGCCTGCTTGAAGACCCAGCATTCTCCGTGGGTGTGATTTGCAGGTTTATTGGGGGTGCCATAAATCTGACATAGTTTGTCAAGAATCTTGTTTAGGCCAGATGGTCCGTCTTTGCTGCCTTTGAAAGCCTTTTTCCGCTGACCTGGTCGAGAGCCCCTGAATCCGGCATTGACCGCTGTATTATCTAGGCTATCTTCTTTATTTCGACGCTTGTTTTTATTGCGTCGTGGTTTTCCATTACCTTCCCTGACTTCAGATGTGCTTGGGTCGCTGGTGCTACTGCGGGCTAACCAGCTATCTTCGCCCGCGCAAAATCGGGTCATGAGGCTTGTTAAGGATGCCATTATTCTCGGTTTTTCTTCATAGAGGTGTCTGGCAAGCCATTCGTCTAGGGCGCTGTGTTTGAAAGCTGATAATGCTTCGGCGTCCGGACAGTCGACGATTTAGTTCTTCTTAGTGAGAAACATGTTCCAAAGCTTTCGGGAGGACTCTCCGGGCTATTGAATTATATGGCTTAAATCGTCTGCATCCGGAGGTCGGACATAGGTCCCTTGAAAATTAGCCCGAAAAGCGTCCTCGAGCTCCTCCCAACTTCCAATTGAGTTTTCGGGGAGGCTTTTCAGCCAGTGCCGAGCTGGTCCTTTGAGCTTGAGGGGCAAGTATTTGATGGCATGGAGATCATCTCCGCGAGCCATATGGATATGGAGGATAAAGTGCTCAATCCAGACCCCAGGGTTTGTGGTCCGATCGTATGCCTTATGTTCACTGGTTTGAATCCTTCTGCGAATTCGTGGTCCAGCACCTCATCGGTGAAACATAGGGGGTGTGCAGCACCTCTGTATTGGGATGTGCCATGGCGTTTGGACGGTTGTAGTATTCGGCTTTGATTTTGTGCCGAAGCGCGCTTCCTAGATCCATAGATGGATCTGGTCGTACCGGACTTTTGGCGCAAGTCTTCACGTAGATCGTGTGTTGACTTATGTGCGACTTTGTTAGCCGCTCTATCGCGGTCACAAGGTGGTGGATCCGGCCGGTTGGCCGTTTCATTTTTTGGCTGTATGGGCTCTAAGGCCTCATCATCGAATTCAGGTAATAGCTTGCGCTTTGGATAGCTCTTTGTGTGGTAACTTCCACCGTACTTTGCTTCGTTGTCGAGAACTTTGTTCCACCTGCTGTTGAGCGTATTTTGTGTGGCCTTAAGCCTTTGCTTCTGCTTCTTTAGACTCCTCGCTGTGGCAATAAGCCTTCTGCGGAGGTTCTGTTGCGCCAAGTGCGTTTCCGGGATGATGTGTCCATCTTCATCCGGACTATTTTCCTCCTGAGAGGGGATTTGATGAGGCTTGTCCTCGGCGTCGCCATGTTCGGACGTTGGATCCGTACTATGTTCGCTGCTTGCAGCCTCATCGTGCTCTGCCGCCGGGGCAATGTGGTCGTCGTTTCCTCTAGAGTCGACTGGAGTGTTGTTTTCTCTTGCGCTACTATCGTTGTTCGACTTAGAGCGGCGCCGCTAACATCGACGCTTGGGTTGCTTCTTGGAGGGGCCATCCTCCCCTGTCTCTTCGCCATTGCCTTCTTTGGGTGTATCCACCATGTATATGTCATGTGATGAAATGGCTGTCCGGCGCCCTGTGGGAGCTGGTTCCTGTTTGTCTCCTGCATCTTCGTCCATGCCGTCGATGTCTTCGGAGTCGAAGTTGAGCATGTCGGTTAAGTCGTCGATAGTGGCTACTAAGTGGGTGGTGGGTGGGCAGCAAATTTCTTCGTCGTACGCATCCCATTCTAGCCGGACATAGTTCAACCAAGGTACTCCTGACAAGGAGAGAGACCTTGATGAATTTAGCACATCGCCGAAAGGCGAGTGCTGAAACATATCCATGGAGGTGAACTCCATGATCGGTGCCCAGTCAGATTCGATAGGCACGGATGCAGGCGACTCGGAGTCTGTGGCCGGAGACGAATCCAGTGGTTCGGTGACACGGCTCTCGTAAGAGGTGAAGTCAGTATCCGGCTCCATCGCCACTGAGAATGCGCCCCCCATGGCGGGGTCTATCCCTCCGTCCCTGGATGACGCAATTTGCTCCGGATTGAAGGCCGGAGTAGTTGAAGATGCGATCTCCCGAATACTGTCTGACGGCAGGGTTACGTCATGCTCGTGTGACTGTGCGGCGCACCTGACACGGGCTCCATTCCGTCGAAGATCAAATCTCCGTGGATGTCGGTAGTGTAGTTTAAGTTTCCGAACCTGACCTGATGGCCAGGGCGTAGCTCTTGATCTGCTCTAGATGGCCAAGTGAATTGGCCCGCAGTGCGAAGCCGCCGAATATGAAGATCTGATCGGGGAGGAAAACCTCACCCTGGACCACATCATTACCGATGATCGAAGGAGCCATCAAGCCTTATGGTGACAGCATAATGGAACTCTCAATGAAAGCACCAATGTCGGTGTCAAAACCGGCGGATCTCGGGTAGGGGGTCCCGAACTGTGCGTCTAAGGCGGATGGTAACAGGAGGCAGGGGACACGATGTTTACCCAGGTTCGGGCCCTCTTGATGGTGGTAATACCCTACGTCCTGCTTGATTGTTCTTGATGATATGAGTATTACAAGAGTTGATCTACCACGAGATCGTAGAGGCTAAACCCTAGAAGCTAGCCTATGGTATGATTGTATGTTATCCTATGGACTGAACCCTCCGGTTTATATGGACACCAGAGGGGGCTCGGGTTACACAGAGTCGGTTACAAGGGAGGAGATCTACATATCCGTATTGCCTAGCTTGCCTTCCAGGCCAAGGAGGGTCCCATCCGGACACGGGATGAAGTCTTCAATCTTGTATCTTCATAGTCCAACAGTCCGGCCAAAGGATATAGTCAGGCTGTCCGGAGACCCCCTAATCCAGGACTCCCTCAGCGGTGGTGGGGCACTTCTTCGGCTGGCGCGTGGAGGCAGGGTGAGATGGCTCTCCAGCGCACGGGTGGCTGCGGTTGCCGTTGCGGTGGCTCGACGGTCATTGCCTCGGCTACGACGGCAATTGCGGCTAGCGTCGGTGCTTGCTGGCCCATTCTCCGGCGACCTCGATCTGGTTTGTGAAGTCGAGCCCACTTGGATCTGGTGTCCTTCAAAGGCAGCAGCTCGACTCAGCCGGCTCCGGACAATAGCCACGGCTGGGTGGATGGGGGCATGATGGAGGCGGTGGTTGTGTGGCTCGTGGAGGAGGTTTGGGTGGTGGTCGGTGGTGAGCTCAGATTTGGCTTGGCTACAGGGGCTGCTCTACTTTGGTTGTGGATGGGGAGGTTCCTGGTGGCTATTCTGGTGGTGGGGTGTGGCCGGCGGAGACGGCTTGGATGCGGGCTGCAGCCGACACCAAGCTGACTTCGGCTGTGCGGGTGCTTGAGGTGAGTGTCTGCGTCACCGGAGCCTCGTGCTAGTCCTAGCGAGGATGCTCCCTGTGGACTGGTAGGAGGTTGGGGAGGTCTCGAGCTGCTGGACTCAGTGACAACTTCGGCGGAGTTGATTGGGATGGTTTGCTTAAGGAAAAAGCCTTGTGTCGATCTCATCGGCAACGATGACGGCGATGCCTTCAGGCGCCGCTTCCCTTCATGAAGGCGTCGTCGGGAAGCTACCTTGCCCGCTCACTCGTGTGCCTCGGGCGAAAGCCTCAGATCCATCTCTGGATCGGACAACAATGGCGTCTTGATGTCGTTTATCCCCCTTGGGGGTGTTGTTTTTGGAGCCACAATTCTGTTGTTGGTAGCTTGATGTCTGGGTTGGAGTGCTTGTTGGGTTGTTGGAGTGTAGGGTGGTGGCGGTGGAAGTGATCTATGGCAGCGATAACTCCTTGGTCATTCTGGTGATGTTGGTTAACCTATCTCCCAGGGGCTCATGGTAGCGGTAAGGTCTCGGAGTTCGGTGCCCTTCGACGACGCCTGAGTTTGGTTGCCTTGCATAGTGTTCCGGTTCCCTCTATATGTGATGGTGGCCGTGGTGTGGCCCAAAGGAGGTGCGGTACTGTCTCGGTGGAACATGGCCCTTCGGCACGATCTGTGACTTTCTCCGTCTCATCGTGGCTGGGAAGTGGGAAGCCCTTCGACGGTGGTTGCAAATCTCCTAGTTCTTCAAGGTGCAGAGTGATCGCAGGGCAGCAGGCGACTTCTTCTCTACGCCTTCTTGGTGATGTATCTCCTTTTGACTGGTCCAAAAACACTAGTTCCCACTCTTCTCGGTCTAACTATTGGTGAGGAGTGCTAAGCTCTTGGTGTTGGCTGCTTGCCAAAGCTCATTTCTGGTTCTTCTCTGTTCTGTTGTTCCTTGTGCCTTCCCTTTTGTTCTTTGTACCTTCTGGCGTGTGTCGGGTGCTACTTATGTAGCCGTTGTGTTGTATCTCAATCTCATCTATGATAATGAAAATGATTCAGGATGGCGTAAGCCCGCCGTAGCACCATCAAAAAGATATAGCCTTTCGTCCCGCTTTATAAATAAAGTCACCATCATGTACATACAACAAGTTAAGTGCAACAAAATAAAATAGTGTTTTTTTGTGCAGAGCAAATAAAATAGTCTGCTTGGCCATCAGCACAAAAAGGCCCAAAAAACCATAAAAGAAATCAGAAAAGACCACCTAGTGGCCTTAGTCTGAGGAGGCCTACGACAAGGCAAGTGGGTGATCCAATCTCGATGTCTAGACAGTGGGTGCCGGTGCTGTAAAAATGCAAGAAATTTGAAGATAGAATCAAAGGCCCGTCTAAGAAAGACCTACTCCAACGCCATGTTATTGTGTGTCGCCCACAAAATCCAAACTAGCGCCACAAACACAAGCCAGAAGAGGCGTCTCCTCCCCCTGGTCTGGTTGGTACGGCTTTGAAGGAATCCGGCCAGGTCCAGGGCCTCCTAGTCAGGCCCTAGAGTATCATGAACAGTACTCCAAAGAACAGTATGCACCAGGCAAGTGAAGAGGATGTGGGTTCACGTCTTTGGGACACTACAAAGAGGGTCCAACCCATTCCTAGGGTTGTGTCTCTTGATCACCTCCATCCCATATAGGAGGCGACCCCGCAACAACTGCCAAGCACACATTTTGATCTTCAAGGGCAAGGGTGCTTTTCAAAGCGGAGAGGTCCAGATAATAGTCGATCGTCGGTACATGGAATGATATGCTGAGTCAACAGAAAAGACCCCTGAAGGGGCCAGACACCAGGATACAGTGTCCGGATAATCCATGGTCACCATCAGGGGCAGGAGGGCATATCGCAAGTGGCCAACTCAGCGGTCTCCACTGGCCTAAATGTCTGTCGGAACAGGATGTTCCAATGGCAATTGTGGGCAACCGTGGAGACCAACACCATTAGATCCAAGCATATGGAAAAAAATAAATAATTGGAAACCCCGCACATAACGAGGCTCTGTCCACCCACGGACTAAGCTAGAATAGGGTCCCCCATCATTGCCATTGGAGACAGACAACCCTAGGCAGATCTCATGCTTGATCTGTTGCATGGACCTCCAAAACTGGGACCCCTTCCTTACGTGCACATGCAATGTATAGTGGCTGACCCTACAAGTACTTTGCTTGAATAAGCTGCAACCATAAGCCTCCTTCCCCTCGAAGGATCCTCCATACCCAGTGCAACATAAGGGCCATGTTCATTTGACATGACACTAGAATGCCTATTCCTCCCATGTCCTTTGGTATGCAAATATCAACCCAGTTTACCAGATGGTATTTTTGTTGGGCCATCTCCTGCCAGAAGAATCTATAGGGGTCATTATCAAATGAGCTATGCACCCCTTCCAGTAGGATATACAATCCCATCATATACATGGGGAGACTAGAGAGGTTGAAATCGATAAGGATGGTCTTACTCCCTTTGGATGTAAAACGACTTCACCAAGGTTCTGCCCTAGACGCGACCCACCTCATAAGTAGGTTGAACTCCCCCAAGAGAACCCTTGAGTCAGATAGCCGCACCCCTAAGCATGAAATGGGGAAGGACGACAACCTACAATTCAGGTTGGTTGCTATCCACTGCCGCTCGGCCTTAGAGTGCCCTAAAACCACAACCTCACTCTTGTCAAAGTTGATCTTAAGACCAGACATGGACACAAAGCAGAGAAGGAGGATTTTTATATTGATGATGTCAAGATCCGAGCCATCCACCATAATGATAGTATCATCTGCATACTGAAGATGTGTGACACCACCCCCGGGAATAAGATGTGCAACCACCCTAGAGATGTGATCGAGCAACCTAGATTTGTCCAGAATGGCCGCAAGGGCCTCAACCACGAGGTGGACGAGAAGAGGGGAAATATGACCCCTATCTCATCCCACGAGAAGAGCTAAAGAAGGGGCCTATGATGCCCCTGGAATTAATCTTGCACTAAACAACATCCACACATCCGATACGTCCATTTCGCATCATGCTTTTATATTGATATTTATTGCATTATGGGCTGTTATTACACGTTATATCACAATACTTATGCCTTTTCTCTCTTATTTTATAAGGTTTACATGAAGAGGGAGAATGCCGGTAGCTAGAATTTTGGACTGAAAAAGGAGAAAATATTAGAGACCTATTCTGCGCAACTCCAAAAGTCCTAAAACTTCATAGAGCATGTTTTTGGAATATATAAAAAATATTGGGCGAAGAAAATACCAGAGGGGGCCACCAGCCAGCCACAAGGGTGGAGAGCGCGCCCTACCCCCTGGGTGCGTGTGTCGGTGTCAAAACCGACAAATCTCGGGTAGGGGGTCCCAAACTGTGCGTCTAAGGATCGAAGGTAGCAGGAGACAGGGACATGGTGTTTACCCAGGTTCGAGCCCTCTTGATAGAGGTAATACCCTACGTCATGCTTGATTCACTTTGATGAGTGTAGGGGTTACAAGAGTTGATCTACCACGAGATCGTAATGGCTAAACCCTAGATGTCTAGCCTGTATGATTATGATTGCCTCTATGGACTAAACCCTCCGGTTTATATAGACATCGGAGGGGGCTAGGGTTGTACAAAGTCGGTTTACACAAAAAGGAATCTTCATATCCGCACGTCAAGATTTCCTTCCACGCCAAGAAGAGTCCCATCCGGACACGGGGGAAAACCTTCTATCTTGTATCTTCGCAGCCCATTAGTCTGGCCAATGTTACATAGCCCGGACACCCGAGGACCCCCTAATCCAGGACTCCCTCAGTAGTCCCTGAACCAGGCTTCAATGACGATGTGTTTGGCGCGCAAATTGTCTTCAACATTGCAAGGCCGGTTCCTCCTCCGAATACTCCAAAGTAGTTGATCAACAAGAACTATGTCCGGATCTGTTTAACAGTCACAGTATCGCGGCCACAAGGGCATAATACTTAATCAAAAAACACGATATGTCCACACTGACAGTTTTTGCCGGTGAGACATTGCGTCTGGCCTCTTTATTATTTCGAATCACTTTTCAATCTCCCGTTTTGCGTTTCGAGACGCAACCTCCGATGACACGTCTTGTCAAAATAGAGATTGTGTCCTCTTATCGCGGGATCTTCATCAATACGGGTTTGGGTAATCCAACCGTGCCGTCCGCACGACCCCTTCGGAATAGGCAAGTTTTAAGGCTTGTGGGGGGGCGCTCTATATTCACTGCCTTTATAAGGAGATAAGAACCCACCTTTTCACCCCACGCCATCTTCTTCCTCAGCCCATTCGCTCTCAAGCTCCAGAGCCCAAGCTTCGGTCCCTTCCGTCCTTAGAAAACATTCAAGCCATGTCCGGATCTGCAGCGCAGGGCAAGTGGATGGCCTCCTCCATCACGGAGGAGGACATCAAGGAGCTCCGGGAAGTGGGGTAGTTGGCCAAGGAAATCGCCCACCGGCTTCCATCCAAGAAGCAGATCATCCCTACTCCAGAGCCCCATGAGAGGGTAGTATTTATCCCTCATTTCCTCTGCGGATTAGGGTTTCCCCTCCATCCTTTCGTCTGCGGCCTTATGTTTTACTACGGGATAGATTTCCATGATCTAGCTCCGAATTCCTTCCTCAACATTTTGGCGTTCATCGTTGTATGTGAGGCATTCCTCCGCATCCCTCCCCACTTCGGCCTATGGCTCAAGGTCTTCAATGTGAAGCCAAAAGTGGTGGACGGTCAACACGCGGAGGACGGCGGCGGCATGGTGAGCAAGATTCCCAACATCACTAAAGGCACCTTCGTGGAGACCGTGAAGGGGTGGCAGCAGGGGTGGTTCTATGTCACGGAACCCCGTGACTCCACATGGGCCGCTCCTCCCGAGTTCAAGTCCGGGCCTCCACTGCGGCTGACATCCTGGCTCAACAAGGGCCTGGACTGGGCGTCATCTGACAAGGTGACGATGCTGCAGTAGTGCATCAAGAGTATGGTAGACAAGAATACCAGATTTGCTAGCGTAATCCAAGTAATGCTCTTTCAACAGATTCTCCCCTGTCAAGACCAGACTCAGCGCATGTGGGAGTCCGACCCGGCCGGTCCCCGGACCCTGCGGCGATTCTTCAGCACGGAGCACGAACACATGTGGAAACTATTGTTCAAGACCCAAAATACGTGGCCAGAAACGACCGAGGATCTCAGCCTCGACTGTACTCATGCATCGTCTCCCATAAGTTTTTATGATAACTTTATTATTTGCAAATCCAAGGGGCTTACTAAGCTTTCCATTCTTCCCACGGGGTTGGATGAAGAAGGCGGAGCGGATTCACTGTCCAGCTCCGCTACCCAAAGACCCAACCATCCCTCTGTTAGTGAGGATGTTGGTTCTGACGCCATATCAGGCGCCGGAAAAGCGGGCCAAGAAGAAGGGTAAGGAGGCCAAAAGTAGCCTCCGCCATAAAGGTGCTTCGAACGTAGTGTCCGAAGACACCAAGACCCACTCCTCCCCTGACGAAGATGAAGGGGAGGAGGAAGAGAGTAAATCTCCCCTTAAGGGGGGAGAAGAAAAGGGGGCTTCCACGGATCTGGAGAATCTCCCTCACGGACGACTCCGAATCGGACACTGATGAATGGCGCCCCAGGCCGAAGCCCTTAGCCGGATCGTAAGTACCCCCAAAGGCACTTGTAGTTATATATCTAAATGGCTTTCCGCTTTGTGATCTTAATATACTGCATTATGTGCTGCAGACTGGCTCGCATCCTCCCCCAGCAATCCTCATCTTCGGGGAATTCACTGGATCTGAACATGATGGACAATGGGTCGCCTCCGCCGGCCTCCTCCCCCAAAGCTACAGATGATGCCGAAGGGTTGTCCTGAAGGACCCTTCCGGGTCAGGGGGATGTGCGGGGATCTGCCAAGGTGGCGCTAGAGGGCGATATCCCTGCTACCGAAAACATGGGGGAATCGACCCCCATGGAGACTGACGATGGGGGCCATGCCCAATTCGGCCCCCAACCAAATATTATTCCGGAGACCAATACGGCTCCGGGATCAGGTGGGCAACCTCCTTCGAAAGAAGGGGGTGCGCAAATCCCACCGGCGACCTCTGTCAATCCCAAGGCGCCGGATACTCTGGTGAAAGCACTTCAGAGTGCCACCATTGTAGAAGAACATCGTACCCTTATGGGTACGGTGGTTGAAAGGGTTCGGTCCGCCAAAAGCGGATTGAATGAGGCCTATACTAGCCTTCTGAGAGGCTTTGAGGTACGTAATACCTTTTGGCTATATGAGAAAAAGTGTCTGTGTATAGATAGTAGCCCCTAAGACTCTGTTCGGTATTCACAAGGAAAGGCCGAATAGAGCATCTAATGACTCAATCAGGAGATTAACACACATATCTATTTGAACCAAACAGGCTGCGATGTAGGCGTTAGCTACCCATGCCGCCGAAGCGTCTAAGCTGAGGTGGAAGTTAGCGGAAAAGAAAGGTACATGATACCAAAAATGCTTCTGAAATAATATTAGCAATAATTTGCCATCTGAATGAGTCTTATAAGTTTGCTCATAACTGCCGCGCCTGAGGTCGATACCCTCAAGAGCGCGTTGGCCGAGGCCAAGAAAGAGGCATAGGAGGAACGAGCCGCCCGCCGAAGACATGAGTCAAGGGTGGAGGAAGTCCAGCAAGAGCTCAAGGATTCTATAAGCAAATGTGAGTCCTTAGAGCACAAAATTTCGGATCAAAAATCTGAACTTCCTAAGGCTCTCCAAAGTGCTCAGGAGGCCCGGACTGAAGCCCAAAACACCCGCCGGGAGATCCAGGAGGAAAAGCAAATTGTGGCTGGTAAGGCCTTTAACATGCAGAGCAAATTTGTGAGGAAAAAATACATCTTACTGACCCAGATGTGGAGTTCCCCAGGAGCATTTGCGGACCTGCCCCGGAGTGTTGCCAATGCAGCGGAGCTCTTCCAAGCTAAAGAGGGGAGCTCGACAGAAAAGCTATTCTGGTCGCAATACCTTGCGCCTCAGCATCCCGTGCCCCTCAACGATCAGCTGAAGCAGTTGACCGAACTGCATAGGGTGGCCGGATTGGCCATGAGGGATTTTATAATCCACTTGTGGCGTGCCGAACCCATACCGAGCAGCTACTTCGGGCTCGTGAAGCGGCTGGTTAGTGCATGCCCCTGGCTTGATGCCGTGAAGCGGTCAGTCTGCATCGAAGGTGCGCGGATGGCCTTTGCCTGTGTCGAAGTGCAGTGAGCGAAGATGGACGCCGTCAAGCTTGCAACCGAGGGACCGCCCGTAGGCAAAGAGCACGGCACGCCGAAGTGGTATTTCGATGATGTCCTAGAAGGATCCCGTATTGTAGAGGGCCAATGTTCGAAGCACATCATTTTTGAATGAATGTATCCTATGTTGTCCAATCTTGTATTATGAAACAAGGCTTATGTATGATATGCTGCTTGTTGTATTTTAAATATTTTCCTCCTGTGCGGCCGTTTACAACATCTGAGAGTTGGCCAGTCGTCGGCTTCAGCCCCCACATAGGTAGTATGGGGGTGTTCGGGGTAGCACCTAAACACACTTGACCCAGTGACTTGGTCCGTGAAGGAGGTGTTAGTGGAGCGAACCAGGCAATCGGACTATATTGCTTTATCGCTCTCACTTAGCCATAGGAGTTTTATAATGGGATTATAGGCGCAACCCCTATATTGTTCGGTTATCCAAACTTGGGTGTTGTGGATGCCCGGCCGGGTGAAGGCCGGCCTGTCGCGTAATGCAGAAAAAACCGCAAGAGATTTATACCTAGTCACCGAATAGCTGACCAGCTCTCGCCGCATCATGACAGTCAGTTTTCGGCTTTCTCTACTAAGGTGTCTGTCCGTATGAACTAGAAACACAATCGTAGTAGTTCTCCCTTTACTACCTTAGCCGAACAAGCGGAACATAAGGTAGTAGCCACAGGAGCCGGGCAACCCAACTATTGACCAAAGACATGATTCATAGCCGATGCATATAATGCTATATTCGGGACGCTGAAGTGCACTGTGAAAGTGTTCGGACTTTGTTTATTTAAAAAAATGTACGTGGCTCAATAGAGCCCTTGGCGATTTAAGTCGTACCGAGGTGTACATGACAATCGGACAAAAACAGGGAGACACAGATTAAGAAATAGGCCAATACCGCATAGGTTGGGCTAGAAACTATTTCCATTAGTCTGATTGATACGTCAAAACATATTGGTACAAATAGTGCAGTAAGCAACAAGGCTATTTTACATGCCGAGCATAAGGGAAAGCTGTGCATGTGTCCTAAAAACGGACGAGGTGATCTTTAAAGACCCTGTAGGTACTCTACCACGCGTCCATGCTACTTTTTCCCCTTGGTGTATTGTCCTTCGAGAGGATCATCGATCGGTGTTTTCATGATAGGCCTCGAAAAGAGGCCTTGGTATCGTCGAACAAGTGACGTGGGTTGTGAGGAACCTGAAAAAAGAAAAAAGGAATTATGAGCGTCCAGATAGGGTCTAGCCGTATTGTGGACTTTATCTTTATTATGCCTCCATCCTTTCCCATGGTACCTTTAGTGCGTAATTATGCACGTGTGGTACATGTGCCACAATTTGGTAGGGGCTGAGATGGAGGCCGAATTGCTAATCGAGCTCCTGACAAGCTGGACTGTCATACTGTGGGGTAGTCCGGACTCATTTGACAGTGTCCGGGAACTTGGCCGCCGATGTAATAGTGGCTTGATAAGGCCGCCCTGTACTTCCGCTGCCAGGGCCACGGTGTGCTCCTCAGTACGGAGGGAGCGTTCCATGTTTCCATTGACCGTTATAACGCCGTGTGGTCCGGGCATCTTGAGTTTGAGATAGGCATAGTGTGGGACCGCATTGAAGCGAGCGAACACGGTTCGTCCGAGTAGTGCATGGTACCCACTGCGGAAGGGGACAATGTCGAAGATCAAGTCTTCGCTTCGGAAGTTGTCCGGCGAACCAAAGACAACCTCCAATGTGATTGAGCCCATGTAGCGGGCCTCTACACAAGGTATTACTCCTTTAAAGGTAGTTTTGGTAGGCTTGACTCTTGACGGATCAATACCCATCTTGTGGACTGTGTCTTGATAGAGCAGGTTAAGGCTGCTGCCGCCGTCCATGAGGACTCGTGTAAGGTGGAATCCGTGAATGATTGGGTCGAGGACCAGTGAGGCCGAACCTCCGTGATGGATACTGGTCGAATGGTCCCTGCGATCGAAGGAGGTCAGATAGGCCGACCATGGGTTGAATTTTGGGGCAACTAGCTCTATCGCATAGACGTCCCTTAGGGCGCGCTTGCGCTCCCTCTTGGGGATATGAGTGACATATATCATATTTACCATTTTGACTTCGTGGGGAAATTTCTTTTGTCCCCCTGTGTTTGGTGGACGAGGCTCCTCGTCATCGTCCTCGCTGGGCGACCCTTTCTCCTTATGTTCTGTGTTTAACTTGACAGCCTGTTTAAAGACCCAACAACTTCGGTTGGCATTATTGGCACGCTTGTCGGGGGTATCGTGAATCGGGCAGGGTCGATCGAGTATTCGGTCCAAGCTGGATGAGCCCTCTCTGTTTCTTTTGAATGGCTTCTTCCGCTGACCGGACTTGGAGCCGCTGAATCCGGCGTTGACCGTCGTGTCTTCGGTATTGTCATTATTGCTGTGGCGCTTGTGTTTGCTGCATTGGGGCCTACCGTTGTTATTCTTAGCTTCAGAAGTGCCAGGTTCACTTGTACTATTACTGCTACAGGCTAACCAACTATCTTCGCCCGCGCAAAAGCGGGTCATGTGTGCCGTGAGGGCTGCCATGGACTTCAGCTTCTCTTGACCGAGGCGTCGGGCGAGCCATTCGTTGCGAATGCTATGTTTAAAGGCCGATAGGGCTTCGGCATCTAGGCAATCAACAATCTGGTTCTTTTTAATGAGGAACCTAGTCCAAAAAAATTTGGCGGACTCTCCGGGCTGCTGGACAATATGACTGAGGTCATCAGCATCTGGAGGCCGGATGTAGGTGCCTTGGAAGTTGTCTCCAAAGGCATCCTCCAGGTCTTCCCAGCTTCTGATAGAGTTTTCTGGGAGGCTGTTTAACCAATGTCGAGCTGGCCCATTAAGATTTAGGGGGAGGTATTTGATGGCGTGTAGCTCATCACCGCGAGCCCTGTGAATGTGGAGAAGAAAATCTTCAATCCATACTGCGGGATCTATTGTGCCGTCATATGATTCGATGTTCACGGGTTTAAACCCTTTTGGGAACTGGTGCTCCATTACCTCATTGGTGAAGCATAGGGGGTGTGCAGCACCTCTATATCGGGCCATGTCAGGATGCAGTTCGGATGAAGTCCGTATGCGGTTTTCGGCCTGGGCGTGGTTATGCTTGTCGCACCAGGATTGATAACCATCCTCTCGCGCCGGGGCACGCCCCCGTGATCCATAGATTGATCTGGTTCGACCTGCTCTATTTTCCAGGTCCTGTCGTAGGTCATATGTGTATCCCCGGGCTGTTGTTTCTATACTTTTATGGTGAGGTGGTGCGGGCTGGTGTTCGGCTTGAGTTATCGTTCTGTCCCGACCACGTGGTGGTCGATAGGGTCCGTCAGCCGTGTTACGCGTGGGTGGTATGGGCTCCAGCGCCTCATTGTCGAATTGGGGTAGCAGCTTACGCTTCGGGTAACTCTTTGTTGGGTGTTCGAGGTCGTATTCTTCGGCTGCTAGGACATTAGTCCATCTATCGTTGAGCAGATCTTGGTCATCTTGGAGCTTCTGTTGCTTCTTTTTTAGGCTTCTTGCCGTGGCTATTAGCCGGTGCTTAAAGCGCTCTTGTTCAAGAGGTTCTTCTGGCATGATAAAGTCTTCATTGCCGAGGCTCACATCGTCCTCGGAGAGTGGTAGATAGTTGCTATCCTCCGAGTCTTCATTCCCTGCTTGATTGTCAGGGTCGGCTTGCCCGTCCTCCTGATCATCCTGTTCGGATGTTGGTTCGATGGGGCCTTCTTGGTATTCGGCGTTCTCTGGAGTGTCATCGTATCCGGTGTCAGTATTGCTGTCTTTTCCGCAACGCGATTTAGAGCGGCGCCGCTGACGTCGATGCTTTGGTGGGATCTCAGGAGGTTCATCCTCAACTGGGTCCTTCTCATCATCGTCGTCGCCTTTTTTAGGTGTGTCCACCATGTACACGTCGTATGAAGAAGTGGCCGTCCAGCGTCCGATGAACGGCGGGTTTTGGGCCTGCTCCGCTTCGGCACCGTCGTCCATACCGTCGATGTCTTCGGAGACGTAGTCGAGCATGTTGGTTAGATCATCGACAGTGGCTATAAAGTGGGTGGTGGGTGGGAAGTAAAATTCCCTATTTTCAGCCTGTAGTCCGGGCTGGGCGCAATTCGGAAGGGGTTCCTCTGTGATGGCGACGGATCGCATTAAGTCTAGAGCCTCATTTAAGAGCGAGGTTTGGACGGGGACCAAAGTTCCCTGGCCGAGCTCGCAGGATGCGAACTTTGAGGGTTCGGAGCTAGTGTCCGGAGAAGAGCCCGGCTTTGTGATGACTGCCGGTGGTGCTATCCTCTCCGGTTCTCCAATGTTGAGCTCTATAGCCGTAGAGAGTCCGGCGGGCTCTAGACTCCTGTCTTCGGACTTGGTGACGTGCTCCAGATCTAAGGCCGGAGCGGTGGTTGGAGCCGCGAACCCTTGGAAGATCAACTCTCCTCGCATATCAGCGACATAGTTCAAATTTCCAAAACTAATCTAGTGACCAGGGGCGTAGCTGTCGATCTTCTCCAGGTGGCCAACCGAGTTAGCGCGCAGTGCGAAGCCGCCGAATACGAAGATCTGGCCAGGGAGAAAAATCTCCTTCCCGGAAGCATTGTTGTGGATGATCGATGGAGCCATCGACCCTTTCAATGACGGCATAGTGGAACTCTCAATGAAAGCACCAATGTCGGTGCAAAACGGGCAGATCTCGGGTAGGGGGTCCTGAACTGTGTGTCTAAGGATCGAAGGTAATAGGAGATAGGGACACGCTGTTTACCCAGATTCGGGCCCTCTTGATAGAGGTAATACCCTACGTCCTGCTTGATTGACTTTGATGAGTATAGGGATTACAAAAGTTGATCCACCACGAGATCGTAATGGCTAAACCCTAGATGTCTAGCCTGTATGATTATGATTGCCTCTATGGACTAAACCCTCCGGTTTATATAGACACCGGAGGGGGCTAGGGTTGTACAAAGTCGGTTTACAGAGAAAGGAATCTTAATATCCGCATGCCAAGCTTGCCTTCCATGCCAAGGAGAGTCCCATCCGAACACGGGGAAAAGCCTTCTATCTTGTATCTTCGCAGCCCATTAGTCTGGCCCATGTTACATAGCCCGGACACCCAAGGACCCCCTAATCCAGGACTCCCTCAGCGCCCCCGACCTTGTGGGCCCCTGGTAGGCCTCCGGTGCCCATCTTCTGCTATATGGTGTGTTTTGACCTGGAAAAATCAGAGGGAAGCTTTCGGGACGAAGCGCCGCTGTCTTGAGGTGGAACCTGGGCAAAACCAATCTAGGGCTCCGGTGGAGCTGTTCTGTCGGGGAAACATCCCTCCCGGAGGGGGGAAATCGAAGCCATCATCATCACCATCGAGAGGGGGACAATCTCCATCAACATAATCACCAGCACCATCTCCTCTCAAACTCTAGTTCATCTCTTGTATTCGGTCTTGGTCCCAAAACCTCAGATTGGTACCTGTGGGTTGCTAGTAGTGTTGATTACTCCTTGTAGTTGATGCTAGTTGGTTTATTCGGTGAAAGATTATATTTTCAAATCCTTAATGATAATTAATACTCCTCTAATTATGAATATTAATATGCTTTGTGAGTAGTTATGTTTGTTTCTCGGGACATGGGAGAAGTCTTGTTATAAGTAATCATGTGAATTGGCTATTCGTTTGATATTTTGATGAGATGTATGTTTTCTCTCCTCTAGTGGTGTTATGTGAACGTCGACTACATGACACTTCACAATTATTTGGGCCTAGGGGAAGGCATTGGGAAGTAATAAGTAGATGATGGGTTGCTAGAGTGACATAAGCTTAAACCCTTGTTTATGCGTTTCTTCGTAAGGGGCTGATTTGGATCCATATGTTTCATGCTATGGTTAGGTTTACCTTAATTCTTCTTTCGTAGTTGTGGATGCTTGCGAGAGGGGTTAATCATAAATGGGAGGCTTGTCCAAGGAAGGTCAGCACCTAAGAACCGGTCCACCCACATATAAAATTATCAAAGTAATGAACGTGAATCATATGAGCATGATGAAAACTAATTTGACAACAATTCCCATGTGTCCTCGGGAGCGCTTTGCTTTATATAAGAGTTTGTCCAGGCTTGTCCTTTGCTACAAAAAGGATTGGGCCACCTTGCTGCACCTTGTTTACTTTTATTACTTGTTACCCCTTACAATTTATCTTATCACAAAACTATCTGTTACCGATAATTTCAGTGCTTGCAAAGAATATACCTTGCTGAAAACCGCTTATCATTTCCTTCTGCTCCTCGTTGAGTTCGACGCTCTTACTTATCGAAAGGACTATGATAGACCCCCTATACTTGTGGGTCATCAATATTCTTTTCTGGCGCCGTTGCCGAGAGTGAAGCGCCTTTGGTAAGTGGAACTTGGTAAGGAAACATTTATATAGTGTGCTGAAATTTATTGTCACTTGTTACTATGGAAAATAATCCTTTGAGGGGCTTGTTCGGGGTATCTTCACCTCGAACGGAACCACAATTAGTTATGTGGATGACATATCGTTGATTGGAAATGATATAGAATTTCTAGCTAGCATAAATGGATACTTGAATAAGAATTTTTCAATGAAAGACCACGGTGAAGCTGCTTACATATTAGGCATCAAGATCTATAGAGATAGATCAAGACGCTTGATAAGAATTTCACATAGCATATACCCTAATAAAGTTTTGAAGAATCTCAAAATGTCACTACACCACAACCCTTGATTGGGGGGAATTAATTGCCGGGAGAAATACCTGAACAAGGGCAATAGATCTGCTGGGACATCTGTTACTGCCGAGAGAATCACTTCGGGGCACATAAACTGCCGGGAGAACTTAAGCAACGTGGGCAATCACACTGCCGGCAAATATTTAGGGCAAATTTTCTGTCGGGGCAACTAAACCACGACACATTTGCTCCCGGTGACTGTCTTTAGCGCGAGACAAAATTATACTGAGCCTGAAGCCCGCGCCAGCGAGGAAAAAGGCGCGAGAGACGAAAATTTCAGAACACAAGACGCACCCTAATTGTTCTAAAAAACAAGACGCGCCCCAATCTGAAATCGACCAAATCCAATTCACCCCCAGATCTCGATGTGCCCTAAACCAGATCCAATCTCAAGACCGCAGCTGCCGCCCCCAAGCACCTCACCCCCGGCCCCCGCCGCCGCCCACAACTACCCATCGCCGCCTATCGCCCTCCACGTTGACCACTGCCACCGACTACCCTCCTCCCCAACCACTGCTGCCATCGCCCCCACCCACCGCACCCCGCCCAACCACCTCACAGCAGCACCGCCGAGCACCCAACTGACACGGACAACCACCGGCGCTGACCGGCCCGTCATCGAGCAACTCCACCGCCGACCAGCCTCCTCTGTCGGGCGCCTTCCATTGCTACATCGCGAGCTTCCTCCCCCGAGCAGGCCTCTCCCCGTACCTCGTAGGTCTGGCCCTTCCATCCCCGTCTGCTCCCCAATGCTCCTACCTCACCAGCGCTGCTGGTTGCTTTAGCTCCATGTGTCAATCCCCGTTGGAGATGTGGACTTCTTAATATACGCCATCCGTAGCTGGCATTGACTGAGGCTTAATCGCTGCTGATGTTGCTTGCATTTGACCTTTTTAGACCTCCAAGAATTTATCCCCTTATATGATTATGTAGTGGTGAGTTACAAGATGGGAGAGGATGCGGCATAAGGAAGCCCTTGGTATGTTCAGATGAGCAAGGATGGCTCCCCTTACCTTAGGAAAGTGGACCTCAAGATGTATTCTAGCCATGGCAGCCTCCAATGGTTAGTGTTCGATCCCATGGTATTTCCTTGTGTTTGGACATTACAGCTACGGTTTTAGATATACAATGTTCTCCTGGGTCCTAACCGCTTCCAAGAATGTTGTTAAGATTTATGGATGCAGTCTTGATGCTTATATGGACTAATTTCTCAGGGGATGATACACCTTCAAGTTGATGTAAGCACAAAATCACGTTGGGATGGCAACCTCCATTAATTTATATCAGCATGAATTAGATATCACCAATGGAACCTTGCCTGCAGTTTCACATTCTGATTAATTATAATTTAGTTGGATACTAATGCCACGTGATCTTGTAGTTTAACTCTTTGTGTATCTATAATTTATATCTTATCATTTTTCTGGAATGATTCCGGCTAAGTGTATATTTCAATGAAATAATGGATTAAATAAAATGTTTCATTTCGTCAACGGTTCATGTTAAGCTAAACACTAATATATGATATAGACTTAAGTATCAATACACCCAAGCAAATGTATTGGGTATACCTTTAGCAATCAGATAACTGTGATTGTCGTGTGAGAAAATAATTTTCACATATTTTTTCTACTACCACTGCTTCTCAGCCTTATCATGTGCAATTTACATAAGTTATCATCTCGTTGGAAACTGTTGGTGGCGGTGGATTGGTGGAAATACTATGTGTAGCAATGACAAGCTCGCCCTAAATGTGTTGCTCGCTAAGGTACTTAATATTTTTGATGAATTTTAAGAGGTTCAAATTGGTACTATTTTGAATGGTATAGTCGGATTCGATAAAATGCATAAATGATGTCATGATGATTCTTTGTTTAGAATATGATGAATGATCATTTGTGGCTCTTGCCTATGTTACAAGGTGTGAAGTTGAGTAACACTCAAAGCCCGACCACGTCAGAAGACAGAGAGGGAATGAAAGTCATTCCCTATGCCTTAGCCATAGGTTCCATAAGTATGCCATGTTGTGTACCAGACCTATTATGTGCCTTGCCATGAGTTTGGCAAGGGGTACAATAGTGATCCAGGAGTAGATCACTGGATAGCGGTCAAAATTATCCTTACAGAACTAAAAAAATATTTTCTCGGTTATGGAGGTGATAAAGAGTTCGTCGTAGAGAGTTATGTCTATGCAAGCTTTGACACCAATTCGGATGACTATGAGTATCAATCTGGATACATATTGAAAGTGGGAGCAATTAGCTAGAGTAGCTCCATGCAGAACATTGTAGACATATAAATTTGCAAAATAAATATGGATCTGAATGTGACAGACCCATTGACTAAACTTCTCTCACAAGCAAAACATGACCACATCTTAGTACTCTTTGGGTGTTAATCACATGGCGATGTGAACTAGATTATTGACTCTAGTAAACTCTTTGGGTGTTGGTCACATGGCGATGTGAACTATGGGTGTTAATCACATGGCGATGTGAACTATATTATTGACTCTAGTGCAAGTGGGAGACTGATGGAAATATGCCCTAGAGGCAATAATAAAATGGTTATTATTATATTTCCTAAATCATGATAAAGGTTTATTATTCATGCTATAATTGTATTGATCGGGAACTTAAATACATGTGTGGATAGATAAACAAATACCAGTCCCTAGTAAGCCTCTACTAGACTAGCTCGTTGATCAAAGATGGTTAAGGTTTCCTAACCATAGACATGAGTTTTCATTTGATAATGGGATCACATCATTAGGAGAATGATGTGATGGACAAGACCCATCTGTTAGCTTAGCATATGATCGTTCAGTTTATTGCTACTGCTTTCTTAATGTCAAATACATGTTCCTTCGACCATGAGACCATACAACTCCCGGATACCGGAGGAATACCTTGTGTGCTATCAAATGTCACAAAGTAACTGGGTGATCATAAAGATGCTCTACGGTATCTCCGAAGGTGTCTGTTGAGTTGGAGTGAATCGAGATTGGGATTTGTCACTCCAATCGGAGAGGTATCTCTGGTCCCTCTCAGTAATACACATCACAAGAAGCTGCCAAGCGAAGTGACTCCGGAGTTAGTTGCAAGATGATGTATTACGAAACGACTAAACAGACATTCTGGTAATGAGACTAAACTAGGTATAGATATACTAACAATCGAATCTCGGGCAAGTAACATCCCGACAGACAAAGGGAATTATGTATGTTTTCATAAAGGTTCAACCGATAAAAGATTTTCGTGGAATATGTAGGAATCAATATGGGCATCCAGGTACCGCTATTGGTTATTGACCGGAGAGGTGTCTCGGTCATGACTACATAATTCTAGAACCCGTAGGGTCGCACGCTTAACGTTCGTTGGCGCTAGAGTAGTATTGGGATATTTGATGAGTGGTAACCAAATGTTGTTCGGAGTCCCGGATGAGATCCCACACGTCACGAGGAGTCTCATAATGGTCGAGAGGTAAATATTTATATATGGGAAGTCATATTTTGGGTTCCGGAAAAAGTGCAGTTTTTTCGGTATTGTACCGGGAAGCTTCTAGAAGGTTCTGGAGGATTCCGGAGGGGTCTGGAAGTCCACAAGTGGGTCCACCATGACCCAAGTGCTAGCATTGGCTGCGGGGAGGTGCCCTGGCCTTATTAGGATAGGCGCACCAAGTCCTCAAAAGCCCATGTGGCTAGGGAAGGCAAAAAAGGAAGGAGTCCTAGTAGGAATAGGATTGAACTTGTCCAACTCCTCTCCCCCTTAGCTGCGCCCTAGGGCTTGGAGGGGATGTTTCCCACACCCCTCCACCTATATATAGAGGGGAGGTGGCGTCCCAAGAGGACACACCAAGACCTTGGCACACCTCTCTCTCCCGTTACTCCTTAGTTCCATCGCCTCGTCCGGGCGACGCTTAGCGAAGCGCTGTCGGTACTCCACCACCACCATCACCACCACGCCATCGTGTTGGTTGTGATCCCATCTACTTCTCCTCTCCCGCTTGCTAGATCAAGAAGGAGGAGACATTGCTACCTCTTGAGCACTGCGTTGGTTTTCCCTTGAAGAGGAAAGGGTGGTACAGTAAAGCATCGTAAGTATTTCCCTTAGTTTTTGAGAACCAAGGTATCAATCCAGTAGGAGACCACGCGCGAGTCACCTCGTACCTACACAAACAAATAAGAACCTCGCAACCAACATGATAAAGGGGTTGTCAATCCCTTCACGGCCACTTGCAAGAGTGAGATCTGATAGAGATAATAATAATAAGATAAATATTTTTGGTATTTTTATGATATGGATTGAAAGTAAAGATTGCAAAATAAAATAGATTGGAAACTTGTATGATGGAGAATAGACCCGGGGGGCCATAGGTTTCACTAGTGGCTTCTCTCAAGATAGCATAAGTATTACGGTGGGTGAACAAATTACTGTCGAGCAATTGATAGAAAAGCAAATAATTATGAGAATATTTAGGTATGATCATGTATATAGGCATCACATCCGCGACAAGTAGACCGACTCCTGCCTGCATCTACTACTATTACTCCACACATCGACCGCTATCCAGCATGCATCTAGATTATTAAGTTCATAAGAACAGAGTAACGCCCTAAGCAAGATGACATGATGTAGAGGGATAAACTCATGCAATATGATGTAAACCCCATCTTTTTATCCTCGATGGCAACAATACAATACATGTTGTTTCCCTTTCTATCACTGGAATCAAGCACCGCAAGATTGAACCCAAAGCTAAGCAATTCTCCCATTGCAAGAAAGATCAATCTAGTAGGCCAAACCAAACTGATAATTTGAAGAGACTTGTAAAGATAAACCAACCATACATAAAAGAATTCAGAGAAGATTCAAATATTGTTCATAGATAAACTTGATCATAAACCCACAATTCATCGGATCTCGACAAACACACCGCAAAAGAAGATTACATCGAATAGATCTCCAAGAGAATCAAGGAGAACTTTGTATTGAGATCCAAAGAGAGAGAAGAAGCCATCTAGCTACTAGCTATGGACCCAAAGGTCTGAAGTAAACTACTCACACATCATCGGAGAGGCCACAAAGTTAATGTAGAGGCCCTCCGTGAACAATGCCCCCTCCGGCGGAGCTCCGGAAAAGGCCCCAAGATGGGATCTCTTGGGTACAGAAGGTTGCAGCGGTGGAAATAGGGTTTCGTGGTGCTCCTGGATGTTTGCAGGGTACATGGATATATATAGGAGGAAGAAGTACATCGGTGGAGCAACAAGGGGCCCACGAGGGTGGAGCGCGCGCCTAGTGGGTGGGCGCGCCCCCTCCCTCGTGGCCTCCTCGATTGTTTCTTGACGTCCACTCCAAGTCTCCTGGATCACGTTTGTTCCAAAAATAATGCTCCTGAAGGTTTCATTTCGTTTGGACTCTGTTTGATATTCCTTTTCGTCGAAACACTAAAATAGGCAAAAAACAGCAATTTGGGCTGGGCCTCCGGTTAATAGGTTAGTCCCAAAAATAATATAAAAGTGTAAAAATAAGCCCATTAACATCCAAAATAGAAAATATAATAGCATGGAGCAATCAAAAATTATAGATACATTGGAGACGTATCAAGCATCCCCAAGATTAATTCCTGCTCGTCCTCGAGTAGGTAAATGATAAAAACAGAATTTTTGATGTGGAATGCTTCCTAACATATTTCTCAATGTAATTTGTCTTTATTATGGCATGAATGTTCAGATCCGAAAGATTCAAGATAAAAGTTTAATATTGACATAGAAATAATAATACTTCAAGCATACTAACTAAGCAATCATGTCTTCTCAAAATAACATGGCCGAAGAAAGTTATCCCTACAAAATCATATAGTATGGCTATGCTCTATCTTCATCAAACAAAATATTAAATCATGCACAACCCCAATGACAAGCCAAGCAATTGTTTCATTTTTTGATGTTCTCAAACTTTTTCAATCTTCACGCAATATATGAGCGTGAGCCATGGATATAGCACTATGGTGGAATAGAATGGTGGTTGTGGAGAAGACAAAAAAAGAAGAAGATAGTCTCACATCAACTAGGCGTATCAATGGGCTATGGAGATACCCATCAACAGATATCAATGTGAGTGAGTATGGATTGCCATGCAACGGATGCACTAGAGCTATAAGTGTATGAAAGCCCAACAAAAGAAACTAAGTGGGTGTGCATCCAACTTGCTTGCTCACGAATACCTAGGGCAATTTGAGGAAGCCCATCATTGGAATATACAAGCCAATTTCTATAATGTAAAATTCCCACTAGTTTATGAGAGTGACAACATAAGAGACTCTCTATCATGAAGATCATGGTGCTACTTTGAAGCACAAGTGTGGAAAAAGGATAGTAACATTGTCCCTTCTCTCTTTTTCTCTCATTTCATTTTTTATTTTTTTATTTGGGCCTTCTTCTTTCTTTTTTTGCCTCTTTTTTTTCGTCCGGAGTCTCATCCCGACTTGTGAGGGAATCATAGTCTCCATCATCCTTTCCTCACCGGGATAATGCTCTAATAATGATGGTCATCGCACTTCTTTTTACTTACAACTCAAGGATTATAACTCAATACTTAGAACAAAATATGACTCTATGTGAATGCCTCCGGCGGTGTACTGGGATATGCAATGAATCAAGAGTGACATGTATGAAAAAATTATGGACGGTGGCTTTGCCACAAATATGATGTCAACTACATGATCATGCAAAGCAATATGACAATGATGAAGCGTGTCATAGCAAACGGAATGGTGGAAAGTTGCATGGCAATATATCTCGGAATGGCTATGGAAATGCCATAATAGGTAGGTATGGTGGCTGTTTTGAGGAAGGTATATGGTGGGTGTCGGTGTCAAAACCGGCGGATCTCGGGTAGGGGGTCCCGAACTGTGCGTCTAGGCCGGATGGTAACAGGAGGCAGGGGACACGATGTTTTACCCAGGTTCGGGCCCTCTTGATGGAGGTAAAACCCTACGTCCTGCTTGATTAATATTGATGATATGGGTAGTACAAGAGTAGATCTACCACGAGATCAGAGAGGCTAAACCCTAGAAGCTAGCCTATGGTATGATTGTATGTTGTGATCGTTGTCCTATGGACTACAACCCTTCGGTTTATATAGACACCGGAGAGGGTTAGGGTTACACAAGGTCGGTTACAAAGGAGGAGATATCCATATTAGTATTGCCTAGCTTGCCTTCCACGCCAAGTAGAGTCCCATCCGGACACGAGACGAAGTCTTCAATCTTGTATTTTCATAGTCCAACAGTCCGGCCAAAGGATATAGTCCGGCTGTCCGGAGACCCCCTAATCCAGGACTCCCTTAGTAGCCCCTGAACCAGGCTTCAATGACGATGAGTCCGGCGCGCAGTATTGTCTTCGGCATTGCAAGGCGAGTTCCTTCTCCGAATACATCACGGAAGAATTTGAATAGGAGGATAGTGTCCGACCCTGCAAAATAAGTTCCACATTCCGTCGTAGAGAGAATAATATTTTCACAGATCTAATTTGCTGGCTTGTTTTGGCAGCATGACGTTATGTCATGGCCCGGTGATTATTCGAACCGTTTTTCTTCAACCAGCTCCACACATAACGCGAGGCGGTTTCTTGACACGTCTTGTTAAAGCAGAGATCGTGTTCCCCCAATTACGGGATTCTCATTAATGCGGTCGTGGGTAACCCAACCATATCTAGGACTCCTAGATTATAAGCAAGTCCCAAACGGCAAGGGAGAGGACGCTTGATATTCACCCTCTTTATAAAGGGACAAGGTTTTCGCTTTTTCCCTCTCATGCTTAATCGAACCCTTCCCCCGCCTCGAGTTCCAACACCCAAAGCCCAGGTTAGGTGCTCCGGATCTTCAATCATGTCCGGATCCATCCTTCAAGGCCGATGGATGCCCTCCTCCGTGATGGAAGAGGACATCAAGAAGTTGAGGGAGGCCAGATACCTGACCGCCGTGGTTTTGCTTCGGCTTCCTGCTCGAGGGCAGGTCGTCCCTACTCCCGAACCCAACGAGAACGTCATGTTCGTCTCCCACTTCCTCTGAGGCCTAGGCCTCACTCTGGATCCCTTCGTCAGGGGTTTGATGTTCTATTACGGGCTAGATTTCCACGATCTAGCTCCGGACTCCTTTCTCCACATCTCGACATTTATTGTCGTGTGTGAGGCCTTCCTCCGCATTACCCCTCACTTTGGCCTTTGGCTCAAGACCTTTGAAGTGAAGCCGAAGATGATCGAGGGGCAACATGCAGCGTGCGGAGGTGCATCAATAGGCAAGATGGCAGGAGCTCCATGGCCGAAAGGTTCTTTTCCAGAGGTGTACGAATTATGGCAACGGGAGTGGTTTTACGTCACAGCTCCCAGAAGTGCCAAGTGGGCGGCTTCCCCCGCTTTCCGCTCGCCCCCCCCCCACCACGACTAATGTCATGGATTAGCAGAGGTCTGAGCTGGGGTCCAGCCAAGGACGTGCCTATACTGCAAAGCCGCATTCGAGATCTCTTCGAGGGAGATTTTAATTTGGTCGTCGTAATGCAAGTTATGCTGGTTCGTCAAGTCCAGCCTTGCAAACGCCGGCCCCTTCACTTGTGGGAGTTCAACCCAGAAGGACCGCGTGCCATTCAAAGTTTCCTCGGCCTGACGTATGAGGAGATGTACAAGTCATTCTTCGGACCTCAAATAGAGTGTCCGGATGCTACTGAGGATGTAGGCCTGAGCAGTAACCGCGCCGCCGAACAAGTAAGAAATCCTCTAGCCGAACACACTGTCCTTTATTCATCATGAAGTTATTTATGAAAGATCGCTCTTTGACCAAGACTGGCTAACAAAGGCGAAGATGATTCGGTGTTCGGCCCCCCTCGCTGAGGGTTTAGAAAATCCGGTATTGGAAAAGATGCTCGAGCTCACACCTTGCCCGGAGCCCTCAAAGGAAGATACAATGGGGAATAATGTGGGCGGAAGCGGGCCCCCATCGCTGCCAGTTCCAACTGAGGGAATGAGCGTCTCCTTAAAGGAGGATAACGGGGGGAGGAAGAGGACTGCTTCCGAGGATCCGGAAGCCGAGGCCTCCAAACGAGAGAAGAAGTCTCCAATAGAGGGTCCTGCCTCGGGGGGTGCTCTTACCACACAAAGTCCACGGGGGGATCAGCCCTCCAACGAGTTGTAAGTGATCAAAAAATACTTTAATAGTGAAGGTATACTATCTTTCTTCTGAGAAAATAACCGCCGCATATATCTTGTAGTTCGGGTCTTAGCCCTTCTCAGCTGAGCTTGTCTTTGGGGGATCTTCTTTTGGAGATGATGGAGAGCGAAACGCCTCCCCCGGACTCCTCCGCTCAAGAAGCGGGCGACCCCGAAGTGTCGTCACGGAGGGCCTCTCCAGATCCGATGAGGCCAGAAGATAATCCCATAAACTCCCGAAGTCCTCAGCATCCGGCTCCCGAAGAGAGCAAACAAAAGAGTCCGGCACCGTCTGGTATGCGGTCAGACGTTCTGAGGGAGCTGTTAGGGCGAGCAGCCATCTCAGAAGAGCACCGTACACTGATGGTGCGGTGATGGAGAGAATTTCGTCCGCCGAAAGCGGATTACATGAAACCTTTATGAGTCTACTGACAGGCTTTGAGGTACGTGAAATAATATGTGATAGTACCGCACATGTTAGGTGTGCCCTGTGTAGATAGTAGCCCCTGAGACTCTGGTTGTCGTCGAGAACGGCGGCGAACAGAGGATCATAGTCCCATGCAATAACCAGACTGCCTTTATGTGCAGGTGGTGGAAGCTCCGCTGGCTAGCCGGACTAGTGAGTTTGCCGAATTAAAACGGCAACTGGATGCGGCAGACGCCGACATCGAGCTTGTTAATAAGCGGCTTGACGAATCACAGGGTAAGTAATGTTTTCTGGTAAATGTCACACAATAAGAGTAGCATGATGCCAGTATCTTTAATATGTTGTGACTGCAGACGGAGCTACCACCGTGGAGACCCTTCGGGCGGAACTCGCTCGAGCCAAGGAACAAGCGAGGGTTAGTAATGCGGCTGCTTTGAAGGAGGCCGAAGAGTTAAGAGCCGAGAAGGCTGCCCATTGAGAAAGCAAAGAAAAGATGTCCAAGATGGCCGTAGAATTAAAAGGCACTGGCGATCGTTGCCAGTTCCTTGAAGAAGAAAACCGAGTGAAGGCAGCGGACCTTGAGAAGGCCACTATGGCGACCAAAGACAGTCGCTCTTCTATGAGGGCGAAGGAGGAGCTACGCGAAGCTGGGGATATTGCGGCTGGGAAGCCCTTTCTGCTGCGGAGGAAGTTCGGAGATCCGTGGTATGCCCCTCTAGATCGGCTGTGGAGTTCGGCAGACGCATATATGGACTTGGCGGCGAGCGCTGTCGATGCGGTCGAATACTTCCAAGATCAATCAGATCGTGAAGTGGACAAGCTATTCAGGTCGCAATTCGACGTTCCAGAGCATCCGCTTCCCTTGACTGATCAGCTAACCGAATGGGCCGAACTTAATAGGTTGTCCGGACTCGCCATGAGGTCTATTGTAGATCATTTGTGGCCGGAGAAGCCGAAGCCAAACAGCTATTTTAGCTCAGTGCAGCAGTTCCTTGGTGCGGTGCCATGCATCAACATGATGAAGAAGTTGGCGTGCATAGAAGGCTCGCGGATGGCCTTTGCCCGTGTCAAGGCATACTGGGCGGAGATGGATGCTACCACTGTTGCGGCGCAAGGTTCAGCCATAGGCCAAGTAGCTGCCGAGCACTATTTTGAAGAGGTTCTTGAGGGTGCTCGTTTGATAGAGTCCCAGTGCTCGAAGAATATTATGTTTGAATGACATGTATTCCCATTGTAAACACAATGTTTTTATGAAATATAGTAAGGTTGTATTTATACTTTTGCTGGAAAGTAATATGATGCCTCATGTGCGGCCGTTTGTGTACATATGTATATAACCTAAAAGATTGCAGTCGTCGGCTTCAACCCCCACGCATATAATGCGGAGGTGCTTGCAAAAAACGCGTGTTCACACTTAACCCAACGTCTGGGTCCTATTAAGGAGGTGATAGCGCAGCAAACGAGGCAACCGGACTATAATGCTTTAACACTTTCACTTAGCCATAGGAGTTTGACAGTGGGGCTACTAGATAGCCCCTGGTGGCTCTGCACTCTCCCGATCTCGTGGTGCGTACATGCCTGGCTGGAAAACGGCCCTTCGTTAAGGCGGAGGAATTCTAACATTCCGATAGGTCATCGAGTGGTTGACCAGTCTCACGCTATATCATGACAGTCGGTTTTCGGCTTTCTCTACTGAGGTGCTCGTCCGGGTGAACCAGGGCACAATCGCAGTAGTTCTCCTGGTGCTGCCTTAGCCGATAAAGCGGAACGTAAGGCACCAAAACACAGGAGCCGGGCAAACCCAACATTTGACCAAAGACAATGATTTGGAGCTGATGCATATAAGGCCAAACTCGCGACACCGAACACTCCCTAAGGTATTCGGTCTTTATGGTATAAACCGGGCCTAAATAGTGCCCTTTGTAAGAAGCCCCTTGTGTCCAGGTACGTGCATTATTCTGACGTGGCCACATGCCAAGACGTCAGCATCCTTCCCAATTGTGCTGAGAATTCGGTGGATGTGTATCAACAAGAGACAGTAAAAAAGGTTTACGTAGGGTCTTAATCTAAAAAGAATCCTTGGAACGGGTCCCTGCTGCACGTCTGCTCCTGTGTCTCCGTTGTGCCGTATCCTGGACAGGTGTAGCACGATGATCATCTGTAAAAGAGAGGAACTTAGGTGAAAAAGTTGTCGTGCAAAAAGATAGTTTTTAAAGAAACCATGTATAACTAAAAATGAGTAGAAATTGCCGTTTGTCTGCGCGTGTTGAGCCCCTTGTATTTGTAATAGGGGTGTGGCCATCAATCCGGTACAAATTACATATAGTAGCGTCGGACTCGTCTAACCGCGTCCGTGGTCTTGACGACCTATCAAATGCTTTAGTTGGTGAGGCCGTTTTTAGTGTGCGGCTGCCAAGGCAGTCTCATTCTCTTCAGCGCACAAAGATCGCTTAATACTTCCGTTCACTGTAATGATGCCGCGTGGTCCGGGCATCTTGAGCGTCAGGGAAGCGTAATGTGGTATTGCATTAAAGCGAGCAAAAGCTTCGCGTCCAAGTAGTGCTTGATAGCCACTTTGGAATGGAGCGATATGGAAGGTTAAATGTTTGCTATGGAAGTTATCGGGGAAGCTGAATATAACCTTTAGTAGCAGGGAGCCCGTGCAATGAGCCCTTGGGCCTGGCGTTACTCCTTTAAAGGTGGTATTGCTATGGCAAATTTTCGTTGGGTCTATCCCCATTTCGCGGATTGTATCCTGGTATATCAGGATGAGACTGCTGCCACCGTCCATCAGGACTCGTGTGAAGTGGTATCCGTCAATTATTGGGTCTAATACCAGGGCAGCCCATCCTGCATGCCGGATACTTGTTGAGTAATCACGATGGTCCGAAGTGATCGGTTGAGACGACCAGTGGCAGGGCTCCGCGGTGATAGGCCCTTGGGCATATTTTTCTGGGAGTGTCGTTTTGTTTCTCCCCTTGATCACGTGTAACACGTTTACTGTTTTGACTTATGGTGGAAATTTCTTTTGTTCCTCAGTGTCTTGCTTGAGAGGCTCATCCTCGTCTTCGCTTGGTGCATCCTCCCCCTTGTGTACGGCGTTGAGCTTGCCAGACTGCTTGAAGACCCAACATTCTCTGTGAGTATGATTAGCGGGTTTACCAGGGGTGCCATGGATCTGACATATTTGGTCCAGAATTTTGTTTAGGCTAGACAGTTCGTCTCTGGCGCCTTTAGAGGGCGGCTTTTGCTGACCTGGCCGAGAGCTTTTGAATCCGGCGTTTACTATCGTGCTCTTCGTGCTATCTTCTTTATTCCGGCGTTTGTTATTGCTGTTGCGTCGTTATTTCCCGTTCCCATCTCTAACTTCAGATGTACTAGGGTCGCTGGTGCTGCATCTGGCTAGCCAGCTGTCCTCACCCGCGCAAAAGCGGGTCATGAGGCTTGTTAATGCTGCCATTGTTCTCGGCTTTTCTTGGCCGAGGTGTCTGGCAAGCCATTCATCACGGACGCTATGCTTAAAAGCTGCCAAGGCTTCGGCGTCCGGACAGTCGACAATTTGGTTCTTTTTAGTAAGAAACATGTTCCAAAGTTTTCGGGCTGACTCTCCGGGCTGTTGAGTTATATGACTCAAATCGTCCGCGTCCGGAGGCCGGACATAAGTCCCTTGAAAATTTGCCCGAAAAGCGTCTTCGAGCTCTTCCCAGCTTCCAATGGAGTTTTTGGGGAGGCTTTTAAGCCAGTGACGAGCTGGCCCTTTGAGCTTGAGGGGTAAGTACTTGATGGCGTGGAGATCATCTCCTCGAGCCATATGGATATGGAGGATATAATCCTCAATCCAGACCCCAGGGTCTGTTGTTCAGTCGTATGCCTCTATGTTTACGGGTTTGAATCCCTCTGGAAATTCATGGTCCAGCACCTCGTCGGTGAAACATAGGGGGTGTGCGGCACCCCTGTATCTGGGTATACCGCGTTGTTCGGATGTTTGTTGTGTTACATCGTATGCTGGGGCACGCTTGCGTGGTCCATAGATGGATCTGGTTGCGCCGTCCTTTTGGTGCGAGCCCTCGCATGGATCGCGTATTGGCTTGTGGGTGGCATCGTTTGCCGCTCTATGTTGGCCGTGAGGTCGTCTATCCGGCCATGTGACTGTTTTTATTTTTGGTTGTGGGGGGTCTGAGGCCTCCTCATCGAATTCGGGTAGCAACTTCCTCTTTGGGTAGCTCTTGGTGGGGCAATTGTCGCCGTACTCCGCTGATGTGTTGAGTACTTTGCTCCATCTGATTTGGAGTGTGTCCTGCGCAGCCTTGAGCCTTTGCTTCTACTTTTTCAGACTCCTCGCGGTGGCAAAAAGCCTTTGACGGGCATTCTGCTGCTCCGGGTGCCTGTCCGGCGTTATGTCGTCCGGACTATTATCTTCGACAAAATTGGTTTGTTCGGTTTGATTCTCCGTATTGCCGTGGTCCGGCAGTGATTCGCCCCGCTCCAATGCTGGGTCTGTATGATCGTTATTTCTGCCGAGGCTAGATTTGGGGCGGTGCTTGCGCCCCCGCTTTGACTGCTTCTCGAGGGAACAAGCCTTCAGTGTGTCCTTTCGTTCCTCGTCGTCGTCTTGGTTTGGTGTGTCCACCATGTATACGTCATATGATGAGGTGGACGTCCAGCGCCCTGTGGGCGGTGGTTCCTCTTCGCCTCCCACATCGTCGTCCATACCGTCGATGTCTTCGGAGTCAAAGTCGAGCATGTTGGTTGAGTCATCGACAGTGGCTACGAAGTGGGTGGTGGGTGGGCGCCGAATTTCTTCGTCGTCCGCATCCCAATCCTGTTGGCCATAGTCCGGCCAGGGCTCGCCTGACAAAGAGAGAGACTTTTGTGAATTTAGGATGTCGCCGAAGGGCGAGTGCTGAAAGATATATGCGGCGGTGAATTCCATGATCGGTGCCCAATCGGATTTGATTGGCAGGGGCACGGGCGGTTCGGAGTCAGAAAAAGAGTCCAGCACCTTGGAGTCACGGGCTGCGCAGAGTGTTATGCTGGTATTCGGCTCGACCGCCGTTGAGACTGCAGACCCTGAGGCGGTGTCTAACCACCCGTCCTCGATTGGTGCAGTTCGCTCCGAGCTAAGGGTCAGAGCTGATGCGGGCGCGGCCTCTGGGGTACTGTTCGGCAGCAGAGCTAGGTCATACCCATCGCGACAGTGCGGCGCGCCCGGCTTTGGCTCGAATCCGTCGAAGATCGAGTCTCCGGGGATGTCGGCCGTGTAGTTCAAACTTCCAAATCTGACCTGACGGCCAGGGACGTAGCTTTCAATCTGCTCCAGAAGGCCAAGCGAATTAGCCTGCAGTGCAAAGCCGCCGAATACGAAGATCTATCTGGGGAGAAAAGTCTCACCCTGGACCGCATCGCTATCGAGGATAGTAGGAGCCATCAGCCCTAACGGCGACGACACAAAGGAACTCTCAATGAAAGCACCAATGTCGGTGTCAAAACCAGTGGATCTCGGGTACGGGGTCCCGAACTGTGCGTCTAGGCCAGATGGTAACAGGAGGCGGGGGACACGATGTTTTACCCAGGTTCGGGCCCTCTTGATGGAGGTAAAACCCTACGTCCTGCTTGATTAATATTGATGATATGGGTAGTACAAGAGTAGATCTACCACGAGATCAGAGAGGCTAAACCCTGGAAGCTAGCCAATGGTATGATTGTATGTTGTGATTGTTGTCCTACGGACTAAAACCCTTCGGTTTATATAGACACCGGAGAGGGTTAGGGTTACACAAGGTCGGTTACAAAGGAGGAGATATCCATATTTGTATTGATTAGCTTGCCTTCCACGCCAAGTAGAGTCCCATCCGGACATGAGACGAAGTCTTCAATCTTGTATCTTCATAGTCCAACAGTCCGGCCAAAGGATATAGTCCGGCTGTCCGGAGACCCCCTAATCCAGGACTCCCTTAGTGGGTTTATGGTACCAGCGAAAATTGGGGGTACTAGAGAAGCTAGCAATTGTGTAAGGGTGAGGGTGCGTATAATCCTTGGACTCAACATTAGTCATAAAGAACTCACATGCTTATTGCAAAAATTTATTAGTTATCGAAACAAAGTACTACGCGCATGCTCCTGGGGGGATAGATTGGTAGGAAAAGACCATCGCTCGTCCCCGATCGCCACTCATAAGGAAGGCAATCAATAAATAAATCATGCTCTGACTTCATCACATAACGGTTCACCATACATGCATGCTACGGGAATCACAAACTTCAACACAAGTATTTCTCAAATTCACATCTACTCAACTAGCATGACTCTAATATCACCATCTCCATATCTCAAAACAATCATCAAGTATCAAACTTCTCTTAGTATTCAATGCACTTGTATGAAAGTTTTTATTATGCCTAAAAGCAAATTGCTATGTTGTTCTAAAGGACTCTCAAAATAATATAAGTGAAGCATGAGAGATCAATTATTTCTATTAAATAGAACCACGACCGTGCTCTAAGAGATATAAGTGAAGCACTAGAGCAAAAGCTATATAACTCAAAAGATATAAGTGAAGCACATAGAGTATTCTAATAAATTGCAATTCATGTGTGTCTCTCTCGAAAGGTGTGTACAGCAAGGATGATTGTGGTAAACTAAAAGGCAAAGACTCAAATCATACAAGATGCTCCAAGCAAAACACATATCATGTAGCGAATAAAACTATAGCTCCAAGTAAAGTTACCGATGAACAAAGACTAAAGAGGGGATGCCTTCGGGGGCATCCCCAAGATTAGGCTTTTTGGTGTCCTTGTATTTTACCTTGGGGTGCCATGGGCATCCCCAAGCTTAGGCTCTTGCCACTCCTTGTTCCATAATCCATCAAATCTTCACCCAAAACTTGAAAACTTCACAACACAAAACTTAACAAGAAAATCTCGTGAGCTCCGTTAGCAAAAGAAAACAAAATAACACTTCAAGGTACTGTAATGAACTCATTCTTTATTTATATATGTGTTAAACCTACTGTATCCCAACTTCTCTATGGTTTATAAACTCTTTTACTAGCCATAGATTCATCAAAATAAGCAAACAACACACGAAAAATAGAATCTGTCAAAAACAGAACAGTCCGTAGTAATATGTAACTAACGCAAACTTATGGAACCCAAAAGATTCTAAAATAAATTTCTGGACGTGAGTAATTTATCTATTAATCATCTGCAAAAACAATTAACTAAATATAACTCTCCAATAAAAAATGGCAGCAATTCTCGTGAGTGCTAAAGTTTCTGTTTTTTACAGAAAGATCAAAAAGACTTTCCCCAAGTCTTCCCAACAGTTCTACTTGGAACGAACAGTAATTAAACACAAAAAACACAACCAAAACAGAGGCTATATAAATTATTTATTACTAAACAGGAGCAAAAAGCAAGGAATAAAAATAAAATTGGGTTGCCTCCCAACAAGCGCTATCGTTTAACGCCCCTAGCTAGGCATAAAAGCGAAGATAGATCTAGGTATTGCCATGATAATGATAAGATAAATCGCGAAATCTCATCTCATACCCTGTACGTTCAGCAGCACGCTTCCTTTGTGGCAAGCAAAAATAATCAAAAGGGCTATATTTAATGGGACAAAAGTCCCCAAGATCAAGCTCAGGAGGTATTGGTTCCTCCTTTGGCCCCTCATGTTGCACAATCAATTCATCATTATAAGCATTCTTTTGGCAGAAAGTCATGAGCCTTTGTTCAAGGGAAAAACCTAGTTAATTGTTCTGGATGGCAAAATTATCATTAAGTTCAGAGATCCTATTAACAAGAGCATCGGTTGGAACCTTTTTTCTAAGGTTTTCATTAAAAGCAACATGATCTAAAGATCGTAAACGTATAATATCTTCTTGATAGAAAAGAATTGCTTCTATGGGAGGACGGTCGGCATCCACCCTATAATGCACAAAAATTTCATTGGCCTCTTTTATTATAAATCTGAACTCATGAGCTAAAAAGATGGTCGCTGCTCGCTTAACAGAAGAATGCTCAATATTAGAAAATTCTAGGAAAATCCTTTGTATGGAAGGATGCATATGTAAAAATTGTCTCTCGAGTTCAACTATGAGCAAGGACATAGCATCTGCGATACTACTAGTTTTATGAAGGATAGATCCACTCATAGTGGGCAAAGCACCGGCACAAGTAAAGAAATCCTGAATAACTCCCTTCCCAATAATATTACCGCTACCAATATGAAACTTTTTAGTGTGCAAAATAATAGGATTTTTAAGAGGATCATAAATAGCATCAAAGTTTTCCATATTATTATCCTTAGCAACGATAACCTCCCCAGTTTCAGACATGATGGCAAAAAATTGCAAAAAGAACGAGCACACAGAAGGCAAGAAGGAAAAGGAGGCGAACGGAAAAGAGAGGGTGAATAAAACGGCAAGGGTGAAATGGGGGCGAGGAAAACAAGAGGCAAATGGCAAATAATATAATGCGAAGGATAAGAGTTGTGATGGGTACTTGGTATGTATTGACTTGGCGTAGATCTCCCCGGCAATGGTGCCAGAAATCGCTCGTTGCCGGGAGATCGAATCTTGACTTGACTTGGTGTAAGCCTCCCCGGCAACGGCGCCAGAAATCCTTCTTGCTACCTCTTGAGCACTATGTTGGTTTTCCCTTGAAGAGAAAAGGGTGGTGCAGTAAAGCAGCATAAGTATTTCCCTCAATTTTTGAGAACCAAGGTATCAATCCAGTAGGATACCACGCGCGAGTCACCTCGTACCTACACAAACAAATAAGAACCTCGCAACCAACGCGATAAAGGGGTTGTCAATCCCTTCACTGCCACTTGCAAGAGTGAGATCTGATAGAGATAATAATAATAAGATAAATATTGTTGGTATTTTTATGATATAGATTGAAAGTAAAGATTGCAAAATAAAATAGATTGGAAAATTGTATGATGGAGAATAGACCCGGGGGCCATAGGTTTCACTAGTGGCTTCTCTCAAGATAGCATAAGTATTACGGTGGGTGAACAAATTACTGTCGAGCAATTGATAGAAAAGCAAATAATTATGAGAATATCTAGGTATGATCATGTATCTAGGCATCACGTCCGTGACAAGTAGATCGACTCCTGCCTGCATGTACTACTATTACTCCACACATCGACCGCTATACAGCATGCATCTAGAGTATTAAGTTCATAAGAACACAGCAACGCCTTAAGCAAGATGACATGATGTAGAGGGATAAACTCATGCAATATGATGTAAACCCCATCTTTTTATCCTCGGTGGCAACAATACAATACGTGTCGTTTCCCTTTCTGTCACTGGGATCGAGCACCGCAAGATTGAACCCAAAGCTAAGCACTTCTTCCATTGCAAGAAAGATCAATCTAGTAAGCCAAACCAAACTGATAATTCGAAGAGACTTGCAAAGATAAACTAATCATACATAAAATAATTCAGAGAAGATTCAAATATTGTTCATAGATAGACTTGATCATAAACCCACAATTCATCGGATCTCGACAAACACACCGCAAAAGAAGATTACATTGAATAGATCTCCAAGAGAATCGAGGAGAACTTTGTATTGAGATCCAAAGAGAGAGAAGAAGCCATCTAGCTACTAGCTATGGACCCAAAGGTCTAAAGTAAACTACTCACACATCATCAGAGAGGCCATGGAGTTGATGTAGAGGCCCTCCGTGATCAATGCCCCCTTCGGCGGAGCTCCGGAAAAGGCCCCAAGATGGGATCTCTTGGGTATAGAAGGTTGTGGCGGTGGAAATAGGGTTTTGTGGTGCTCTTGGATATTTGTGGGGTACGTGGATATATATAGGAGGAAGAAGTACGTCGGTGGAGCAACGCGGGGCCCACGAGGGTGGAGGGCGCGCCCAGGGGGTGGGCGTGCCCTCCTGCCTCGTGGTTTCTTGACGTCCACTCCAAGTCTCCTGGAGCACGTTTGTTCCAAAAACAATGCTCCCGAAGGTTTCATTCCGTTTGGACTCCGTTTGATATTCCTTTTCGGCAAAACACTAAAATAGGCAAAAAAAACTAGCAATTTGAGCTGGGCCTCCGGCTAATAGGTTAGTCCCAAAAATAATATAAAAGTGTAAAAATAAGCCCACTAACATCCAAAAGAGATAATATAATAGCATGGAGCAATCAAAAATTATAGATACGTTGGAGATGTATCAGACGTCATCGAGCCGCACGTGTGCTAAAGTCGAAGGTGCCGTCCGTTCGGCACTAGATCGGTTGGATCGTGATCGGATCGCGAAGAGTGCGACTACATCAACAACATTGTTAAACGCTTCCGCTTACGGTCTACAAGGGTACGTAGACACACTTTCCCCTCTTGTTGCTATGCATCTCCATGGATATATCTTGTATGTGCGTAGATTTTTTTTTGTTTTCCATGCAACGTTTCCCAGCGGAGTTCTCATACAACAACAGCTACCAAGCTAGCTTGAAGATGGCCCCTTTTGAAGCATTGTACGGAAGGAGGTGCGAAACACCATTGATGTGGGATGATGTCGGAGACCGTAAATTGTTTGAACCAGATTTAATTAGTGATTCAGAGGAGAAGGTCAAGTTGGTCAGGGACAGACTCAAGATAACCCAGTCCAGGCAAAAGAGTTATGTCGATACTAAATGCAAGGAGGTAACCTATAAAGTCGGTGACAGAGCATATCTTTGTGTGTCGCCACTTCGAGGAGTTAAATGATTTGGATTCAAAGGAAAGTTAGCACCACGGTTTGTGGGGCCATATAGGTTCTTGGAACACATGGGTGAAGTTGCCTACAAGTTGGAATTACCCGAAGGATTGTCGAGAGTTCATGATGTGTTTCACGTTCCCCAGTTGAAGAAGTGCCATGCAGAGATGGCCGATATTCCTCTGAAAGATACAATGCCCCTAGAGGCAATTCAGTTGGAGAGTGACTGACCTATGAGGATAAACCCATGAAGATTATCGAGTTTGCCAACCAAGTTACCCGCAGCAACGTCATCAAGTTTTCCAAGGTTCAGTGGAGTCACCATACCGAGGAGGAAGCCACCTGGGAACGAGCGGAAGACCTCCGACAGGACTACCCACACCTTTTTGCTAGTCAATCAAATCTCAAGCGCAAGATTCATCTTAAGGGGGGTAGGTTTGTAACATCCCAATTTTCAATTTGGATGTTTATAAATAGATCATTCAAATGCATCCATGATTTGTGCATTTTTGCCCCATTTATTTTATTTGAGTTTTGATCCAAGGAAATTTGAGCAACTCAAGGACCAAAAGAGAGAGTTGGAAGTTTCCCTAAAACCCACTTCTGAAATTTCTAAATTTGGAAATTAGATCAAACTTGGTTCCACCAAACATTTATTTCCATTATTCCAAAAATAAAATAAAGAGAGGAGATAAAAGGACTTCTTCAAAAAAGGAAATATTGGCAATTGATTTGGAATCAAAATATATTTGTTGGGTTTTATTTGCAATTTATTTTATTAGTTTAGAAAAAATGTTTATTTATATAAATGTGCATTTTAGGCCAGATAAAAGTTCACAAGGTCATATATAGGACCATATATTTATGTGAATTTGTCTGGAATTTTTAGAATTTTTTTGAGTGTGTTTTTCTGCGTTTCAGTTTTACTGAAAAAAACATTTTTATAAAAAAAAGAGGAGGCCACAGCCCAGCAGCGAGGCCACAGCCAAGCCAGCGCAGGCAGCGAGGCCAGCCGCGCCGCTGCCCACGCTCGCGCAGCCCCACGTGCTCCAAAAAAAGAAGAACGAGGCCAACGCCCCATGCTTGATCCCCTCGCCGCCTGACCCCTCTCTCTCTCTTTGACGTGTCTCTCTCTGGCGCCTGGACCCCACTTTTCTTCTTCCTCCCCACGAACACGAACAGAGAAACATATGCGTAAATGCTCCTCATGCCCCTCCGTTTGAAATTCCTGGAAATCTTATCTCCAGCCGACCTCACGTCCAAGGAAGTTGTCTGATTCGTCTCCAATGTATCTATAATTTATGAAGTATTCATGCCGATCTACTATCATTCTTGGATGTTTTACAATCATTTTATAGCAACTTTATATCATTTTTTGGACTAACCTATTGACCCAGTGCCCAGTGCCAGTTGCTGTTTTCTGCTTATTTTTTACATCGCAGGAAATCAATATCAAACGGAGTCCAAACACCATGAAACTTTTTGTGGATTTTTAATGGACCAGAAGACCACCAATGGGCCAGAGCAGCACCTAGGGGGTGCCCTGAGGGGGGCACAACCCACCAGGGCGCGCCCAGGTGGGTTGTGCCCACCTCGGTGGCCTCCCGCACCCCCTCTTTACCCTATAAATTCCCAAATATTCCAAAAACCCTCGGGGTTAACCTAGATTAGAAGTTCCTCTGATGCAGGCCTCTGTATCCACCAAAAACCAATCTATACCCCGTTCAGGCACCCTGCCGGAGGGGGGGATCATCACCAATGGCCATCTTCATCATCCCGGCGGCCACCACAATGAGGAGGGAGTAGTCCACCCTCGGGACTGAGGGCTTGTACCAGTATTTATGTGTTTAATCTCTCTCTCTCTCTCGTGTTCTTGAGATGTCACGATCTTGATATATCGCGGGCTTTGTTAATATAGTCATATCATATGGTGTTTTCCCTTCTCTATCTTGTTGTCATGAATTGAGTTTTTCCCTTTGAGATTTCGTTGTTATCGGATTGAATACTTTTATGGATTTGAGAACACTTGATATATGTCTTGCAACTGAATACTCGTGGTGTAACATCCTTAATTTTCAATTTGGAATGTTATACATAGATCATCCATACATATCATATTTTATTGCATTTCATTTTGCGATCCTCGAAATCCTAAGCAACTCAAGGACCCTCGGAGAGAGTTGGGGATTTCCCTGTTTTCGTATTTGGGTTTTACAAAATATCAAACGAGGATTTTTAGTTTTAATTATTTCTCTCGCCGAAAATATTTCATATTAAAATATATGAGAGGAGATAATATGACTTCTCCAAAATAAATGAAAAATTGGAGGGAAAATATTAAAATCAAATATTTGTTTCTATTCGGAGTTTATTGCTATTTTATTTGAATTAGAAAAAAATTGCACGTTTTTCAAAGTTGCATTTTAATGCCAAGAAAATGTTCATCTTGTTTTAAATATTTTATTTAGACGATGAAAATTTATTTTGGCATTTTAGATTTTTATTTTATATTCTAGGATTTTTTTTAGTTTCGGCGGAATTATTTAAAAAACGCGCAGGGGCCAACTGGGTCGAAGCCCAGCCGCCGGCCCGCTCCCCGCGCCGCCGTCTCCGAGCAGGAGACCGCGCACCGCGCCGCCGCCTGACCGGAGTCTGGCCGGGACTCCTCCCGCGCCTTGCCCCCTCCTCCAAGCCGCGCTGCCCCGCCCCCTCCTTATAAGCCGCCACCCCCGCCCCCCTTGGAGCCCCGAGCCATCCGCCGCCGCACCCCGCCGCCTTGCTGTCGTGCCGCCGCCGCCGCTTGCCCTCGTCGTCGCCGCCTCGCGTTGCCCCGCCGCTCGCTGGAGCCGCCCGCCATGCCGGACCTCGCTGGAAGTAGAACCGTTCGGTTTTTTTTAAAACCCGGTTCGATTTTTTTAGAAACCCTAGTTTTTTTGATAGATCGGTTCACCGGTTTTTCGCGGTTTAGTTACTTTGCGGATGTTCGTCCGTACGTTCGTTTTAACGAACGGAGTTCACTCGTTAGTAACAGACAATGAACGCTCGTTCGTTAGCCTGCTCGTCAGTTTTCTTTTTCTCGGATTTTTTGGCGATTATTTTCAATCGCGATTTCTGATCCGCTTTTCGTTTTAGTTTATCTTTTCGCTCGTTTGTCGGAATCAGGCGATTCAAGCGCCTAGATCTTCGTCTCGAAACCCTCTTTCTGTTTAACCAACTTGAACAAGCTTTTGCTACTGTAAAATTTGACCTTAGTCCAGATTAGTAAACAGATCTTGTTTCTTTCCACTACAAGAAATATGTCAACTAGTGACCTTCTGTCAGTGACCCTCAAAGAAATGGTCATAGATCTATGACCATTTCAGACCAATTGGTCAAAAGCTGTTCGGGGGGCTCCAAACCCTAAACCATTGCGACCATTTTGGTCATAAAGGTCGTAATTTCCTTACATGAAATGGTCATAAAGAAAACAACGCTAGTCCGCTGCCTTATTTCTAGTTGTTAACAACCAATATAGATGGTCATAGCCTTGTAAATTGTGGTGGGTTGCTATGACTAGACGCCACCTCATCAGTTTTGCCTATGTGTCTTGTCCATGTGGCAGTTTTTGCCCTAGGTTGTGAAGCAACCTATATTTCTGTCATTCCCAAAATTCCCAAAAAAAATCTCATAAATTCTTTGGGTCATATCTTCATCAAGTATGTAAAAACCTTCCTTGCCTAGTTCAAAAATATTCATTTTCCTATTCTGTTCAGAACAACAGTTTGTGAAGGACGTACCACTTTGGCATGTCCAAATACTATCCATTTTCTACAGTGCTTTCCTATGCCCAAATAACCATCCTCCACCAAATGCCAGCTCAATCCATTCATTATTTTGAGCCAAGCTTCAACATTCGTAGTTATGTCCAGTGTGGTAGTTTGCAAAGCAAGTACCACCTAGGCTCCTCCTTTTGAGCTGAAAATTTGTGAAGACGGTCTTCTTAGTAACTGATCATTCTCAGCCAAAACTCACGCCCATTAGCCATGTACATTTCCCGTACCGCTAATCAAACACTTGGCTGCTAATTCATGTTTGAGCATCGATCGGTCTCCTCGTGAGAATCTTATGTTGTAATTTTCTTCCTAGCACCTACCTGGAGAGTGCCCAACCCACTAGACATGCCTAGGCTGCCCAGAACACATGGCAACGCCACGGTCACGCGGTGACCAGGCGGCGGGCATGCGAGTTTACGCGCTCTAGAGTTGGGGGCCTCGGCCACCGCCCAAACCTCGACGTATCGCCACCAAACCATGTATTTATGATTAAATAGGTACTTATGTAACTATAAATAATTTTTGGAAAAATAAATAATAAACTATGAGGCAACTGCAGTTCAAATTTGACCCGCTTCCTCCTAAATCGGCGGGAATTTGTCTTTTTCACCAGAGGTGGATCAAAATTTTGACACCCAGCCATTTTGTCAATTGTGCATTAAATATGGCCTAGTATTTTAGAAAATTGATTTGGTCCAATTTTGCAACAAATATATGGTAGGTTCTTCACAAAAAAACTCATTTCGGGCACTCGGAAAATGGAAAATGTATTTTCCGTGCAAAGAAAATGAAAACTCCCTTGGGCAACATTGTTTGGAATTCCAAGATGCACCCTTGTGCACAATATGACATCATTTGAACAAACTATGCCAAGAATGTGGCCATAAGATTGATTATTTGGCTTGAAAGCCATGAATCTTCATGCATGAAGCTCATTTCTGAGAACACTTTTTTAAAATAATTGTTGTATTACAAGTTTATTATTTTTCCTGGGAACTTGGCCACATATAATGACACAATGCGAAGGTTTCCCAATTTTTTGATTTTTTTGATTTTTTTATGCCTGTTTCAAAATGCGGTCAAGACGGCGGGAATGACCGTTCCTAGCTAGTGGTTGAATCTTGGAATTTTTTGGTGTTTCTCTGATTAAATAGATACTTATATACCTATAAATTATTTTTGGAAAAAATAAAGAGCAAACTACGAGGCATCTACAGTTCAAATTTGACCCGCTTCCACCTGAATCGGTGGGAATTTTTCTTTTTCACCAGAGGTGGATAAAACTTTTTACACCCAACCATTTGGTCAATTGTGCATTAAATATGGCCTAGTATTCTAGAAAAATGATTTGGTCCAATTTTTCAACAATTATTTGGAAGGTCCTTCACAAAAAAAACCTCCTTTTGGGCACTCGAAAAATGGAAAATGGTTCTTTCGTCCAAAGAAAAAGAAAACTTCCTAAGGCAACATTGTTTGCCATTCCAATATGCACCCTTGTGCACAATATGAGATCATTTGAACAAACTATGCCATGAATGTGGCCATAAGATTGATCATTTGGCTTGAAAGCCATTGATCTCCACACGTGATAGCTCGTTTCTGAGAACACTTTTTTTAAAATAATTGCAGTATTACAAGTTTATTGTTTTTCCTGGAAACTTGGCCACATATAATGACACAATGCAAAGGTTTCCCAATTTTTTGATTCTTTTTTTAATTTTTTATGCCTGTTTCAAAATGCGGTCAAAACGGCGGGAATGACCGTTCCTAGCTAATGGTTGAATCTTGGAATTTTTTTTGTGTTTCTCTAATTAAATAGATACTTATGTACCTATAAATGATTTTTGGAAAAAATAAAGAGCAAACTACGAGGTAGCTACAGTTCAAATTTGACCCGCTTCTACCTGAATCGGCGGGAATTTTTCTTTTTCACCAGAGGTGGATAAAAACTTTTTAAACCCAACCATTTGGTCAATTGTGCATTAAATATGGCCTAGTATTTTAGAAAAATGATCTGGTCTAATTTTGCAACAATTATTTGGGAGGTCCTTCACACAAAAAACCTCCTTTTGGGCACTCGAAAAATGGAAAATGGTTCTTTCGTCCAAAGAAAAAGAAAACTTCCTTAGACAACATTGTTTGTCATTCCAATATGCACCCTTGTGCACAATATGAGATCATTTGAACAAACTATGCCGTGAATGTGGCCATAAGATTGATCATTTGGCTTGAAAGCCATTGATCTCCACACGTGATAGCTCGTTCTAGGAACACTTTTTTAAAATAATTGCCGTATTACAAGTTTATTATTTTTCCTGGGAACTTGGCCACATATAATGACACAATGCGAAGGTTTCCCAATTTTTTGATTTTTTTTGAATTTTGTATGCCCGTTTCAAAATGCGGTCAAAACGGCGGGAATGACCGTTCCTAGCTAGTGGTTGAATCTTGGAATTTTTTTGGTGTTTCTCTGATTAAATAGATACTTATGTACCTAGAAATGATTTTTGGAAAAAATAAAGAGCAAACTACAAGGCAGCTACAGTTCAAATTTGACCCGCTTCCAGCTGAATTGGCGGAAATTTGTCTTTTTCATGAGAGGTGGATCAAAACTTTTAAAACCCAACCATTTTGTCAATTGTGCATTAAATATGTCCTAGTATTTTATAAAATTGATTTGGTCCAATTTTGCAACAATTATTTGGGAGGTCCTTCACAAAAAACCTCCTTTTGGGCACTCGACAAAATGGAAAATGGTTTTTTCGTCCAAAGAAAATGAAAACTTCCTTAGGCAACATTGTTTGCCATTCCAATATGCACCCTTGTGCACAATATGAGATCATTTGAAAAAACTATGCCATGAATGTGGCCATAAGATTGATCATTTGGCTTGAAAGCCATTGATCTCCACACGTGATAGCTCGTTTCTGAGAACACTTTTTTTAAAATAATTGCAGTATTACAAGTTTATTGTTTTTCCTGGGAACTTGGCCACATATAATGACACAATGCAAAGGTTTCCCAATTTTTTGATTCTTTTTTTAATTTTTTATGCCTGTTTCAAAATGCGGTCAAAACGGCGGGAATGACCGTTCCTAGCTAATGGTTGAATCTTGGAATTTTTTTTGTGTTTCTCTAATTAAATAGATACTTATGTACCTATAAATGATTTTTGGAAAAAATAAAGAGCAAACTACGAGGTAGCTACAGTTCAAATTTGACCCGCTTCTACCTGAATCGGCGGGAATTTTTCTTTTTCACCAGAGGTGGATAAAAACTTTTTAAACCCAACCATTTGGTCAATTGTGCATTAAATATGGCCTAGTATTTTAGAAAAATGATCTGGTCCAATTTTGCAACAATTATTTGGGAGGTCCTTCACACAAAAAACCTCCTTTTGGGCACTCGAAAAATGGAAAACGGTTCTTTCGTCCAAAGAAAAAGAAAACTTCCTTAGACAACATTGTTTGTCATTCCAATATGCACCCTTGTGCACAATATGAGATCATTTGAACAAACTATGCCGTGAATGTGGCCATAAGATTGATCATTTGGCTTGAAAGCCATTGATCTCCACACGTGATAGCTCGTTCTAGGAACACTTTTTTAAAATAATTGTCGTATTACAAGTTTATTATTTTTCCTGGGAACTTGGCCACATATAATGACACAATGCGAAGGTTTCCCAATTTTTTGATTTTTTTTGAATTTTGTATGCCCGTTTCAAAATGCGGTCAAAACGGCGGGAATGACCGTTCCTAGCTAGTGGTTGAATCTTGGAATTTTTTTGGTGTTTCTCTGATTAAATAGATACTTATGTACCTAGAAATGATTTTTGGAAAAAATAAAGAGCAAACTACAAGGCAGCTACAGTTCAAATTTGACCCGCTTCCAGCTGAATCGGCGGAAATTTGTCTTTTTCATGAGAGGTGGATCAAAACTTTTAAAACCCAACCATTTTGTCAATTGTGCATTAAATATGTCCTAGTATTTTATAAAATTGATTTGGTCCAATTTTGCAACAATTATTTGGGAGGTCCTTCATAAAAAACCTCCTTTTGGGCACTCGACAAAATGGAAAATGGTTTTTTTGTCCAAAGAAAATGAAAACTTCCTTAGGCAACATTGTTTGCCATTCCAATATGCACCCTTGTGCACAATATGAGATCATTTGAACAAACTATGCCATGAATGTGGCCATAAGATTGATCATTTGGCTTGAAAGCCATCGATCTCCACACGTGATAGCTTGTTTCTGGGAACACTTTTTTAAAGTAATTGCCGTATTACAAGTTTATTATTTTTCCTGGGAACTTGGCCACATATAATGACACAATGCGAAGGTTTCCCAATTTTTTGATTTTTTTTGAATTTCTTATGCCCGTTTCAAAATGCGGTCAAAACGGCGGGAATGACCGTTCCTAGCTAGTGGTTTAATCTTGGAATTTTTTTGGTGTTTCACTGATTAAATAGATACTTATGTACCTAGAAATGATTTTTGGAAAAAATAAAGAGCAAACTACAATGCAGCTACAGTTCAAATTTGACCCGCTGCTAGCTGAATCGGCGGAAATTTGTCTTTTTCACGAGAGGTGGATCAAAACTTTTAAAACCCAACCATTTTGTCAATTGTGCATTAAATATGTCCTAGTATTTTATAAAATTGATTTGGTCCAATTTTGCAACAATTATTTGGGAGGTCCTTCACAAAAAAACCTCCTTTTGGGCACTCGACAAAATGGAAAATGGTTTTTTCGTCCAAAGAAAATGAAAACTTCCTTAGGCAACATTGTTTGCCATTCCAATATGCACCCTTGTGCACAATATGAGATAATTTGAACAAACTATGCCATGACTGTGGCCATAAGATTGATCATTTGGCTTGAAAGCCATTGATCTCCACACGTGACAGCTCGTTTCTGAGAACACTTTTTAAAAATAATTTCTGTATTACAAGTTTATTATTTTTCCTGGCAACTTGGTCACATATAATGACACAATGCGAAGGTTTTCCAATTTTTTGATTTTTTTTGAATTTTTTATGCCCGTTTCAAAATACGGTCAAAACGGCGGGAATGACCATTCCTAGCTAGTGGTTGAATCTTGGAAAAAGTTTGATGTTTCTCTAATTAAATAGATACTTATGTAGCTAGAAATGATTTTTGGAAAAAATAAAAAGCAAACTATGAGGCAGCCACAGTTCAAATTTGACCCGCTTCCAACTGAATCGGCGGAAATTTGTCTTTTTCACGAGAGGTGGATATAAACTTTTGACACCCAACCATTTGGTCAATTGTGCATTAAATATGGCCTACTATTTTATAAAAATGATGTGGTCCAATTTTGCAAAAAATATATGGTAGGTCCTTCACAAAAAAACTTATTTGGGGCACTCGAAAAATGGAAAATTGATTTTTCGTGCAAAGAAAATAAAAACTCTCTTTGTCAATATTGTTTGCCAATCCAAAATGCAAACTTTGTGCAAAATATGGTATCATTTGAAAAATATTTGGTTGATCCTTTAAAAATACTCATTTTAAGGACTCAAAAAATGAAAAAGGAAGTTTTCATGAATTTTTTTATCTTTAATCTAATTGATTTCGACCAATTTAGATGGTCATAAAATCTTCAAATTGCTTGCTGCATTTTGATTGGTCTAGGAGCCTATCACGCGGATCATGTATCAGAACCGTCGGATGCTCCGGAATCCAACGGTAGCCCTCACCCCTCACCCTCTCACCCATGCCCCCACTCTCCACCGTACCCGCAGACCCCACGCACCCACTCACCACCGTTCCAAACCCCACGCACGCACTCACCATCGTTCCAATCCCGCACCCGCTCACTGAAACCCTAGCCGCCGCCCCTTCCCCCTCCCCTCCACCAAGATCGCACCAACCACCCCGATGGCCGCCGCCGCACTCCCGTCACCACACCTCGCCGTCGGCCTCACTCCCCCCTCTTCTCTGCCCCACCCCACTCCCTCCACCTACCGCGTCCACAGAGCCAGAACCCCTCGTGCCCCGTGGCTCCTCGTCGTCCTCATCTCCCCCGACTCCCTCGCTCTCCTCCCCTCCCCCCTGCAGCAGTCCCACGCGCCCATGCGCATCTACCTCCACCCGTTGAGCAGCAGCAGGTCAGGCAGCGGCCAGATCCGCCATGTTGCTTCCGGATCCGCGCCCTCGTCACGCGCGCTCGACACCATGGAACTCGTCAACAAGGTCTTCTCTCGCCCTCTTCTCTTCTCCTTTCGATTCGATCTGGATGTTGCTCACACATGCCCGATTTGTTTTTCTTCCTCACACAGGTCGTCGTCAAGCCCTCGATCTGGCTGCGACCTCCAGCCATCGCGAGATCTGAAGGACTCGCGCAACCCTCCTCACCGCATCCTACTCGGCGGACACCGTGGTGCCCGTCGACCCGCCCCTCCCTCTGCTTCGCGCACCAGTCCCTTACTCTTCCTCCGCCGCCTCCGCCGAGCCCCCCGTCCTCGCCTTCCGCGACACCGCAAGCAGGCGAGCCGCCTGGGAGGCCGCCGAGGCCAGCCTCTTCTCCCAGTGCGACGTAACCCGTTCCCTCTCATCTCATATCCATCCTAATCTGTGTGTGTTTCGCATGCCTAAATCATCGCATGACTAGACGCTGATTGTTTGGACTTACTTGACGCTGGTTGTTTAGATCTGTAAGGTAGACGCTGATTGCTGATGGCAGTGCGATTCCTAGCACCGGTAGTATTTGTCTCTTTTTGTTCTTGCAGCTGGCCGAGCTGCCTTGCGCTAGTCAATGCCAGGCAGCAAGTTTAGTAGCTGCGTACATCAAACAGTGCAGACAAACCCCTGACTAGTGCCCAAGATTACTTACTATACGGGGTTTCCGTAACATGGCATATATTTCGTGTGCGTGTTTTACTTCTGTGGTGTTGGTGCTATGCTAATTCTCAGTCGACCGAGATGTTCTTGGGTCTCAATTGATTTCTCGGAAGACCAGGAATGTTTACTTTTGCAGCTGGTTGAGCTGACTTGCTCTAGTACTACTAGTCGTAAAATTTCCCAGCTGCGCACAGTGAAGAGAGCAAAAACCACTTCATGGCTGCTTAGCATTAGCTGTCTTGGTTGGTGATGCTCTACAGTTGATCTGGATCGAATTGAAACATGTATAGTTAAGGAATTCTAATCAATAATCGCACAATCTAGAATAGATGAAGTATCAGCAGCTGCGTATGGTCTACACAGCTGGTTCCAGTCTTGCTTTTGAATTTTGTATCAGCAGCTGTGTATGGTCTACACAGCTGGTTCCAGTCTTGCTTTTGAATAGATGAAGTATTTTATTTATATCACTGGAAATCCTTTTTTTATCCAAGTAATTAGTGCTTTGGTGGCAGATTAAATAAATAAATAATACTTTTAAGCATTTAAGTGTTGATACTCACTAGTTTTAACCCGCTCGGAATGTGACAGACATTGTTACATCTGTCTGTCTACAGGCGTCGTTTTAGTACTACCTAATTAAGTCATCTACTGTCATGTGCATGCGCAATGTTTCCTCCTTATATCACCTTTAATCCAAGGCAAAATCTGGACCAACGAGTACCTATTGCACTAATGGGTGATTAGTATGCTGACAGAGATATTTGGAAATAGGAATTCTAAAGCGCATACTATTCAGAGCAGAACGGTAATTTCCTTAATGAAGTAGGTGACTGTAATTTGTATAATAACCACGCAGGCTACTTTAATTAATGTTTCCACTTTTCTTTGATTAAAGGGTTTAGTTTTGATTAATAACTCATTGGATTTTAAATATGGTAGTAAGAAGTTGCAACAGCGCTATGTGGTGTTTGCACAAATTCCTTGATTTTCTAGCATAGCAGGTGCTGGGACTTGTCAAACAAGAGCTTAGTTTCCATAGAAGTATACTCAGTTATATGAGATACTTGGTTGTCATAGTAAACCAAACCATGTTACTGATAAATTTTTTTGTTCCTTCTCAGGACTGCTCCCGTGTGGTGGCCTCCTTGAGACTTGGCACTTAGCAGCAGAATCTAATTCATTATACTGATTTTTTTTTGTTCTTCCAGAATCTTGGCACTTTGCTTGTCTATGGATCATCTTCCACTTGAGAGCTGGCAGGAGGTCATTATTCCGTTGCTGCCTCATCACTTACCTCCAGTTCTGAATTTGTGTGATAAATGCTTCTGAATTCCAATGACAAGTGCTACTGAAAAATTTTTGTTCTTGTTTCTTTAATACGCATGTTCATGAATAATCGCTTCAGTTATTTGTTCTTCTGAAAACTTCAGTATGCAAGTACCTATTCCTGGTACAGCAAGTACCAGTTCTTGAGCATTTGCATAGTTTTCATTATTTGTTCTTCTAAAAATTTGCTCTAGTGTGAATCATAGTAGTATGCACTAGCAGCAATCTGTCAATGTTTGATTCAAGCTTACTCTCATTATAATGTATTATGTAGTTGTCGTTTCAAACTGTTTTGCTACAAGTACCATAATTTGCATTGAAGATATTGTATTCTGTTGATGTATCATTGTTTAATAAAACCACAGCATGATGCTCACATGAGATATCCACATGTTTCTGTGTTGTTTCTTTCCAGCATGATGCTCTCGTTATAATGTATTTTGTTGCTGTTTTGCTACAAGCCGTGTGTTGATTTGATAACAGGAGTTTCCTTGTCCTGGTCCTATACTGCATTTTGACTCCTATGTTTCTGTGCACGTGTGTTTAATTGATGTTGTTTCAACTTTGAACTACTTCTGCATATGGCCTATACTGCAATTGAGATTTAAATTTGTGGTTGTTCCTCTTTTATAGATGCTCAAGTGTGAAGTGTGAAGCAAGTGTGAAGCCATGAAGTGTGAAGCCGTCAAGTTCTACTTAGTGAAGAGTAGCATATTGTAGCATATATGTGTTGTAAATATTGTAATAGATTTATTTAGTGGTATATTTGATGAAATTTATGTGTTCTTTTTTATTATGTATGTGATCTGAAAACTTGTGAAATGGAAACTTGACCAATGGGTCCACTTATGAAAATAATCTGTCAAATTTGTACATTTCTGATATGTGGGTCCAATTTGAAAGATGATCATGACAAGTGGGACCCATCTGACTAGTGGGACCAGCTTGAATATATAATGGCTGAAAATAGAAAAGCAATAAATAATAAAAGGCCACGGGCCAACAATAAAAAAGGCTACAACGTTGGGCTTGGCCCATGAAGTGGACCAGAATTAACAAGGAAAAAAATAAAAGGCTGAATTAATGGGCTCGGCCCATGTAAAACACCTAATCGGATCGGGATGATTCTTGTGCCACATCAGATTGCCACGTCAGATGCCTACATGGCCCGAGGAGGCTGCTAGTGACCAAAACAAAATAGTAGGCCTATTTTGGTCGTAAACGTCTATGACCTTCTCACAGAGAAGGTCGTTAATTTCAGTTTACGACTGCCAACTTTTGACCTTCTATTTTTGGTCACAAAAAGGTCGCAAATGAAAAACAATGACCTTTCAGTGACCAATAGTAAAGGTCACAAGTTGACATATTTCTTGTAGTGTTCAGTTTGAGTTTCGTTGCTCCATTTGATTAGATTCTTTTTGCAAATCGGAGTTCTTAAGTTGAACTTTCTGGTTAGATCTTCTTATTTGAGATTTACCCATGTTTCTTTGCTTGATTGCTTATGTATGCTATTGTTTGTTTGTGATAGAACACCCGGATTGCGAAGCATGCTACTATGAGTCCCTAGGTTTTGCGGATCGTCAGCAAGGCAAGTAACACTTTGATCATACCCCTTTATCACCCAGTTTTTATGCATTAGTTCCAATCCTCAAACATTGCATGGTTAGGATGTGATTTAACATGTGGGTTGGGAAGTAGTTGATGAGGTAGAACCTATTGCCCTGTTATTATCAAACCCTTGGGAGTTACTTCTACGTGTTTCTTATATTGCTATGCTATGCTCGTAGATGTGGTTTGGGTGAGTGAAATCCATGACAGATGTGAGATTGTTAATTAATGGTTCAACTTAAGGTGGCAACTTGAATACACATCTGGGTGGATTGTTTGTTGGGCACCTGGAGAATCCAGTGTTGTCCTAGGATATCCCGGAGTACCCGTGTGATAATCCTATGGTCCGCCACCCAGGCTCAAAGGGAACTGAGATATTTTCATGCTAGAAACTTCCGTGTGCAGCCACAAGCTATTATGGGCTCTAGCATAGTTGAGTAAGTTGTGTGAAGCTCCCGAAGAGGTGGATCAGCAGGTAGAGGGATGTAGGTTTGGTATGGTCTGCCCGGAGTAATGCTTCTGAAAGACTGTGTCTCGGTCATCCGTTAATCAAACACCATGTAGTGCGAGAAAATCCAACGGAGGAGATAGAGTCTTGTGGGGAAAAGTGCGCAAACCTCTAGAGAGTGTATAAACTAATCATGGTTAGCCGTGTCCCCGGTTATGGACATCTTGAGTATCTAGTACTTGGAGTATCATAAGTATCTCATCACTCTAAATTAATATTATTGGGTTGTTAATTACTTTAATTGGGATTGAGTTGGAGGAACCTTCTCAATGATGTTTCAACTACCATGATAGTTAAATAAGATCTATTCCTTTGTTGTAGGGAAAAATTGGCTTTTCGCAAAATTGTAACCATAGAGCTTTCCACCTGACAAATTTGCATGTAGTGATAGCATTATTCTGTTCTTGCTCTACTGTGTTACTTTGCCAGCATATTCCATGTGCTGACCCGTTTTCGGGCTGCAACATATTATGTTGCAGACTTTTCAAACGAGGAGTAAGGTTCGTTAGGTCGTTGCCGTGCAGCTCAATTATGCCGTTGGAGTTGATGACTCACTTTATCTTCCAAGCCTTCCGCTGTTATTGTGTTAGATGGCCTTAAGCCATATTTATTGTAATAAGTTCTCGTTTGAGACATTCGATGTAATAAGTGTGTGATTGCTACTCTGTTATAAATCCTCGTGTACTGTGTGTGTTAGCATTACCGATCCAGGGATGACACTGAAGCACAGAGACTTGACCATTTGAGGTCGGGCCGCTACAAGATGGTATCAGAGCACACGCTGAGTGTAGGACACGACCACTAAGCCAAAGTCCTAGATCACCATTCTCTTCTCATTTCTGACTCCTCTCCATTTTCTAATGTTTAGGATAGTGGACACAAGGAACAAGTTTGCACAACCGGATGAAGAAGCACCTTTTGGACGACACTTGAAGGAAGTCACTAGGTACCTGAACATTGGAATACCAAGCTTCACCTGGACTTACAACGCCACTTTACCAGAAGAGGAGCGATGGATGATTCAAGTTCAAGTTCCAGGAAGGACATTCACGCCAGTCACTAAGCCCATAGAGTTTTCCTTCGATGCAACAACCTGGAGTCTAGGAAAGAGTATGCCAGCTCACATCACCATGGGACACATTGGAGAAGTTTATTATAAGGAGCTTAAGGATACTATCTATCAAATTTGTGGGCGTCGAGACGAGCAATGGGAGATGATCAGCACCAGGAAGGATAGATCAATTGCACCTTTCATCCAGGAGTTAAACCAACATATCCGTCGCCAGGAGAACCAGATGTGCGTAGGAATGATAGATCTGAACAAGGCAACGACTAGGATCACAGAACTGGAGGAAGAACTCAAGGCTACTCGTGAAGATTATGAGGAGGAAATCATTGTACTAGTGGAGAAGAATGACGATCTGGAAAGGAAGCTAGGAGTATTCCTGGGAGACCCCGCACTAGGAGGAGAAGACGAAGAACCCAATGAGATTCGCCCGGAGGCTACATCATCATCGACGACACCGACTCGGACCCCGACAATAGTGATGATGATTATGAAGACGAAGTTGGAGCAGATATCATGGAGTCTTCAACCGAAGAATATTTTTAGTAGACCACCACATCAGTAGTAGTATTCCACCATGTAAATAGTATAGTCCGAGCACTTTTGTAACGATAGTTAGATCGATTGTATGCCCTTGATTGATTGATTGAGTGAAATGTTTGTGTTTGTCTCATGTGCATGTGGGTAGTGCTTTCTCATTAGACCTCATTCTATTCTAATCTCTCCCCTCTAAACCCATCAGATGCCTCCGAGACGTGACCCCGGATTTACCTTCCCACCGGAGCTCACTCGGTTGATCCAGCAGCAGAATACCCCGATGCAGTTGTTAATTCAGAACCAAGGCAACAACAACAACAATCCACCGACACCACCACTAGTTGATAACTTAGCCCGTTTTCTGAGATTGCAGCCGCCGGTGTTTTCCAGTAGCACCGATCCCATAGTAGCAGATGATTGGCTCCGTAGGATTGGAAGGGAGTTAACCACTATAGGATGTACCGATGCTGAGAAGGTGCGTTTTGCCGCACATCAGTTGGATGGACCAGCAGCCTCATGGTGGGAGAATTACACTGTCACCTACCTTATAGCCACTGTTACATGGGATCAGTTTCAACAAGCTTTCCGTGCAGCCCATGTCTCAACTGGAGCTATGAGTATGAAGAAGTGTGAGTTTCGCAACTTACGCCAGGGGAACTGTACTGTGGCTCAGTACGCGGATGAGTTTAGTAAGTTATCTCGTTATGCCCCTGATGATGTGTCCACAGACGCCGCAAAGCAGGAGAAGTTTATGGAAGGGCTGAATGATGAGATGAGCATGCAGTTGATGGTGGCAACATTTAACAACTGCCAGGAGTTGGTAGATAAGGCTCTTATGATTGAAGGGAAACAACAGCAGATTGAGAGCCGTAAGAGGAAGTATGGACAAGGAAGGTATAATTCAGGAGCTCAGCAGAAGCCTCGCCTAATCCCGAACTCGGGAGGACTTCTTCATAACCATGGAGGCCACACCCATAATGGAGGAAATAACCATAGTCATACTGGCCTAAGGAATGGGAATGGGAATGGAGCAAGCAACAATCAGAACCGCTCCAATCCAGCCATACCTGCGAAGAGAGACCTAAGCCACGTTTTGCGGGAAGACTGGACAGTATGCCACGGAGTGCCCTGAAGCGAAGAATGGAAATGGCAATGGGAGCGCTGGAAAGAAGCCCAATCCATTCAACAAAGGACAAGTGAACCACGTCAACGTGGAGGAGGTTGAAGAGCAGCCAGATGCGGTTATTGGTAAGTTTTTGGTTAAGTCTTTTACCGCCCTTGTTCTTTTTGATACTGGTGCATCGCATTCATACATATCAAGGGAATTCGTGGATAAGTTTAAACTACCAACCCAAACCCTTAGGACCCATCTATTAGTAAGTTCACCTGGAGCAGAGTATATGGCTAGTCGATGGTGCGACCAGATACCCTTAACCATTGGTAGCCATGTTTTTCCGTCCGACCTAATAATCTTGGAGTCACAAGGATTGGATGTGATATTAGGAATGGACTGGATGTCAAAGTATGGAGGAAGCATTGATTGTGTTAGTAAGTCGATTTGTCTCACCACCCCGGAGGGAAAAAGGATCAAGTATGTATCTAGGCATGCGCCAAGGAGTAGCCAATTAAATACCCTCACGGGAGTTGTTCAGGAGGAAGTGCCTATAGTCAAGTATTACCCGGATGTTTTTACAGAAGAGTTACCAGGCATGCCACCGGATCGAGACATCGAGTTTTTGATAGAGTTATTGCCAGGCATCGGGCCTATATCGAAGAGACCATACCGGATGCCCGCAAATGATCTGGAGGAGATTAAGAAACAGATCAAGGAGTTATTGGAGAAAGGTTACATTCGATGGAGCTCATCACCATGGGGAGCCCCAGTGCTTTTGGTCGAGAAGAAGGATAAGTCCCTAAGAATGGTTGTTGATTACCGTGCGTTAAATAAAGTGACAATCAAGAACAAATACCAAGTGTCGATGATCAATGATTTATTTGACCAGTTGCAAGGAGCCAAGGTGTTTTCAAAGATCGATCTGCGATCTGGATATCACCAGCTGAAGATACAAGAGAAGGACATACCAAAGACAGCATTCACCACACGGTACGGGTTGTATGAATATACGATCATGTTGTTTGGACTGACTAACGCCCCTGCCTACTTCATGAGCATGATGAACAAAGTGTTCATGGAATATCTGGATAAGTTTGTTGTGGTGTTTATTGATGATATAATGGTATACTCGAAGAACGGGGAGGAGCACGAAGAGCATTTGCGCTTAGTTCTCGAGAAACTCAGGGAACATCAGTTGTATGCCAAGTTCAGCAAATGCGAGTTTTGGCTGAAGGAAGTTGGATTCTTTGGACATGTTATATGGGGAGAAGGTGTAGCAGTAGATCCCACCAAGGTTCAGTCAGTCACTGAATGGTTGGCACCCACTTCAGTTAGCGAGATCTGCAGTTTTCTTGGACTCGCGGGATACTATCGGAGATTCATTGAGAATTTTTACAAAATTGCGAAGACAATGACAGAGTTATTGAAAAAGGATACCAAATTTAAATGGACAGAAGAATGCGAAGCAAGTTTTCAAGAGTTAAAGAAACGTTTGACTACAGCCATAGTGCTGATTCTGCCGGATATACGCAAGGAGTTTCAAGTGTATTGCGATGCCTCTCGCCTAGGACTTGGAAGTGTGCTTATGCAGGACGGAAGAGTTGTCTCATATGCCTCGCGACAACTAAAACCGCATGAAGTGAATTATGCCATGCATGATTTGGAGTTGGCTGCCATAGTGCATGCGTTGAAGACCTGGAGGCATTACCTTATTGGAAATTGTTGTGATGTGTACACGGATCATAAGAGTTTGAAGTACATTTTCACATAGAAGGAGCTGAACCTTAGGCAAAGGAGATGGTTGGAGCTTATAAAGGATTATGACATGAAGCTTCACTATCATCCAGGCAAGGCCAATGTCGTAGCAGATGCCTTGAGCCGGAAGAGTTATGCTAATACCCTAGTGAGCACGGGATTGCCAAAGGAGTTAGCAGAGGATCTCAGGGAACTTCGATTGGAGATTGTTCCTAGAGGTTTTGTGGCAACAATGGAGGTACAGTCTATGTTGTTAGGAAAGATTCGAGAAGATCAGAAGGATGGCAAAGAGGTTGCCAATATAAAAGAGAGAATGAGCGAAGGAAAGGCCAAAGGTTTTCGTGAGGATGAACACGACACCTTATGGTTCGAGGACCGTATTTATGTGCCCAATAACACAGAGATCGGGAAATTAATACTTCAGGAGGCTCATGACTCACCATACTCGATACACCCCGGAAACACCAAGATGTATTTGGATTTGAAGGAGCGTTTCTGGTGGACTGGTATGAAGAAGGATATTGCCGAGTATGTAGCCGTATGTGATGTATGTCAGAGAGTGAAGGTTGAGCATCAGAAGCCAGCAGGATTGCTATAGCCTATGCCGATACCCGAATGGAAGTGGGATAAACTTGGCATGGATTTTATCACTGGATTACCCAGGACCAAATCAGGATATGATTCTATATGGGTAGTAGTTGATCGCTTGACCAAAGTGGCTCACTTTATCCCAGTGAAAACCACCTATACAAGTGCAAAGTTGGCCAAGATATATATGACCAGGATTGTACGTCTACATGGAGTTCCAAGGACCATCGTATCAGATAGAGGGACACAGTTTACTTCAAAGTTTTGGCATCAGCTGCACCAAACTTTGGGGACAAGGTTGGAGTTCAGTACAACATTTCACCCGCAGACCGATGGACAGACCGAGAGAGTCAACCAAATACTGAAGGATATGTTGAGAGCCTGTGCGCTAGATTATGGATCTAGTTGGGATGACAATTTGCCCTACGCGGAGTTCTCATACAACAACAGCTATCAAGCTAGTTTGAAATGGCACCGTTTGAAGCCCTGTACGGACGAAGGTGCAGAACACCGTTGATGTGGGATGAAGTCGGAGACCGATAATTGTTTGGACCAGATTTGATCAAAGAGTCTAAAGAGAAAGTTAAGTTGATCAGAGATAGGCTGAAGATAGCTTAGTCCAGGCAGAAGAGTTATGCAGATTCGAAACACAAGGAAATAACCTATGAAATTGGAGATAGAGCATATCTGCGAGTGTCACCCCTTCGAGGAGTGAAACATTTTGGAGTTAAGAGAAAGTTAGCCCCGAGATTTGTAGGACCGTATCGAATTTTGGAACGTATGGGAGAAGTTGCCTACAAGTTGGAGTTACCTGAAGGACTGTCAGGAGTTCATGATGTATTTCATGTTTCACAGCTGAAGAAGTGCCTTGCTGAGATGGTCAATATACCATTAAGAGATACCGTACCCATGAAGGCGATTCAGTTGGATAGTGATTTGACTTATGAGGAGAAGCCAGTCAGGATTCTCAAATTTTCCAGCCGAGTCACCCGCAGCAAGGTTATCAAGTTTTGCAAAGTTCAGTGGAGCCACCATACCAAGGATGAAGCCACCTGGGAATGAGAGGATGATCTTCGCAAAGACCACCCACACCTATTCTCTAGCCAACCCGAATCTCGAAGGCGAGATTCATCTTAAGGGGGGTAGGTTTGTAACATCCCAAATTTTCAATTTGGAATGTTATACATAGATCATCCATGCATATCATATTTTCTTGCATTTCGTTTTGCGATCCTCGAAATCCTAAGCAACTCAAGGACCCTCGGAGAGAGTTGGGGATTTCCCTGTTTTCATATTTGCGTTTTACCAAATATCGAAACGAGGATTTTTGGTTTTAATTATTTCTCTCTCCGAAAATATTTCATATTAAAATATATGAGAGGAGATAATATGACTTCTCCAAAATAAATGAAATATTGGTGGGAAAATATTAAAATCAAATATTTGTTTTTATTCGGAGTTTATTGCTATTTTATTTGAATTAGAAAAAAATTGCATGTTTTTAAAAGTTGCATTTTAGGGCCAAGAAAATGTTCATCTTATTCTAAATATTTTATTTAGACGATAAAAATTTATTTTGGCATTTTAGATTTTTATTTTATTTTCTAGGATTTTTTTTAGTTTCGGCAGAATTATTAAAAAAACGCGCAGTAGCCAACTGGGCCGAAGCCCAGCCGCCGGCCCGCTCCCCGCGCCGCCGTCTCCGAGCAGGAGACCGCGCACCGCACCATCGCCCGACCGAAGTCCGGCCGGGACTCCTCCCGCGCCTTGCCCCCTCCTCCAAGCCACGCCGCCCCGCCCCTCCTTATAAGCCGCCGCCCCCACCCCCCTTGGAGCCCCGAGCCGCCTATCGCCGCAAGCCGCCGCACCCCGCCATCGCCCGCTGCCGCGCCGCCCCGCCGCTGCCGCTTGCCCTCGTCGGCGTTGCCCCGTGTTGCCCCGCCGCTCGCTGGAGCCGCCCGCCGCGCCTGACCTCGCCGGAGGTAGAACCGTTCGATTTAAAAAAAACGGTTCGGTTTTTTTAGAAACCATGGTTTTTTTGGATAGATCGATTCACCAGTTTTTCGCGGTTTAGTTACTTTGCAGACGTTCGTCCGTAAGTTCTTTTTAACGAACGGAGTTCACTCGTTAGTGATAGACAACGAACGCTCGTTCGTTAGCCCGTTCGTCGGTTTTCTTTTTCTCGGATTTTTCCGCAATTATTTTCAATCGTGATTTCTGATCCGATTTTCATTTTAGTTTATCTTTTCGCTCGTTTGTCGGAATCAGGCGATACAAGCGCCTAGATCTTCGTCTCGAAACCCTCTTTCCGTTTAACCAACTTGAACAAGCTTTTGCTACTGTAAAATTTGATCTTAGTCCAGATTAGTAAACGGATCTTGTTTCTTTCGCAGTTTGAGTTTCGTTGCTCCGTTTGATTTGATTCTTTTTGGAAACCGGAGTTCTTAAGTTGAACTTTCTGGTTAGAACTTCTTATTTGAGATTTACCCGTGTTTATTTGCTTGATTGCTTATGTATGCTATTGTTTGTTTGCGATAGAACACCCGGAGTGCGAAGCGTGCTACTATGAGTCCCTAGGTTTTGCGGATCGTCAGCAAGGCAAGTAACACTTTGATCATACCCCTTTATCACCCAGTTTTTATGCATTAGTTCCAATCCTCAAACATTGCATGGTTAGGATGTGATTTAACATGTGGGTTGGGAAGTAGTTGATGAGGTAGAACCTATTGCCCTGTTATTATCAAACCCTTGGGAGTTACTTCTACATGTTGCTTATATTGATATGCTCGTAGACGTGGTTTGGGTGAGTGAAATCCATGACAGATGTGAGATTGTTAACTAATGGTTCAACTTAAGGTGGCAACTTGAATACACATCTGGGTGGATTGTTTGTTGGGCACCTGGAGAATCCAGTGTTGTCCTAGGATATCCCGGAGTACCCGTGTGATAATCCTATGGTCCGCCACCCAGGCTCAAAGGGAACTGAGATATTTTCATGCTAGAAACTTCCGTGTGCAGCCACAAGCTATTATGGGCTCTAGCATAGTTGAGTAAGTTGCGTGAAGCTCCCGAAGAGGTGGATCAGCAGGTAGAGGGATGTAGGTTTGGTATGGCCTGCCCGTAGTAAGGGGTTAATGCTTCTGAAAGACTGTGTCTTGGTCATCCGTTTCTCAAACACCATGTAGTGCGAGAAATCCAACGGAGGAGATCGGGTCTTGTGGGGAAAAGTGTGCAAACCTCTGCAGAGTGTATAAACTAATCATGGTTAGCCGTGTCCCCGGTTATGGACATCTTGAGTATCTAGTACTTGGAGTATCATAAGTATCTCATCACTCTAAATTAATATTGTTGGGTTGTTAATTACTTTAATTGGGATTGAGTTGGAGGAACCTTCTCAATGATGTTTCAACTACCATGATAGTTAAATAAAATCTATTCCTTTGTTGTAGGGAAAAATTGGCTTTTCGCAAAACTGTAACCATAGAGCTTTCCACCAGCCAAATATGCATGTAGTGATAGCATTATTCTGTTCTTGCTCTACTGTGTTACTTTGCTAGCATATTCCATGTGTTGACCCGCTTTCGGGCTGCAACGTATTATGTTGCAGACTTTTCAGACGAGGAGTAAGGTTCGTTAGGTCGTTGCTGTGCAGCTCAGCTATGCCGTTGGAGTTGATGGACTCACTTTATCTTCCAAGCCTTCCGCTGTTATCGTGTTAGATGGCCTTAAGCCATATTTTTTGTAATAAGTTCTCTTTTGAGACATTCGATGTAATAAGTGTGTGATTTCTACTCTGTTATAAATCCTCGAGTACTGTGTGTGTTAGCATTACCGATCCAGGGATGACACTGAAGCACAGAGACTTGACCGTTTGAGGTCGGGTCGCTACACGTGGTGACAATGGGGTATCGTATTGATTCACTTGATATATGTTTTGGCACTCAACTTCTGGATTCCCGAGGTGACATTGGGGTAATCTATGCATAGGGGTTGATGCACGTTCTTGTCTTTGTTTCTCCGGTAGAAATCTTGAGGCACTCTTTGAAGTTCTTTGTGTCGGATTGAGTATTACGAATCTGAATTTGCTTTGGTGTTATTTTAGTACGAACTCTTGGTTAGATTGATTGGAAAGAATTGCTTGTTGCTATTTTAGTATGAACTCTAGGATAGATTGATCGGAAAGAATGGCTTTGAGGTGGTTTCGTACCCTACAAAAAATTTATTCTTATGTTCTTTGCTAGATAGGAACTTTGGAGTGATTCTTCATCGCACTTTGAGGGGTGATTATATGATCGAATTATATTAGCACTGTTGCGAGATTGCACTAACGAAAGTACGAACCCTAGGCCTTGTTTTCAAGCATTGCAATACCTTTTTTGTGCCCATTTACTATTTGCTACCTTGCTGTTTTTATTTATTTAGATTATAAAAATATATTTCTACCATCAATATTACACTTTTATCACCATCTCATCGCCGAACTAGTGCACCTATACGATTTGCCATTGTATTGGGTGTGTCGGGGACACAAGAGATTTCTTGTATTTGGTTGTAGGGTTGTTTCAGAGAGACCATCTTCATCATACACCTCCCACAGATTGATAAACCTTAGGTCATCCACTTGAGGGAAAATTGCTACTGTCCTACAAAACTCTGCGCTTGGAGGCCCAACACGAGTCTACAAGAATAAAATTGCGTAGTAGACATCATTGTCCTATAAATAGCCACGACTCTCCTCGACCGATTTAGTCGAAAATCCCTCGCCAAAACCACCTCTAGATGACACACTTGATGTTCCAATATCGCCACAGAAGCCGCAGTTCATCGTTAGGATTCCGATGCCGGTGAGCCGTCCCGAGCCTTATCCTTTTGTGTTCCGACTCCTCTCGATCCCTAGAATCCGTTTGATAAGGTCTTGTGATCCCTCTCCTTCTACAGAGGCCACTCCGACCTCGCTGTCTTCACCGGAGCACCCGGAGCACTGAGCTTCGCTGCTTCGTTCCGTCGCCGTTCGTCGCCTCTGATCATCTCCGACTCTACCACCAGACGAGCCACTCTCCACCGCATATCCTAGACACCTCCGCCGACGTCCATGACCGCTGGAGCCACCGCCACCACCATGCCCGATCACCTCCATCTTCTGACAAACTTCTCTGTAAGTTGAACAAGCACATGTTCATTTCAATTAAAAAACATTTTCCTTATGGATCGGGCATTCTCTCCAAGACTCGCAGCACACCCCCGTCCAGCCAACCAGGGAGCGCCACATGTCGCTGGCCGAAATTAGTTTTTTTTCAGAAAAATTCCTATTTCAGATTTCTGTCAGATTTTTCTTTTAGCATATCTTTAAATCTATAGGTCCCAATTAGGTGATTATTTTTCCTACTAGTTCATAAAAATATCCTCTATCCAGAGAACCGGACGAAAAATATTTTTGAAATTTTTAAAATTTGAATTCAAACAGATATGAATTCAACTTCGTTAGGCCATTACTTGAGTTTCGTAACTCCGTTTTGGACGATTCTTTTTGCAAATCGAAGCTTGTGACGTGTACTTTCTATTAAACCCAAACACATATATTTTTTGCTACTGCTAAAATGTCATTCTGTATAGAAACTTTATTTGGTTTTTTATAGTTTTTCGAAGTCTTTTATTCGTTTTCTTTTTTATTCTTTTTGCTTGATTGCTTATGAGTGTCAATACTTGCTTCATTAGATCATCCGGAGTGTGAGGCTTGCTACTACGAATCTTCAGAGTTCAACGATCGGCAGCAAGGCAAGTTCACACTTTGATCATACTTTTCAATACCCAGTTTTTACTATGCATTAGTTTCACCGTCAAAGATTGCATGAGTAGGATTAGGAACATGTGGTTACTCTAGGTAGTTCATGTGGTAGGAACCTATGACCTTTTATCACCCCGGGAATATTCATTATGTCATATATTGCTTAGCCATGCTCATAGACATGGATTGGTATGTGTGGTCCATGCAAGTCGCAAGAGATAATAATTTTGGGTAAAGTTAAGGTGGCAACTTTAATAGACATCTGGGTGGATTGTTTGGGGCACCTGGAGAAACCAGTGCTTGCCCAAGGGGATCCTGGAGTACCCGTGTGATTACCCTAGGTTCGACACCCAGGCTCAAAGGGGTCGTATGATATTTCATGCCTAGAAACTTTCATGTGCAGCCACAAGACATTATGGGCTCTGACATAGTTGAGTAAGTTGTGTGACCTCTTTCCGTGGTAGACTAGCTGATGTAGGGGAAAGTAGGTGTACCGGTCTACCCAGGGGTTAGGGGAAATGCTTCAGAAAGGCTATGTCTCGATCTTCTGATCATGGAGGTGGTCGAGTCTTGTGGGGAAAAGTGCGCAAACCTCTGTAGAGTGTACAAACTAATCATGATTAGTCGTGTCCCCGGTTATGGACAAATTTGAGTATCTAGAAGTGATTTATTGGTTGATTTCATCACTTTACTTAATTAATGAATTGGGTTATTAATAATTTTGGTTTAAGGGATTGAGTTGGAGTAACTAATGTCGCTTGAAGCTACGTCGGTATTTCCCCAAAGAGGAAGGGATGATGTAGCATAACGGCTGTAGGTATTTCTCTCAGATACGAAACCAAGGTTATCGAACCAGTAGGAGAACCAAGAAACACAACGTAAATAGCACCTGCACACAAATAACAACTACTCGCAACCCGACGTGTAAAAGGGGTTGTCAATCCCTTTCGGGTAGCGGCGCCCCAGATGAGCAAACAGAAGTGAGAGAATTGTAAATATTGATAGATCGAACGCCAAATAAAATAAATTGCAGCAAGGTATTTTTGTATTGTTGGTTTAGTAGATCTGAAAATAAAAGGAAAGGACAATAGATCTCAAGGCAAATAATACGAGAAATAGACCTGGGCCCGTAGGTTTCACTAGTGGCTTCTCTCGAGAAAAATAGCAAACGGTGGGTGAACAAATTACTGTTGGGCAATTGACAAAACTTCAAATAATCATGACGATATCCAGGCAATGGTCATTACATAGGCCTCACGTCCAATATTAGTAGACCGACTCCTGCCTGCATCTACTACTATTACTCCACACATCGACCACTATCCAGCATGCATCCAGTGTATTAAGTTCATGGAGAAATGGAGTAATGCAATAAGAACGGTGGCATGATGTAGACAAGATCTATCTATGTAGAGATAGACCCCATCATTTTATGTTTAGTAGCAATGATACATACGTGTCGGTTCCCCTTCTATCACTGGGATCAAGCACCGTAAGATCGAACCCACTATAAAGCACCTCTTCCAATTGCAAGATAAATAGATCAAGTTGGCCAAACAAAACCCAAATACCGGAGAAGAAATACGAGGCTATAAGCTATCATGCATAATAGAGATCAAAGAAACTCAAATACTTTCATGGATATAAAAAGATAGATCTAATCATAAACTCAAAGTTCATCGATCCCAAAAAACACACCGCAAAAGAGTTACATCATATGGATCTCTAACAGACCATTTTATTGAGAATCAGCGAGCGAGAGAGAGAGAGAGAGGAAGCCATCTAGCTACTAACTACGGACCCGAAGGTCTACAAAGAACTACTCACGCATCATCGGAGAGTCACCAATGGAAGTGGTGAACCCCATCTGAGATGGTGTCTAGATTGGATCTGGTGGTTCTAGACTCTGAGGCGGCTGGATCAATATTTCGCCGACTCCCCTAGGGTTTTGGGAATATTGGGGTATTCATAGAGCAAAGAGGCGGTCCGGGGGCACCCGAGGTGGGCACAACCCACCAGGGCGCGCCTGGACCTCCTGGCGCGCCCTGGTGGGTTGTGCTCTCCTCGAGCACCCCCCCCCCCAGGCGCGGCCAGGGCCCATTACATGTCTTTTGATCCATAAAAAATCTCCGTAAAGTTTTGTGGCATTTGGACTACGTTTCGTATTGATTTTCTACGATGAAAAAACATGCAAAAAAATAGCAACTGGCACTTGGCACTATGTCAATAGGTTAGTACCAATAAATGATATAAAATGACTATAAAATGATTATAAAACATCCAAGATTGATAATATAACTGCATGGAACAGTCAAAAATTATAGATACGTTGGGAGACGTACCAGTAAGCACCTCAATATTGGCATAAACTTGGTAGTAATTAAAAATTTATTCCTTTATTGTAGGGTAAAATTTGCTTTATGCAAAAATTAAACTTAGAGCCTCCACCAGCTAAATTTGCATATGGAGATAGTCTTTTTCATTATTATTCTATGGTGTCAAATTGATAGCATATTCCATGTGCTGACCTACATGGCTGCAACATCTCATGTTGCAAACTTTTCTGACAAGGATTAAGGGGCGATAGGTCGTTGTTCTGCACTCAATTTGCCGTGGAGTTGGATGGACTCGTTCATCTTTGAAGCTTCTACGGTTATTTTATTTAGTTGGCCTTCAGCCATATTTATGTAATAAATACTCTTTTGAGGACCTCGATGTAATAAGTGTGTGATTGAACTTTGTTATAACTCCTCGAGTACTCTATGTGTCAGCATACCGATCCATGGATGACACTTAAGCACAAAGACTTCGATCCATTTGGGTCAGGTCACTACAGGTTGTGGAGAATACAAAAATAAGGAGATAGTCTCACATCAACTAGGCGTATCAACGAGCTATGGAGATGCCCATCAATAGATATCAATGTGAGTGAGTAGGGATTGCCATGCAACAGGTGCACTAGAGCTATAAGTTTATAAAAGCTCAAAGGGAAACTAAGTAGGTGTGCATCCAACTTGCTTGCTCACGAAGACCTAGAGCAATTTGCGGAAGCCCGTCATTGAAATATACAAGCCAAGTTCTATAATGAAAAATTCCCACTAGTATATGAAAGTGACAACATAGGCGACTCTCTATCATGAAGATCATGGTGCTACTTTGAAGCACAACTGTGGAAAAGGGATAGTAGCATTGCCCCTTCTCTCTTTTCTCTTTTTTTTCTTTTTTCTTTTTATTTTTTCGTGGGCTTCTTTGGCCTCTTTTATTTTATTTTTGTAAAGTCCGGAGACTCATCCCAACTTGTGAGGGAATCATAGCTTCCTTCATCCTTTCCTCACATGGGACAATGTCTAATAATGATGATCATCACACTTTTATTTACTTACAACTCAAGAATTACAACTCGATACTTAGAACAAAATATGACTCTATATGAATGCCTCCGGCAGTAAACCAGGATGTGCAATGATCTAGCGTAACAAATGACATAAAAAATAGACAAGCCATGAAAACATCTTGCTAGCTATCTTAGGATCATGCAAGCAATATGACAATGATGGTGCGTGTCATAATAAATGGAACGATGGAAGTTGCATGGCAATATATCTTAGAATGGCTATGGAAATGCCATAATAGGTAGGTATGGTGGCTCTTTTGAGGGAGGGTAAATGATGGGTTTAATGCACTGGTGAAAGTTGCGCGGTACTAGACAGGCTGGCAATGATGGAAGGGTGAGAGTGTGTATAATCCATGGACTCAACATTAGTCATAAAGAACTCACATACTTATCGCAAAAAATTATTAGTTACCAAAACAAAGTAATAGACGCATGGACCTAGGGGATAGATTGGTAGGAAAATACCATAGCTCGTCCCCGACCGCCACTCATAAGGAAGACAATCAATAAATAAATCATGCTCCGACTTCATCACATAATGGTTCACCATACGTGCATGCTACGGGAATCACAAAATTTAACACAAGTATTTCTACCAATCCACAATTACTCACTAGCATGACTCTAATATCACCATATTTATATCTCAAAACAATCATAAGGAATCAAACTTCTCATAGTATTCAATGCACTTCATATGAAAGTTTTTATTATATCCCTCTTGGATGCCCATCATATTAGGACTAAATTCATAACCAAAGCAAATTACCATGTTGTTTAGAGAGACTCTCAAAATAATATAAGCGAAACTTGAGAGTTCAACAATTTCTATAAAATAAAACTACCACTATGCTCTAAAAAGATATAAGTGAAGCACTAGAGCAAAATTGCCTAGCTCAAAAGATATAAGTGAAGCACATAGAGTATTCTAATAAATCATGATTCATGCGTGTCCCTCTCAAAAGGTGTGTACAGCAAGGATGATTGTGGAAAACTAAAAATAAAAGACTCATATCATACAAGACGCTCCAAGCAAAAAACATATCATGTGGTGAATAAAAATATAGCCACAAGTAAATTTACCGAGAGACAAAGACGAAAAAGGGGATGCCTTCCGGGGCATCCCCAAGCTTAGATGCTTGGTTGTCCTTGAATATTACCTTTTGGTGCCTTGGTCATCACCAAGCTTAGGCTCTTGCCACTCCTTATTCCATAGTACATCAAATATTTACCCAAAATTTGAAAACTTCACAACACAAACTCAACAGAAAACTCATGAGATCCGTTAGTATAAGAAAATAAATCACCACTTTTGGTGCTGTTGTGAACTCATTCTTTATTTATATTGGTGTAATATCTACTGTATTCCAACTTCTCCATGGTTCATACCCCCCGATACTACCCATAGATTCACTAAAATAAGCAAACAACACATAGAAAACAGAATCTGTCAAAAATAGAACAGTCTGTAGCAATCTGGAATCTTTGAATACTTCTGTAACTCCAAAAATTCTGAAAAATTAGGACAACAAAGGAAATTTGTATATAAATCTTGTGCAAGAAGAATAAGTATTTTATCATGCTTATGTAAAAATGAAAATTATTTTATTGGGTGCAAAATTTTCTGTTTTTCAGCAAGATCAAATCAACTATCACCATAAGCCATCCCAAAGGTCTTACTTGGCACAAACATTAATTAAAACACCAAAACACATCTAACCAGAGCCAAGATAATAAATTTATTCAAAAAACAGAAACAAAAATAAAATTGGGTTCCCTCCCAACAAGCGCTATTGTTTAACGCCCCTAGCTAGGCATTGATAATTTCGCTGATGCTCACATGAAAGATAGCAATTGAAACACGAAGAGAGCGTCATGTAGCATGTGAAAAACACATCTAAGTCTAACATACTTCCTATGCATAGGCATCTTATAACCAAACAAGTTATCAAGGGAGGCAAAAACTAGCATATGCAAGGAAGAAGAAAGGAACAATAACAATCTCTAAAACGTAAAACAAAATAAAAGTAAATAAATTGCAGCAAGATATTTTTGGTATTTTTGATTTATAGATCTGAAAATATAAGATGGAAAATAGACCTGGGGGCCATAGATTTCTCTAGAGGCTTCTCTCTTGAAGGCAAATAATACGGTGAGTGAACAAATTACTGTCGAGCAATTGATAGAAAAGTGCAAAGTTATGATGATATCCAAGGCAATGCTTATGCATATAGGCCTCACGTCCGTGTCAAGTAGACCAAAACGATTCTGCATCTACTACTATTACTCCACACATCGACCGCTATCCAGCATGCACTAGAGTATTAAGTTCATAAGAACGGAGTAAGGCCTTAAGTAAGATGACATGATGTAGAGGGATAAACTCAAGCAATATGATGAAAACCCCATCTTTTTACCCTTGATGACAACAATACAAATACGTGCCTTGCTACCCCTACTTTTTCACTGGGTGAGGACACCGCAAGATTGAACCCAAAACTAAGCACCTCTCCCATTGCAAGAAAAACCAATCTAGTTGGCCAAACCAAACCGATAATTCAGAGAGAAATACAAAGATATCAAATCATGCATATAAGAATTTAGAGAAGATTCAAATAATATTCATAGATAATCTGATCATAAATCCACAATTCATCGGATCTCGACAAACACACCGCAAAAGAAGATTACATCGGATAGATCTCCAAGAACATCAAGGAGAACATGGTATTGAGGATCAAAGAGAGAGAAGAAGTCATCTAGATACTAGCTATGGACCCATAGGTCTATGGTAAACTACTCACGCTTCATCGAAAGGGCAATAGGGTTGATGTAGAAGCCCTCCGTGATCGAATCCCCCTCTGCAGGGTGGCGGAAAAGGTCCCAAGATGGGATCTCACGGGTACAAAAGGTTACGGCGGCGGAAAAGCATTTTAGTGGACACTTTTGGTCAATTGGGAATATTTGGAAATTTATAGGCCGAGAATTATGGTTAGAGGACCTTTGAGGGGCCCACAAGCGAGGGGACGTGCCCCCCCAGGGCGCGCCCTGGAGGCTTGTGGCCTCCTCGGGACTCCTCTAACTTCATCTCCAAGTCTTACGTGTGTCTTCTGGTCTAAGAAAAATCATGGCGAAAGTTTTATTCCGTTTGATATTCCTTTTCTGTAAAACTCAAAAACAAGGAAAAACAGAAACTGGCACTAGGCTCTGGGTTAATAAGTTAGTCCCAAAAATAATATAAAATAGCATATTAATGCATATAAAACATCCAAAATAGATAATATAATAGCATGAAACAATAAAAAATTATAGATACATTGGAGAAGTACAGTGAATACGTTGGGAGGCGAAACCATAAGCCCCTATCTTCCTATGTGTCCGGTTGAAACTTTTTGCTCATGTGTATGCGGTGAGTGTTAGCAATCATAGAAGACTATATGACGGTTGAGTATGTGGACTTGCCAAAAGGCTCCGATACGTGACCCTTCCTGAAAAGATGATGAATTGTAGTTGCAGAGTTGACTGAGAACATAGTTTGTTGGTTTTAATAAAGTTTATGATTTATACTTCGATGTTGTGATGAATTGTTACTTGTTCATGAGAAGTTATATGATGAAAGTCCTATGACAAAGTTTTATGTTAAATTTTGTTGCTGTTATAATAATTTACATGATGTTTCTATGTCCGTATTTTTGTTTTTACCGACACCTCTCTCTCTAAGCATGTGGACATATTTTTCGATTTTGGTTTTCGCTTGAGGACAAGCAAGGTCTAAGCTTGGGGGAGTTGATATGTCCATTTTGCATCATGTTTTCCTACTGTTATTTATAATGCTTTTATGCATAATAATGCTTTTTAGAGTATTTCTAATGCCTTTTCTCTCATAATGTGCAAGGTTTACACAAAGAGGGAGAATGCCGGCAGCTGGAATTCTGGACCTGAAAAAGCTACGTTAGAGTTACCTATTCTGCACATCTCCAAATGAGCTAAAAATTTACAAGAATTATTTTGCAATATATTAAAAATGCTGGAGCAAATAGCTATCAGAGGAGGCCCACTAGGTGGGCACAACCCACCTGGGCGCGCCCTGGTGGGTTGTTCCCTCCTCGGCCCACTTCTGGTGCCTCTCTTCTGGTATATAAGTCATTTTTACCTATAGAGAATAAGGAGAGGACTTTCGGGACAAAGCGCCGTCGTCTCGAGGCGGAACTTGGGCAGGAGCACTTTTGCCCTCCGGCGGAGCGATTCCGCCGGGGGAACTTCCCTCCCAGAGGGGGAAATCATCGTCATCATCATCACCAACAACTCTCCCATCTTGGAAAGGGCAATCTCCATCACCATCTCCTCTCAAACCCTACTGCATCTCTTGTGTTCAATCTTTGTACCGGAGCATTAGGTTGGTGCTTGTGGGTGACTAGTAGTGTTGATTACATCTTGTAGTTGATTATTATATGGTTTATTTGGTGGAAGATTGTACGTTCAGATCCATTATGCTATTTAATACCCCTCTGATCATGAGCATGATCATCATTTGTGAGTAGTTACTTTTATTCTTGAGGTCACGGGAGAAATCTTGCTGCAAGTAATCATGTGAACTTGATATGTGTTCGATATTTTGATGATATGTATGTTGTGAGTCCCTTAGTGGTGTCATGTGAACGTCGACTACATGACACTTCACCATATTTGGGTCTAAGGAAATGCATTGTGGAGTAGTTATTAGATGATGGGTTGCTAGAGTGACAGAAGCTTAAACCCTAGTTTACGGGCTATTCGTAAGGGACCGATTTCGATCCAAAAGTTTAATGCTATGGTTAGATTTATCTTAATACTTTTCTCGTAGTTGCGGATGCTTGCGATGGGGTTAATCATAAGTAGGAGGTTTGTTCAAGTAAGAACAACACCTAAGCACAGGTCCACCCACATATCAAATTATCAAAGTAGAGAACACAAATCAAACCAACATGATGAAGTGACTAGTTGAAATTTTGGTGTACCCTCAAGAATGTTTTTCTTATTATAAGAGACCGTTTTGGCCTGTCCTTTGACACAAAAGGATTGGGCTAACTTGATGCACTTTATTTACCGTTACCATTATTTGCTCGTTACAAACTATCTTGCTATCAAACTACTCGTTACTTACAATTTCAGTGCTTGCATAAGATTACCTTGATGAAAACCACTTGTCATTTCCTTCTACTCCTCGTTGGGTTCAACACTCTTACTTATCAAAAGGACTACGACTGATCTTCTATACTTGTGGGCCATTAGCCGGTTGTGGCCTTGGTTGTTCACCCCAACACCGTGGGAGGCCTCGGCCAGGGGTGGCGCGCTGGAGCAGCGATGGGCACGGCCAGCGCGGGCGACGATGGGCGAGCACCGGCAGGTGGCGACGAGACCACGTGCGGGCTGCTGCGGTGCGGCGGCGCGGGCCTGTGCGGCGGCGGCAACTAAGGATGACAATTTTACTCATGGGTACGGGTACCCACGGATACCTTACCTGCATGGGCAGGGTATGGGCACAATTTTATACCCATTGGTAGTATCCATTCCCTATCCGTTAAGTCATGGATAGTGTATAGGTATAGCGTTGTACCCATGAATTTACACATACGCTACCCATCTATACTGACATCTTACTTGTCGGACTAATGTTATTTCGTGAAGTTTGTAGTGAGCTTGTGAACCTATGTTAAAGTTGTCACCAATTGTCAATTTGAATTGAGATAATTGTCTTGTACTCATCTACCTGTTATTGAGTTGAGATAAAAAAAACTGTCAAATGTGCTATGGACTGAATGTAAAATTATGAATAATTCGTGTACTATTTGATCTACTCGTTGGGTACCCAGTGGGTATGGATACCCATCGGGTATGGTCACGGGTAAAGTTTTGTACCGATGGGAACGGGTATGGGTAGAATTTTTTACCCATTAACTGGATGGGTATGGGTATGGTATTGCTCTACCCTTCTCATACCCTACTCATTGCCGTCCTTACACACACACACACACGCACGTGCTACCTCTATGAGCACCTTCAATACACTGGGCCGGCATCACATCTGGAGATTGACAAGAGTCACCACAGGCGACTCCATAGTTAATGGAAACGTCTTCTCCCACACAACGAAAAATCAAAAAAATACGAGCACCAATGCAAAACCCTGGTGGGCTGGTTCCATCACAAAGAACCTAACCCATGAAGATACGGTTTTGGCATGCTCTCTCACGATGCCAAACAATCACATACACTACTCTATGCTTTCTGTTTTTTTGTTGTTGCAGGGAACACTATGTTTTGTTGTTGGCATCATGGTGCAGAAAAAGATTGTCCCCGTTTCGAAAAAAGAAGAAGATTGTTCAACTCCATACCACTTCCCAAATGACACTCACAGAAGAAGGGGCTCTCACTCCCTCTGCATGGCTACATGGGCACCGACCATTTCTTAGCTCGTGTTCTCTCCCTGTTCTATTTTCATGGCGCGTCCAGTGCATATACCACCACCACCACCACATAAATAGTGCCCAGCTGACAACGACGCGCGATCGTTGGCCGTCAAAATCTTTTTTGGCAAAACCGTCCAATTATTCTTCGTTCCCGTCAACCCCCTTTCTCCATAGCCTCCGCCCAAGCCGGAGTTTCTCCATTTTCCTCCCACGATTGATCAATTTCGTGTTCTCGAGACCAGATAGGCGCCCGCATCCGACTGCGAACGCCAAGCCACGTACGTGCATTTTTGTTTTGTTTTGTTCGATTTACGATGCCCTTGTCGCTCTTGCATGCTGCCCGTAAAAATCAATCGCCGAATTTTTTGGTACTATTTCGTTGTCCGCTTGATTGTTATATTTTCTATATTTGTTTAATTTGGCATCCCACACGTACATGCAGCCCATGACGATCGAGCATGGCGGAGCCTCCTTCTTCTTGATCGATCGCCATTGCTGTTGACGCGACAAGCGGCGCGTTCCACGCCGATGTGTTTCCTCTTGTCCTAGCTAGCATAGGGAGAGGGGGCCGATCTGATCTGATCTGTTTCGGCGAGATGCACAAGCGTTCCAAATCCTGCGAGCCGTCCAGGAACGAGCAGCGCGGCGGCGTCCATGGGCCCACGGCCTCCGACGACTCGATCACGGGCAAGGTGGCGTCGTCCTCCTCGGCGACGGTGCAGTGCTCCACGATGACGGTGTACCTTGTCAGGATCAACGGCACCGAGCACCTCGTCACCGCCGTCTGGAACAAGAACATCATCAACCAGTCCTTCACCATCACCATCGATCGCCACGGCGACGGCACCGGCAGCGGCAGCGGCGACGACGGGACGCTCAGCCTCAAGGTGGAGCTGAAGCCGTGGCCGTTCTGGAGCAAGAAGGGCCTCAAGAGCTTCTTCCTCGACGGCCACCGCCTGGACGTCTTCTGGGACCTCCGGTCGGCCAAGTTCCCGGCGAGCAGCCCGGAGCCGGCCAGCGGGTACTTCGTCGCGCTGGTGAGCCAGGAGCAGGTCGTGCTCACGCTCGGCGACCTCAAGAAGGACGCCTACAAGCGGAGCAAGTGCCGGCCGTCGCTGGAGGACGCCGTGCCGTTGTGCCGCCGGGAGACCGTCTTCGGCAGGCGCAGCTTCGTGGCGCGGGCGTGGCTCGACGCCAGCAGGAAGGATCGCGACATTGTCATCGAGGTCTCGCTAGCCGGGCCAAGGGAACCGGAAATGGCGATCACGGTGGACGGCCGCGCCCTGGTGCAGGTCAAGAACCTTCAGTGGAAGTTCCGGGGCAACGAGACGGTGCTCGTCGACCAGTCGCCGGTGCAGGTGCTCTGGGATGTGCACGACTGGATCTTCGCCGGCCCGGGCTCGCAGGCAGTCTTCGCCTTCAAGCCAGGTGCTCCGCCGGAGGTCGACAGCGACGAGGCCGGGTTGGAGAGCGGGAGTGGCATTCCGGGCGACCCGGCGGATTACAGCTTCTTTCTTCATGCATGGAAGACGGACTGAGGCTGGGACATTCATCTTCTTTTACTTTCATGTACTGCCGAAACGGATTCGTTTATATGAAAACGGATAGCTTATTCAAAAGGAACTTCAAATCAGTAGGCTGGATGAGGATATGCTAAGAATATTTTCCTGGTAAGTATTGGGGCAAAGCAGAACAGGATGTGACATATATGGAACATTTCCTTGTAGCTACAGGTTCGCTATAAAAATCGCAAGGCGTTTCAAATCAAACACCAAAAGGCCGTGATTTAAAATGATTCACAATACATACCACCGACACAAACAAAAGGTATCATCATCACATTCATAAAAATGGTGTCAGACATTTCTTCCGCCCAGTTGTAGTATCAACAGGTGATCCGTCAAGAAAGAGATATGTGATACTGAAAGAAAGTCTTATTCTAGAACACCAACGTAGCAACTAAATATCTAGTTCGCATCTCGCTTCCGTTACCTGTCACAGAATATAGATCCTCTGACATCGAATGCTCCATCATGCTAACAAAATCAGAAAGAGAAAAAAGATTTGTGATGTCCAGAATCTGATTCTTCACTCCATCACAGCAACACCACCAGCTGCCTTGATCTTTGCGATGATCGCTTCCGCTTCCTCCTTCGTGAGTGACTGCTTTAGAATGACAGGGGCCTTCTCCACCAGCTCCTTTGCATCCTTCAGCCCCAAATCAGTAAACGTTCTGATCTCCTTGATAATCTTAATCTTTGCAGCAGCGTCAAATTTCTCCAACTTGACATCGAATACTAACTTCTCAGCCTTTTTCTCTTCAGACTTCGCGGCGCCAGCACCTGCACCACCTTGAGAACCCATACTAAAACCCTGGCCAGAAATTGCCTGTGGTGCTGGCTGGTTCAGCCTGAGAAGGAGAGCTGGAGCTATCTGCTTGATCTCCTCAGGAGGAAGAGCGGCAATGCGGTCCGCTAGACCCACAACTTTCTCTGATGCTGGTGGCATAGGCCCATATGGGTCATAGACTTCAGGATACTTGTACCTCTTAGCACCAGTGTCTTTTGCGGCCTCGGTGCTGTGCAGACGAGCCAAAACTACTGAAAGTCGACTTGTGGATGACTGTCTTGAACAACATAGTCGTCTTGCTATGGAAGACAAACTCATCCTACTGTCAACTAGGTATTGGCACAAAAATATAGCAAGGGAAGGAGAAGAAACTAAAGATTGGCTGCCCTGCAGAAGAACAAAAACGAAATTAACACTAAATATGATCCATGGAAATGTACTGCGTAACTAAATGCATTTTTAATTAATAAATAACCTCTAACGCGCAAGAAGAAGCATATGTGTCGTTTTCTAAATAAGAGCAGCTAAACAGAAGTGGACAAGTAATGGTAACTGACGATTTAGAGAAATGGAATATCACACTTGGAACTAAATGCGCAGCATAACTCAGCTGCCAGAAAAGAAGACTATTTTCCACCAAACCCTTTCTCACATTACCTAGAGAAATACATACTTTAGCGTCCCCCAGTTCCGAAATTCCATACAGCAATAGACAAGAGCGAGCAACATAAGTTCCTCTATTCCATGAGAAGAGAGCTCGGCCCTTCGCCATGACTGATAGGAAAAGTACATGAACTGGGGGATTCAATCTCTGGCTAGGGAGTCACCCAACGAGCCGGAACATTACAGCTCACCCAGTGAATGGCCGTAATGAATCTCACGGGCCAAGATTATGAACCAGACCTACAGGGCAATTTATCTGCTAAATCAAATGCTTTGAAATGACAGCGGGGTGTGAGCAGCAGATGCCCACCCTAAAACCTAAAACCCTCACCCATGGCAAGGGACATGAAGCCCTCCTAGACCACCTCAACTAATACTTCATCAGGTGTCAATCAGCGCATCGATCTCACACTCCCAAGTCTTCACTAGTTAACCCAGGGGCCGACCTAACGAAATTTCCGGAAAATAAACTGCTTTTGGTAAAATATGCTACTCCGCCGCGCAGCAAACAAACCCGCAAGATTGATGCCCCACCACGAGGATGTTGGCGGCGGATCTCCGGCGGGAGCTGGCCTTCCGCGCGGCGAAGGGTGACACGCGGAGGGCGGCAACGGAGGAAGGGGAGAAAGGGCTCACCGCGCCGGCCGCCGGAGAAGGGGTGCGAGATCTGGCGCGCCGCGGAAACGAAGAGGAGAAAGGGTCTCTGGCGGCTGGTCCTGGCGCTCGCTGAGCTCGGCCGAAACGGGGAGCGAGAGGGGAGAAGATCCGGGCGGTGGTGTGTGTGTTGCGCTTGTTGGGCTGTCGAGTGTGGGCTTGGAATGTGATTTTGGGCCTACTATTATAAGATGGAGAAATAAACTGAACTGGTAAAAAATCATTTTATCATAAAAAGGAAAAGGTCAGAAAAATGGTAATCACTATTTAGGAGACACCCCTTCTTTTATGAAATGGAACACCCGATTCCAATATCACATTGGCGCAATCGACACGATGACCGTCGGACCATCACATCATTTCGAAGTTCACCGACACGAGCCAGACGTTGTTAGAGTGTGGGTTAGATTATTACAAGCTCTTGGAGAATATGTACAATAAATGCAAATAAAATTCAACCAATGAAAGAGGCAAAATCATTAGTTAAAGAATAACCCTTGTGGGGTGATTCAACGTCCCTTTTTGCACGCGACAAGTGATCGACTTCGCGCAGAGGTCGATCTCTGGTGCGCTTCGGCTTTGTGTTCGACATGTGGCGGAAGGAGAAGGGGTCGCCCTTATTTTTCATCCTTTTCCCCTTTTTCTATTTTCGGTGTTGATATGCTCCACCAAAGGGAGCATGGTTGTGCTTCGTCACACCCTATGCTCACGGTGATGCACATCCAAGCTCCACCTGTGGGTGATGGAAGAGCCTTGCGTTACCACGAAATAGCGGCAGAAGTGCACAATTGGGAGCCAAGGCGCATGGCCCGCATTTCGGTGGAACAAACTCCTAGCTCTCTGGAGGAGGAGGATGCAACGATGGAGGTGGCGTGTTGCTGCTGGTGCATACAGCGTGCTAGAGTTGGCCGCACTCGCTGCTGGTGGTGTGTGTCACTACTGGCTCCGACGTTGTTGGAGAGAGAGACTTTTTTTCTTGAAGGGTCCCACATATGTGACATGTTTTTCTTTTTTTTCCTTTCTTTATTGGTTGGGTAAATGGCAATTCCATCGGTTTGTTTTGGATTTTACAAGGAGGGGCAAAGTGGTCCAAAAAATGTGTCACTATAATGCTCGTAGCCCTTTGGTGGGATGAAATCATACCGAAAGGGAAAAAACATAAGACGAGCTAACGATCTTGGGTGGGATCAAGGGTTTTTTGAAATTAGAGACAAAATAAATGGGTGTGCCCTAGGCTAGAATGTAATTGTCCCCAATAAAAAGTCCTCTTCTATGTGACCACATGGGACTGGTTACCAGACCCCACATCATGAGTAGTGTCGTGGAATTGTCACGGCAGATGTCCTAGAGCAAGGACTTAGTCGTAGGGCCATCGCACTAGGAAGCTTAAAGGGTTTAATCGGGACAAAGGACACGAGAGGATTTTATACTAGTTCGGCTCCTTACGATGAAGGTAAAAGCCTACGTCTAGTTGGGATTGGTATTGCTCGAGTTTCGATCACCAAGAGGCTCAACTCGCCGACTTGGTTATCGATTTGTTGTTTCTTGCCCTAAGCCGCCACCGGGTCGTCCCCTTATATACATGGGTTGACGCCTGGTGGCCTACAGAGTCCCGGCCGGCTCATAATCGTGTCCGGCTCGGTGACTTCCTTTACATGCCTTTCTTTACAAGTCTTTCCTTACATACGGTGGTTTACAATATCGGGCCTTAAGCCGCCTCTAGGCCTTTGGGCCTTCTATAAGGTTTAATAAACTATCGTCTTGAATGTTTACTGGGCTTCTAGCATAACCCGCCATTGGGGCTGACCCGGCCCCTCTTGGGCGGGTCATGTCTGATAATAATATCCCCAACATTAGGCCCCAGGTTGACTTTGAGTTTCATTCTTTGTCAATCTTCAATACTTAGACAAAAATCCATCTTCTTATCTTCGTTGAAGTTTTCGTAACCCGTCGTGACGTCATCTCTTGAAAATGCAAATAACTTTCATGACGTCATCTCCCAACGGATCTTTTATCTTTAATGCTTCCCGAGAATCGAGGGGTCTGTGTAGCTAGGTAACCATTATTCGGCTTTCCTCGATTTTCGCGCCCGTCTGTTCACATCTTCCTTATAAATAGGCATGCCTCGGCCTTCTCATTCTCCTCTCTCGCTTCGTCTTCTTTCTCTCGCGCACCCCCTGCTGCTCGAGCTTCGCCACCGCCGCGCTTCACCTCCGTCTCCGTCGACGTTGGCCGCTGCATCAACCTGAACCGATCCAGAGAACAGCGGCGACCTCCACAGAAGACCTGTGACTGTAAGTTCTCTTCTTTTCACTTCTTAGATCCGCACTTAGGGTTTCAAGATTCTTTCGTGTTCTTCCGAGTTCATCGCAGTCCCTTGTAGTTTTTCCACTGTAGGCCTATATATATATATATATATATATATATATATATATATATATATATATATATATATATGGTCGTGCGGTAGTGTTCTTGTGCCTTTTCTTGATCCATAGATCCCTTTCTCTGTTTCAAAGGCTGCATTTAGAACTTACATACTCTTCTGCGCTGAACTTTTTTAGGTCTAGAATTTTTTCCATTTTGAATAGCCATTTGGTCTAGAATAATACCAAACAATTTAGGAAACTTGTTTGTCTCAACACTTAGCTGAAATTGCCTTCTTCAAATATCTGTAGTCATGGTGGCTTATCATGTCAGCTTAATTTTCCTTATATGTCATTAGCCCTTAACTAAGCCGCCATTACTTGTTTGCATCTTCATCACTTAACTGTCAATCTCACCATTAAACTGAACCGGCATGTTGCTTATCTTTTCAGTTCTTCTTTGCACATCATGCCGTCCAAAGCACCAACCATCTGTAACTGAGTTCCCTCAACCGTAACTGAGGAACGTTTGAAAGAGTTCTTCACCATAGGATTTCTGCCAGCGAAAACCGTCATGTCTTACCGTGCCCTGACTCGGAAGAACGGCCCAATCCAAGAGACGGTGAAGTAATTGTTTTTACTAACCACATGAACCGTGGCTTCTCACCGCCCGGCTCAAAGTTCTTCAGAGAGGTCCTCCACTTTTTCAAACTCCACCCTCAAGATATCGGACCAATTCTGTATCTAACATCTGTAACTTCCAAGTGCTCTGTGAGGTATATCTTCAACAAGAGCCGACCGTGGAGTTGTTTAGAGAATACTTTTATCTAAATCGGCAGAACGAGTGCACCAACGGCCTCAGCTTAGAACTCGGAGGCATCTCAATTCAGCGCCGGCAGGGTGCTATCTTCCCTCTCATAGTCTTACCAAGTCACCCAAAGGACTGGAACCAGACTTGGTTCTACTGTCAAGACATTTTGCCGGCGAACGAGAAGCCACTGCCGGGTTATCGCCCTGGTCGTCTTGACTCCAAGTTCGCACTTCCCGGCAAGCTTACTGCCGCTGAACGCCAGAGGCTGATACCCTCCATCAAAAGGATTAATGCTTTGTTAGGGAACGGGTTAACTGGAGTTGATCTGACCCGCTGCTGGATCTCATGGCGGGTCATCCCTTTAAGCCGTCGATCAAAGCTGATGTATGAGTATGGTGGCGGCCCGGATGACTCTCTTCGTCACAGCCCCGTTCAATTAACAGAAGAAGATATTGTTTCAATGTCAACTCTTCTAGTGAACGGGAAATACGAAGATTGCAGTGTCGTCGGGTTAAACCCCTTCTGCTAGCTTAACCCGGTGCCAAAAGTAAGGATATTGTTATTTATCTCCTTTGTATTTTCCCAGCCGTATTGTTTTAATACTTGCCTGACTCTTTATCTTGTTTTTACCTATCTGCAGGCCAACTCTGACTTCTGGAAAGTTAAGTATGACCACGAGGCTGCCAAGAAAGCGAAAGCCGCCGCCATAAACGCCAAGAAAACGACCCGGAGGTCGAAAAAGAAGAAAAAGAACACTGCTGAAGATTGGATGAAGCTTGATGGCACATCTGATTTGGAGGTAGCCCTTGATTCCCTTGGCCAATTTTTTAACAATCTTATTGACATTGATCCTTACCAGGATGACACTGGGGCCAGTCAGGCTGTGGAAGCAGAGGTAACTATCATTTCCTCCGACTCAGAGCCCTTGCCAAGACAAAAAGTCCGACGAGTGATCCGAAAGTAAGGTTTTCTAACTCTTTAGCTCACTTGGATCCCAACTTTCGTTTGAAAAAGCAGCAACATGAAAGCCGCCGTCAAGCTCGGACTGAAGATGAGCCGGCTGTCGTTCTTCAACAAACTCCTCAGAAACGCCCAAATGAGGTTTACTTCTTTCTGTCTTTAACTCTGTTTAATGGATGCTTCCCCTTGTATTACTTTAACTCTATTTTATCTTTTCAGGAGGTGTCTCGCTCTTCTGGCGACTCATTGCAGAAGCAATTTCCGGCCTTTAAGACTACCCCTGGGTAATGAAAAATCCTCGTGTTTTCTGGGTTGTTCAAATTGTATCTTTATATTGACAATCCTGCAACATTTTTCTTAGTGGCCAAGCTAAATCCAAGAAGGCAAAGGTAGCTAAACCAGCGGAAGACCCGCCGGTGCTTGCATCTGACCCGGCCAGGCCATCTTCTCCATTAACCGACGCTCCAGAAAACCCGCCTGTTGATGTAGAAGCAAATCCTCCTGGGCCGTCGTTTGATGAGACCACTGTGAACCCTTCTACTACTGGACCATCAAGCTCAGCCAACCCGCCATCACCGTCTGCGCAAGACGTTCAGATCACCGGGAGTCGCTTTATTAAACCAGGGAATCCAACTTTGCTGGCTAAGTGTACTGCGAAACAAGAGGTATTGGAGAGGCAGAAAGTGCGCTTTGACGTTGCCAATTACGACCATCTAAATGCCAACAATATTTTATCCGGCTATCTCAGCCACGTGCACTCCAGTCGCGACCCTAAGATCGAAATGATCAAACAGTTGCAGCTGAAATATGAGGTATGTTCTTCCGGCTTATCTATATTCCTTCAGCCCCCAAGTCTTCAGATTATGAGACAACCGGCCATATAGGCCAAGACCTTTACCTTTGATTTTCTTGAATTCAATAAAACAGAACAAAACTTCACTTGTAGTCCCCAAGGGCTGGTTCTTTTTGGTCATAAATGAGCCGGTTCCTTAAATTGTTTTGTACCTTATTCAAAGAACTTAATATTCCGGCTTAACCTTGAGAAACTTGCTGAACTGCATACATTAGCCCCCAAGTGCCAAGTGTTGTTACTTTGTAAAGTATTTGGGACTTAAAATATGTCTGTAGAGTCATAAGAAATTGTTTTGGCATACATTAGCCCCCAAGTGTCAAGTGGTTTTTTGTAAAGTACTTGAGACTTGAAACTTGATATTTGAGCCTTTGAGCAAAATTTGGACTTATCTGAATATGTATTGTTGCATAATGCCTTATCTAAACTAAACTCGCAATTGACTGATGCGAAGACCTGGCTAGCAGGTCAGGAAGCAGAAATCAAGTTTGCTAACTCCAAATTGCAAATAAGTCTCTCTGAGACGGAAAACTTAAAAACCAGTTTGGCTGCCAAGAAGAAGACCTGGGCAGAGGAAAAAATACTTCTGACACAACGCGCTGAGAGAGCCGAAGCAGCCCTTGAAGAGGTGTCAACAGAGCTGAACGGCTTAAAGGGCCGGGTGTCTCAAATGGTGGCCGCCATCTTTGGTAAGCCGTCCGTTTTTAATCTTATGTACTTTTTGCTGATCCGGATTGTAAGACGCCAGCTGACTTTGTTTTTTAAAACATGCGCAGGCCCATGAAGTAAGAACCTGAGCCAAGATCCTTTGATTAAACTGAAGGCAGTGTACACTTTAGTAGAACAATTGTATATTGGTGCACAACAGGCACTTGCCGCCATCTCTCCTGCCAATCAAGGACCCAACCGGCTTAGTGACATTCTGAAGAAACTATCAATCCTGCCTGCCAGATTTCACGAAGTGAAGCGCTCCTGTGCGCGAGCCGGGGCTTTGACTGCCCTGAGCCGCTCCAAGGCTTGGGTGCCAGACCTAGACCTGGCGGGCGTGGCCAGAGGCTATCCTACCATGAAGGAAGATGGATCTCCCTTTGAACATGATGACTTCATGGCTTGCATGCGCGGAGTCTAGCCTCGGGCAACTACCCTTGGAGATGATACCAACATTGACAAATATCAGCCGGGTTTTGATGCTGAAAATAGGAAGATGGCGACTCCCTCGTACAAGGTGACAGATTTGATCCCGCCTGTAAGAGAAAATACATTTGCCCCGGAAGTTGACCCGGCAGGCCTGATCGACGATGAAGCCGAATTTGTCACCGTGAATGGTTTTGACTGGTCAAAACCCAACTTCTAGCCAACAGAGGGCGGTGAACCAGCTAGGGAGGAGTAACAACCATCTTCATTGTCTTTATAAATAGCCGTGTAATAGTTTAGCTGTGAAAACACTGAATGCCTTGCTTATGCCATCATGCAGAAAACACTGTGTGTGACTCTATGTTTCCTGATGGCAATATATGCATTATATTTGATGATTCTTTTTGCAACACTTTAACTCTGTTCCCTGTAGATACAAGAGAAAAGACTGGCTTGGCGGCTTAGAACCGAACGGGTTAAAACACCCGGCTTATATCCAATATGTTTATCACAATAGAAAACAGAAAACAAATATAAATAAAGGACAAGGGCTGAAACTAACTCTTTAGTTAATGCAACAGGTAATTACATATAAATAATAGCCATACTTGTACCTTTGATCCTTAGACCATCGGCTTGAGTAACCCGGGTAATGAAGTTGATAACTCAATCTTTTTGAGAAATCAATGCCTTTGAATACTTTAATGATCATCATACCTTGGTAGCTTTGTTGTCAAATAGCCAAGTCGGCGAAGAAGATCATGCTAATTATTTGTAACAAGAAACTCCAAGGCAAATAACAGTTAACAAGTATGATTTAACCTTATATTTAAAGGTTGGTGGCTTCTGATTCGAATATGACCAGTAAACCGGACCAAAGGGGTTAAGCTAGGGTTTGAATACGACCATATAGCCCCCAGTGCCTGTGGCGTTGTGCCGATCAAGAGGGTACCGACAGCTATGTTCTCTTTGGTTCGAATATGACCTATGTTTGAACAGCAAGCCCCCAAATGACCTTGAGAGGTTTTTAACGACCCTGATTCGAATACGATCCAAGTCGGACCCAAAAGGGGTTAAGCTATGATTCGGATACGATCAAGAAGCCCCCTAGTGAGTTTGGCCTTGAGCCGATCAAGAGGGTTACGACAGCTATGTTCTCTTTGGTTCGAATACGACCTATGTTTGAACAGGAAGCCCCCAAGTGACCATGATAATTGTAGCTAGATTCGAATACAATCATAAGCCGGACCAAAAAAGGTTAGACTTGATTCAAATATGATCAGCTCCTTAATAGTCATTTGAAAATAAGAAATAACAAAGATGCATAATCTTTGAAAAGAAAAGAGACTGATGGTCTTACTTTATTGCTTTATCATGGTATATACAATGTTAAAGTATGTGCATGATGAGAGCCGGTGGCTCAGGTGTAGTATGGCCGAAGTTGAGCGATGTTCCATAGCCGGTGGGTCTCCTCCTCCGATTACGTGAATCTTTGTGCTCTTGAACGTCGATGAGGTAATACGAACCGTTGTTTAAATTCTTGCTGACCACAAAGGGTCCTTCCCAAGGTGGGGATAACTTGTGCGCATCTGACAGATCCTGGATGAGCCGGAGCACCAGGTCGCCTTCCTAAAAAGTCCTGGACTTGACCCGGCGGCTGTGATAACGGCGCAGGTCCTGTTGATAAATTGCTGATCGAGCCGTTGCTAAGTCTCTTTCTTCATCCAACAAGTCAAGTGCATCCTGTCTGGCTTGTTCATTATTAGCTTCAGCATAAGCCTCCACACGGGGCGAGTCATGACGGATGTCACTAGGCAACACTGCTTCTGCTCCATAAACCATGAAGAAAGGTGTGTAACCTGTAGACCTGTTAGGCATGGTGTTGATACTCCACAACACCGAGGGTAATTCCTCTACCCAACAACCCGGCGTTCGCTATAAGGGAACTATAAGCTGGGGTTTGAGACCTTTCAAAATTTCCTAATTGGCTCTCTCAGCTTGACCATTGGATTGAGGATGAGCTACAGAAGAAACATCAAGCCGGATATGCTCACGTTGACAAAACTCCTCCATAGCCCCTTGGGACAGATTAGTGCCATTGTCAATGATAATGCTGTGTGGAAAACCAAAACGGAAGATCACCTTTTTCATGAACTGAACCACCATGGCCGCATCACACTTACTCACTGGCTCCGCTTCAACCCACTTAGTGAATTTATCAACTGCCACTAAAAGATGTGTCTTTTTATCCTTAGACCTTTTGAAAGGTCCCACCATGTCAAGCCCCCAGACTGCAAACGACCAAGTGATTGGAATCATCCGGAGCTCTTGAGCCGGCACATGCGCTCGTCGTGCGAATTTTTGACATCCATCACATCTGCTGACCAGATCCTCTGCATCAGCGTGAGCTGTCAACCAGTAAAAACCGTGACAAAAAGCCTTGGCCACCAGAGATTTTGACCCGGCGTGATGACCACAATCGCCTTCATGGATCTCACGAAGTATTTCTTGACCTTCTTAGGGGGAAACACACCGCTGAAACGCTCCAGAGACGTTGCGATGGTATAGTTCTCCATCCAAAATCGTCATTGACTTAGACCGCCGTGTTATCTGTCGAGCCAGGGTCTCATCCACTGGCAACTCTCCCCGAGTCATGTAAGCCAAGAACAGTACTGTCCAATCTGGGATGACATGAAGAGCCACCACCAACTGCGCCTCCGGGTCAGGAACAACTAAATCTTCTTCTGTGGGCAACTTGACAGACGGGTTATGCAAAACATCCAAAAAGGTGTTAGGTGGTACCGGCTTATGCTAAGACCCCAACCAGCTTAAAGCATCAGCCACTTTGTTCTTTCGCCGGTCAATGTGCTCCACCTGATAACCTTTAAAATCCCCTGCAACGACATCAACCTCCCGGCGATAAGCCGCCATGAGAGAATCCTTAGAATCCCACTTGCCTGATACCTGTTGAGCCACTAGATCTCAGTCGCCAAGACATCTAACCCGGCTCAAACTCATCTCTTTTGCCACTCGAATACCATGGAGCAAGGCTTCGTACTCTGCTGCGTTGTTAGTGCAAGGAAACATCAACCGTAACACATAACAAAATTTGTCACCTCGCGGAGAGGTTAACACAACTCCAGCCCCCGAGCCTTCCAACTGTCTGGACCCATCAAAATGAATAGTCCAATACGTGTTGTCTGGTTTCTCTTCTGGCATATGCATCTCTGTCTAGTCATTAATGTAGTCAACCAGTGCTTGAGATTTAATCGCGGTACGTGGCACATACTTCAACCCATGAGACCCAAGCTCAATCCCCCACTTGGCGACTCGCCCAGTGGCTTCTCTATTTTGAATGATGTCTCCCAAAGGAGCAGAGCTAACGACGGTGATTGGATGTCCCTGAAAATAATGCTTAAGCTTCCGGCTTGCCATGAACACCCCATATACGAGCTTCTGCCAATGTGGATATCGTTGCTTGGATTTGCTACGTCTTGAGCTTGCATTGGTTTTCCCTGAAGAGGAAGGGATGATGCAACAGAGTAGCGTAAGTATTTCCCTCAGTTTTTGAGAACCAAGATATCAATCCAGTAGGAGCCCACGCTCAAGTCCCTCGTACCTGCACAAAGCGATAGCTACTCGCAACCAACGCGATTAGGGGTTGTCAAGCCCTTCACGGTCACTTACAAGAGTGAGATCTAATAGATAGAATATTTTTGGTATTTTTGATATAAAGATGCAAAGTAAAAAGTAAAGCAAAGTAAATAGCAAAACAATATAAAAGTGATGGAGATTGATATGATGAGAATAGACCCGGGGGCCATAGGTTTCACTAGTGGCTTCTCTCAAGAGCATAAGTATTCTATGGTGGGTGAACAAATTACTGTTGAGCAATTGATAGAATTGAGCATAATTATGAGAATATCTAGGCATGATCATGTATATAGGCATCACGTCCGTGACAAGTAGATCGAAACGATTTGCATCTACTACTATTACTCCACTCATCGACCGCTATCCAGCATGCATCTAGAGTATTAAGTTAAAAACAGAGTAATGCCTTAAGCAAGATGACATGATGTAGAGAGATAAATTCATGCAATATGAAATAAACCCCATCTTGTTATCCTCGATGGCAACGATACAATACGTGCCTTGCTGCCCCTTCTGTCACTGGGTAAGGACACCGCAAGATCGAACCCAAAGCTAAGCACTTCTCCCATGGCAAGAACTACCAATCTAGTTGGCCAAACCAAACGGATAATTCGAAGAGACTTGCAAAGATAACCAATCATGCATAAAAGAATTCAGAAAAGATTCAAATATTATTCATAGATAGACTTGATCAACAAACACACCGCAAAAAGAAGATTACCGAATAGATCTCCACAAGAGAGGGGGAGAACTTTGTATTGAGATTCAAAGAGAGAGAAGAAGCCATCTAGCTACTAACTATGGACCCGAAGGTCTGAGGTAAACTACTCACACTTCATCGGAGGGGCTAGGATGATGTAGAAGCCCTCCGTGATGACGGCCCTCTTCGGCGGAGCTCCGGAACAGGCCCCAAGATGGGATCTCGTGGATACAGAAAGTTGCGGCGGTGGAATTAGGTTTTTGGCTCCTGTTCTGATCGTTTGGGGTACGTGTGTATATATAGGAGGAATGAGTACGTAGGTGGAGCACCGAGGGGCCCACGAGGCAGGGAGCGCGCCCTAGGGGGGGCGCCCCCCACCCTCGTGACCACCTCTTTGATCCCTTGCAGTAGGGTCCAAGTCTCCTGGATCACGTTCGGTGAGAAAATCACGTTTCCGAAGATTTTATTCCATTTGGACTCCGTTTGATATTCTGTTTATCCGAAACACTGAAATAGGCAAAAACAGCAATTCTGGGCTGGGCCTCCGGTTAATAGGTTAGTCCCAAAAATAATATAAAAGTGGAAAATAAAGCCCAATATAGTAGATAATATAGCATGGAGCAATCAAAAATTATAGATACGTTGGAGACGTATCAGGCATCCCCAAGCTTAATTCCTGCTTGTCCTCGAGTAGGTAAATGATAAAAAGAGAATTTTTGATGCGGAGTGCTACTTGGCATAATTTCAATGCAAATCTTCTTAATTGTGGTATGAATATTCAGATTAGAAAGATTCAAGACAAAAGTTTATATTGACATAGAAAATAATAATACTTCAAGCATACTAACAAAGCAATTATGTCTTCTCAAAATAACATGGCCAAAGAAAGTTATCCCTACAAAATCATATAGTCTGGCTATGCTCCATCTTCCCCACACAAAGTATTTAAATCATGCACAACCCCGATGACAAGCCAAGCAATTGTTTCATACTCTAACTTTTTCAAAACTTTTTCAATCTTCACGCAATACATGAGTGTGAGCCATGGATATAGCACTATAGGTGGAATAGAATGGTGGTTGTGGAGAAGACAAAAAGGAGAAGATAGTCTCGCATCGACTAGGCGTATCAACGGGCTATGGAGATGCCCATCAATAGATATCAATGTGAGTGAGTAGGGATTGCCATGCAACGGATGCACTAGAGCTATAAATGTATGAAAGCTCAACAAAAGAAACTAGTGGGTGTGCATCCAACTTGCATGCTCACGAAGACCTAGGGCAATTTGAGGAAGCCCATCATTGGAATATACAAGCCAAGTTCTATAACGTAAAATTCCCACTAGCATATGAAAGTGACAGCATATGAGACTCTCTATATGAAGAACATGGTGCTACCTTGAAGCACAATATATGAGACTCGCTATATCATGGTGCTATTTTGAAGCACAAGTGTGTAAAAAAGGATAGTAGCATTGCCCCTTTTTTATTTATTTAATTTTTTGGGCCTTCCTTTTTTTTTCTTTGGCCTTCCCCTTTTTTGGGACAATGCTCTATTGAATGATGATCATCACACTTCTATTTATTTACAACTCAATGATTACAACTCGATACTAAAACAAAGTATGACTCTATATGAATGCCTCCGGCGGTGTACCGGGATATGCAATGAATCACGAGTGAAAAGTATGAAAGAATTGTGAACGGTGGCTTTGCCACAAATACTATGTCAACTACATGATCATGCTAAGCAATATGACAATGATGGATGTGTCATGAGGAATTAGATGGTGGAAAGTTGCATGGCAATATATCTTGGAATGGCTATGGAAATGCCATAATAGGTAGGTATGGTGGCTGTTTTGAGGAAGGTATATGGTAGGTGTATGATACCGGCGAAAGTTGCGCGGTATTAGAGACGCTAGCAAAGGTGAAAGGGTGGGAGTGCGTATAATCCATGGACTCAACATTAGTCATAAAGAACTCATATACTTATTGCAAAAATTTGGAAGTTATCAAAGCAAAGTATTACGCGCATGCTCCTAGGGGGATAGATTGGTAGGAAAAGACCATCGCTCGTCCCCGACCGCCACTCATAAGGAAGACAATCAATAAATAAATCATGCTCCGACTTCATCACATAACGGTTCACCATGCATGCATGCTACGGGAATCACAAACTTCAACACAAGTATTCTTTAAATTCACAACTACTCAACTAGCATGACTTTAATATTATCACCTCCATATCTCAAAACAATTATCATGCTTCAATCTTTTCTTAGTATTCAACACACTCAAAAGAAAGTTTCACAAATCTTGAATACCAAGCATATTGTTATTAGGCAAATTACCATGCTATTAAGAGACTCTCAAATTAATTTAAGTGAAGCATGAAAGATCAATAGTTTCTTTAAAACATATCCACCACCGTGCTCTAAAAGATCTAAGTGAAGCACATAGAGCAAAATTATCTAGCTCAAAAGATATAAGTGAAGCACATAGAGCAAAATTATCTAGCTCAAAAGATATAAGTGAAGCACAAAGAGCAAAATTATTGAGCTCAAAAGATATAAGTGAAGCACATAGAGCAAAATTATCTAGCTCAAACGATATAAGTGAAGCACATAGAGCATTCTATCAAATTTTAATTCATGTATGGATCTCTCAAAAGGTGTGTACAGCAAGGATGATTGTGGCATCGTAACAAAAAAAGACACAAATAATACAAGACGCTCCAAGCAAAACACATATCATGTTGGTGAATAAAAATATAGCTCCAAGTAAATCATCGATGGTAGTGGACGAAAGAGGGGATGCCTTCCGGGGCATCCCCAAGCTTTGACTTTTTGGTGTCCTTGGATTATATTGGGGGTGCCATGGGCATCCCCAAGCTTAGGCTCTTTCCACTCCTTGTTCCATGATCCATCAAAAGAATTCACCCAAAACATGAAAACTTCACAACACAAAACTCAAAATAGAAAACTCTTGAGCTCCGTTAACGAAAGAAAACAAAAGACCACTTCAAGATACTGTAATGAACTCATTCTTTATTTATATTGGTGTTAAACCTACTGTATTTCAACTTCTCTATGGATTATAAACTATTTTACTAGCCATAGATTCATCAAAATAAGCAAACAACACACGAAAAACAGAATCTGTCAAAAACAGAACAGTCTGTAGTAATATGTAGCTAGCGCAATATCTGGAACCCCAAAAATTCTAAAATAAATTGCTGGACGTGAGGAATTTATCTATTAATCATATGAAAAAAGAACTAACTAAATAGCACTCTTCAAATAAAAATGACAGCAGTTCTCGTGAGCACTAAAGTTTCTGTTTTTTACAGCAAGTTCAACAAGACTTTCCCCAAGTCTTCCCAACGGTTCTATTTGGCACAAACACTAATTAAACACAAAAAAAACAGAGGCTAAATAATTTATTTATTACTAAACAGGAGCAAAAAGCAAGGAATAAAAATAAAATTGGGTTGCCTCCCAACAAGCGCTATCGTTTAACGCCCCTAGCTAGGCATAACAAGCAAGGATAGATCTAGGTGTTGCCATAGCAATAAGATAGATTGGTGAAACTCATTTCATATTCTCTACGTTCGGCAGCAAGTTTTCTTTGAGGCAAGCAAAAGTAATCAAAATGATTAAATTTAATGGGACAAAAGTCCCCAATATCAACCTTGGGAGATATAGGTTCCTCCTTTGGTACTTCATAATGCACCACCAATTCATCATTATAAGCATTCTTTTGATAGAACTTTGTGAGCCTATATTCAAGAGAATATCCTAGTTCATTATTTCAAATAGCCAAATCATCATTAAGATCAGAAATTCTATCAACTAAAACATTGGTAGGAACCTTTCTTCTAAGATTTTCATTGAAAGCAACATAATCTAGAGATTGAAAATGCATTATTTCTTCTTGATCAAAGAGGGTAGCCTCTATGGGAGGACGGCAAGCGTCCACCCTATAATGCGCAAAGATTTCTTTGGCTTATCTTATTATGAATCTAAACTCATGAGACAAAAATATAGTAGCGGCACGCTTAACAGAAGAATGCTCAATATTAGAAAATTCCAGAAAAATCCTTTGTATAGAAGGATGCATGTGCATGAATTGTCTTTCAAGTTCAACTACAAGCATGGCAATAGCATCCGCAAGACTACTAGTTCTGTGAAGGATATAACTACCCATAGAAGGTAAAGCACCGACACAAGTAAAGAAATCTTGAATAACTCCTTTTCCAATAATATTACCACTACCAACACGGAATTTTTTTGTATGAAAGATGGTAGGTTCTTTAGCAGGAGTATCAGAATTTTCCATGATATTGTTATCGCCCAAATTGGCAATAACTTCCCCAGTTTTAGACATAACGACAAGCAGGCAAACAAACTAACACACAAGCAAACAAAAAGGCAAATAGATAGGGAGGATAGAGAGAGAGGGCGAATAAAACGGCAAGGGTGAATTGGGGGGAGAGGAAAATGAGAGGCAAATGGCAAATAATGTAATGCGAGAGATAGGGATTGTGATGGGTACTTGGTATGTTGACTTTTTGCGTAGACTCCCCGGCAACGGCGCCAGAAATCCTTCTTGCTACGTCTTGAGCTTGCATTGGTTTTCCCCGAAGAGGAAGGGATGATGCAGCAGAGTAGCGTAAGTATTTCCCTCAGTTTTTGAGAACCAAGGTATCAATCCAGTAGGAGCCCACGCTCAAGTCCCTCGTACCTGCACAAAGCGATAGCCACTCGCAACCAACGCGATTAGGGGTTGTCAAGCCCTTCACGGTCACTTACGAGAGTGAGATCTGATAGATAGAATATTTTTGGTATTTTTGATATAAAGATGCAAAGCAAAAAAGTAAAGGCAAAGTAAATAGCAAAACAATATAAAAGTGATGGAGATTGATATGATGAGAATAGACCCAGGGGCCATAGGTTTCACTAGTGGCTTCTCTCAAGAGCATAAGTTTTCTACGGTGGGTGAACAAATTACTGTTGAGCAATTGATAGAATTGAGCATAATTATGATAATATCTAGGCATGATCATGTATATAGGCATCACGTCCGTGACAAGTAGATCGAAACGATTCTGCATCTACTACTATTACTCCACTCATCGACCGCTATCCAGCATGCATCTAGAGTATTAAGTTAAAAACAGAGTAACGCCTTAAGCAAGATGACATGATGTAGAGAGATAAATTCATGCAATATGAAATAAACCCCATCTTGTTATCCTCGATGGCAACGACACAATACGTGCCTTCCTGCCCCTTCTGTCACTGGGTAAGGACACCGCAAGATCGAACCCAAAGCTAAGCACTTCTCCCATGGCAAGAACTACCAATCTAGTTGGCCAAACCAAACGGATAATTCAAAGAGACTTGCAAAGATAACCAATCATGCTTAAAAGAATTCAGAGAAGATTCAAATATTATTCATAGATAGACTTGATCATAAACCCACAATTCATCGGTCTCAACAAACACACCACAAAAAGAAGATTACATCGAATATATCTCCAGAAGAGAGGGGGAGAACTTTGTATTGAGATTCAAAGAGAGAGAAGAAGCCATCTAGCTACTAACTATGGACCCGAAGGTCTGAGGTAAACTACTCACACTTCATCGGAGGGGTTAGGATGATGTAGAAGCCCTCCGTGATGACGGCCCTCTTCCGGCGGAGCTCCGGAACAGGCCCCAAGATGGGATCTCGTGGATACAGAAAGTTGCGGCGGTGGAATTAGGTTTTTGGCTCCTGTTCTGATCGTTTGGGGGTACGTGTGTATATATAGGAGGAAGGAGTACGTCGGTGGAGCACCGAGGTGCCCATGAGGCAGGGGGCGCGCCCTAGGGGGGGCGCCCCCACCCTCGTGACCACCTCTTTGATCCCTTGCAGTAGGGTCCAAGTCTCCTAGATCACATTCGGTGAGAAAATCACGTTTCCGAAGATTTTATTCCGTTTGGACTCCGTTTGATATTCTATTTATCCGAAACTGTCAGGACCCCGACTCGATGTCACATCGATCTAGCCTGTAGCACCTCATATCACTTGGCGGCCTCACGCACGGTATCCCCACGGGTGTCGCCTTACCTTTGCCCGGGACCGTTTGCGCCTTTTGGCTCACGTATATGATAGTGTCGCTAGCATCCATATGATAAGGAGCCCGGGCTGACATGACTAGTCGTAAACCCAAAGTGGCACAGACTTACAGGGACAGGCATCCATGACCCAGCATCGAACGTGTCGGTCATCAGCGAGTGAATCCAGGCTGTAGCACTGGGCTAGCAGGACTCCGGTGAATCGGGCTATAGCGGGCTAACAGGACTCTAGTATTCATCGCGTGACATTTCCCCGAAGGGACAGACACAGGAACGAAGAAGGACACATGCCGGCCAGCCTAAGTGTTCCGGAGCAGTAGCAAGCTACCATGGCTCAGTGGAAACACTAGGAGACATTTCCCGGTAAGAGAGGCTACTAAAGATAAACAACTAGATGGTCAGATCCCACACATACCAAGCATTTCAATAACATACACACAATATGCTCGATATGTGCAAATACAACATGGCATCACAACATGACTCTACAAATCAAGTATTTATTCATTAGGCTCCGAGGAGCGAGATATTACAAACATAGGTCTCATGACCCAACAATCAGAGCATACAAGTCAAAGCACAAGCGGAAGCTATCATGTCTGGGTACAGACATCTATAACTGAAAAAGGCTGAGAAGCCTGACTATCTACCAGATCCTGCCGAGGGCACAAGATCGTAGCTGAGGTAACAAGCTAAACGTCGAAGTCCACGTGAAACTACTAGCGAGACCGAAGTCTCTCTGCAAAAACATAAATAGGCAAACGTGAGTACAAATGTACCCAGCAAGACTTACATCAGAACTATCTACATATGCATCATTATCAACAAAGGGGATGGTGGGGTTTAACTGCAGCAAGCCAGCTTTGACTCGGTGGCTATCCTGAACTACGACTGCAAGCGACTCTTTTGAGGTGGCGCACACGAGTCCACATATTCACCATATCAATACACCACCATGGAACCGCTCCCGTCTCCCTACGAGAACGCCATCCATAGCACTCACGCTTATCTTGCGTATTTTAGAGTATCCACTTTCACTTGTCTATGAACTGATATAAGCAACCCAGAGGTCCTTTTCCGTGGACACGGCTATTCGAATAGATTAGGTTAACCCTGCAGGGGTGTACTTCTTCACACACGCTCTCACCACTTACCGCCGTTTACACGACATGTACTCGGCAACCTTCAAGCGGAAGCCCAACGTGGGTGTCGGCCACGGCCTGCCTAAACACTCAAGTCTCTAGTCCAGGTTTATCGCCTATTCGGGTTCCATCCATGAGGAGATCCGGCCGGAGTTTCGCTCACAGCCCCAAACGATGTGTACAGGGTTCCGTGACACCAAACGGGTGCCCGATTTACCCGGCCACGTGCCTACCGCATCACAGCCCACCCCTACGGTCAGCGCTGTCCACGGCCTCCAGCATACTACAAACACCAGAAACTACTTGCAACTCCTGGACAGAGGACAAGGGTGATTAAGAAGCCGAGAGGGTCCATTGGTTTCGGGCCCAATGCGTGGTAGTAGCTGAATCATGGATCACAAACACAGAACTCAGTTCCTGAGGACGGCTTCAATGAGACAACCCACCATGTACTCCTACATGGCCTCTCACCGCTACCTTTACCAAATCGTGTTCACACACTTAGCTCACACACAGTAGGACATGTTCACACACCTCTGATTCATCCCCGATGAATCAGACCTGACTCAACTCTAAGCAGTAGCAGGCATGACAAACAAACATGAATGAGTAGGCACAACAGGGCTCAAACAACTCCTACTCATGCTAGTGGGTTTCATCTATTTACTGTGGAATGACAGGTCATGCAAAGGATAAAGGGGTTCAGCTACCGCAGCAAGTAACAGATGAATCGATGTTGTCCTAATGCAGTAAAAGAGAGCAGGAGCGAGAGAGTGGGATTGTATCGGAATGAACAAGGGGGTTTTGCTTGCCTGGCACTTCTGAAGATAACATTGAGTCTTCATCAGTGTCAACGATCACATCATCGGTATCACGTCTATCGAGAGGGGACAAATACCGGCAACAAAGAAGAAATACAATCAATGCAATGCACAATATGATGCATGCTCATGACATGGCAATATGAATGTGTTTTGAGCTAATGCAACTAGCAACAGATTAAATGAAGTTGGTTTGAATACAAGATTCAAATTCAAACTCCATATGTGATTATTTAAATGTCATTCACTTCATTTGCCCTAAACAGTAGTGATAAGTTGTTCTAACATGCATGAAAATGGTACAGATGGATTCCTTGAATTTTTCTGATAATTTTTCATATATAATTTGTTTAATTTGGAGTTACGGTTAATTTTCTATGATTTATAGAAGTTTTAGCTATTTTCTGAAATTATTAAATCATTTAAGATTTATTTTAATTCCAGAACAAATACTGCGTCAGCATGACGTATTGGTGACGTCAGCAGGTCAAAGGCGTCGACCAGGTCAAACCTGACCAGTGGGGTCCACTGGTCAGTGACCCAGTCAACTAACCAGGTTAGTTAGCCCTAACTAACTTAGTTAGCCGGGCGGGGCCCACATGTCAGTGGCCTATCTAATTAGTTAGGTTAATTAGCGCTAACTAATCTAACACTAATCTAGCAGGCGCCTGGGCCCACACGTCAGGGGGTCAAACCCCGGGTCAAACCCGCCGGAGTTGACCCGCGGCTTGTCGCCGGCGACGCCAGCAACGGCGGAGGGCGTCGGAAACGCTGCTCCGGCCATGGTTTGATGCGCGGGTGATTGCTACGAGTAGCTGGCGATGTGGCGCATCCAACGGTGGCGATGTTTGGTGCTGGGGTGGCCGGAGTTAACGGCGGCGAGCTCTTTTGCGGCCGCCGGAGTTCGGCTATCGACGGCAACTATGCCACAGAGCACGGGAGGAGCAGCAGTTGGGTGATTTGAGCTCCTTCGGATGCGCTGAGCGCGTTGGCGGTCTCATAAGCAAGCGGTGACGGCTGTGGCCGCGACGGCGCCATGGCCGGCGGCGAGGGATTCTCGGGCAAGGTGGTGGGGCTAGCTAGAGAGGGAGGTGGGGCACGGGGAGAGGGGGAATCGGGTCGAGGGCTCACCGCGGAGCTGCAGGGAGGGTTAGTGGGCTCGGGGGCGCGCCGGAGTGGCCGAATCGACGGAGAAGATCCTCGGCGGCCGGCGAGGGGGAAAACGTCGGGGGCGGCATTCCGGGGCTCTTCTGGTCGCGTGAGACGATGAGGAGGACGAGGGAGGACCGGCGGAGCTCTGGGAGGCGTCGGGGAGACGAGACGGTGGCTGTGGCCGCGCGAGCGCTGGTCGGCGGCGACGGCCTCCATTCGGTCGCGTGAGGGAGAGAGAGCAGAGGGAAGGGAAGAGCGAGGGAGAGCTACGGGAGAGTGAGAGAGGTCGTGGGGAACGAGGGGGGGGGGGAGTGCGTGGCTCCCTCGGGTGCCTCCAGCGGCGAGCAGGTAAGCAGGAGGTGGCCGAGGCAGCGTCGGCGCGCGCCACGCCTCGCCTCTGTTCGTCCTCCTGGCAGAGGAGGAAGAGGACAAGGGAGGGAGGTGGGCTGGGCCGGCTGGGCCGGCCAGGTGGAGCTGGGCCAGGCTCTGGTGGGCTGCACGGTAAGGCCAGGTAACTCTTCTGCTCTGTTTCATTTCTATTTCAGTTCTGTTTTTCTTTTATTTAATTCTTTTGCCACTGTTTTGAATTAAAAATAATAATTCAAACAATGCCAAAGCTCCTCTGAATATTTTATATTGCTAGATGGACTTTTCCAAAAGCTTATAAAATATTTCAGGGGGTATTTGAAATTATATTCTAATTATATGAATATAATTCAAATTCAAATAGCTAATGAATTAAATCCAAAATCCCAAAAAATAATTCCTCAAAAATGTTCAATATTTTGGTTGGGACCAGAACCCTTACCAAAAATTATCAAACATTTAAGAAGAGCCTTTTGGAGCAATGAATGAGATTTCTAGGGTTTTTGCCCCTCTTTTATTTAGGGTTTTGAGGCTTCCAATATTCCTCAATTCAAGTTTCAAAAATATAGACATGATGCACACATGAAGCTAGCCTAGAGCATTACCAGAAGCTAGGGATGTGACAACTCACCCCCACTAAACAAAAATCTCGTCCCGAGATTCAAGCGTAGGGTAAGGTGACGGGGAGACGCAAACTGGTATAATCTTCACGATCCAGGTTGCACTTCAAATGAACGTTGATTTGAACACCATCTTTGTCTTGTCGTCTTGCTCTGAGAACTTCAGCTAATCATGACAAGAAGAGGAAAGGAAAACCCTAGAACAATCGATCTTCGAGAAGACCGAACAACTTAGGATCAACTCATGGAATGAGACATAGCAACATCTCTCGAGCTGAGAGGCGAAGCACACATCCATAGGAATGAAGTGAAGCAAATGACGAAGGTTCACTAGGTAGACAACAATTTCACGCTTAAGAAGGTGGTAAACGATTGTCAACGTAGCGAGGAGTTGAGTTGCCATGATACCACAAAGAAACATCCTGGAGGAGGGTGATTCATAGATTATTACCCTAAGTGGCAAAGAGAATTACCTTTGATCCAGAGATCATTGAAACTCTCTATATTAGTCTAAGGCAAATCACAGCAATCGATTGGCGGGGGTCGGTAGAATGGCATACTCGGGCCAGAATGGATGATGTGGATTACCTTGTTGAAGACAACGTAATGGATGAATTTGCTTATCACCGGAAATGGAAGAGACCCATGGTAGAATGGCACATTGGCGGTGCAAGCTGGAAACAAAATGCAATGATGGGAATGATTCTAGTAACTGGGGAAGAACCCAACAATAAAGAGTGAATTCACTGTTTGAAGAGGTCATAGCATTGCCGAGGAAACTGAGAGGAATCCCAGTTAGTGCCAATGATAACACGTAGCGCTTGTGCGTGCTCTCAAGAACTTGAGCATTTCCATATTCATCAAGGTTTTACCAACATCCGTGTCAAGGGTCCGGTAACACAACTTACTACCATGATGAATGGTGATGGAGGATGCAGATGCAAAGGAAGATAACACCTTCTCAGATTACACCTTAGCGAAGCCAAGGAACAAAATCTGGATGATCGACCGACAGACATTTAGCACTCCGCTTCTAATGTTCTCCTTGATGTGCTAGCGTAACCCATTCATAGATATGGTTTGATATCTAGAACATCAAGTAAAAAGATCGGACTTCGGAACACAGAAATCCATAGGGGCAACTAGGGAGTAATCCTACGAAATCCCTATGGGGAGGTGGCCAACTTCCTCAATCAAGATATTATAATAACAGGTCTTCCGGCTGGGTGTGTTGGCCACGACATCCACTTTACCGGTTATCGAGGGACCAATATTATAGTTCTTGGAGAATGTTCCAACCATCATATCTGCCTGAGATTCAGATCTGGTTGGTGTCAGGATATTCCAGACTCATCAAGTCTAGGAAGAAAAATGAAAGTTTGCAACACAAATCGACGAGATGACGTTGCGAGATTCTCGGGAAATGAACTACGATAGTAAGCTCCAAAACATGAGCTGGTTCTGCTACAAACATGTGAACACGTTGTCCCGGACAAGCATGACCACGTGGTAGTCTTACAATAAAACACTACCGAGTTCTGGTTGGGAACCATCACCGTGGATAACGAAGTCCTTGCATAAGTCATATGATTAGCTCTTATGAAGGAACTTCTTCCCCTTGAACAAATCAATCAGTGGCTTGGTGTGCTCGGGACACATATGGAATGAAGGTTGCAAGTCTCCAGACCACAGAATACTTCGCACGTGTGCATGACTAATTTGGAATGATTCCAGGGAAACAAAACAATCTTCCTCAAATTCATGGCGGCAACTTGCATCATATGCACATGAATTAGGGAAAATCACTACTTTCATTCAAACATATGCTTCATGAACGAAACACGAAGAAATGCTTACACAAGTTTCCAACACTAGGTTGATGTTCAACATGATTCATGGGGGGAGACAAAATGCTACTGATGGGCTCAACAGCAACTCATCGGAATTTCCATATCACTGGACTTCCACCATCATGTGAACACGGTGATAGTATTGGTCAGACCAAAGATGTAATGGTGTATGCTCGAGGGATCAACCACGAGTAGGACAACATTACGAGCATCGTTGGTACTGATTTGATTTGACGATAGCCCACACTCAAATCAAGGGATTGATAAGACAATAGGTCCAGCAACTGATCACAGGGACCAATCGATGAAGATATCATCTTTCTTCAACACACACTACACAAGAATATCCCTTTGGAACGAACTAAGTCAGACAAGTTTTATCTTCCAACTCTCCAAGTTGTTGTCCAGCTTAACCAACTAGCTCAGGGATATCTAACACCGATTCTTGGAAGGAAGGTGGTTCATAAGAAACCAACTTGATCACGGGCTCAACATAACGGTCAGGTGACGACCTGGTAGTACTTCCGAGAAGATCTTCGGAAAATCACGAATCACCGATATGTTACTAAGCTCGAGAACAATCTTGCTTTTCAGGGCAAGATGATATGATCAAATGAGCGAGGACTTGACAAATCCTAACTCATCAATCAAAGAGTGCACCAGGAAATAAGGACTAGGTAGCACGATCAATCTTAGAATGGTGATTCAATAACCAACATACTAAGAATAAAATTATTATCCTTTAACTACCAAGCAACGAGGTTGCTAGGAGTATTGATTTCACACATCACAATTCATTTGTCGGTATTCCGGTTGCATCAACACGGAACCGAGGAATGAAAAAGGATGGCGAGAAGTATCACTATGTCAAGAATTCACAAAAGGTGGTGCAATTCTCATGAAATTCCTGTCATAAAGAAGGTAATACTTCAGGGTAGAGCAGACCAGAAGCTGGATTATAACTTGATCTGCGGAACACAACTACTTTGACCCAATCCTAGATATGGATGAGGTACTGGAGTTTGTTTCTCCAAGTCATTCAGGACAGAATGGCTTGACGTACCACAAGGGTAATAGGCATCGATAAACGAATGCATACATACCCTTGGTATCAATTGATAGACGAGGGTCAGAATGCAACTAAAGAGAGCAACTCAAAGGAACATGCGATTTTCTGAGTTGTGGATGCATGGTTTAGCATGTCGAACGAATTCCACATATTTCTTCCGGATAACCCATGCAGAAAGGTAGAACTGGCAGAGTCACAATGTAGAATCGAGAACCCATCGAGAGCACTCTGATTGTGATCTTTCGATCAGCGAGGAACATCTGCCATAAGCGGTTCATAGTATTTGGAAGAAAGGAATACCACGAACATCGAGGACTAATGCAAAGGTTACTAATAACCTAAAGGAACGAGCAAAACTATCAACATGAAGCAAGTAGGGTGAATCTCGGGTTCAAAACCCAGGGATAGAATACCTACTACTAAATGGCATCACGGGATGCTTTCGATAATGACGGCCAGAGTCATCACACTGGAACATAAATCATGGCTAGACTACTAGATGATCCCCTGAGACACCTAGGGTCATAATAGTAACTCCAACATAATGTCAAGGCAACAGAATACCTCAACTCAACAATTAGTGTGATTGAGCTGGCATAAAGGAACATCGAAACCAGAGGGAAAGGATTTTGCAAATGCATCAGACTATTTAGAAACCTGGGATGACTCGGACAGCATAACGGCTGTAAATGCTCAGAAAAGATTTGAGACATTCACAAAATGGTGGCATAACCACTCAGAAGCACAATATCAAGGTTTCGAGATCAACAATTAACATACGGAAGTAGTAGAAACTGAACTCAAGCTTAAATCCAACAATCTTATAAGTCTACGGATTAGTAACACGTGATCCTGATAGAAAGAAGAGAAAGCCTAGTTCTTAATCCCCGTAGAAGAGAAGATGATGACTCAGATCAGAAGGCCATGAGGTATAAGGAGTAAAAAGAGCCTTACGTTCCATCCCACAATCAATTCCCTTATATAACTAAAGAATTTCTAGACTCAACTTCGACCAGTTTGGCTTGGTAATCCTACAGGCAGTCAAGCTCTGATACCAACGCTGTCAGGACCCCGACTCGATGCCACATCGATCTAGCATGTAACACCTCATATCACTTTGCGGCCTCACGCACGGTATTCCCACGGGTGTCGCCTTACCTTTGCCCGGGACCGTTTGCGCCTTTTGGCACACGTATATGACAGTGTCGCTAGCATCCATATGATAAGGAGCCCGGGCTGACATGGCTAGTCGTAAACCCAAAGTGGCACAGACTTACAGGGACAGGCATCCATGACCCAGCATCGAACGTGTCGGTCATCAGCGAGTGAATCCAGGCTGTAGCACTGGGCTAGCAGGACTCCGGTGAACCGGGCTGTAGCGGGCTAACAGGACTCCGGTATTCATCGCGTGACATTTCCCCGAAGGGACAGACACAGGAACGAAGAAGGACACATGCCGGCCAGCCTAAGTGTTCCGGAGCAGTAGCAAGCTACCATGGCTCGGTGGAAACACTAGGAGACATTTCCCGGTAAGAGAGGCTACTAAAGATAAACAACTAGATGGTCAGATCCCACACATACCAAGCATTTCAATAACATACACACAATATGCTCGATATGTGCAAATACAACATGGCATCACAACATGACTCTACGACTCAAGTATTTATTCATTAGGCTCCGAGGAGCGAGATATTACAAACATGGGTCTCATGACCCAACAATCAGAGCATACAAGTCAAAGCACAAGCGGAAGCTATCATGTCTGAGTACAGACATCTATAAATGAAAAAGGCTGAGAAGCCTGACTATCTACCAGATCCTGCCGAGGGCACAAGATCGTAGCTGAGGTAACAAGCTAAACGTCGAAGTCCACGCGAACTACTAGCGAGACCGAAGTCTCTCTGCAAAAACATAAATAGGCAAACGTGAGTACAAATGTACCCAGCAAGACTTACATCAGAACTATCTACATATGCATCATTATCAACAAAGGGGATGGTGGGGTTTAACTGCAGCAAGCCAGCTTTGACTCGGTGGCTATCCTGAACTACGACTGCAAGTAACTCTTTTGAGGTGGCGCACACGAGTCCACATATTCACCATATCAATACACCACTATGGATCCGCTCCCGTCTCCCTACGAGAACGCCATCCATAGCACTCACGCTTATCTTGCGTATTTTAGAGTATCCACTTTCACTTGTCTATGAACTGATATAAGCAACCCAGAAGTCCTTTTCCGCGGACACGGCTATTCGAATAGATGATGTTAACCCTGCAGGGGTGTACTTCTTCACACACGCTCTCACCACTTACCGCCGTTTACACGACATGTACTCGGCAACCTTCAAGCGGAAGCCCAACGTGGGTGTCGGCCACGGCCTACCTAAACACTCAAGTCTCTAGTCCAGGTTTATCGCCTATTCGGGTTCCATCCATGAGGAGATCCGGCCGGAGTTTCGCTCACAGCCCCAAACGATGTGAACAGGGTTCCGTGACACCAAACGGGCGCCCGGTTTACCCGGCCACGTGCCTACCGCATCACAGCCCACCCCTACGGTCAGCGCTGTCCACGGCCTCCAGCATACTACAAACACCAGAAACTACTTGCAACTCCTGGACAGAGGACAAGGGTGATTAAGAAGCCGAGAGGGTCCATTGGTTTCGGGCCCAATGCGTGGTAGTAGCTGAATCATGGATCACAAACACAGAACTCAGTTCCTGAGGACGGCTGCAATGAGACAACCCACCATGTACTCCTACATGGCCTCTCACCGCTACCTTTACCAAATCGTGTTCACACACTTAGCTCACACACAGTAGGACATGTTCACACACCTCTGATTCATCCCCGATGAATCAGACCTGACTCAACTCTAAGCAGTAGCAGGCATGACAAACAAACATGAATGAGTAGGCACAACAGGGCTCAAACAACTCCTACTCATGCTAGTGGGTTTCATCTATTTACTGTGGAATGACAGGTCATGCAAAGGATAAAGGGGTTCAGCTACCGCAGCAAGTAACAGATGAATCGTGTTGTCCTAATGCAGTAAAAGAGAGCAGGAGCGAGAGAGTGGGATTGTATCGGAATGAACAAGGGGGTTTTGCTTGCCTGGCACTTCTGAAGATAACATTGAGTCTTCATCAGTGTCAACGATCACATCATCGGTATCACGTCTATCGAGAGGGGACAAATACCGGCAACAAAGAAGGAACACAATCAATGCAATGCACAATATGATGCATGCTCATGACATGGCAATATGAATGTGTTTTGAGCTAATGCAACTAGAAACAGATTAAATGAAGTTGGTTTGAATACAAGATTCAAATTCAAACTCCATATGTGATTATTAAATGTCATTCACTTCATTTGCCCTAAACAGTAGTGATAAGTTGTTCTAACATGCATGAAAATGGTACAGATGGATTCCTTGAATTTTTCTGATAATTTTTCATATATAATTTGTTTAATTTGGAGTTACGGTTAATTTTCTATGATTTATAGAAGTTTTAGCTATTTTCTGAAATTATTAAATCATTTAAGATTTATTTTAATTCCAGAACAAATACTGCGTCAGCATGACGTATTGGTGACGTCAGCAGGTCAAAGGCGTCGACCAGGTCAAACCTGACCAGTGGGGTCCACTGGTCAGTGACCCAGTCAACTAACCAGGTTAGTTAGCCCTAACTAACTTAGTTAGCCGGGCGGGGCCCGCATGTCAGTGGCCTATCTAATTAGTTAGGTTAATTAGCGCTAACTAATCTAACACTAATCTAGCAGGCGCCTGGGCCCACACGTCAGGGGGTCAAACCCCGGGTCAAACCCGCCGGAGTTGACCCGCGGCTTGTCGCCGGCGACGCCAGCAACGGCGGAGGGCGTCGGAAACGCTGCTCCGGCCACGGTTTGATGCGCGGGTGGGTGCTACGAGTAGCTGGCGATGTGGCGCATCCAACGGTGGCGGTGTTTGGTGCTGGGGTGGCCGGAGTTAACGGCGGCGAGCTCTTTTGCGGCCGCCGGAGTTCGGCTATCGACGGGAACTATGCCACAGAGCACGGGAGGAGCAGCAGTTGGGTGATTTGAGCTCCTTCGGATGCGCTGAGCGCGTTGGCGGTCTCATAAGCAAGCGGTGACGGCTGTGGCCGCGACGGCGCCATGGCCGGCGGCGAGGGATTCTCGGGCAAGGTGGTGGGGCTAGCTAGAGAGGGAGGTGGGGCACGGGGAGAGGGGGAATCGGGTCGAGGGCTCACCGCGGAGCTGCAGGGAGGGTTAGTGGGCTCGGGGGCGCGCCGGAGTGGCCGAATCGACGGAGAAGATCCTCGGCGGCCGGCGAGGGGGAAAACGTCAGGGGCGGCGTTCCGGGGCTCTTCTGGTCGCGTGAGACGACGAGGAGGACGAGGGACGACTGGCGGAGCTCTGGGAGGCGTCGGGGAGACGAGACGGTGGCTGTGGCCGCACGAGTGCTGGTCGGCGGCGACGGCCTCCATTCGGTCGCGTGAGGGAGAGAGAGCAGAGGGAAGGGAGGAGCGAGGGAGAGCTACGGGAGAGTGAGAGAGGTCGTGGGGAACGAGGGGGGGGGGAGTGCGTGGCTCCCTCGGGTGCCTCCAGCGGCGAGCAGGTAAGCAGGAGGTGGCCGAGGCAGCGTCGGCGCGCGCCACGCCTCGCCTCTGTTCGTCCTCCTGGCAGAGGAGGAAGAGGACAAGGGAGGGAGGTGGGCTGGGCCGGCTGGGCCGGCCAGGTGGAGCTGGGCCAGGCTCTGGTGGGCTGCACGGTAAGGCCAGGTAACTCTTCTGCTCTGTTTTATTTCTATTTCAGTTCTGTTTTTCTTTTATTTAATTCTTTTGCCACTGTTTTGAATTAAAAATAATAATTCAAACAATGCCAAAGCTCCTCTGAATATTTTATATTGCTAGATGGACTTTTCCAAAAGCTTATAAAATATTTCAGGGGGTATTTGAAATTATATTCTAATTATATGAATATAATTCAAATTCAAATAGCTAATGAATTAAATCCAAAATCCCAAAAAATAATTCCTCAAATATGTTCAATATTTTGGTTGGGACCAGAACCCTTACCAAAAATTATCAAACATTTAAGAAGAGCCTTTTGGAGCAATGAATGAGATTTCTAGGGTTTTGCCCCTCTTTTATTTAGGGTTTTGAGGCTTCCAATATTCCTCAATTCAAGTTTCAAAAATATAGACATGATGCACACATGAAGCTAGTCTAGAGCATTACCAGAAGCTAGGGATGTGACAGAAACACTGAAATAGGCAAAAACAGCAATTCTGGGCTGGGCCTCCGGTTAATAGGTTAGTCCAAAAAATAATATAAAAGTGGAAAATAAAGCCCAATATTGTCCAATACAGTAGATAATATAGCATGGAGCAATCAAAAATTATAGATACGTTGGAGACGTATCAGGATTCAATTAGCACCTCACTGACGTAGTAAGCCGGCCGTTGAACTCGATGCTCCTTTCCAGCCTCCTTGCGCTTCACCACAATAGCCACATTAACAACTCATGAGTTGGCGGCCACGTATAATAGCAGCGGCTCTTTCTCAACTGGAGCAGCCAGGACCGGCGGCTCAACAAGCTGTGTCTTCAAATCTTCAAAAGCAGAGTTTGCATCATCGCTCCAAACAAAATCATTTGTTTTCTTCATCATCTGATACAGAGGCATTGCCTTCTCCCCTAACCGGCTTATGAACCGGCTCAAAGCATCGACACGACCCGCCAGTCGTTGAACGTCATTGATGCATGTTGGTTTGGCCAGGGATGTAATTGCCTTGATTTTCTCTAGGTTAGCCTCAATACCTCGGTTAGACACCAAAAACCCAAGAGCTTGCCGGCTGGGACTCCAAAAACACACTTGGTCGGGTTAAGCATCATTTTGTAGACCCGGAGATTATCGAAAGTCTATTTCAGATCTGCGACAAAGGTTTCCTCCTTCCTGGATTTTACCACTATATCATCCACATAAGCATGAACATTACGTCCAATTTGATTGTGAAGACAATTCTGCACACACCATTGGTAAGTCGCCTGGGCACTCTTCAGCCCAAAAGGCATAGACACATAGCAAAAAGCTCCAAAAGGAGTGATAAAAGCCGTCTTCTCCTGATCTTTGACTGCCATCTTGATCTGATGATAACCGGAATACACATCCAAAAAACTCAAACGTGCGCAACCCGCCGTATCATCAATGATCTAATCAATACGGGGGAGGGCAAAAGGATCAGCCGGACAAGCCTTGTTTAGATCGGTGTAATCCACACACATACTCCAGGTGCCATTCTTTTTTAGTACAAGCACCGGGTTGGCTAACCACTCTGGGTGAAAGACTTCTACAATGAACCCAGCCGCCAAAAGCCGGGCCACCTCTTCTCCAATGGCCTTGCGCCTTTCTTCATTGAACCATCGGAGAAATTATCTGACAGGTTTAAACTTTGGATCAATATTGAGTGTGTGCTCAGTGAGTTCCCTCGGGACACCTGGCATGTTTGAAGGTTTCCATGCGAAGATGTCCCGGTTCTCACGGATGAACTCGATGAGCGCGCTTTCCTATTTTGGATCCAAGTTAGCACTGATGATGAACTGGTTGGATGAGTCGCCAGGCACAAAGTCAACCATCTTGGTGTCATCAGCTGATTTGAACTTCAACACCGGCTCATGCTCTATTGTTGGTTTCTTTAATGGCGTCATGTCTGCCGGGTCAACATGATCTTTGTAAAAATTTAACTCCTATGTTGCACAGACAGATTCAGCATAGGCAACATCACCTTCTTCACACTCCAAAGCTATTTTCCGGCTCCCATGTACTGTAATGGTGCCCTTATAACCCGGCATCTTAAGCTGCAAATACACATAACACGGCCGAGCCATGAATTTGGCATAAGCCGGCCGTCCAAATAGAGCATGATACGGGCTTTTGATCTTAACCACCTCAAATGTTATTTTTTCTGCTCTGGAGTCATAATCATACCCAAAGGCTACTTCTAGTTCAATCTTACCCACTGGGTATGCCGACTTGCCAGGAACCCCACCGTGAAAAATAGTGTTGGATTGTTTAAGACTCTTATCAGTCAATCCCATCCGGCGGAACGTCTCATAATAGAGGATGTTGATGCTGGTGCCTCCATCCATGAGTACCTTAGTGAATTTGTATCCACCAACCTGAGGCGCCACCACCAAAGCCAAGTGACCTGGATTATCGACCCGGGTGGGTGATCCTCTCTGCTCCACACAATAGGCTGCTCTGACCAATGTAAGTAACGTGGAACCGCCAGCTCAACGGCATTGACGGCCCTCTTGTGAAGCTTCTGGTCTCTCTTACATAAGCTAGTGGTGAATACATGGTATTGCCCACTATTTAGCTGCTTCGGGTTGCTCTGATATCCGGACTGCTGCTCCTGATTACCTTGGCCGGGTTGCGGATTATACCCTCCTTGGTTACCAGGATGGCCCTGACCGTGGAATCCTCCTCCACCTAAGCCGGCGCCCAGGCCTTGGAAACCGCCTCCACCTGATCCGCCACCTGGGCCATGACCTCCATCAAACGTGTTTGAATTTTTAAACGCCTTCATGATCGTACAATCTTTCCACAGGTAGGTGGCTGGCTTCTCCCGGGTGCTGTGCTTTGGACAAGGCTCATTCAATAATTGCTCAAGGGTGGGACCTGACCCGCCCGACCGAGGGGGCTGTCTGCCCTTGCACCGTTGATTTTCGCCCTGTGCATTGGTGTTAGCAATAAACTCATCAGCCTTATGTTTATTACCTCCTTGATTCGCCGGGTTATGCTGGTGACCCTTGCCGTTGCCGTTCTTCTTTCCCTTCGTTGCCTTTTCTTCGTCAGACACTGGGTCCTTGGTAGTATCAGAATCAGCATACTTGACGAGAGCCGCCATCAACGTTCCCATGTCATTACAGTCATGCTTGAGCCGCCCCAGCTTCTGCTTCAGAGGTTCGAAACGGCAATTTTTCTCCAACATTAAGACTACTGAGCTGGCATCCATCTTATGAGATGAATGTATTATCTCCTTGACCCGGCGCACCCAATGGGTTGTGGATTCACCATCCTCTTGCTTGCAATTGGTCAGGTCCACAATCGACATAGGCTTCTTACACGTGTCTTTAAAGTTCTGGATGAACCGGGCCTTCAACTCCGCCCATGAGCCGATAGAATTGGGTGGCAATCCCTTCAACCAAGTACGAGCTGTTCCATCTAACATCATAGTGAAATACTTGGCCATTGCTGCATCGCTGACCTCCAATAACTCCATAGCCATCTCATAACTCTCAATCCAAGCCCCGGGCTGTAAGTCAGCTGTGTAATTAGGCACCTTAGGAGGCCCCTTAAAATCCTTTGGCAAACGCTCATTACGTATGGCCGGCACCAAGCAAGGAACGCCTCCGGTTCTTGTGGCCACTCCTGCCTTGACCGAGGTTGCTGGATAAGCCGGAAAAGTTTGATGAGCCGCCTGATCTGCTGCCATTTGAACTGCTCGTTCCGCCTCTTGTCGAATCCTCTCCTGATCCGCCAAGTTAAGGGCTCCAGCCTCCACCTGCTCATGCCTGTATGGCCGGTTGTGGCGTTGAGCATTGCTTGACATATCTGCGGATTCCATATGCCTACTGTAACTCGGGCTCCAGCTTGGGCGAGGAGTTGAATGGATCATGTCTCGACTGTAGGAGTATGCATCCTGCAGCGCCAGAGCTGTTTGAAGAAGTTCTCTTACCCTCCATGTTTCAATTGCCGCCAGTGAGTCACCTTCCATCGGAAGAGCCGCTAGACGAGCCGATGCTGCGATGAGGTTTTCCAAAGGGTTGGAGAAGTGACCCGGCGGCGTTGGGACGTAATGAGGTGGAGCGGTAATTATATGAGGTGGATCCATGGCACGCAGCTGGACCGGTGCGCCGGGTGTTGTAATCCGGGGTGCCTCCGGCGGGTTACTTCCTCCGGCTCCGGGTGTGTGAAAAAGATTCCTAGGATTGAGAGTCAGAGGCAGACGTGATTGGGTTTTCTGATGCCTCCTCCTCATGACCTCGTTCGATGTGTTCAGATCCACCGAGAGCCGGAAGGTCTCCGCTTAAAGCTGTTGAGCACGAACGTCCAAAGCCGCCCGCTCTGCTGCCATCCTGACTTCCTCTGCGGCTAGATTTTCCTTAGCTTGCACCATCTCTTCACGTACGCATGTCACCTCTGCGTCATGCTGGGCTTTATCCGCTGGCTCTACCACGGCAGTCAACAGAGTTGTCAGTTTATCCATGAGGTCCATCAAGATCTGAGCCGGGGGGCGCGGGGGGTCTCCTAACCCGGCTGCAGCCGACCCAGTAGCTGTTGCCGCCGCTGCTGTAGAGTTCTGCCCGGGCTGTGTCCCTGCCATGAAGACTCTGGCCCAATTCGGCGGCTCAAGAGGGTCCGGAATATTGCTGCCATCAGAACAGCCCCCGAGCATGCCGTCCTCCAGCTGGTACAAAGAGTCTGTCTTGCCCGTTGATGATGCAGTGTCAGAACAGACGGCCGTCTCACCGCCCTCCACCGATCCTTCAGAGTATTCACCATCATGGACGCAGCCTACAAAGGCATGCTTCACGTCGGATTGAACACAGGCGGCCCTCGCGCGCCGAGCCATTTCGATGAGGTCGGTGTGGACATCCGGCTCAGGACCTGATGTTGGGGAACGTAGTAATTTCAAAAAATTTCCTACGCACATGCAAGATCATGGTGATGCATAGCAACGAGAGAGGAGAGTGTGATCTACGTACCCTTGTAGACCGACAGCGGAAGCGTTAGCACACCGCAGTTGATGTAGTCGTACGTCTTCACGGCCCGACCGATCAAGCACCGAAACTACGGCACCTCCGAGTTTTAGCACACGTTCAGCTTGATGACAATCCCCGGACTCCGATCCAGCAAAGTGTCGGGGAAGAGTTCCGTCAGCACGACGGCGTGGTGACGATCTTGATGTTCTACCGTCGCAGGGCTTCGCCTAAGCACCGCTACAATATTATCGAGGATTATGGTGGAAGGGGGCACCGCACACGGCTAAGAAAATGATCACATGGATCGACTTGTGTGTCTAGGGGTGCCCCCTGCCCCCGTATATAAAGGAGCAAGGGGAGGAGGTCGGCCGGCCCTATAGGCGCGCCAAGGAGGAGTCTCCTCCTAGTAGGAGTAGGACTCCTATTCCTACTAGGAGGGGGAAGGAAGTGGGGAGGGAGAAGGAAAGGGGGGCGCCGCCCCCCCTCTCCTAGTCCAATTCGGACCAGGGGGAGGAGGCGCGTGGCCCACCCTGGCTGCCCTTCTCTCTCTCCACTAAGGCCTATATGGCCCATTACTTCTCCTGGGGGGGTTCCGGTAACCCTCCGGTACTCCAGTTTTCTCCGAAATCACCCGGAACACTTCCGGTGTCCTAATATAGTCGTCCAATATATCAATCTTTATGTCTCGACCATTTCGAGACTCCTCGTTATGTCCGTGATCACATCCGGAACTTCGAACTAACTTAGGTACATCAAAACTCATAAACTCATAATATAACTGTCATCGAAACCTTAAGCGTGCGGACCCTACGGGTTCAAGAACAATGTAGACATGACCAAGACATGTCTCCGGTCAATAACCAATAGCGGAACATGGATGCTCATATTGGCTCCTACATATTCTACGAAGATCTTTATTGGTCAGACCGCATAACAACATACGTTGTTCCCTTTGTCATTGGTATGTTACTTGCCCGAGATTCGATCGTCGGTATCTCAATACCTAGTTCAATCTCGTTACCAGCAAGTCTCTTTACTCATTTCGTAATACATCATCTCGCAACTAACTCATTAGTTGCAATGCTTGCAAGGCTTATGTGATGTGCATTACCGAGAGGGCCGAGAGATACCTCTCCGACAATCGAACTGACAAATCCTAATCTCGAAATACGCCAACCCAACATTTACCTTTGGAGACACCTGTAGAGATCCTTTATAATCACCCAGTTATGTTGTGACGTTTGGTAGCACATAAAGTGTTCCTCCAGCAAATGGGAGTAGCATAATCTCATAGTCATAGGAACATGTATAAGTCATGAAGAAAGCAATAGCAACATACTAAACGATCGGGTGCTAATCTAATGGAATGGGTCATGTCAATCACATCATTCTCCTAATAATGTGATCCCGTTAATCAAATGACAACACATGTCTATGGTTAGGAAACATAACCATCTTTGATTAATGAGCTAGTCAAGTAGAGGCATACTAGTGACGTTTAGTTTGTCTATGTATTCACACAAGTATTATGTTTCCGGATAATACAATTCTAGCATGAATGATAAACATTTATCATGATATAAGGAAATAAAATAATAACATTATTATTGCCTCTAGGGCATATTTCCTTCAGTCTCCCACTTGCACTAGAGTCAATAATCTAGATTACACAGTAATGATTCTAACACCCATGGAGCTTTGGTGCTGATCATGTTTTGCTCGTGGAAGAGGCTTAGTCAACGGGTATGCAACCTTCATATCCGTATGTATCGTGCAAATCTCTATGTCTCCCACCTGGACTAGATCCCGGATGGAATTGAAGCGTCTCTTGATGTGCTTGGTTCTCTTGTGAAATCTGGATTCCTTTGCCAAGGTAATTGCACCAGTATTGTCACAAAAGATTTTCATTGGACCCGATGCACTAGGTATGACACCTAGATCGGATATGAACTCCTTCATCCAGACTCCTTCGTTTGCTGCTTCCGAAGCAGCTATGTACTCCGCTTCACATGTAGATCCCGCCACAACGCTTTGTTTAGAACTGCACCAACTGACAGCTCACCGTTTAATGTAAACACGTATCCGGTTTGCGATTTAGAATCATCCGGATCAGTGTCAAAGCTTGCATCAGCCTAACCATTTACTATGAGCTATTTGTCACCTCCATATATGAGAAACATATCCTTAGTCCTTTTTAGATATTTCAGGATGTTCTTGACCGTTGTCCAGTGATCCACTCCTGGATTACTTTGGTACCTCCCTGCTAGACTTATAGCAAGACACACATCTGGTCTGGTACACAGTATTGCATACATGATAGAGCCTATAGCTGAAGCATAGGGAACATCTTTCATTTTCTCTCTATCTTCTGCATTGGTCGGGCATTGAGTCTTACTCAATTTCACACCTTGTAACACAGGCAAGAATCCTTTCTTTGCTTGATCCATTTTGAACTTCTTCAAAATTTTGTCAAGGTATGTGCTTTGTGAAAGTCCAATTAAGCGTCTTGATCTATCTCTATAGATCTTAATGCCCAATATGTAAGCAGCTTCACCGAGGTCTTTCATTGAAAAACTCTTATTCTAGTATCCCTTTATGCTATTCAGAAATTCTATATCATTTCCGATTAGTAATATTTCATCTACATATAATATCAGAAATGCTACAGAGCTCCCACTCACTTTCTTGTAAATAGAGGCTTCTCCAAAAGTCTGTACAAAACCAAATGCTTTGATCACACTATCAAAGCGTTTATTCCAACTCCGAGAAGCTTGCACCAGTCCATAAATGGATCGCTGGAGCTTGCATACTTTGTTAGCTCCCTTTGGATCGACAAAACCTTCCGGTTGCATCATATACAACTCTTCTTCCAGAAATCCATTCAGGAATGCAGTTTTGACATCCATCAGCCAAATTTCATAATTATAAAATGCGGCAATTGCTAACATGATTCGGACAGACTTAGCATCGCTATGGGTGAGAAGGTCTCATCGTAGTCAATCCCTTGAACTTGTCGAAAACCTTTTGCGACAAGTCGAGCTTTGTACACTGTAATATTACCGTCAGCGTCAATCTTCTTCTTGAAGATCCATTTATTCTCAATTGCTTGACGATCATTGGGCAAGTCAACCAAAGTCCATACTTTGTTCTCATACATGGATCCCATCTCAGATTTCATGGCATCAAGCCATTTTGCGGAATCTGGGCTCACCATCGCTTCTTCATAGTTCGTAGGTTCATCATGATCTAGTAGCATGACTTCCAGAATAGGATTACCGTACCACTCTGGTGCGGATCTTACTCTGGTTGATCTACGAGGTTCAGTAGTATCTTGTTCTAAAGTTTCATGATCATCATCATTATCTTCCTCACTAATTGGTGTAGGTGTCACAGAAACTGGTTTCTGTGATGTACTACTTTCCAATAAGGGAGTAGGTACAGTTACCTCGTCAAGTTCTACTTTCCTCCCACTCACTTCTTTCGAGAGAAACTCCTTCTCTAGAAAGTTTCCGAATTTAGCAACAAAAGTCTTGCCTTCGGATCTGTGATAGAAGGTGTATCCAATAGTTTCCTTTGGATATCCTATGAAGACACATTTCTCCGATTTGGGTTCGAGCTTATCAGGTTGAAGCTTTTTCACATAAGCATCGCAGCCCCAAACTTTCAGAAACGACAACTTTGGTTTCTTGCCAAACCATAGTTCATAAGGCGTCATCTCAACGGATTTTGATGGTGCCCTATTTAACATGAATGCGGCCGTCTCTAGAGCATATCCCCAAAACGATAGCGGTAAATCAGTAAGAGACATCATAGATCGCACCATATCTAGTAAAGTACGATTACGACGTTCGGACACACCATTACGCTGTGGTGTTCCGGGTGGCGTGAGTTGCGAAACTATTCTGCATTGTTTTAAATGTACACCAAACTCGTAACTCAAATATTCTCCTCCATGATCAGATCGTAGGAATTTTATTTTCTTGTTACGATGATTTTCAACTTCACTCTGAAATTCTTTGAACTTTTCAAACGTTTCAGACTTATGTTTCATTAAGTAGATATACCCATATCTGCTTAAGTCATCTGTGAAGGTGAGAAAATAACGATATCCGCCACGAGCCTCAACATTCATCGGACCACATACATCTGTATGTATGATTTCCAACAAATCTGTTGCTCTCTCCATAGTACCGGAGAACGGTGTTTTTGTCATCTTACCCATAAGGCACGGTTCGCACGTACCAAGTGATTCATAATCAAGTGGTTCCAAAATTCCATCAGTATGGAGTTTCTTCATGCGCTTTACACCGATATGACCCAAACGGCAGTGCCACAAATAAGTTGCACTATCATTATCAACTCTGCATCTTTTGGCTTCAACATTATGAATATGTGTGTCACTACTATTGAGATTTAATAAGAATAGACCACTCTTTAAGGGTGCATGACCATAAAAGATATTACTCATATAAATAGAACAACCATTATTCTCTGATTTAAATGAATAAACCGTCTTGCATCAAACAAGATCCAGATATAATGTTCATGCTTAACACTGGCACCAAATAACAATTATTTAGGTCTAATACTAATCCCGAAGGTAGATGTAGAGGTAGCGTGCCAACCGCGATCACATCGACTTTGGAACCATTTCCCACACGCATCGTCACCTCGTCCTTAGCCAATCTTCGCTTAATCTGTAGTCCCTGTTTCGAGTTGCAAATGTTAGCAACAGAACCAGTATCAAATACCCAGGTGCTACTGCGAGCATTAGTAAGGTACACATCAATAACATGTATATCACATATACCTTTGTTCACCTTGCCATCCTTCTTATCCGCCAAATACTTGGGGCAGTTCCGCTTCCAGTGACCAGTCTGCTTGCAGTAGAAGCACTCAGTTTCAGGCTTAGGTCCAGGATTGGGTTTCTTCTCTTGAGTAGCAACTTGCTTGCGGTTCTTTTTGAAGTTCCCCTTCTTCTTTCCTTTGCCCTTTTTCTTGAAACTAGTGGTCTTGTTGACCATCAACACTTGATGCTCCTTCTTGATTTCTACCTCTGCAACTTTCAGCACTGCGAAGAGCTCGGGAATAGTCTTATTCATCCCTTGCATATTATAGTTCATCACGAAGCTCTTGTAGCTTGGTGGCAATGATTGGAGAATTCTGTCAATGACGCAATCATCTGGAAGATTAACTCCCAATTGAATCAAGTGATTATTATACCCAGACATTTTGAGTATATGCTCACTGACAGAACTGTTCTCCTCCATCTTGCAGCTATAGAACTTATTGGAGACTTCATATCTCTCAATCCGAGCATTTGCTTGAAATATTAACTTCAACTCCTGGAACATCTCATATGCTCCATGACGTTCAAAACGTCGTTGAAGTCCCGATTCTAAGCGGTAAAGCATGGCACACTGAACTATCGAGAGGTCATCAGCTTTGCTCTGCCAGACGTTCATAACATCTGGTGTTGCTCCAACAGCAGGCCTGGCACCCAGCGGTGCTTCCAGGACGTAATTCTTCTGTGCAGTAATGAGGATAATCCTCAATTTACGGACCCAGTCGGTGTAATTGCTACCATCATCTTTCAACTTTGCTTTCTCAAGGAACGCATTAAAATTCAATGGAACAATAGCACGGGCCATCTATCTACAATCAAACATAAACAAGCAAGATACTATCAGGTACTAAGTTCATGATAAATTTAGGTTCAATTAATCATATTACTAAAGAACTCCCACTTAGATAGACATCCCTCTAATCCTCTAAGTGATTACGTGATCCAAATCAACTAAACCATGTCCGATCATCACGTGAGATGGAGTAGTTTCATTGGTGAACATCACTATGTTGATCATATCTACTATATGATTCACGCTCGAACTTTCGGTCTCCGTGTTCCGAGGCCATATCTGTATATGCTTGGCTCGTCAAGTATAACCTGAGTATTCCGCGTGTGCAACTGTTTTGCACCCATTGTATTTGAACGTAGAGCCTATCACACCCGATCATCACATGGTGTCTCAGCACGAAGAACTTCGCAACGGTGCATACTCAGGTGATGCATAGCAAGGAGAGGGGAGAGTGTGATCTACGTACCCTTGTAGACCGACAGCGGAAGTGTTACCACAACGCGGTTGATGTAGTCGTACGTCTTCACGGCCCGACCGATCAAGCACCGAAACTACGACACCTTCGAGTTTTAGCACACGTTCAGCTCGATGACGATCCCCGGACTCCGATCCAGCAAAGTGTCGGGGAAGAGTTCTGTCAGCATGACGACGTGGTGACGATCTTGATGTTCTACCATCGCAGGGCTTCGCCTAAGCACCGCTACAATATTATCGAGGATTATGGTGGAAGGGGGCACCGCACACGGCTAAGAAAACGATCACATGGATCGACTTGTGTGTCTAGGGGTTCCCCCTGCCCCCGTATATAAAGGAGCAAGGGGAGGAGGCCGGCCGGCCCTATAGGCACGCCAAGGAGGAGTCCTCCTCCTAGTAGGAGTAGGACTCCTACTCCTACTAGGAGGGGGAAGGAAGTGGGGAGGGAGAAGGAAAGGGGGGCACCGCCCCCCCTCTCCTAGTCCAATTCGGACCAGGGGGGAGGAGGCGCGCGGCCCACCCTGGCTGCCCTTCTCTCTCTCCACTAAGGCCCATATGGCCCATTACTTCTCCTGGGGGGGTTCCGGTAACCCTCCGGTACTCCGGTTTTCTCCGAAATCACCCGAAACACTTCCGGTGTCCGAATATAATCGTCCAATATATCAATCTTTATGTCTCGACCATTTCGAGACTCCTCGTTATGTCCGTGATCACATCCGGGACTCCGAACTAACTTAGGTACATCAAAACTCATAAACTCATAATATAACTGTCATCGAAACCTTAAGCGTGCGGACCCTACGGGTTCAAGAATAATGTAGACATGATCGAGACATGTCTCCGGTCAATAACAAATAGCGGAACCTGGATGCTCATATTGGCTCCTACATATTCTACGAAGATCTTTATTGGTCAGACCGCATAACAACATACGTTGTTCCCTTTGTCATCGGTATGTTACTTGCCCGAGATTCGATCATCGGTATCTCAATACCTAGTTCAATCTCGTTACCGGGAAGTCTCTTTACTCGTTTCGTAATACATCATCTCGCAACTAACTCATTAGTTGCAATGCTTGCAAGGCTTATGTGATGTGCATTACCGAGAGGGCCCAGAGATACCTCTCCGACAATCGGAGTGACAAATCCTAATCTCGAAATACGCCAACCCAACATTTACCTTTGGAGACACCTGTAGAGCTCCTTTATAATCACCCAGTTACGTTGTGACGTTTGGTAGCACACAAAGTGTTCCTCCGGCAAACGGGAGTTGCATAATCTCATAGTCATAGGAACATGTATAAGTCATGAAGAAAGCAATAGCAACATACTAAACGATCGGGTGCTAAGCTAATGGAATGGGTCATGTCAATCGCATCATTCTCCTAATAATGTGATGCCGTTAATCAAATGACAACACATGTCTATGGTTAGGAAACATAACCATCTTTGATTAATGAGCTAGTCAAGTAGAGGCATACTAGTGACGTTTAGTTTGTCTATGTATTCACACAAGTATTATGTTTCCGGATAATACAATTCTAGCATGAATAATAAACATTTATCATGATATAAGGAAATAAAATAATAACATTATTATTGCCTCTAGGGCATATTTCCTTCACCTGACTCGCCGATCTGGCCGACAAAGACGTGAATTCCGCCGAAGGGGACCCGATATCCGTACTCAATTGAGCCGGCCTCGGGGCCCCAGCCTTCGTCGTCGATATAGAGCTTGTCGCGACGACTCTTGGTCATCCGGCCCACAGCGTATCCCTTGAGCCCTTCGAAGTTGCCCTTAAAGAACTCAAATCCACCGTGCGCTGGCCCCATGGTGGGCGCCAACTGTCATGGAATTGTCACGGCAGATGTCCTAGAGCAAGGACTTAGCCGTAGGGCCATCGCACTAGGAAGCTTAAAGGGGTTAATCGGGACAAAGGACACGAGAAGGTTTTATACTAGTTCGGCCCCTTACGATGAAGGTAAAAGCCTACGTTTAGTTGGGATTGGTATTGCTGGGGTTTCCATCACCAAGAGGCTCAACTCGCCAGCTTGGTTATCGATTTGTTGTTTCTTGTCATAAGCCGCCACCGGGTCGTCCCCTTATATACATGGGTTGACGCCTGGTGGCCTACAGAGTCCCGGTCGGCTCATAATCGTGTCCAGCTCGGTGACTTCCTTTATATGCCTTTCTTTACAAGTCTTTCCTTACATACGGCGGTTTACAATATCGGGCCTTAAGCCGCCTCCAGGCCTTTGGGCCTTCTATATGGTTTAATAAACTATCGTCTTGAATGTTTACTGGGCTTCTAGCGTAACCCTCCATTAGGGCTGACCCGGCCCCTCCTGGGCGGGTCATGTCTGATAATAATATCCCCAACAAGTAGGTTACATGAAGTGTCTAGCACCAGTATTTTGTTTTGGTACAACTGTTTTAGCTGTCATTGATGTGAGGTGTTCACTTATTTCATCAAAAATTATGTGGACACATGTGGGCCTCCCACTATATTATGTGACAGTTGTGGATAAGGGTTGAGATTGGTCTGTTCAGTTACCATTATCTGAGCAGAGTAATTGTCCTACTTTAGAAATTTTGGAAAATTGCATTTCTTTAGAGATGGCTTTGCAACAAATTGCATGAGCGAGCGGTTCATATTTTTCATTAAGTTGTACAATTTTTTGTTTAGGATGGAAGGGTAAAAACATTGGTTGGTTGCTAAAAGAGTTAATAACGGACATGGTGGTATATCAGTTACATGCCCAGTAATGGACATCATATTTTTGTGGTGTGACTCAGGAGACATCAGATATGTCGTCTTGGCTCGCGCCGCTATTGGGGAACGCAATAATTTCAAAAAAAAATCCTACGCACATGCAAAGATCCATCTAGGTGATGCATAGCAACAAGAGGGGAAGAGTGTTGTCCACATACCCTCGTAGACCGTAAGTGGAAGCGTTATGACAACGCGGTTGATGTAGTCATACGTTTTCCATGATCTGATCGATCCTAGCACTGAAGGTACGACACCTCCGTGATCTGCACAAGTTCAGCTCAGTGACGTCCCGGGAACTCTAGATCCAGCTAAGTGTTGAGGGAGAGTTTCGCCAGTACGACGACGTGATGACGGTGATGATGAAGCTACCGGCGCAGGGCTTCGCCTAAGCACTGCAACGATATGACCGAGGTGGATTATGGTGGAGGGGGGCACCGCACACGGCTAAACAATGTCAACTTGTGTGTCTATGGGGTGCCACCCCCCCCCCCGTATATAAAGGAGTGGAGGAGGAGGGCCGGCCTCTATGGCGCGCCCCAAGGAGGGATTCCTACTCCTACTAGGAGTAGGTTTCCCCCCTTTCCTACTCCAACTAGGAGGGGGAAGGAAGGGAAGAGGGAGAGGAAGGAAAGGGGGCGAGCCCCTCCCCAATTCGGATTGGGCCTTGGGGGCATGCCCCACCACTTGGCCGCCTCCTCCTCTCTTTCTCATGGCCCATCAAGGCCCATTAACTCCCCGGGGGGTTCCGGTAACCCCCCGGTACTCCGATATATGTCCGAACTCATCTGAAACCATTCCGGTGTCCAAACATAACCTTCCAATATATCAATCTTCATGTCTCGACCATTTCGATACTCCTCGTCATGTCCGTGATCACATCCGGGACTCCGAACTACCTTTGGTACATCAAAACACATAAACTCATAATACCGATCGTCACCGAACGTTAAGCGTGCGGACCCTACGGGTTGGAGAACTATGTAGACATGACCGAGAATCATCTCCGATCAATAACCAATAGCGGAACCTGGATGCTCATATTGGTTCCTACATATTCTACGAAGATATTTATCGGTCAAACCGCATAACAACATACATTGTTCCCTTTTTCATTGGTATGTTACTTGCCCGAGATTCGATCGTCGGTATCTCAATACCTAGTTCAATCTCGTTACCGGCAAGTCTCTTTACTCGTTCCGTAATGTTGCATCCCGTAACTAACTCATTAGTTACATTGCTTGCAAGGCTTATAGTGATGTGCATTACCGAGAGGGCCCAGAGAGACCTCTCCGATACACGGAGTGACAAATCCTAATCTCGATCTATGCCAACTCAACAAACACCATCGGAGACACCTGTAGAGCATCTTTATAGTCACCCAGTTACATTGTGATGTTTGATAGCACACTAAGTGTTCCTCCGGTATTCGGAGGTTGCATAATCTCATAGTCATAGGGACATGTATAAGTTATGGAGAAAGCGATAGGGGTAAACTAAACGATCGTCGTGCTAAGGTAACGGATGGGTCAAGTCAATCATATCATTCTCTAATGATGTGATACCATTAATAAAATGACAACTCATGTCTATGGTTAGGAAACATAACCATCTTTGATTAACGAGCTAGTCAAGTAGAGGCATACTAGTGACACTTTGTTTGTCTATGTATTCACACATGTATCAAGTTTCCGGTTAATACAATTCTAGCATGAATAATAAACATTTATCATGATATAAGGAAATATAAATAAAAACTTTATTATTGCCTCTTGGGCATATTTCCTTCAGTCTCCCACTTGCATTAGAGTCAATAATCTAGTTCACATCGTCATGTGATTTAACACCAATAGTTCACATCTTTATGTGATTAGTTCACATCTCCATGTGACTAATACCCAAAGAGTTTACTAGAGTCAATAATCTAGTTCACATCGCTATGTGATTAACACCCAAAGAGTGATCATGTTTTGCTTGTGCGAGAAATTTAGTCAACGGGCCTGCCACATTCAGAGCCATATGTATTTTGCAATTTTTTCTATGTCTACAATGCTCTGCACGGAGCTACTCTAGCTAATTGCTCCCACTTTCAATATGTATCCAGATTGATACTCAGAGTCATCAAAATCGGTGTCAAAACTTGCATCTAAATCTTTACAACGAACTTTTTGTCACCTCCATAACCGAGAAACATATCCTTATTCCACTAAGGATAATTTTGACCGATGTCTAGTGATCCACTCCTGGATCACTATTGTACCCTCTTGCCCAACTCTTGGTGAGGTACACAATAGGTCTGGTACACAACATAGCATACTTTATAGAACCTATGGCTCAGACATAGGGAATGAGTTTTCATTCTCTTTCTATTTTCTGTCGTGGTTGGGTTTTGAGTCTTTACTCAAGTTCACACCTTGCAACACAGCCAAGAACTCCTTCTTTGACTGTTCCATTTTAAACTACTTCAAAATCTCGTCAAGGTATGTACTCATTTGAAAAATATATCAAACTTCTTGATCTATATCTATAGATCTTGATGCTCAATATGTAAGCAACTTTACTGAGGTCTTTCCTTGAAAAACTCCTTTCAAACACTCCTTTATGCTTTCCAGAAAATTCTACATCACTTCTGATCAACAATATGTCATTCACATATACTTATCAGAAAGACTGTAGTGCTCCCACTCACTTTCTTGTAAATACAGGCTTCACCGCAAGTCTGCATAAAACTATATGCTTTGATCGACTCATCAAAGCGTATATTCCAACTCCAAGATGCTTGCACCATTCCATAGATGGATCGCTGGAGCTTGCACACTTTGTTAGCATCTTTAGGATTCACAAAACCTTCTGGTTGCATCATATACAACTCTTCTCAGATTTCATGGCCTTAAGCCATTTCGCGGAATCTGGGCTCATCATCGCTTCCTCATAGTTCGTAGGTTCGTCATGGTCTAGTAACATGACTTCCAGAAAGGATTACTGTACCACTCTGGTGCAGACCATACTCTGGTTGACCTACGACTTTCGGTAGTAACTTGATCTGAAGTTTCATGATCATTATCATTAGCTTCCTCACTAATTGGCGTAGGAATCACTAGAACTGATTTCTGTGATGAACTACTTTCACTACTACCGGACGCTGCTAACGCGACACTACGATTAGAGACCCTTCGAGAAACTGTGTGCGATGCCATAATCGCAAATGGTGCTGTATGAAAACCGTCATAAATGTGTAAAACGTTTGCGATGACGGATGCATCAAACACTGTTCAGGTTTTAGTTGCGTGTGCGATGAAGGGCACACGGTTCAGTTCAATTAAGTGTTTGCGATGAGGAGGAACAAAAGAAACGGGCAACCAGATGGAGGCGTGTGCGATACACAACATACGGTTCACTCGGCTGAACTATTTGTGATTAGGCAACACAAAAGAAACGGCCAGCCAGATCAAAGGTGTGTGCGATATATGGCATGCGGTTCACTCGGATGAACTGTTTGCATTGAGACATGAGAACAGAAATAGTTCAACTTAACAAGATGTGTGTGATATGCGGCAAACAAGTCTGTAATCAGAAATGTGTTTGAAGACCGATAAGAACACAGACGGTTGCTGCTAATAAGACGTGTGTGTTCTGCGATGGGATTGCATACAAAATAACACACTTATAAGGACATGCTTGCATAACCAAATTAAACATCCACTTACATAGGTGGCTACTACAACCATGGCATTTGCACACACCAAAGTAAACTGTTACATGCATAATTATATAGGTGGCTACTACACACATGACATTTCCACACACGCCAATAAAGTAAACTATAAATTACATGCATGATTAACTAGCATAAACGATCATCTGATCATCATCTACTTCTTGTGACGCTTGCTCTTCTTGTGGCTCGATCCGGGCTCGTCGATTTGGGTAACGAGGCACTTCCTCATGTCAACGATCCGCATGTGCATCTCATAGCATGTGTACACGCTCTTGGCCGCGAACCTGAGGTGAGGTTCATCCAGTTGCCACATCCAGGCCTTGTGCCAGGATACGGGACTTGTTCTCTGGGCATCCTGCTTCATCTTTTCGTAGTAGGGCTCGATGATGGCCGAGGCGAGTTCGACCAGGGAGTCCTGCTTCGTGCTGCCCCAGACCCTATAGTGGTCACGGATTTCGACAAGGTTCTTGCAGGCCAAGACCGTAACACTAAGAACTTTTACATCGTCTTTGGTATCCACCATGGCGAACTTGTAGTCGGTGGTGTTGACAAACCTGTTGAAACGGTCGCAAGGCCCTGTGGCCATGCAGTAGTGGTAGATGATGACATGATGGCGCACGCACAACTAGGCAACGACAACCTTCTGATCTATGTCGGTATGACCGGTGGTGTACTGGAGGTCAATGCCGACCACCTTGTACTTGTCTCCAGCAAGCAACTGCTCAACGCTATTGATGTAGTCGTCCACCACGGCCGGGTCGATGGTGTACACCACCGAGAGATCTGTCTCCCTCACGTGGGTCTCCACTCTATGCTCGCCGAACTCCATTGGAGCGCCACCTGACATCCCCTCTCTATGTGTCGTCGTGGGTGTGCTTGTTGTGTTGTGGGGAGCGATCGAAAGGTTGAAGAGACTAAGGTTATAATGGTTGCAGGAATTAAAGGGGAAGCCGGACGGCCACGAATATCGGCAGGCCCTGATGGCAGTTCTAATTTGCAGCGCGTAACTCCATTGTGCCGCATGTAACTGCATCGCGTGGCAACACGCGCGACACAACCGCATGCATATGGGGTCCCCGACGTGATCATGTGCACGCCCAACCGCTGGCAGAGCACGCGCGGAGGGACGCGAGCAGAGCGCTCTACAGTCGCCTCAAGGAAAAGTTGTCCACAAGCAGAGCATGCCAACAGACACGGCCGAGCGTGCCGCGGCACCTAATGGTGAGCACAACGCGCTGTGGAGCCTAGCGGCGAGCAGAGCTTGCCGAGGGACGCGAGCAAAGGACGGCACAGTGATACGTGGCAAATAAGATGAACTGTGCGAGCGATGTTGGAGACATCAAGCACGAATCATATTAGAGTTGCGTGTGCGATACGTGGCAGACAGTTGATCCATCAGAGCTGTTTGTGATGGAATAAGCCGTGTGTGTTGCGGGCAAACGCTTGCTGGTGAATAACCTTAATTTTAACCAAAAAGGTGTTAATGCATGTTACAAAAATTGTATAGCTATAAACTATGTTCAAATACGGCTCCAACGATATAATCTATGGCGACATGCATTTGTATTTTATTAGTTAATAAATCCTACTTATAAACCAGGACGGGGGTATAGTAGGTAACTAAATCACAAACATTTTTTAATTAACTATATGTGTACGTGTCCTCTTGTCCTCCTCACGCACATCTTTGTTGGGGAGCGCAGTAATTCCAAAAAAAGTCCTACGCACACGCAAGATCATGGTGATGCATAGCAATGAGAGGGGAAGAGTGTTGTCCACGTACCCTCGTAGATAGTAAGCGGAAGCGTTATGAAAACGCGGTTGATGTAGTCGTACGTCTTCACGATCGATCAATTCTAGTACTGAAAGTACGGCACCACTGCGATCTGCACATGTTCGGCTCGGTCACGCCCCACGAACTCACGATCCAGTAGAGTGTCGAGGAAGAGCTTCGTTAACACGATGGTGTGATGATGATGATGATGATGATGCTACCGGAACAGGGCTTCGCCTAAGCACCGCTACGATATGACCGAGGTGGATTATGGTGGAGGGGGCACTGCACATGGCTACGAGATCAATGATCAACTTGTGTGTCTATGGGATGCCCCTCCCCCATATATAAAGGGGTGGAGGAGGGGGAGGGCCGGCCCTCTACTATGGAGCGCCCTGGGGAGTCCTACTCCCACCGGGAGTAGGATTCCCCCCTTCCATGTAGTAGGAGTAGGAGAGAAGGAAAGGGAAGAGAGAAGAGAAGGAAGGAGGGGGCGCCGCCCCTCCCCCTAGTCCAATTCGGACTAGGCCTTGGGGGGCGCACAGCCTTGCCCTAGGCAGCCCCTCCCTCTCTCCCCTAAAGCCCATTAGGGCCCATACACTCCCCCGGGGGGTCCGGTAACCCCCGGTACTCCGGTTAATGCCCGAACTTACCCGGAACCATTCCGATGTCCAAACATAGTCATCCAATATATCGATCTTTATGTCTCGACCATTTCGAGACTCCTCGTCATGTCTGTGATCATATCCGGGACTCCAAACAACCTTCGGTACATCAAAACATATAAACTCATACCGATCATCACCGAACGTTAAGCGTACGGACCCTACGGGTTCGAGAACTATGTAGACATGAAGGAGACACGTCTCTGGTCAATAACCAACAGTGGAACCTGGATGTTCATATTGTCTCCCACATATTCTACGAAGATCTTTATCGGTCAAACCGCATAACGATATACGTTGTTCCCTTTGTCATCGGTATCTTACTTGCCCGAGATTCGATCGTCGGTATCTCAATACCTAGTTCAATCTCGTCACCGGCAAGTCTCTTTACTTGTTCCGTAATGCATCATCCCGCAACTAAGTCATTATTCACATTGCTTGCAAGGCTTATATTGATGTGCATTACTGAGAGGGCCCAGAGATACCTCTTCGACAATCGGAGTGACAAATCCTAATCTCGATCTATGCCAACTCAACAAACACCATCGGAGACACCTATAGAACACCTTTATAATCACCTAGTTACGTTGTGATGTTTGGTAGCACACAAAGTGTTCCTCCGGTATTCGGGAGTTGCATGATCTCATAGTCATAGGAACATGTATAAGTTATGGATAAAGCAATAGCAACAAACTAAACGATCATCGTGCTAAGCTAATGGATGGGTCAAGTCAATCACATCATTCTCCTAATGATGTGATCCTGTTAATCAAATGACAACTCATGTCTATGGTTAGGAAACATAACCATCATTGATTCAACGAGCTAGTCAAGTAGATGCATACTAGTGACATTCTGTTTGTCTATGTATTCACACATGTACTAAGTTTTCGGTTAATACAATTCTAGCATGAATAATAAATATTTATCATGATATAAGGAAATATAAGTAACAACTCTATTATTGCCTCTAGGGCATATTTCCTTTAGTCTCCCACTTGCACTAGAGTCAATAATCTAGATTACATTGTAATGATAATAACACCCATGGAGTCTTGGTGCTGATCATGTTTTGCTCGTGAGAGAGGCTTAGCCAATGGGTCTGCAACATTCAGATCCGTATGTATCTTGCAAATCTCTATGTCTCCCTCCTTGACTTGACCACGGATGGAATTGAAGCGTCTCTTGATGTGCTTGGTTCTCTTGTGAAATCTGGATTCCTTTGCCAAGGAAATTGCACCAGTATTGTCACAAAAGATTTTCATTGGACCCGACGCACTAGGTATGACACCTAGATCGGATATGAGCTTCTTCATCCAGACTCCTTCATTTGCTGCTTCCGAAGCACCTATGTATTCCGCTTCATACGTAGATCTCGCCACGACGCTCTACTTGGAACTGCACCAACTGACAGCTCCACCATTTAATAGAAACACGTATCCGGTTTGTGACTTAGAGTCATCCGGATCAGTGTCCAAGCTTGCATCGACGTAACCGTTTACAATGAGCTATTTGTCACCTCCACATACGAGAAACATATCCTTAGTCCTTTTCAGGTATTTCAGGATGTTCTTGACCGCTGTCCAGTGATCCACTCCTGGATTACTTTGGTACCTCCCTGCTAGACTGATAGCAAGTCACACATCAAGTCTGGTACACAACATTTCATACATGATAGAGCCTATGGCTGAAGCATAGGGAACACCTTTCATTTTCTCTCTATCTTCTGCAGTGGTCTGGCATTAAGTCTCACTCAACTTCACACCTTGTAACACAGGCAAGAACCCTTTCTTTGCTTGATCCATTTTGAACTTCTTCAAAACTTTATCAAGGTATGTACTTTGTGAAATTCCAATTAATCGTCTTGATCTATCTCTATAGATCTTGATGCCCAATATATAAGCAGCTTCACCGAGGTCTTTCATTGAAAAATTCTTATTCAAGTATCCTTTTATGCTATTTAGAAATTCAATATAATTTCCGATCAGCAATATGTCGTCCACATATAATATCAGAAATGCTACAGAGCTCCCACTCACTTTCTTGTAAATACAGCCTTCTCCAAAAATCTGTATAAAACCATATGCTTTGATCACACTATCAAAGTGTATATTCCAACTCCGAGAGGCTTGCAGTGATATGTCTCCGTCGTATCTACGTTTCCCAACACTTTTGCCCTTGTTTTGGACTCTAACTTGCATGATTTGAATGGAACTAACCCGGACTGACGCTGTTTTCAGCAGAATTACCATGGTGTTATTTATGTGCAGAAACAAACGTTCTCGGAATGACCTGAAACTTCACGGAGCAACTTTTTGGAAAATATAAAAAATACCTACAAAAGATGAAGGCCAGGGGGCCCACCACCTGTCCACGAGGGTGGGGGCACGCCCCCTACCTCGTGGGCCCCCTGGAGCTCCTCCGACTCCAACTCCAACTCTATATATTGTGTTTCGGGAGAAAAAAACCAGAGAGAAGAATTCATCGTGTTTTACCATACGAAGCTGCCGCCAAGCCCTAAAACCTCTCAGGAGGGCTGATCTGGAGTCCGTTCGGGGCTCCGGAGAGGGGAATCCGTCGCCATCGTCATCATCAACCATCCTCCATCACCAATTTCATGATGCTCACCGCCGTGTGTGAGTAATTCCGTCGTAGGCTTGCTGGACGGTGATGGGTTGGATGGGATCAATCATGTAATCGAGTTAGTTTTGTTAGGGTTTGATCCCTAGTATCCACTATGTTCTGAGATTGATGTTGCTATGACTTTGCTACGCTTAATCCTTGTCACTAGGGCCCGAGTGCCATGATTTCAGATCTGAACCTATTATGTTTTTATCAATATATGAGTGTTCTTGATCCCATCTTGCAAGTCTATAGTCACCTATACTGTGTTATGATCCTTTAACCCCGAAGTGACAATAATCAGGATACTTACCGGTGATGATCGTAGTTTGAGGAGTTCATGTATTCACTCTGTGCTAATACTTTGTTCCGGTACTCTATTAAAAGGAGGCCTTAATATCCCTTAGTTTCCATAAGGACCCCGCTGCCACGGGAGGGTAGGACAAAAGATGTCATGCAAGTTCTTTTCCATAAGCACGTACGACTATATTCGAAATACATGCCTACATTACATCAATGAACTGGAGCTAGTTCTGTGTCACCCTAGGTTATGACTGTTACATGATGAACCGCATCCGGCATAATTCTCCATCACCGATCCATTGCCTATGAGCTTTCCATATATTGTTCTTCGCTTATTTACTTTCCCGTTGCTATTGCTATCATCACTACAAAATACCAAAAACATCACTTTTACTATTGTTACCTTTTGCTACCATTACCACTACTATCATATTACTTTGCTACTAAATACTTTGCGGCAGATATTAAGTTTCCAGGTGTGGTTGAATTGACAACTCAGCTGCTAATACTTGAGAGTATTCTTTGGCTCCCTTGTGTCGAATCAATAAATTTGGGTTGAATAATCTACCCTCGAAAACTGTTGCGATCCCCTATACTTGTGGGTTATCATGCAGCAGTCCATAAATGGATCACTGGAGCTTGCACACTTTGTTAGCACCTTTTGGATCGACAAAACCTTCTGGTTGCATCATGTAAAACTCTTCTTTAAGATATCCATTAAGGAAACTGTGGAAACCTTAGTGTCCCTGATATTATTATTTTGCTCCACGGTTTATACGGTGGTAACTCTGTTAGTATGGGCGGCATTATTGCTAAACGGTTAAGTCTAAACCATACAAAGGGCCCCGTCTTTGGAGGCATCTATGCTTCACGCCTAGCTGCACATTTTAACATGCCTATTAGGCATTATGAGAAGGAAGAAAAAGTGCTGCCTCGTTTTTATTTAGATTATAAGAGTATGGTGGCACATGATTTCATTGTTAAGAATAGGGAAGGAGATCTTAAATACAAATTGTTCTTTGATAAAAATCATCCTGAGACTATTACCCTGCCTGCTCCTTCCTTGTTTGATTTATCTGCAGGCCAGTACCTTGTTCCGTTAGAGGCTATTCACGCCTACCGGAACCCTGCACCAGCCATGGAGCCAGAGCCGGAACCACAAGTTGATCCTTCACGACAGTCTAATTACCAGTGGGATCCGGAGATGATTGCCAACCAATGGAAATCGGAGTCTTCTTCCTCTTCGCAGTACGACCTCAACTACTATTATGGATATCCACCAGGCCAGCCGTGGCCATAGACCAACTTAGGCCAAAAGCCTAAGCTTGGGGGAGTACGTATTTCCCACCGACATTACATTTATGTTCACGCACTCATTGCTAGATGTCGGTGCTCATACTTTTTCATTTGTATCATCCATGCTAGTTTATTTCCTTTTTATGCTTTCTTCTTGTGTGTTTAATAAACCTTAAGAAAAACAAAAAAATTAGTTGTAGCTTTTAATTAGTTTACTTTCCAATCTTGTAGTAGTAATTAAAAAGAAAACCCAAAAAGATTTCCCGTTCTTCTTTTTACTTGTTGGGAGCTCTCCCGTGTAAATAGTTTTATTTCTTTTCTTTTCCTTGGGGTCGATAGGAGAAGACCTTAATTAAATTGTTGAAGTGGCTCTTGTATGCATAATTGTTGATCTGACAAAAGAGCCCATATTGCCTTTTCTTCTCCTGTTTATTGAATGCTTGCAGATTCCAGCTTAGTCCAATGCACGTGCACTATTATTAATATTCACATCATTCGGTCATGCAAGTGAAAGGAAATTATGACGATATATGATGGACTGGCTGAGATGAGAAAAGCTGCTATGAACTCGACCTCTTTTGTTTTTGTAAATATGATTAGTTCATCGTTCCTGATTCAGCCTGTTATGAATAAACATGTTTGCAATGACAACTAGAGATCATAGTTTTTTGTGCCATACTTGATTAGCTATGAGTTATAATGGTTTACCTTGCGTGCCAACATGCTATTAAAATGGTTGTGATGTGGTATGATAGGGTGGTATCCTCCTCTGAATGATTTAAGTGACTTGACTTGGCGCATGTTCACGCATGTAGTTGAAACAAAGTCAACATAGCCTTCACAATATTTATGTTCATGGTGGATTATATCCTACTCATGCTTGCATTCGGTGTTGATTAATTTTAATGCATGTTCATGACTGTTGTCACTCTCTAGCTGGTCGCTTCCCAGTCTTTTGCTAGCCTTCACCTGTACTAAGCGGGAATACTGCTTGTGCATCCAATCCCTTAAACCCCAAAGTTATTCCTCATGAGTCCACTATACCTACTTATATACAGTATCTACCTGCCGTTCCAAGTAAATTTGTATGTGCCAAACTCTAAACCTTCAAATAAATATCATGTTTTGTATGCTCGAATAGCTCATGTATCAACTAGGGCTGTCTGTATCTTCCATGTTAGGCGGGTTATTATCAAGAGGAGTGGACTCCACTCCTCACTCACGAGAAAGTGGCTGGTCACCGGGATGCCCAGTCCCATGCTTTATGCAAACTAAATCAAAATAATTGCAAACAAAACTCCCCCTGGGACTCTTGTTAGTTGGAGGCACTCATTGTTTTGAGCAAGCCATGGATTGATGCTTGTTGGTGGAAGGGGGAGTATAAACTTTACCATTCTGTTTGGGAACCGCCTATAATGTGTGTAGCATGGAAGATATCGCCATCTCTTGGTTGTTATGTTGACAATGAAAGTATACCGCTCAAAATATTATTCACCTATGTTTCAAAACCGAGCTCTGGCACCTCTACAAATCCCTGGTTCCCTCTGCGAAGGGCCTATCTATTTACTTTCATGTTGAATCATCATCCTCTTATTAAAAAGCACCAGTTGGAGAGCACCACTGTCATTCGCATTCATTATTGTTAGTTTACATTGAGTATGACTTGACTGGATCTCTTTTACCATGAATTACAATGTCTAGTCAGTCCTTGGTCTTTAAAGGTGCTCTGCATTTATGTTTTGCGGTCTCAGAAAGGGCTAGCGAGATACCATCTTGTTATATCATATTATGATTGTTTTGAGAAAGTGTTGTCATCCGAGATTTACTATTATTGCTCGCTAGTTGATTATGCCATTGATATGAGTAAACTTGAGACCTAAGCGTTATTATGAATGTGGTTAGTAATAATCTTTGCTGAAAACTTGAATGCTGGCTTTACATATTTACAACAACAAGAGCAAACAGAGTTTGTAAAAGTTTTTCTTTATCACTTTCAGTTTATCAACTGAATTGCTTAAGGACAAGCAAAAAGGTTTAAGCTTGGGGAGTTGATACGTCTCCGTCGTATCTACTTTTCCAAACACTTTTGCCCTTGTTTTGGACTCTAACTTGCATGATTTGAATGGAACTAACCCGGACTGACGCTGTTTTTAGTAGAATTACCATGGTGTTATTTATGTGCAGAAACAAACGTTCTCGGAATGACCTGAAACTTCATGGAGCAACTTTTTGGAAAATATAAAAAATACGTGCAAAAGATGAAGGCCAGGGGGCCCACCACCTGTCCACGAGGGTGGGGGGCGCGCCCCCTACCTTGTGGGCCCCCTGGAGCTCCTCCGACTCCAACTCCAACTCTATATATTGTGTTTTGGGGAGAAAAAACCAGAGAGAAGAATTCATCGCGTTTTACAATACGGAGCTGCCGCCAAGCCCTAAAACCTCTCGGGAGGGCTGATCTGGAGTCCGTTCGGGGCTCTGGAGAGGGGAATCCGTCGCCATCGTCAGCATCAACCATCCTCCATCACCAATTTCATGATGCTCACCGCCGTGCATGAGTAATTCCATCGTAGGCTTGCTGGACGATGATGGGTTGGATGGGATCTATCATGTAATCGAGTTAGTTTTGTTAGGGTTTGATCCCTGGTATCCACTATGTTCTGAGATTGATGTTGCTATGACTTTGCTATGCTTAATGCTTGTCACTAGGGCCCGAGTGCCATGATTTCAGATCTGAACCTATTATGTTTTTATCAATATATGAGTGTTCTTGATCCTATCTTGCAAGTCTATAGTCACTTATTATGTGTTATGATTCGTTAACCCCGAAGTGACAATAATCGGGATACTTACCGATGATGACCGTAGTTTGAGGAGTTCATGTATTCACTATATGTTAATGCTTTGTTCCGGTACTCTATTAAAAGGAGGCCTTAATATCCCTTAGTTTCCATAAGGACCCTGCTGCCATGGGAGGGTAGGACAAAAGATGTCATGCAAGTTCTTTTCCATAAGCACGTATGACTATATTCGGAATACATGCCTACATTACATCAATGAACTGGAGCTAGTTCTGTGTCACCCTAGGTTATGACTGTTACATGATGAACCGCATCCGGCATAATTCTCCATCACCGATCCATTGCCTACGAGCTTTCCATATATTGTTCTTCGCTTATTTACTTTCCCGTTGCTATTGCTATCATCACTACAAAATACCAAAAACATCACCTTTTACTACTGTCACCTTTTGCTACCGTTACCACTACTATCATATTACTTTGCTACTAAATACTTTGCGGCAGATATTAAGTTTCCAGGTGTGGTTGAATTGACAACTCAGCTACTAATACTTGAGAGTATTCTTTGGCTCCCCTTATGTCGAATCAATAATTTTGGGTTGAATAATCTACCCTCGAAAACTGTTGCGATCCCCTATACTTGTGGGTTATCAAGACTATTTTCTGGCGCCTTTGCCGGGGAGCATAGCTCTATTCTTTGAGTCACTTGGGATTTATATCTGCTTGTTAGTATGAAGAACTTGAGAGATACTAAAACCAAGATTTATCCCTCAACTACGAGGGGATGTAAGGAACTGCCATCTAACTCTAGACTTGATTCACCTTCTATTTTAAGTAAGCTTGCGACACCTAAACCTGCTTCTGCTATTCGTTCTGATATGTCGCATGTTATTGATGATGCCACTTATGCTATACATGATACTTATGATGAAACTACTTCTATGCTTGATACTACTGTGCCACTTGGTGAATTTCTTGATGAACAACTTGCAAGGGCTAGAGAGATTGAAAATATTGAATCTGATAATACTGATGAAATTGATGATGAAGACTTGCGTGTTATTCCTGAGGGTTATGTTTTTGATAAAGAAGCTTCTTTAGCTATTTTAGCTTGCAAAGATAGACACGAACTTAAGAGGTTATTAGCTAAATGAAATAAACAATCACTAAATTTGAAACCTGACCCTGCTTTTGCTACTTCACCTATCTGTGTTACTGATAAGTATTATGAATTCTTTGTTGATCCTGATATAATTACTTTGGTTGAATCTGATCCTTTTCATGGCTATGAATCTGAAACTGTTGTGGCACAACTTACTAAATTAAATGATATAGCCACCCTGTTCACTACTGATGAGAGAACTTGTTACTTTTATATCCTTAAAATATTTCCGTTCTCATTAAAGGGTGATGCTAAGATATGGTTTAATTCTCTTGATCCTGGTTGTGTGCGTAGTCCCCAGGATATGATTTATTACTTCTCTGCTAAATATTTCCCTACTCATAAGAAACAAGCTGCTTTAAGGGATATATATATATATATAATTTTGTGCAAATTGAAGAAGAGAGTCTCCCACAAGCTTGGGGGAGGCTTCTCTTACTTAATGCTTTGCCTGATCATCCTCTTAAGAAAAATGAAATACTTGATATCTTTTATAATGGACTAACCGATGCCTCCAGAGATTACCTGGATAGTTGTGCTGGTTCTGTTTTCAGGGAAAGAACACTGGATGAAGCTGAAATTCTATTGAATAATATGTTGACAAATGAAAATAATTGGACACCTCCGGAGCCAATTCATGAGCCTGTTACTAAACCAACTCCAAAGAAGAGGGGTATTCTATTTCTCAGTCCTGAAGATTTGCAAGAGGCAAAGAAATCTATGAAAGAAAAAGGTATTAAAGTTGAAGATGATTAGAATTTACCTCCTATTGAAGAAATGCACGGTCTTAATTTACCGCCTGTTGAAGAAACATATGATCTTAATACATAACCTATTGAAGAAACTCAAGGTCTTGATAACCCGACATAGGTAGTAAAGGTAAATTCTCGCTATAGATATGATAAAGCTGAAATCTCGTTTACTAAATTTGCTAGCTCATGCTTAGATGAGTTTGATAATTCATGGCTAAGAAAGAAGACTTTAATGCTTATTTTGGTAGACAATTGAAATACAATTCAAATATGCTTGAACACTTGGGTGATTATATGGCTAATGTTAAAGGTGAACTTAAACTTATTAGTAAACATGCTTCTATGGTTACCACTCAAGTAGAACAAGTACTTAAAGCTCAAAATGATTTGCTCAATGAATTGAATAGTAAGAATAATGATAATGATGTTAGAGTTATGACTAGAGGTGGTAGAATGACTGAGGAACCTTTGTATCCTGAAGGCCATCCTAAGAGAATTGAGCAAGATTCTCAGAGAAATAATGTAGATGCACCTAGTCCTTTTAAAAGGAAGAAAAAAATGATAGGACTTTGCATGCGTCTAGTGAACCTATTACTGAAACACCCGAGAATCCAAATGATATTTCTATTTCTGATGCTGAAACTCAATCTGGTAATGAACCTGAAACCAGTGATAAGGTTAATGATAATGTTCATGATGATGCTCAACCTAGTAATGATAATGATATAGAAATTGAACCTGCTATTGATCTTGATAACCCACAATCAAAGAATCAACGTTATGATAAGAAAGACTTTGTTGCTAGGAAACATGGTAAGGAAAGAGAGCCTTGGGTTCAGAAACCCATGCCTTTTCCTCCCAAACATGATATTCTTATTATTGGGGATGTGCATATCCCCGTTGAGGTAACATAGTGTTATTCGAAATTTCTCCGATTCCATGTTATTCGGAATGAGTTCGTTAACAAGACTTGATCAACCTTGTTAGTGGATTCCTTTTGATGATCATGAGATGGATGAAACTAGAAGGCACAACCTGCTGTACCCTCCTTTTACTTTCTGTTATTTATATTAAATAAAATAAAAATAGTATTTTTTCTGTCTATAATCTGATTATCCATGCAATATAAAAATACCCCGAAAATAAAAGTTCTCCAAATGCCCTGAAGTTTAAATATAATTTTTTTCTGGAATATTTGGCACTGAGAACACAGCAGGGTAGTCAACCACCTGCCCACGAGGGTGGAGGGCGCGCCCTACCCTCCTGGGCATGCCCCCTTGCCTCGTGGGCCCACGGTGGCCCTCCTCCACTTATCCTTTCACCCACACACTCCTTCTTCCTCTCCCAAACATGAATATCCAGCTCAAACCCGAGTCCAAGCTCATTTTGCTGCCATTTTCGATGTCCTTGCTCAAAGCACCTCTCACAAAACTGCTTGGGGAGACTGTTCCTTGGTATGTGACTCCTCCGTTGGTCCAATTAGTTTTTGTTCTAGTGCTTTATTCATTGCAAATTTTTGCTGCTTAGGTGACCCTATTCTTGAGCTTGCATGTCAAATTTATATGGTTCCAAGTAGTTTTGATGCATGATATAGGCCCTAGGCACTTGTAGGAGTAGTTGCTATCAATATTATTGAGTTTGCTTTACTTTTATTTTGAAGTTACTAAAAATTTCAGAATTTTTCAGAAAATTATGAAGAGACTCTTGAGGGGCTCATCGACCGAAGCTCGAAGGAAAAGGCACCGAAGCCTAAGTATAATATGCCTCGCACCGCGGAGGTTCGGTTGTGTGAATGGCCTTCCGATGATTTCTTGAGAGCAGCCGGGATTTATGAAGATTTTCATGAATTGGCTAAGAATGCAGGCCTCACCACTTTCCTCCATGACCAACGCGATCAATATCTCTTACTCACAAATATCTTTGTGCAAAACTTTCATTTCCATTCTAGGAACTCACCACCTATGGTAGAGTTTCATTTATATGATGAGCATAAGGAGATGTCACTTTATGATTTTTGTCGGGTTTGTTTAGTCCCTTTCGAGGGCAAGACAGAGGAACCACATCGCGAGGATGTGGATGGGTTTATTGATACTATCACTATAGGGAAAACAAGGAAGGTTTCCGATGCACGAATCACTAGCATACATTTTCCTGTTTTACGCTATTTTGCATTATTTGCTAGTCGTTGTTTAATTGGTCGCGGAAACTATGGAAACCTTAGTGTCCCTGATATTATTATTTTGCTCCACAGTTTATACGGTGGTAACTCTGTTAGTATGGGCGGCATTATTGCTAAATGGTTAAGTCTGAACCGTACAAAGGGCCCCATCTTTGGAGGCATCTATGCTTCACACCTAGCTGCACATTTTAACATACCTATTAGGCATTATGAGAAGGAAGAAAAAGTGTTGCCTCATTTTTATTTAGATTATAAGAGTATGGTGGCACATGATTTCATTGTTAAGAATAGGGAAGGAGAGCTTAAATACAAATTGTTCTTTGATAAACATCATCCCGAGACTATTACCCTGCCTGCTCCTTCCTTGTTTGATTTATCTGCGGGCCAGTACCTTGTTCCGTTAGAGGCTATTCACGCCTACCGGAACCCTGCACCAGCCATGGAGCCAGAGCCAGAATCACAAGTTGATCCTTCATGACAGTCTAATTACCAGTGGGATCCGGAGATGATTGCCAACTAATGGAAATCGGAGTCTTCTTCCTCTTCGTAGTACGACCCCAACTACTATTATGGATATCCGCCAGGCCAGCCGTGGCCATAAACCAACTTAGGCCAAAAGCCTAAGCTTGGGGAGTACGTATTTCCCACCGACATTACATTTATGTTCACGCACTCATTGCTAGATGTCGGTGCTCATACTTTTTCATTTATATCATCCATGCTAGTTTATTTCCTTTTTATACTTTCTTCTTGTGTGTTTAATAAACCTTAAGAAAAACAAAAAAAATTAGTTGTAGCTTTCCTCCTCTAAATGATTTAAGTGACTTGACTTGGCGCATGTTCACGCATGTAGTTGAAATAAAATCAACATAGCCTTCACAATATTTATGTTCATGGTGGATTATATCCTACTCATGCTTGCATTCGGTGTTGATTAATTTTAATGCATGTTCATGACTGTTGTCACTCTCTACCTGGTCGCTTCCCAGTCTTTTGCTAGCCTTCACCTGTACAAAGCGGGAATACTGCTTGTGCATCCAATCCCTTAAACCCCAAAGTTATTCCACATGAGTCCACTATACCTACCTATATACGGTATCTACCTGCCGTTCCAAGTAAATTTGTATGTGCCAAACTCTAAACCTTCAAATAAATATCATGTTTTGTATGCTCGAATAGCTCATGTATCAACTAGGGATGTTTGTATCTTCCATGTTAGGCGGGTTATTCTCAAGAGGAGTGGACTCCACTCCTCACTCACGAGAAAGTGGCTGGTCACCGGGATGCCCAGTCCCATGCTTTATGCAAACTAAATCAAAATAATTGCAAACAAAACTCCCCCTGGACTCTTGTTAGTTGGAGGCACTCGTTGTTTCGAGCAAGCCATGGATTGATGCTTGTTGGTGGAAGGGGGCGTATAAACTTTACCATTCTGTTTGGGAACCGCCTATAATGTGTGTAGCATGGAAGATATCGCCATCTCTTGGTTGTTATGTTGACAATGAAAGTATACCGCTCAAAATATTATTCACCTCTATTTCAAAACCGAGCTCTGGCACCTCTACAAATCCCTGGTTCCCTTTGTGAAGGGCCTATCTATTTACTTTCATGTTGAGTCATCATCCTCTTATTAAAAAGCACCAGTTGGGGAGCACCACTGTCATTCGCATTCATTATTGTTAGTTTACATTGAGTATGACTTGACTGGATCTCTTTTACCATGAATTACAATGTCTAGTCAGTCCTTGGTCTTTAAAGGTGCTCTGCATTTATGTTTTGCGGTCTGAGAAAGGGCTAGCGAGATACCATCTTATTATATCATATTATGATTGTTTTGAGATAGTGTTGTCATCCGAGATTTACTATTATTGCTCGCTAGTTGATTATGCCATTGATATGAGTAAACTTGAGACCTAAGCGTTATTGTGAATGTGGTTAGTTATAATCTTTGCTGAAAACTTGAATGCTGGCTTTACATATTTACAACAACAAGAGCAAACAGCGTTTGTAAAAGTTTTTCTTTATCACTTTCAGTTTATCAACTGAATTGCTTGAGGACAAGCAAAAAGGTTTAATCTTGGGGGAGTTGATACGTCTCCGTCGTATCTACTTTTCCAAACACTTTTGCCCTTGTTTTGGACTCTAACTTGCATGATTTGAATGGAACTAACCCGGACTGATGCTGTTTTCAGCAGAATTACCATGGTGTTATTTATGTGCAGAAACAAACGTTCTCGGAATGACCTGAAACTTCACGGAGCAACTTTTTGGAAAATATAAAAAATACGTGCAAAAGATGAAGGCCAGGGGGCCCACCACCTGTCCACGAGGGTGGGGGCGCGTCCCCCTACCTTGTGGGCCCCCTGGAGCTCCTCCGACTCCAATTCCAACTCTATATATTGTGTTTTGGGGAGAAAAAACCAGAGAGAAGAATTCATCGCGTTTTACAATACGGAGCTGCCGCCAAGCCCTAAAACCTCTCGGGAGGGCTGATCTGGAGTCCGTTCGGGGCTCCGGAGAGGGGAATCCGTCGCCATCGTCAGCATCAACCATCCTCCATCACCAATTTCATGATGCTCACCGCCGTGCATGAGTAATTCCATCGTAGGCTTGCTGGACGGTGATGGGTTGGATGCGATCTATCATGTAATCGAGTTAGTTTTGTTAGGGTTTGATCCCTGGTATCCACTATGTTCTGAGATTGATGTTGCTATGACTTTGCTATGCTTAATGCTTGTCACTAGGGCCCGAGTGCCATGATTTCAGATCTGAACCTATTATGTTTTTATCAATATATGAGTGTTCTTGATCCTATCTTGCAAGTCTATAGTCACTTATTATGTGTTATGATCCGTTAACCCAGAAGTGACAATAATCGGGATACTTACCGATGATGACCGTAGTTTGAGGAGTTCATGTATTCACTATGTGTTAATGCTTTGTTCCGGTACTCTATTAAAAGGAGGCCTTAATATCCCTTAGTTTCCATAAGGACCCTGCTGCCATGGGAGGGTAGGACAAAAGATGTCATGCAAGTTCTTTTCCATAAGCACGTATGACTATATTCGAAATACATGCCTACATTACATCAATGAACTGGAGCTAGTTCTGTGTCACCCTAGGTTATGACTGTTACATGATGAACCACATCCGGCATAATTCTCCATCACCGATCCATTGCCTACGAGCTTTCCATATATTGTTCTTCGCTTATTTACTTTCCCGTTGCTATTGCTATCATCACTACAAAATACCAAAAACATCACTTTTACTACTGTTACCTTTTGCTGCCGTTACCACTACTATCATATTACTTTGCTACTAAATACTTTGCGGCAGATATTAAGTTTCCAGGTGTGGTTGAATTGACAACTCAGCTGCTAATACTTGAGAGTATTCTTTGGCTCCCCTTGTGTCGAATCAATAAATTTGGGTTTAATAATCTACCCTCGAAAACTGTTGCGATCCCCTATACTTGTGGGTTATCATGCAGCAGTCCATAAATGGATCACTGGAGCTTGCACACTTTGTTAGCACCTTTTGGATCGACAAAACCTTCTGGTTGCATCATATAAAACTCTTCTTTAAGATATCCATTAAGGAATGCAGTTTTGACTTCCATTTGCCAAACTTCATAATCATAAAATGTGGCAATTGCTAACATGATTCAGACAGACTTAAGCATCGCTACGGGTGAGAAGGTCTCATCATAGTCAACTCCTTGAACTTGTCGAAAACCTTTCGCAACAAGTCGAGCTTTGTAGAAAGTAACATTACCGTCAGCGTCACTCTACTTCTTGAAGATCCATTTATTCTCTATGGCCTGCCGATCATCGAGCAAGTCAACCAAAGTCCATACTTTGTTCTCATACATTTGTCCCATCTCAGATTTCATGGCCTCAAGCCATTTTGCGGAATTTGGGCTCATCATTGCTTCCTCATAGTTCGTAGGTTCGTCATGGTCAAGTAACATGACTTCCAGAACAGGATTACCGTACCACTCTGGTGCAGATCTTACTCTGATTGACCTACGAGGTTTGGTAGTAACTTGATCAGAAGTTTCATGATCATCATCATTAGCTTCCTCACTTACTAGTGTAGGAATTAGTGGAACTGATTTCAGTGATGAACTACTTTCCAATAAGGGAGAAGGTAAAATTACCTCGTCAAGTTCTACTTTCCTCCCACTCACTTCTTTTGAGAGAAACTCCTTTTCTAGAAAGGATCCATTCTTAGCAACAAATATCTTGCCTTTGGATCTGTGATAGAAGGTGTACCCAATAGTCTCCTTAGGGTATCCTATGAAGACACATTTCTCCGATTTGGGTTTGAGCTTATCAGGTTGATGAAGCTTCTTCACATACGCATCGCAACCCAAAACTTCAAGAAATGACAACTTGGGTTTCTTGCCAAACCATAGTTCATAAGGTGTCATCTCAATGGATTTAGATGGTGCCCTATTTAACGTGAATGCAGCCGTCTCTAAAGCATAACCCCAAAACGATAGCGATAAATCAGTGAGAGACATCATAGATCGCACCATATATAATAAGGTGCGGTTACGACATTCGGACACACCATTACATTGTGGTGTTCCAGGTGGCGTGAGTTGCGAAACTATTCCGCATTGTTTCAAATGAAGTCCAAACTCATAACTCAAATATTCACCTCCACGATCAGATCATAGAAACTTAATTTTCTTGTTACAATGATTTTCCACTTCACTCTGAAATTCTTTGAACTTTTCAAATGTTTCAGACTTATGTTTCATTAAGTAGATATACCCATATCTTCTCAGATCATCTGTGAAGGTGAGAAAATAACGATATCCACCGCGAGCTGCAATGTTCATTGGACCACATACATCAGTATGTATGATTTCCAATAACTCTGTTGCTCGCTCCATTGTTCTGGAGAACGGAGTTTTAGTCATCTTGCCCATGAGGCATGGTTCGAAAGTACCAAGTGATTCCAGAAGTCCATCAGAATGGAGTTTCTTCATGCGCTTTACACCAATATGACCTAAACGGCAGTGCCACAAATAAGTTGCACTATCATTATCAGTCTGCATCTTTTGGCTTCAATACTATGAACATGTGTATCACTACTATCAATATTTAGTAAAAATAGACCACTCATCAAGGGTGCATGACCATAAAATATATTACTCATATAAATAGAAAAACCATTATTCTCTAATTTAAATGAATAACCACCTCGCATGAAACAAGATCCAGATATAATGTTCATGCTCAACGCTGGCACCAAATAACAATTATTTAGGTCTAAAACTAATCCTGAAGGTAGATGTAGAGGTAGCGTGCCGACTGCGATCACATCGACTTTGGAACCATTTCCCATGCGCATCATCACCTCGTCCTTAGCCAATCTTGCTTAATCCGTAGCCCCTGTTTCGAGTTGCAAATGTTAGCAACTGAACCAGTATCAAATACCCAGGCACTACTGCGACCATTAGTAAGGTACACATCAATAACATGTATATCAAATATACCTTTCAATTTGCCATCCTTCTTCTCCGCCAAATACTTGGGGCACTTCCGCTTCCAGTGACCAGTTCCTTTGCAGTAGAAGCACTCAGTCTCAGGCTTAGGTCCAGACTTGGGTTTCTTCACTTGAGCAGCAACTGGCGTGTTCTTCTTCTTGAAGTTCCCCTTCTTCCCTTTACCCTTTTTCTTGAAACTAGTGGTCTTGTTAACCATCAACACTTGATGCTCCTTCTTGATTTCTACCTCCGCAGCCTTTAGCATTGCGAAGAGCTCAGGAATGATTTTATCCATCCCTTGCATATTATAGTTCATCATGAAGCTCTTGTAGCTTGGTGGCAGTGATTGAAGAACTCTGTCAATGACACTATCATCAGGAAGATTAACTCCCAGTTGAGTCAAGTGGTTGTGGTACCCAGACATTATGAGTATATGTTCACTGACAGAACTATTCTCCTCCATCTTGCAGTTGTAGAACTTATTGGAGACTTCATATCTCTCATTCCGGGCATTTGATTGAAATATTAACTTCAACTACTAGAACATCTCATATGCTCCATGACGTTCAAAAAGTCATTGAAGTCCCGGTTCTAAGCTGTAAAGCATGGCACACTGAACTATCGAGTAGTCCTCAGGTTTGCTCTGCTAGGTGTTCACAACATCTGGCGTTGCTCTTGCAGCGGGTTTGTCACCTAGCGGTGCTTCCAGGACGTAATTCTTCTATGCAGCAATGAGGATAATCCTCAAGTTACGGACCCAGTCCGTGTAGTTGCTACCATCATCTTTCAACTTAGATTTCTCTAGGAACGCATTAAAATTTAACGGAACAACAGCACGGGCCATCTATCTACAACAACATAGACATGCAAAATACTATCAGGTACTAAGTTCATGATAAATTAAAGTTCAATTAATCAAATTACTTGAAAACTCCCACTTAGATAGACATCCCTCTAATAATCTAAGTGATCACGTGATCCATATCAACTAAACCATGTCCGATCATCACGTGAGACGGAGTAGTTTTCAATGGTGAACATCGCTATGTTGATCATATCTACTATATGATTCACACTCGACCTTTCGGTCTCAGTATTCCGAGGCCATATCTGCATATGCTAGGCTCGTCAAGTTTAACCCGAGTATTTCGCGTGTGCAAAAATGGCTTGCACCCGTTGTATGTGAACGTAGAGCTTATCACACCCGATCATCACGTGGTGTCTCGGCACGACGAACTGTAGCAACGGTGCATACTCAGGGAGAACACCTATACCTTGAAATTGGGTGAGATATCATCTTATAATGCTACCGTCGAACTAAGCAGAATAAGATGCATAAAGGATAAACATCACATGCAATCAATATAAGTGATATGATATGGCCATCATCATCTTGTGCCTTTGATCTCCATCTCCAAAGCACCATCATGATCACCATCGTCATCGGCTTGACACCTTGATCTCCATCGAAGTATCATTGTCGTCTCGCCAACTATTGCTTCCACGACTATCGCTACCGCTTAGTGATAAAGTAAAGCAATTACATGGCGATTGCATTTCATACAATAAAGCGACAACCACATGGCTCCTGCCAGTTGCCATAACTGTTTTACAAAACATGATCATCTCATACAATAAAATTTAGCATCATGTCTTAACCATATCACATCACAACATGCCCTGCAAAAACAAGTTAGACGTCCTCTACTTTGTTGTTGCAAGTTTTACGTGGCTGCTATGGGCTGAGCAAGAACCATTCTTACCTACGCATCAAAAACCACAACGCGGTATAGTGATTGCTTTTTAATCTTTAGAAAGAACCCTGTTTACTGAATCTGATTCAACTAAAGTTGGAGAAACTGACACCCACCAACCACCTATGTGCGAAGCACGTCGGTAGAACCAGTCTCGCGTAAGCGTACGCGTAATGTCGGTCTGGGCCGCTTCATCCAACAATACCGCCAAATCAAGAAACAACTAGTGACGGCAAGCAATATGTATATACCCACGCCACAACTCCTTTGTGTTCTACTCATGCATATAACATCTATGCATAAACCTGGCTCTGATACCACTATTGGGGAACACAGTAATTTCAAAAAAATTCCTACGCACACGCAAGATCATGGTGATGCATAGCAACAAGAGGGGAAGAGTGTTGTCCACGTACCCCCGTAGATCGTAAGCGGAAGTGTTTTGACAACGTGGTTGATGTAGTCGTATGTATCCCTCGCGTGGGTCTCCACTCTATGCTCGCCGAACTCCATTGGAGCACCGCCGGACATCCCCTCTCTATGTGTCGTCATGGGTGTGCTTGTTGTGTTGCAGGGCGCGATCGAAAGGTTGAAGAGACTAAGGTTATAATGGCCGCGGGAATTAAAGGGGAAGCCGGATGGCCAGGAATATCAGCAGGCCCTGATGGCAGTTCTAATTTGCAGCACGTAACTCCATCGTGCCACACGTAACTGCATCACGTGGCAACACGCGCGGTGCAACCGCATGCATATGAGCCCCCCGACGTGGTCGTGCGCACGCCCAACCGCTGGCAGAGCGCGCGCGGAGGGACGCGAGCAGAGCGCTCTGCGGTCGCCTGAAGGAAAACCTGTCCACAAGCAGAGCGCGCCAAAGGACACGACCGAGCATGCCGCGGAGCCTAACGGCGAGCACAGCGCACTGCGGCGCCTAACAGCAAGCGGAGCTGGCCGAGGGACGCGAGCAAAGGACGACACAGTGATACGTGGCAAATAAGACGAACTGTGCGAGCGATGTCGGAGACATCAAGCACAAATCAAATTAGAGTTGCATGTGCGATACGTGGCAGACAATTGACACATCAGAGCTGTTTGTGATGGAATAAGCCGTGTGTGTTGCGGGCAAATGCTTACTGGTGTATAACCTTAAATTTAACCAAAAAAGTGTTAATGCATGTTACAAAAATTGTATAGCTGGAAACTATGTTCAAATACGACTCCAATGATATAATGTATGCAGACATGCATTCGTATTTTATTAGTTAATAAATCCTACTTATAAACCAGGACGGGGGTATAGTAGGTAATTAAATCGCAAACGTTTTTTTATTAACTGTATGTGTATGTGTCCTCTCGTCCTCCTCACGCACGTCTTTGTTGGGGAATGCAGTAATTTCAAAAAAATCCTACACACAAGCAAGATCATGGTGATGCATAGCAATGAGAGAGGAAGATTGTTGTCCATGTACCCTCGTAGACCATAAGCGGAAGTGTTATGACAACGCGGTTGATGTAGTCGTACGTCTTCACGATCGACCGATCCTAGTACCGAAAGTACGGCACTGCTACCTCTTGAGCTTGCGTTGGATTTCCCCGAAGAGGAAAGGATGATGCAGCAGAGTAGCGTAAGTATTTCCCTCGGTTTTTTAGAACCAAGGTATCAATCCAGTAGGAGGCCACGCTCAAGTCCCTCGTACCTGCACAAAACGATAGCTACTCGCAACTAACGCGATAAGGGGTTGTCAATCCCTTCACGGTCACTTACGAGAGTGAGATCTGATAGATATAATTTTTTTTGGTATTTTTGATATAGAGATGCAAAGTGAAAAGTAAAAGGCAAAGTAAAAAAGCAAAGCAAGATTAAAGTGATGGAGATTAATATGATGAGAATAGACCCGGGGGGCATAGGTTTCACTAGTGGCTTCTCTCAAGAGCATAAGTATTCTACGGTGGGTGGACAAATTACTGTTGAGCAATTGACAAAATTGAGCATAGTTATGAGAATATCTAGGCATGATCATCTATATAGGCATCATGTTCGTGACAAGTAGACCAAAATGATTCTGCATCTACTACTATTACTCCACTCATCGACTGCTATCCAGCATGCATCTAGAGTATTAAGTTATAAACAGAGTAACACTTTAAGCAAGATGACATGATGTAGAGAGATAAATTCATGCAATATGAAATAAACCCCATCTTGTTATCCTCGATGGCAACAATGCAATATGTGCCTTGCTACCCCTTCTGTCACTGGGAAAGGACACCGCAAGATCGAACCCAAAGCTAAGCACTTCTCCCATGGCAAGAACTACCAATCTAGTTGGCCAAACCAAACGGATAATTCGAAGAGACTTACAAAGATAACCAATCATACATAAAAGAATTCAGAGAAGATTCAAATATTATTCATAGATAGACTCGATCATAAACCCACAATTCATCGGTCTCAACAAACACACTGCAAAAAGAAGAAGATTGCATCGAATAGATCTCCACAAGAGAGGGGGAGAACTTTGTATTGAGATCCAAAAGGAGAGAAGAAGCCATCTAGCTACTAACTATGGACCCGAAGGTCTGAGGTAAACTACTCACACTTCATCGGAGAGGCTATGGTGATGTAGAAGCCCTCCGTGATGACGGCCCTCTCCGGAACAGGCCCCAAGATGGGATCTCGTGGATACAGAAAGTTGCGGCGGTGGAATTAGGTTTTTGGCTCCTGTTCTGATCGTTTGGGGGTACGTAGGTATATATAGGAGGAAGTAGTATGTCAGTGGAGCACCGAGGGGCCCACAAGGTAGGGGGCCCGCCCTAGGGGGGTGCCCCCACCCTCGTGACCGCCTCTTTGACTCCTTGGAGTAGGGTCCAAGTCTCCTGCATCACGTTCGGTGAGAAAATCATGTTCCCAAAGGTTTTATTCCGTTTGGACTCCGTTTGATATTCTGTTTCTCCGAAATACTGAAATAGGCAAAAACAGCAATTCCGGGCTGGGCCTCCGGTTAATAGGTTGGTCCCAAAAATAATATAAAAGTGGAAAATAAAGCCCAATATAGTCCAAAACAGTAGATAATATAGCATGGAGCAATCAAAAATTATAGATACATTGGAGATGTATCAGGCATCCCCAAGCTTAATTCCTGCTCGTCCTCGAGTAGGTAAATGATAAAAAAGAGAATTTTTGATGCGGAGTGCTACTTGGCATAATTTCAATGCAAATCTTCTAAATTGTGATATGAATATTCAGATTCAAAAGATTCAAGACAAAAGTTTATATTGTCATAAAAATAATAATACTTCAAGCATACTAACAAAGCAATTATGTCTTCTCAAAATATCATGGCCAAAGAAAGTTATCCCTACAAAATCATATAGTCTGTCTATGCTCTATCTTCACCACACAAAGTATTTAAATCATGCACAACCCCGATGACAAGCCAAGCAATTGTTTCATACTCTAACTTTTTCAAACTTTTTCAATCTTCACGCAATACATGAGCGTGAGCCATGGATATAGCACTATAGGTGGAATAGAATGGTGGTTGTGGAGAAGACAAAAAGGAGAAGATAGTCTCACATCAACTAGGCGTATCAACGGGCTATGGAGATGCCCATCAATAGATATCAATGTGAGTGAGTAGGGATTGCCATGCAACGGATGCACTAGAGCTATAAGTATATGAAAGCTCAAAAAGAAACTAAGTGGGCGTGCATCCAACTTGCTTGCTCATGAAGACCTAGGGCAATTTGAGGAAGCCCATCATTGGAATATACAAGCCAAGTTCTATAATGGAAGATTCCCACTAGTATATGAAAGTGATAACGAGAGACTCTCTATCATGAAGATTATGGTGCTACTTTGAAGCACAAGTGTGGTAAAAGGATAGTAACATTTTCCCTTATCTCTTTTTCTCTCATTTTTTTATTTGGGCCTTTTCTCTTTTTTTGGCCTCTTTTCTTTCTCTTTTTATTTGGGCTTCTTTGGCCTCTTTTATTTATTTTTCGTCCGGAGTCTCATACCGACTTATGGGGGAATCATAGCCTCCATCATTCTTTGCTCACTTGGGATAATGCTCTAAAAATGATGATCATCACACTTTTATTTTTCTTACAACTCAACAATTACAACTCGATACTTAGAACAAAATATGACTATATGAATGCTTCCGATGGTGTACCGAGATATGCAATATGACAATGATGAGTGTGTCATGATAAACGGAACGGTGGAAAGTTGCATGGCAATATATCTCGGAATGGCTATGGAAATGCCATAATAGGTAGGTATGGTGGCTGTTTTTAGGAAGGTATATGGTGGGTGTATGATACCGGCGAAAGGTGCGCGGTATTAGAGAGGCTAGCAAAGGTGGAAGGGTGAGAGTGCGTATAATCCATGGACTCAACATTAGTCATAAAGAACTCATATACTTATTGCAAAAATCTAGAAGTTATCAAAGCAAAGTATTACCCGCATGCTCCTAGGGGGATAGATTGGTAGGAAAAGACCATCGCTCGTCCCCGACCGCCACTCATAAGGAAGACAATCAATAAATAAATCATGCTCCGACTTCATCACATAACGGTTCACCATACGTGCATGCTACGGGAATCACAAACTTTAACACAAGTATTCTTTAAATTCAAAACTACTCAACAAGCATGACTCTAATATTATCACCTCCATATCTCAAAACAATTATCATGCTTCATTCTTTTCTTAGTATTCAACACACTCAAAAAAAGTTTCACAAATCTTGAATACCAAGCATATTATTATTAGGCAAATTACCATGCTATTAAGAGACTCTCAAAATAATTTAAGTGAAGCATGAGAGATCAATAGTTTCTTTAAAACAAATCCACCACCGTGCTCTAAAAGATCTAAGTGAAGCACATAGAGCAAAATTATAACGCTCAAAAGATATAAGTGAAGCACATAGAGCAAAACTACATAGCTCAAAAGATTTAAGTGAAGCACATAGAGCATTCTATCAAATTTTAATTCATGTATGGCTCTCTCAAAAGATGTGTACAGCAAGGATGATTGTGGCATACTAAAACACAAAGACACAAATAATATAAGACGCTCCAAGCAAAACACATATCATATTGGTGAATAAAAATATAGCTCCAAGTAAATTACCGATGGAAGTGGACGAAAGAGGGGATGCCTTTCGGGGCATCCCCAAGCTTTGAATTTTTGATGTCCTTGGATTATCTTGGGGTTGCCATGGGCATAACCAAGCTTAGGCTCTTGCCACTCCTTGTTCCATAATCCATCAAAAGAATTCACCCAAAACTTGAAAACTTCACAACACAAAACTTAAAGTAGAAAACTCGTGAGCTCCGTTAGCGAAAGAAAAAAACCACTTCAAGGTACTGTAATGAACTCATTCTTTATTTAGATTGGTGTTAAACCTACTGTATTCCAACTTCTCTATGGATTATAAACTATTTTACTAGCCAAAGATTCATCAAAATAAGCAAACAACACACGAAAAACAGAATCTGTCAAAAACAGAACAGTATGTAGTAATCTGTAGCTAGCGCAATATCTGGAACCCCAAAAATTCTAAAATAAATTTCTGGACGTGAGGGATTTATCTATTATACATCTTAAAAAATAATTAACTAAATATCGCTCTTCAAATAAAAATTACAGCAGTTCTCGTGAGCGCTAAAGTTTCTGTTTTTTACAGCAAGTTCAACAAGACTTTCCCCAAGTCTTCCCAACGGTTCTACTTGGCACAGACACTAATTAAACACAAAAAACACAACCAAAAAAGAGTCTAAATAAATTATTTATTACTAAACAGGAGAAAAAATCAAGGAATAAAAATAAAATTGGGTTACCTTCCAACAAGCACTATCGTTTAACGCCCCTAGCTAGGCATAAAAGCGAGGATAGATCTAGGTATTGCCATCTTTGGTAGGCAATCCATAAGTGGCTCTCATGATAGTTCCATATGGCAATTTTATTTTCTTTCTAGGAAAGTGTTCCATGCCCTTTTTTAATGGAAATTGAAATCTAATATTCCCTTCCTTCATATCAATAATCGCACCAACCGTTCTAAGAAAAGGTCTACCAAGAATAATAGGGCAAGAAGGATTGCAATCTATATCAAGAACAATGAAATCTACGGGCACATAATTCCTATTTGCAAAAATAAGAACATCATTAATCCTTCCCATAGGTTTCTTAATAGTAGAATCCGCAAGATGCAAGTTTAGAGAGCAGTCATCAAAATTACGGAAATCTAGCAAATCACACAAAGTCTTGGGAATAGTAGAGACACTAGCACCCAAATCACACAAAGCATAAAACTCATGACCTTTAATTTTAATTTTAATAGTTGGTTGCCACTCATCATAGAGTTTTCTAGGGATAGAAACTTTCAACTCAAGTTTTTCTTCATAAGATTGCATCAAGGCATCAACAATATGTTCGGTGAAGGCTTTCTTTTGACTATAAGCATGTGGGGAATTTAGCACAGATTGCAACAAGGAAATACAATCACTTAAAGAGCAACTTTCATAATTAAATTCCTTGAAATCCAACATAGTGGGTTTAGCAACATCTAGATTTTTATTTCTTTCAATCCCACTTTCATCAATTTCATCATAAAGATCTATATACTCCGAATTTTTAGAACGCCATCTAGGTAAAGGAAGATCATATTCAGTTTCATCAAGATTCATATTGGAAAACAAAGATTTAATAGGAGACACATCACTAACTTTTAGATCTTCATCTTGATTTTCATAGGAATTGGAAGAACATGCTTTAATAAAGGCATCTTTGGAAGCACGCATCCTAGCGGTTCTTTCCTTGCAATCATCAATGGATATTCTCATGGCTTTGAGAGACTCATTGATATCATGCTTAGGAGGAATAGATCTAAGCTTTAAAGAATCAACTTCAAGAGAAATTCTATCAACGTTCCTAGCCAAATCATCAACTTTAAGCAATTTCTCTTCAAGCAAAGCATTAAAATTCTTTTGTGAATTCATAAACTCCTTAACACTATTCTCAAATTCAGAGGGTATCTTATTATAATTTCCATAAGAGTTGTTGTAGGAATTCCCATAATTATTAGAAGGATTACTAGGATATGGCCTAGGATTAAAATTCCCTCTATAAGCGTTGTTACCAAAATTATTCCTACCAACAAAATTCACATCCATAGATTCATTGTTATTCTCAATCAAAGTAGACAAAGGCATATCATTAGGATCAGAAGAAACACTCTTATTAGCAAATAATTTCATAAGTTCATCCATCTTTCCACTCAAAACATTGATTTCTTCTATCGCATGCACTTTTTTATTAGAAGATCTTTCAGTATGCCATTGAGAATAATTAACCATAATATTATCTAGGAGTTTAGTAGCATCTCCTAAAGTGATTCCATAAAAGTGCCTCCCGCGGCCGAATCTAAAAGATTTCTAGAAGCAAAATTCAATCCGGCATAAAATTTTTGTATAATCCTCCACAAATTCAAACCATGAGTAGGGCAATTACGTATCATTAATTTCATTCTCTCCCAAGCTTGTGCAACATGTTCATGATCAAGTTGCTTAAAGTTCATAATATCGTTTCTAAGAGAGATGATCTTAGCGGGAGGGAAATACTTAGAGATAAAAGCATCTTTGCACTTGTTCCAAGAATCAATACTATTTTTAGGCAAAGACGAAAACCAAGCTTTAGCACGATCTCTAAGCGAAAAAGGAAATAGCTTCAATTTAACGACATCATTATCGACATCTTTTTTCTTTTGCATATCACATAAATCAACGAAGCTATTTAGATGAGTAGCGGCATCTTCACTAGGAAGGCCGGCGAATTGATCTTTCATAACAAGATTCAACAAAGCAGTATTGATTTCACAAGATTCAGTATTGGCAAGAGGAGCAACCGGAGTGCTAAGGAAATCATTATTATTGGTATTGGTGAGGTCACACAATTTGGTAGTATCTTGAGCCATCGCGACAAACAAGCAAACTAGCACACGAGCAAACAAGATCAAACGGGTAAAGGAGGCAAATAGAGAGGGAGGATAGAGAGAGAGAGGGCGAATAAAATGGCAAGGGTGAAGTGGGGGAGAGGAAAACGAGAGGCAAATGGCAAATAATGTAATGCGAGAGATAGGGATTGTGATGGGTACTTGGTATGTTGACTTTTGCGTAGACTCCCCGGCAACGGCGCCAGAAATTCTTCTTGCTACCTCTTGAGCTTGTGTTGGATTTCCCCGAAGAGGAAAGGATGATGCAGCAGAGTAGCGTAAGTATTTCCCTTAGTTTTTGAGAACCAAGGTATCAATCCAGTAGGAGGCCACGCTCAAGTCCCTCGTACCTGCACAAAACGATAGCTACTCGCAACCAACGCGATTAGGGATTGTCAATCCCTTCACGGTCACTTACGAGAGTGAGATATGATAGATATAATATTTTTGGTATTTTTGATATAGATATGCAAAGTGAAAAGTAAAAGGAAAAGTAAAAAAAGCAAAGCAAGATTAAAGTGATGGAGATTAATATGATGAGAATAGACCTGGGGGCCATAGGTTTCACTAGTGGCTTCTCTCAAGAGCATAAGTATTCTACAGTGGGTGAACAAATTACTATTGAGCAATTAACAGAATTGAGCATAGTTATGAGAATATCTAGGCATGATCATGTATATAGGCATCACGTCCATGACAAGTAGACTGAAACGATTATGCATCTACTACTATTACTCCACTCATCGACCGCTATCCAGCATGAGTATTAAGTTAAAAATAGAGTAACGCTTTAAGCAAGATGACATGATGTAGAGAGATAAATTCATGCAATATGAAATAAACCCCATCTTGTTATCCTCAATGGCAACGATGCAATACGTGCCTTGCCGCCCCTTCTATCACTGGGAAAGGACACCGCAAGATCGAACCCAAAGCTAAGCACTTCTCCCATGGCAAGAACTACCAATCTAGTTGGCCAAACCAAACGGATAATTCGAAGAGACTTGCAAAGATAACCAATCATACATAAAAGAATTCAGAGAAGATTCAAATATTATTCATAGATAGACTTGATCATAAACCCACAATTCATCGGTCTCAACAAACACACCGCAAAAAGAAGAAGATTACATCGAATAGATCTCCACAAGAGAGGGGGAGAACTTTGTATTGAGATCCAAAAAGAGAGAAGAAGCCATCTAGCTACTAACTGTGGACCCGAAGGTCTAAGGTAAACTACTCACACTTCATCGAAGAGGCTATGGTGATGTAGAAGCCCTCCGTGATGATGGCCCTCTCCGGCGGAGCTCCGGAACAGGCCCCAAGATGGGATCTCGTGGATACAAAAAGTTGTGGCGGTGGAATTAGGTTTTTGGCTCCTGTTCTCATTGTTTGGGGGTACGTAGGTATATATAGGAGGAAGGAGTACGTCGGTGGAGCGCCGAGGGGCCCACCAGGCAGGGGGCGCGCCCTAGGGGGGCACCCCCACCCTCGTGACCGCCTCTTTGACTCCTTGGAGTAGGGTCCAAGTCTCCTGGATCACGTTCGGTGAGAAAATCACGTTCCCGAAGGTTTTATTCTGTTTGGACTCCGTTTGATATTCTGTTTCTCCGCAATACTGAAATAGGCAAAAAAAACAGCAATTCTGGGCTGGGCCTCCGGTTAATAGGTTAGTCCCAAAAATAATATAAAAGTGGAAAATAAAGCCCAATATAGTCCAAAACAGTAGATAATATAGCTTGGAGCAATCAAAAATTATAGATACGTTGGAGACGTATCAGGCACCTCCGCGATATGCACATGTTCGGCTCGGTGACGTCCCACAAACTCACGATCCAGTAGAGTGTCGAGGGAGAGCTTCGTCAGCACGACGGCGTGATGACGATGATGATGATGCTATCAAAACTGGGCTTCGCCTAAGCACCGCTACGATATGACCAAGGTGGATTATGGTGGAGGGGGGCACTGCATACAGCTAAGAGATCAATGATCAACTTGTGTGTCTATGGGGTGCCCCCTCCCCCATATATAGCAGGAGTGGAGGTGGGGGAGGGCCGGCCCTCTACTATGGCGCGCCCTGGGGAGTCCTACTCCCACCGGGAGTAGGATTCTCCCCTTCCATGTAGTAGGAGTAGGAGAGAAGGAAAGGGAATAGAGAAGAGAAGGAAGGAGGGGGCGCCGCCCCTCCCCCCTAGTCCAATTCAGACTAGGCCTTGGGGGCCGTGCGGCCTGCCCTAGGCAGCCCCTCCCTCTCTCCCCTAAAGCTCATTAGGGCCCATACACTCCCCGGGGAGGGGGGTTCCGGTAACCCCCGGTACTCCAGTTAATGCCCGAACTTAACCAGAACCATTCCGATGTCCAAACATAGCCGTCCAATATATCGATCTTCATGTCTCGACCATTTCGAGACTCCTCGTCATGTTCATGATCATATCCAGGACTCCGAACAACCTTCGGTACATCAAAACATATGAACTTATAATACCAATCGTCACCGAACGCTAAGCGTGCGGACCCTACAGGTTCGAGAACTATATAGACATGACCGCGACACGTCTCTGGTCAATAACCAATAGCGGAACCTGGATGTTCATATTGGCTCCCACATATTCTACAAAGATCTTTATCGGTCAAACCGCATAACGATATACGTTGTTCCCTTTGTCATCGGTATGTTACTTGCCCGAGATTCGATCGTCGGTATCTCAATACCTAGTTCAATATCGTCACCGGCAAGTGATACGTCCATTTTGCATCATGCTTTTATATCAATATTTATTGCATTATGGGTTGCTATTACACATTATGTCACAATACTTATGCCTACTCTCTCTTATTTTACAAGGTTTACATAAAGAGGGAGAATGTCGGTAGCTGGGATTCTGGCTAGAAAAGGAGAAAATATTAGAGACCTATTCTGCACAGCTCCAAAAGTCCTGAAACTTCACGGATGATGTTTTCCAAATATATAAAAAACATTGAGCGCAAGAACTTCACCAGGGGGGCCACACCCTGCCCACGAGGGTGGGGGCGCGCCCCCTACCTCGTGGGCCCCCTGGTGGCCCTCCGGTGACCATCTTCTGCTATATGGACTCTTTTGATGGGAAAATAATCATAAGCCATCTTCTCGGACGAAACTCTGCCGCCACGAGGCGGAACCAATCTAGGGTTCTGGCGGGGCTGTTCTGCCGAGGAAACTTCCCTCCCGGAGGGGGAAATCATCGCCATCGTCATCACCAACGCTCCTCTCATCGGGAGAGGGCAATCTCCATCAACATCTTCATCAGCACCATCTCATCTCAAAACCCTAGTTCATCTCTTGTATCCAATTCTTGTCTCCAAGTCCGGGATTGGTGCTAGTAGGTTGCTAGTAGTGTTAATTACTCCTTGTAGTTGATGCTAGTTGGTTTAATTGGTGGAAGATCATATGTTCAGATCCTATATGCACATTAATACCCCTCTGATTATGAACATGTTTATGCTTTGTGAGTAGTTACTTTTGTTCCTGAGGACATGGGAGAAGTCTTGCTATTAGTAGCCATGTGAATTTGGTATTCGTTCGATATTTTGATGAGATGTATGTTGTCTCTCCTCTAGTGGTGTTATGTGAACGTCGACTACATTACACTTCACCATTATTTGGGCCTAGAGGAAGGCATTGGGAAGTAATAAGTAGATGATGGTTTGCTAGAGTGACAGAAGCTTAAACCCTAGTTTATGTGTTGCTTCGTAAGGGGCTGATTTGGATCCATATGTTTCATGCTATGGTTAGGTTTACCTTAATAGTTTTGTTGTATTTGCAGATGCTTGCAATAGAGGTTAATCATAAGTGAGATGCTTGTCCAAGTAAGGGCAGCACCCAAGCACCGGTCCACCCACATACCAAATTATCAAAGTACCGAGCGTGAATCATATGAACGTGATGAAAACTAGCTTGATGACATTCCCATGTGTCCTCGGGAGTGCTTTACTTCATATAAGAGTTTGTCCAGGCTTGTCCTTTGCTACAAAAAGGATCGGGCCACCTTGCTGCACCTTATTTACTTTTATCACTTGTTGCTCATTACAAATTATCCTATCACAAAACTATCTGTTACCACTTATTTCAGTACTTGTAGAGAATACCTTGCTAGAAACCGCTTATCATTTCCTTCTGCTCCTCATTGGGTTCGACACTCTTACTTATCGAAAGGACTACGATAGATCCCCTATACTTGTGGGTCATTAGCAAGTCTCTTTACTCGTTCCGTAATGCATCATCCCACAACTAACTCATTATTCACATTGCTTGCAAGGCTTATATTGATGTGCATTACCGAGAGGGCCCAGAGACACCTCTCTGACAATCGGAGTGACAAATCCTAATCTCAATCTATGCCAACTCAACAAACACCATCGGAGACACCTGTAGAACACCTTTATAATCACCCAGTGACGTTGTGACGTTTGGTAGCACACAAAGTGTTCCTCCGGTATTCGGGAGTTGCATGATCTCATAGTCACAGGAACATGTATAAGTTATGAATAAAGCAATAGCAACAAACTAAACGATCATCGTGCTAAGCTAATGGATGGGTCTAGTCAATCACATCATTCTCTAATGATGTGATCCCATTAATCAAATGACAACTCATGTCTATGGTTAGGAAACATAAACATCATTGATTCAACGAGCTAGTCAAGTTGAGGCATACTAGTGACATTCTGTTTGTCTATGTATTCACACATGTACTAAGTTTCCAGTTAATTCAATTCTAGCATGAATAATAAACATTTATCATGATATAAGGAAATATAAATAACAACTTTATTATTGCCTCTAGGGCATATTTCCTTCAGTCTTATCACCCCGCTGCCGAAGATGGCTTACATCGCAAGCTTGCGCAGCGCGCGGGGGCGTTCTTTTGGCCAAATGGTGGCGCCAATGAATCATTGGTGATCCCGTTCCCATGCAACCTCGCAGGTTCCCACGCAAGCTTCCCGCCCGACTCGGTGAAATCCCCCAAAATCCCAATGCTTACCGGCCTGCTATAAAACCCTCACGGCCGGCGAGTCCTGCGTCCCATTTTCCCTCCCTCCCTGTAGCTTATCTTGTCTGCTTCTTCCACAATTGCCAATGGCACCTGTCCGTGTTAGTCGCTCAGCCACTCCGCCGTCATCAGAGGACAGCTCCAACTAGGAGGCTACACAGCGGCGGCGGCGCAGTCCCCGGCGTAGTGTAGTGCGCGTGGCGTCCCTGTTGGGTGTGCGCGGAACACCCACTACACGCTCCGCCGCCACTGCCCGTCGGCAGCTGTTGCCGGCCGCCATTGCCGCCACACCACCGTCGAAAGCCAGGGCCATCTCTCGCTCCGCCGCCGCGGCCTGCAGGTGGGAGGTGGTCGTCGTGGCCACCACCCCACTACCGGCCACCGTGGCCATCACCCGCTCTGCCAACGCGGCCCGAAGGCAGGAGGTGGTGGTCGTGGCCGTCACTTCATCGTCGGCCGCCGTGGCCGCCAGCCCACCGTCAACCGCCGGGATCATCACCCGCTCCGCCACCACCGCCCGAAGGAGGGGGCGGAGGTGGAGGCTTGCACGTGCGTCAGCGACCTTGCGGTCTACATCGAGTTCCTGCGGGAAGAGGAAGAGCGCCTCGTCGAGCACACAAAGAGCCTTACCGCAGCCGTGGCCGCAGCACATGCCGACGCAAAGCCAAGGAATTAGGAGATCTACGAGCAGTCCGGCCGCTTCGGGAGGGATCGTCTGGAGCGGTAGTGGGCATTCGAGCTGGCGAGCGTCGCTGAATGTGCGGCAGCGACATGCACCATATTGCATTTGTCTAGCTCGTCGGTAGGCTCCTCCTCCTCCTCTGCCTCTTACTGAGCGTGCCCGACAGAGGAGAGGCTGCCGGAAGTAGCACTGAGGGAGTCCTAGATTAGGGGGTGTCCGGATGGCCGGACTATACCTTCAACCGGACTCCAGGACTATGAAGATACAAGATTGAAGACTTCGTCCCGTGTCCGGAAGGGACTTTCCTTGGCGTGGAAGGCAAGCTTGGCAATACGGATATGTAGATCTCCTACCATTGTAACTGATTTTGTGTAACCCTAATCCTCTCCAGTGTCTATATAAACCGGAGGGTTTTAGTCCGTAGGACAACATACAGAACAACAATCATACCATAGGCTAGCTTCTAGGGTTTAGCCTCTCTGATCTCGTGGTAGATCTACTCTTGTACTACCCATATCATCAATATTAATCAAGCAGGACGTAGGGTTTTACCTCCATCAAGAGGGCCCGAACCTGGGTAAAACTTCATGTCCCTTGCCTCCTGTTACCATCCGGCCTAGACGCACAGTTCGGGACCCCCTACCCGAGATCCGCCGGTTTTGACACCGACATTGGTGCTTTCATTGAGAGTTCCTCTGTGTCGTCGCCGTGAGGCTTGATGGCTCCTACGATCATCAATAGCGATGCAGTCCAGGGTGAGACCTTCCTCCCCGGACAGATCTTCGTCTTCGGCGGCTTCGCACTGCGAGCTAATTCACTTGGCCATCTGGAGCAGATCGAAAGCTATGCCTCTGGCCGTCAGGTCAGATTTGGAAGTTTAAACTACACGGCTGACATCTGCGGGGACTGGATCTTTGACGGATTTGAGCCACTGCCGAGCGCGCCGCACTGTCACGACGAGCATGATCTAGCTCTGCCGCCGAACAGTGCCCTGGAGGCCGCACCGGCATCGGCTTCGACCCTTAAGTCGGAGCCAACTGTGTCGATCGAGGATGGGTGGTTGGACGCCGCCTCAGGGGCTGCGATCCCAACGGCGATCGAGCCGAACACCAGCCCCGCACTCCATGAGACTCGTGACCCCAAGGAGCTGGATTCCGAACCCTCCGCGCCCCTGCCGATCGAATCCGACTCGGCGCCGATCATGGAGTTTACTGCCGTGGACATCTTTTAGCACTCGCCTTTCGGCAATATTCTGAAGACACTAAAGTCTCTCTCTTTATCAGGAGATCCCTGGCCGGACTACGGTCAGCGAGGTTGGGATACGGACGATGAAGAAATTCAAAGCCCACCCACCACCCACTTTGTAGCCACTGTCGCGATTTAACCGACATGCTCGACTTCGACTCTAAAGACATCGATGGTATGGACGCCAATGAAGGAGACGATGAAGAACCAGCGCCTACTGGGCCCTGGAAAGCCACCTCGTCATATGACGTATACATGGTGGACGCACCAAAAGATGACGATGAGGAGCGGAAGGACGCACCGAAGGCTTGTTCCCTCGAGAAGCAGTCAAAGCGGCGACGCAAGCGCCGCCCCAAATCCCGCCTCGACAGAAATAACGATCACACAGACCCAACGCTGGAGCAGGGTGAACCGCTGCCGGACAACGGCAATCCGAATAATCAAACCGAACAAACAAATTCTATCAAGGATAATAGCCCGACCAACATAACGCCGGACAGGCACCCGGAGCAGCAGAATGCCCGTAAAAGGCTTGTTGCCACTGCGAGAAGTCTTAAAAAGTAGAAGCAAAGGCTCAAGGCTGTGCAAGACACACTCCAAATCATATGGAGTAAAATACTCAACACAGCAGTGAGGTACGGCGACAATCGCCCCTCCAAGAGCTACCCAAAGCGGAAGCTGCTACCTGAATTCGATGAGGAGGCCTCAGACCCCCCATAACCAAATATCAAAGCAGCCACCTGGCCGGATAGACGACCCCTCTACCAACACAAAGCGGCATACAACGCCACTCAAAATACAACACGCGACCCATGCGAGGGCTCGCACCCAAAGGATGGCGCAACAAGATCCATCTATGGACCACGCAAGCGCGCCCCAGCATACAATGCAACACAACAAACATCCGAACAACGCGGTACACCCAGCTACAGGGGTGCTGCACACCCCCTATGTTTCACCGATGAGGTGTTGGATCATGAATTTCCAGAGGGATTCAAACCCATAAACATAGAGGCATACGACGGAACAACAGACCCTGGGGTCTGGATTGAGGACTACATCCTTCATATCCATATGGCTCGAGGAGATGATCTCCACGCCATCAAGTACTTACCCCTCAAACTCAAAGGGACAGCTCATCACTGGCTTAAAGGCCTCCCCGAAAGCTCCATTGGAAGTTGGGAAGAGCTCGAAGATGCCTTTCGGGCAAATTTTCAAGGGACTTATGTCCGGCCTTTGGATGCGGACGATTTGAGTCATATAACTCAACAGCCCGGAGAGTCAGCCCGAAAGCTTTGGAACAGGATTCTTACTAAAAATAACCAGATTGTCGACTGTCCGGACGCCGAAGCCTTGGCAGCTTTTAAGCATAGCGTCCGTGACGAATGGCTCGCTAGACACCTCGGCCAAAATAAGCCGAGAACGATGGCCGCATTAACAAACCTCATGACCCGCTTTTGCGCGGGTGAGGATAGCTGGCTAGCCAGATGCAGCACCAGCGACCCCAGTACATCTAAAGTTAGAGATGGAAATGGGAAATCACGGCGCAACAGCAATAACAAACGCCGGAATAAAGAAGACAGCACGAAGGGCACGGCAGTAAATGCCGGATTCAAAAGCTCTCCGCCAGGTCAGCAAAAGCCACCCTGTCCAGCCTCAACAAAATTCTGGACCAAGTATGTCAGATCCATAGTACCCCTGGTAAACCAGCTAATCATACCCATAGAGAATGTTGGGTCTTCAAGCAGTTCGGCAAGCTCAACGCCATACACAAGGGGGAGGATACACCAAGTGAAGACGAGGACGAGCCTCCCAAGCAAGACACTGGGGAACAAAAGAAATTTCCACAAGAAGTCAAAACAGTAAACGTGTTACACGTGATCAAGGGAAAAACAACGGTGGCACTCCCAGGAAAATATACCCAAGTGCCTATCTCCGCGAAGTCCTGCCACTGGTCGTCTCAACCGATCACTTTCGACCATCGCGGTTACCCAGCAAGCATCCGACACGCAGGATGGGCTGCCCTGGTATTAGACCCATTAATTGGCGGATATCACTTCATACGAGTCTTGATGGACGGTGGCAGCAGTCTAAACCTAATATATCAGGATACAATCCGCGGGATGGGGTTAGACCCAACAAAAATTCGCCATAGCAATACTACCTTTACAGGAGTAACGCCAGGCCCAGGGGCTTGTTGTACGGGCTCCCTCCTACTACAAGTTATATTCGGCTCCCCCGATAACTTCCGTCGCGAGCATTTAACCTTCCACATCGCTTCGTTCCAAAGTGGCTATCAAGCACTGCTCGGACGCGAAGCTTTCGCTCGCTTTAATGCAATACCACACTACGCCTCCCTCACACTCAAGATGCCCGGTCCACGTGGTATCATTTCAGTGAAAGGAAATATCAAGCGATCTCTGCGCGCCGAAGAGAGTGCGGCTGCCTTGGCAACCGCACACTAAAGGCGCCCGGACCAGCAAAGCATCCAATAGGTCGTCAAGACCTCAGACGCAACTAATCAAGTCTGGTGCCGCTATTTATACCAAATAAATGGTCACACCCCTATTTGTCAATACAAGGGGCTCAATGCGCGCAGACAAGTGACGATCATCGTGCTACACCCGTCCAGGATACGGCACAACGGAGACACAAGCGCAGACATGCAGCAGGGACCCGCCCCAAGGATTCTTTTTAGATTAAGACCCTGCGTAAACCTTTTTTACTGTCTCTTGTTGATACATATCCACCGTTGAGAAGGATCCTGACGTCTTGGCATGTGGCCAAGCCAGAACAATGCACGTACCTGGACACAAGAGGCTTCTTACAAAGGCCATTATTTAGGCCCGGTTTATACCGCAAAGACCGAATACCTTAGGGAGTGTTCGGCGTCGCGAGTTTGGCCCTATATGCATCAGCTCCAAATCATTGTATTTGGTCAAATGTTGGGTTTGCCCGGCTCCTGCATTTTGGTGCCTTACGTTCCGATTTACCGGCTAAGGTAGCACCAGGAGAACTACTGCGATTGTGCCCTGGTTCATCCGGACGAGCACCTCAGTAGAGAAAGCCGAAAACTGACTGTCATGATATAGCGTGAGACTGGTCAACCACTCGATGACCTGTTGGAATGTTAGAATTCCTCCGCCTTAACGTAGGGCCGTTTTCCGGCCAGGCATGTACGCACCCCGGGATCGGGAGAGTGCGGAGCCACCAGGGGCTATCTAGTAGCCCCACTGTCAAACTCCTATGGCTAAGTGAAAGTGTTAAAGCATTATAGTTCGGTTGCCTCGCTCGCTCCGCTATGACTTCCTTAATAGGACCAAGACGTTGGGTTAAGTGTGAACGCGTGTTTTTTGTGAGCACCTCCGCATTATATGTGTGGGGGTCGAAGCCGACGGCTGCAATCTTTCAGGTTATACACATGTATACATAAACGGCCGCCCAGGAGGCATCATATTACTTTCAGGCAAAAGTATAAAAATAGCCTTATAAAAATTTATAAAAGCATTTCGCTTACAATGAGATTACATATCACTCAAACATAATATTTTTTGAGCATTGGGTCTCTACCAAACGAGCACCCTCAAGAACTTCTTCAAAGTAGTGCTCAGCAGCCATTCGACCTATGGTCGAATCCCGCGCTGCAACAGTGGTAGCATCCATCTCCGCCCAGTATGCTTTAACACGGGCGAAGGCCATTCGTGAGCCCTCTATGCACGCCGACCTCTTCACCGCATTAATGTGCGGCACCACGTCAAGGAGCTGCTGCACCAAGCTAAAATAGTTGTTCGGTTTTGGCCTTTCCGGCCATAGCTGATCCACAACAGACCTCATGGCGAGTCCAAACAACCTATTCAGTTCGGCCCATTCGGCTACTTGGTCAGTCAATGAAAGCGGACGCTCGGGAGAATGGAATTGTGTCCAAAATAGCTGGTCCACTTCATGGTCCGTCTGACCCTGGAAGTACTTGGCCGCATGGGCAGCGCTCGCCGCCAAATCCATATACACATCCTCCGAACTCCACAGCCGATCCAGAGAGGCATACCGTGGATCTCCGAACTTCCTCCGCAACATAAAGGATTTCCCGGCTACAATATCCCTGGCTTCCCGCAGCTCCTCCTTCTTCTCCCTCATAGCAGAGTGGATGTCTTTTCTCGTCGCAGCAGCCTTCTCAAGGTCTGATGCCTTCGCTAGGTTTTCCTTTTCAAGAACCCGACAACGGTCGGCGGCGACTTTTAATTCTATGGCCATCTTGGCCATCTTATCTCGGCTCTCGCCATGCGTGGCCTTCTCGGTTTTCAACTCTTCGGCCGCCTTCAAAGTAGCCGCATTACTAAACCTTGCTTGTTCCTTGGCTCGGGCAAGTTCTGCCCGCAAGGCTTCAACAGTGGCAGCTCCATCTGCAGTCACAACATATTAAAGATACTGGCATCATGCTGCACTTACTATGTGGCGTTTACCAGATAATGACACTTACCCTGTGCCTTGTCAAGCCTTTGGTTAACAAGCTCGATGTCGGCGTCTGCCGCATCCAACTGCCGTTTTAAATGGGCAAACCCTCTAGTCTGGCTAGCCACCGGAGCTTCCATCACCTGCACATAGAGGTAGTATGGCTATTACCTGGGAATATGATCCTCTGTTCGTCGTCGTTTCCGACGACAACCAGAGTCTCAGGGGCTACTATCTACACAGGGCACACCTAGCATGTGCAGGACTATCATACATTATTTTACGTACCTCAAAGCCTGTCAGTAGACTCATAAAAACTTCATGCAATCCGCTTTTGGTGGACGAGATTCTCTCCATCACCATATTCATCAGCATACGGTGTTCATCTGAGATGGCCACTCGCCCCACCAACCCCCTCAAAACATCCGATCGCACACCAGACGGTGCCGGACCCTTTTGTCTGCTCTCCTCGGGAGCCAGACACTGGGAGCTTCGGGGGTCAATGGGATTATCTTCTGGCCTCACCGGACTCGGAGAGGCCCTCCGCGATGACACTTCGGCGTCACCCGCTTCCAGAGCGGAGGAGTCCGGAGGAGGCGTTTCGCTCTCCATCATCTCTGGAAGAAGATCCCCCGAAGACGAGCTCATTTGAGAGGGGCTAAGGCCCGAACTGCAAAAATAAATGCGGTGGTTATTTTCTCAGAAGAAAAAGAGGGCATACCTGTACTATTAAAGAATTTCGGGTCACTTACGACTTGCTGGAGAATTGATCCCCCCGCGGACTTTGTGCGGCAAAAGCACCCCCCAAGGTAGGACCCTCTGTGGGAGACTTCTTCTCCCGTTTGGAAGCTTCGGCTTCTGAATCCCCGGGCGCAGTCCTTTTCCTCCTCCGGTCGTCTTCCTTCATGGAGACGCTCGCTCCCTTGGTTAGAGTGGGAAGCATTGGGGGCCCGCGTCCGCCCGTATTATCCTCCCCGGTATCTTCCTTCAAGGGCTCCGGGCAAGGTGCGACCTGGAGCATCTTTTCCAATACCGGATTGTCCAAACCCTCGGGAGGGGGCCGAACACCAAATCAACTTCTCCTTTGTTATCCAGTCCTGGTCAAAAAGCGAACTCTCAGAAATAACTTCATAACAAATGAGAGATAGTATGTTCGGCCGGAAGATTCCTTACCTGTTCGGCGGCGCGATTACTGCTCAGGCCCACGTCCTCGGTGATTTCCAGACACTCTACCTGAGGTCCAAAGAATGACTTGTATATCTCCTCGTGCATTGGGCCGAGGAAATTTTGAATGACATGCGGTCCCACGGGATTGAACTCCCACAAGTGAAGGGGCCGGCATTTGCAAGGCTGGACTTGACGGACCAGCATAACTTGTATTACCGCAACCAAACTAAAATCTCCATTGAAGAGATCTCGAATGCGGCTTTGCAGTATAGGCACGTCCTTGGCTGGACCCCAGCTCAGACCTCTGCTGATCCATGACATCAGTTGTGGTGGAGGGCCCGAGCGGAAAACAAGGGCGGCCACCCACTTGGCACTTCTAGGAGCCGTGATGTAGAACCAATCCTGTTGCCACAATTCAGACACCTCTATAATGGAACCTTTGGGCCATGGAGCTCCCATCATCTTGCGTATTGAGGCACCTCCACACGTTGCATGTCGCCCCTCGATCATCTTTGGATTTACTTCAAAGGTCTTGAGCCACAGGCCAAAGTGAGGGGTAACCCGGAGGAAGGCCTCACACACGACAATAAATGTCGTGATATGAAGAAAGGAGTCCGGAGCTAGATCATGGAAATCTAGCCCGTAATAAAACATCAAACCCCTGACGAAAGGATCCAGAGCAAGGCCTAGACCTCGGAGGAAGTGGGAGACGAACACGACATTCTCGTTGGGTTCGGGGGAGGGGACGGCCTGCCCTCGGGCGGGCAGCCGATGCACAACCTCGGCGGTCAGATATCTGGCCGCCCTAAACTTTTTGATGTCTTCTTCCGTGACGGAGGAAGGCACCCATCGGCCTTGAAGGCTAGATCCGAACATGATTGAAGGTTCGGAGCACCTGACCTGAACCTTGGGTGTTTGAGCTTGAGGTGGGGGAAGGATTCGATTGAGCACAGGAGGGAAAAAAGTAAGAGCCTTGTCCCTTTATAAAGAGGGTGAATATCAAGCGTCCTCTCCGTGGCCGTTTGGACTTGCCTATAATCTAGGGAGTCCTAGAAGCGGTTGGGTTACCCACGCCCGTATTGATGAGAATCTCGGAATAAGGGGACACGATCTCTGCTTTAACAAGACATGCCAAGGAAACCGCCTTGCATGACGCGTTGAGGTGGGATAATAAAACGATTCGAATAAAGGCTTGGCCGTGGTGCGATGTCGCACTACAGAATACGTCAGCGGATTAGATCTGTATAAATATTATTCTCTCTATGGCCATATGTGGAAACTTATTTTGCAGAGCCGGACACTATCTTTGTGTTCAGAATCTTCTATGAAGTACTTGGAGGAGGAACCCGCCTTGCAATGCCGAAGACAACCCACGCGCCGGACTCGTCATCATTGAAGCCTGGTTCAGGGGCTACTGAGGGAGTCCTGGATTAGGGGGTGTCCGGATGGCCGGACTATACCTTCAGCCGGACTCCTGGACTATGAAGATACAAGATTGAAGAGTTCGTCCCGTGTCCGGAAGGGACTTTCCTTGGCGTGGAAGGCAAGCTTGGCGATACGGATATGTAGATCTCCTACCATTGTAACCGACTTTGTGTAACCCTAACCCTCTCCGATGTCTATATAAACCAGAGGGTTTTAGTCCGTAGGACAACATACAGAATAACAATCATACCATAGGCTAGCTTCTAGGGTTTAGCCTCTCCGATCTCGTGGTAGATCTACTCTTGTACTACCCATATCATCAATATTAATCAAGCAGGACGTAGGGTTTTACCTCCATCAAGAGGGCCCGAACCTGGGTAAAACTTCGTGTCCCTTGCCTCCTGTTACCATCTGGCCTAGACGCACAGTTCGGGACCCCCTACCCGAGATCCGCCGGTTTTGACACCGACAAGCACAAAGCCCCTCCGTGGTAGTAGTAGTATTTAGGGGCTATCTTGTTCAGTTCATCTGACTATAGATGTGTGGTCGAACTTTACAACATACTTAAAATTAGCTAGTATATATAGTTGAACTAGCTATTTCAGTACGTGGTTGGCAACAATTGGAGAGAAGTTTGATCGGTTCAGCTATCGAGTTGAACTGTTTCATAAATTAAGAACGAATGCTTAATGTATGAATGAAAACTATGCTTAATTACTGAATTTTAGTTACAAAAGTTACATAGTGCTAATGATTTCTAGCTGCATATTTTGACAAATCGTAGTGTTACAAGGATTGACAAATGGCAACGTTACTAGATCAACAAATGTAAATATTTCTAGTTTGACAAATGGCAACATACCCAATATGACAGATGCAAATCTTACCAAATTGTTTGTACGTGGTTGCACACGGGTCATCCAGAACAACCGTTTGCGTTGAAGGGATGCACAAATCCTGCGTTGCTCTCACTTTGCATATGGGTGTTCTATCTAAATCGTTTATGATCAAGAGCTGCATAAATCCTGCTCGGCACATTTTCTCTTGGCTTCCTGGGGAAGCTATCGGTTTGTATACAGGTGTTCTAACTAAAACGATTGCGGTGAGTGTTTTATATTTAAAAAGCGAATTAAACTGCGGCTTGGGGCCATTAATGGAGAGGAGGGGAGCAAGGTGGGCGGCCATGGAAATCAAAGGGCTCGCTTCCCAGTGAGCCTACACAGCGTACAACTCGCACGATTCCCGATGAGCCTGCACACTCGAGGACAACTTGCACGCCTCTCGGTTAGCCTGCGCACCAGACGGTACTCACACACCTCCCGTTCAGTCAAGGTCAAGCAGCTGTCCGCACGGTACCTCCTACAGCCATTAAAACCAAGACATGTGGCGTCACATGAATGGTTAACATAATTTTGAATTTACTAGAATTTAAAAACCAGACATCTCAACGTTTTACCGGCAATCAGCGGTGCCTCGGTGTTTGAAATTCATGCCCATTTCTTGCATGGGACCTAAGCATGCACCCAAGGACACATATTTGATTTTTCAACCAATTTATATGCACTGGAGCATGCGCATTTAGTTCAAATTTGAATTATGCACATAAAATGCATTGAAAACTCAGTTAATGCATAAAAATGTCGAAATGAACCCCGAAAAATCACAAAATTTCACACAACACTCCTGTTGTTCTATGTTGACACGAGAAGAAAATTTGAAAGCAATAAGAGGCAATGGATATCGTTTTGTCCCCAAAGGTGGGACGTTCCCTACTGGAAACCATCATGCTTGTTGTGAGAAGCTTCGGTTTGTGAGAAGCATATACCCGAACCTGCCCCAAATGGGACAAAATTTGTACCATGCATGTTGATGCCGCTCCATGATAGCATACCAAGTTTCATGAATTTCAGACGAGTTCTGGATTTACTAGAATTTAAAAACCAGGCATCTCAATGTTTTGCTGGCAATCGACGGTGCCTGGTGTTTGAAATTCATTCCCATTTCTTGCATGGGACCTAAGCATGCACCCAAGGACACATATTTGATTTTTCAACCAATTTATATGCACTGGAGCATGTGCATGTAGTTCAAATTTGAATTATGCACATAAAATGCATTGAAAACTTAGTTAATGCATAAAAATGTCCAAACGAACCCCAAAAATCACAAAAATTCGCACAACACTCGTGTTATTCTATGTTGACACGAGAAATTTTTTTGAAAGCAAGGCAATGGATATCGTTTCGTCCCCAAAGGTGGGACGTTCCCTACCGAAACCATCATGCTTGTTGTGAGAAACTCCGGTTTGTGAAAAGCATATACCCAAACCTGCCCCACATGGGACAAAATTTGTAACACGACATGTTGATGCCGCTCCATGATAGCATGCCAAGTTTCATGAATTTCAGACGAGTTTTGGATTTACTAGAATTTAAAAACCAGGCATCTCAATGTTTTGTCGGCAATCAACGGTGCCCCGGTGTTTGAAATTCATTCCCATTTCTTGCATGGGATCTAAGCATGCACCCAAGGACACAGATTTGATTTTTCAACCAATTTATATGCACTGGAGCGTGTGCATTTAGTTCAAATTTGAATTATGCACATAAAATGCATTGAAAACTCAGCTAATGCATAAAAATGTCCAAATGAACCCCAAAAATCACAAAAATTCGCACAACACTCCTGTTGTTCTACGTTGACACGAGAAAAAAATTGAAAGCAATAAGAGGCAATGGATATCGTTTCGTCCCAAAGGTGGGACATTCCCTACCGAAAACCATCATGCTTGTTGTTAGAAGCTCCGGTTTGTGAGAAGCATATACCCAAACCCCGCCCCAAATGGGACAAAATTTGTGCCACGACATGTTGATGCCGCTCCATGATAGCATGTCAAGTTTCATGAATTTCAGATGAGTTTTGGATTTACTAGAATTTAAAAATCAGGCATCTCAATGTTTTGCCGGCAATCAACGGTGCCCCAGTGTTTGAAATTCATTCACATTTCTTGCATGGGACCTAAGCATGCATCCAAGGACACAGATTCGATTTTTCAACCAATTTATATGCACTGGACCATGTGCGTGTAGTTCAAATTTGAATTATGCACATAAAATGCATTGAAAACTTAGTTAATGCATAAAAATGTCCAAACGAACCCCAAAAAATTACAAAATTTCACACAACACTCCTGTTGTTCTATGTTGACACAAGAAATTTTTTTGAAAGCAATAAGAGGCAATGGATATCGTTTCGTCCCCAAAGGTGGGGCATTCCCTACAGAAAAACATCATGCTTGTTGTCAGAAGCTCCGGTTTGTGAGAAGCATATACCCGAACCTGCCCCAAATGGGACAAAATTTGTACCACGGCATGTTGATGCCGCTACATGATAGGATGCCAAGTTTCATGAATTTCAGACGAGTTTTGGATTTACTAGAATTTAAAAACCAGACATGTCAATGTTTGCGGCCGAGTGACGGTGGCAGGGTGTTTGAAATTCATTCCCATTTCTTGCATGGGACCTAAGCATACAACCAAGGACACATATTTGATTTTTCAAGAAGTTTATATGCACTGGAGCATGTGCATGTAGTTCAAATTTGAATTATGCGCATAAAATGCCCGGAAAACCTAGTTAATGTATAAAAATGTACAAACGAACCCTAAATCATTCCAATTTTTTGACGACACACCTATAGTTGCATGTTCACTGCAGATGTAAGTTCTAACAATTCAAAGACCATCCTTTGTAGTTGTGACCCCATTATGTAATTCAAATGATCAAGACGATAAATCAAGTAGATCGCACATAGTTTATTATCACCAACCGTGTGAGATGCAGCACAAAATATCTTGGAGCGCCGTCGGTGTATAGTACACCCATGGCTTACGAAAGAAGGTGCGTCGGCTATAGTCCACAGCGCGCCAGTTCTGAATAAGGGACCGTGTCCGATGACACTTTGCGCGCCAGTTTTTTGGCTGAAGCGATTCCAAATTTTCGGCTTGCGTGGAAATATCTACCTCCCCGCCCCCTCCCCCTTACCAAAAGCCACATTTCCCCTCTTTCCGCCTTCCTTTCCAAGTTTAAACCTTCACTCCTTGCTTGTAGCACCGCCGCCCCCTAGCCGGCAACCCTCCTTCACGCTCCGCGGCCTTGCCTATCCAGGTAGGTAATCCACACCCGACCCACATCCTCCTCCTCCTTCCACATCCCACATGCCCCTGCCGGCGCGAGCGCGACACCTTCCACCCAAATCACTGACCCCTCCACCAAACAAGCGCCGACCTAAGCCATGGTGCACGCAGTATAGCCAGGACCTCAAGGAGCATTTGGCAGCAGAGAAGCAAATCGCGGTCGCACGCGCGGATGAGGTTGCGATGGCTGCCATTCGTGCCGACCCCCAAATCTTGAAGGAGCACCTTGCCATTTGCTAGCTACGCCGGTTATGCATGCTCGGTTTACCCGTTGCGTGTGCTGCTCCTGCCTTTCCTTCACAAATTCTAGTGAATTGTGCTATCTAATTTTACCATGCAATCTGTTGCTCTAGTGTATATGTTCTATATGTCGTGCAGTGTGGTGCTCACTTATTAACTGTTTCGTTAATTAGTTGTCGTCTTCAGTTAACTGTTTGGTTCAATTCTGCAAATGTGATGTTCAATTCTTCAGGCTGCAATTTTGTATTGTCTTCCTTGTGAGAAATAAATCGAATTTATCTTTACAAAATTGTGGGTGTGTTCTGTTATTGTATACCATGTGAGGAATAAATTGAATTTGGTTGTAGTAAATACATGAGAAACAAATGCAATTGCTACAATTGGCTATAGTTAACTGTTTGGTTAATTGTCTGATCTTCTATTAGGAGTATGTTATATTGTGCAATGTGGTGCTCAGTTAATGTTTGGTTCATTTGTTGTGGTGTTTAGTTAACTGTTTGGTTCAATGTTATATTGTGCAATGTGGTGCTCAGTTAATGTTTTCATTTGTTGTGGTGTTTAGTTAACTGTTTGGTTTAATTCTGCAATGCGATGTCCAACTGTGCATGTGAGGAATAAATCGAATTTGGCTGCACTTAATACATGAGAAACATATACAAGTGCTATATTTCCTAGTTCTTAATCATGCTTGGTTTGGATAAATGGGTTTTCCCTGTGGCTTGAATTAATCTGATGAATCTACAATGTGATTATTTTTCATCAACATATTTTACTGATAGCATGCAAACCCTTACTTAATCTGATGACTAACTACCTTATATGTGTTGTAGGGAAACAATGGGAAGCACTGAGGTTTACAATCAAGGTTATCACGTGCATGGTCCGTTTTCCAGTAACACATTATTGTGCAATTGCAGGAACCATTCTAACATTTAGGTTTTTAACAATTTGCTCTTGCACATGTAGGTCCTGCTGTCAGAGGTTTTGACCCACTGTTCGACCCTTTTTGCATATGGGGAAATGAGTTGTCCATGAATATTAGTCAATTCAAGAAACTCATAAAGATTGTTAGGATAAAGAAATTAGCAACAAAAAACAACAAGATCTTTGTTTGCACAATGAAGAAGACATCAGTTCACCACAGGATGGTACTAACTATTATACCTTGCCTTTTTTTATTCCTTTGCCCCATTTCCAATATAGAGAAGATATTTATGCACATCCTTGTTTTTAGTCCTTTCCAAAGCAGTTCACTGATGATTACCTCTCAAACCACCTGTATGGTCAGGAGGCGAGGAAGGTATTCATACAACACCCACGGTTCAATATTGAAGTGTTCCTGAAGAGGACGAAGGATGGACGGCCAATCATCCACAGGCACTGGCCTAAAGTTACAAAGACCTTCAACATCAATGAAGGCTCAATATTCGCCTTCTGCTTCAGCAGTTTTCCAGATGAGATACATCTGTCTATGTACCGTCTATGATGCTAATTTCGAAAGCTATAGATGTTGCATGTGAAACTTTGTCCTGGTGTAGTTGTGTAGTGGGGTAGCCGAGTACTGAAGCTATATGATGTTGTACTCTGATGTATTTCAATTATGAAAATGAAATATATTATGTGCTTAATATGAACTGTCAATTAGATTAATAAATTGATTATGAATAATCAGATAATTAGCCTGCTAATTGGGTTTTGCTATTGCAAATGGTTGTTAAAAAAATAACGTGGGTGATGACCTTAGGCAACACACACAGTTTCTAAGAATAAACCGTGTTGGATCAATGAACAATCACACACGACTTTCTCTTGAAAACTGTTTGCGTTAGGCCATCTTGCGCAAACGTTTACCACATGAAAATTGTGTGTGATGGACAGCCTTTGCCACACAGTTTCTTCCATGGACTGTGTGTGATATATTCAATAACGCAAGCGATTTAACGGTAAAAATTGTGTGTGATGTACCTACGAACGGAAACGTTTTCCTTCGAGCGACTATGTGGGATGTACATACGAACGGAAACGTTTAGCGAGGACTGACTATGTGGGATGTACTTGCGACCGGAAACAATTTCTCCGTATAATTGTAATTTTTAGCTCTACTGTACATAAGTATTTGAGCGCTCGCCGGTCGCACACAACCTCATTTTGCCGAACGTGTGTGCCAGGAGGGCATATCCCCAATGGTTTCTAGGTCGTATGGGAAGGAACCCCCTGTCGCCCACACTCACTTGGCGACGGTTCCAGACGCCGTCAAGGAAAGGGGTTTTAAACCGTTTGTTTAGGAGCTCGCTGTACTAGTGTTTTCAATTCGGGAGAAGGTACCATTAAATCATCAAGTTCTACTTTCCTCCCACTCAAAACTCCTCTAGAAAGGATCCACTCTTAGCAACAAAGATCTTGCCTTTTCCGATCTATGATAGAAGGTGTACCCAACAGTTTCTTTTGGGTATCCTATGAAGACACACTTCTCCGATTTGGGTTTGAGCTTATTAGGCTGAAACCTTTTCATATAAGCATCACAACCCCAAACTTTAAGAAATGACAACTTGGGTTTCTTGCCAAACCATAGTTCATACGGTGTCATCTCAACGGATTTAGATGATGCCCTTTTTTTAACGTGAATGCGGCTGTCTCTAATGCATGACCCCAAAATGATAGTGGTAAATTGGTAAGAGACATCATAGATCGTACCATATCTAATAAAGTACGGTTACAACATTCGGACACACCATTACGCTGTGGTGTTCCGGGTGGCGTGAGTTACGAAACTATTCCGCATTGTTTCAAATGAAGATGAAACTCGTAACTCAAATATTCTCCTCCACGCTCAGATCGTAGAAACTTTATTTTCTTGTTACGATGATTTTCCACTTCACTCTGAAATTCTTTGAAATTTTCAAATGTTTTAGACTTATATTTCATCAAGCAGATATACCCATATCTGCTCAAATCATCTTTGAAGGTCAGAAAATAATGATACCCGCCGTGAGCCTCAACACTCGTCGGATCGCATACATCACTATGTATTATTTCCAATAAGTCAGTTGCTCGCTCCATTGTTCCGGAGAACGGAGTCTTGGTCATCTTGCCCATGAGGCATGGTTCACAAGTATCAAATGATTCATAATCAAGTGATTCCAAAAGCCCATCAGCATGGAGTTTCTTCATGCGCTTTACACCAATATGACCTAAACGGCAGTGCCACAAATAAGTTGCACTTATCATTATTAACTTTTTATCTTTTGGCTTCAATATTATGAATATGTGTATCGCTACGATCGATATTCAATAAACCATTTATTTTAAGTGTATGACCATAGAAGGTTTTATTCATGTAAACAGAACAACAATTATTCTTTGACTTAAATGAATAATTGTATTGCAATAAACATGATCCAATCATATTATGCTCAACGCAAACACCAAAGAACATTTATCTAGGTTCAACACTAATCCCGAAGGTAGAGGGAGTATGCGATGGTGATCTTATCAACCTTGGAATCTCTTCCAACACACACCGTCACTTTGCCCTCAACTAGTCTCTATTCATTTTGTAACTCCTGTTTCGAGTTACTAATCTTAGCAACTGAACCGGTATCAAATACCCCGGGGTTACTATGAACACTAGTAAAGTACACATCAATAACATGTATATCCAATATACTTTTGTTCACTTTGCCATCCTTCTTATCCGCCAAGTATTTGGGTTAGTTCCGCTTCCAGTGACCAGTCCCTTTGCAGTAGAAGCACTCAGTCTCAGGCTTAGGTCCAGACTTGGGCTTCTTCACTTGAGCAGCAACTTGCTTGTCGTTCTTCTTGAAGTCCCCCTTCTTCCCTTTACCCTTTTTCTTGAAACTGGTGGTCTTGTTGACCATCAACACTTGATGCTCCCTCTTCATTTCTGCTTCGCAGCCTTTAGCATTGTGAAGAGCTCGGGAATTGTCTTATCCATCCCTTGCATATTATAGTTCATCACGAAGTTCTACTAACTTGGTGATAGTGACTAGAGAACTTTGCCAATCACTATCTTATCTGGAAGATTAACTCCCACTTGATTCAAGTGATTGTAGTAGTCAGACATTCTGAGCACATGCTCACTAGCTGAGCTATTCTCCTCCATCTTGTAGGCAAAGTTCTTGTCAGAGGTCTCATACCTCTCGACTCGGGTATGAGTCTGAAATACCAATTTCAGCTCTTGGAACATCTTATATGCTCTGTGGCGTTCAAAACGTCTTTGAAGTCGGCGCACTAAACTATCAAGTAGTGATCATACCGAGCTTTATTAAACATTCATAACATCTGCATCTGCTCCTGCAATAGGTCCGTCACCTAGTGGTGCATCAAGGACATAATTCTTCTGTGCAGCAATGAGGATAATCCTCAGATCACGAAGCTAGTCCGCATCATTGCTACTAACATCTTTCAACATAGTCTTCTCTAGGAACATATCAAAAATAAAATAGGGGAGCTATACACGAGCTATTGATCTACAACATAGATATGCAAATACTATCAGGACTAAGTTCATGATAAATTAAAGTTCAATTAATCATATTACTTAAGAACTCCCACTTAGATAGACATCCCTATAGTCATCTAAATGATCACGTGATCCATATCAACTAAACCATGTCCGATCATCACGTGAGATGGAGTAGTTTTCAATGGTGAACATCACTATGTTGATCATATCTACTATATGATTCACGCTTGACCTTTTGGTCTCAGTGTTCCGAGGCCATATTTGCATATGCTAGGCTCGTCAAGTTTAACCCGAGTATTCCGCATGTGCAAAACTGGCTTGCACCCGTTGTATGTGAACGTAGAGCTTATCACACCCGATCATCATGTGGCGTCTCGGCATGGCGAATTGTAGCAACGGTGCATACTCAGGGAGAACACTTATACCTTGAAATTTAGTGAGAGGTCATCTTATAATGCTACCACCAAACTAAGCAAAATAAGATGCATAAAGGATAAACATCACATGCAATCAATATAAGTGATATGATATGGTCATCATCATCTTGTGCCTTTGATCTCCATCTCCAAAGTACTGTCATGATCACCATCATCACCGGCTTGACACCTTGATCTCCATCAAAGCATCGTTGTCGTCTCGCCAACTATTGCTTCTATGACTATCGCTACCGCTTAGTGATAAAGTAAAGCAATTACATGGCAATTGCATTTCATACAATAAAGCGACAACAATATGGCTTATGTCAGTTGCCGATAACTCCATTACAAAATATGATCATCTCATACAATAAAATTTAGCATCATGTCTTGACCATATCACATCACAACATGCCCTGCAAAAACAAGTTAGACGTCCTCTATTTTATTGTTGCAAGTTTTACGTGGCTGCTACGGGCTGAGCAAGAATCGTTCTTACCTACGCATCAAAAACCACAACACGTAAATATAGTGATTGCTTTTTGATCTTCAAAAAGAACCCTGTTCATTGAATCTGATTCAACTAAAGTTGGAGAAACTAACACCCACCAGCCACCTGTGTGCGAAGCACGTCGCTAGAATCAGTCTCGCTATGCGTACGCGTAATGTCGGTCTGAGCCGCTTCATCCAACAATACCGCTGAATCAAGAATCAACTAGTGACGGCAAGCAATATGTATATACCCATGCCCACAACTCCTTTGTGTTCTACTCGTGCATATAACATCTACGCATAGACCTGACTCTGATGCCACTGTTGGGGAACGCAATAATTTCAAAAAAAAATTCCTATGCACACGCAAGATCCAGCTAGGTGATGCATAGCAATGAGAGGGGAAGAGTGTTGTCCATGTACCCTCGTAGACCGTAAGCAGAAGCGTTATGACAACACGGTTGATGTAGTCTTACGTCTTCACGATCCGACCGATCCTAGCACCGAGGGTACGGCACCTCCGCGATCTACACACATTCAACTCGGTGACGTCCCGCGAACTCTAGGTCCAGCTGAGTGTCGAGGGAGAGTTTCATCAGCATGACGGTGTGATGACAGTGATGATGAAGCTACTGGCGCAGGGCTTCGCCTAAGCACTGCAACGATATGACCGAGGTGGATTATGGTGGAGGGGGGCACCGCACACGGCTAAACAATGTCAACTTGTGTGTCTATGGGGTGCCACCCCCCCCCCCCCGTATATAAAGGAGTGGAGGAGGAGGAGGGCCGGCCTCTATGGCGTGCCCCAAGGAGGGATTCCTACTCCTACTAGGAGTAGGTTTCCCCCCTTTCCTACTCCAACTAGGAGGGGGAAGGAAGGGAAGAGGGAGAGGAAGGAAAGAGGGAACTTATACATGCTCATATTGATTCCTACATATTCTACGAAGATCTTTATCGGTCAAACCGCATAACAACATACGTTGTTCCCTTTGTCATCGGTATGTTACTTGCCCGAGATTCGATCGTCGGTATCTCAATACTTAGTTCAATCTCGTTACCGGCAAGTCTCTTTACTCGTTCTGTAATGCTACATCCCATAACTAACTCATTAGTTACATTGCTTGCAAGGCTTATAGTGATGTGCATTACCGAGAGGGCCTAGAGATACCTCTCCGATATACGGAGTGACAAATCCTAATCTCGATCTATGCCAACTCAACAAACACCATCGAAGACACCTGTAGAGCATCTTTATAGTCACCCAGTTACGTTGTGATGTTTGATAGCACACTAAGTGTTCCTCCGGTATTCGGGAGTTGCATAATCTCATAGTCATAGGAACATGTATAAGTTATGGAGAAAGCAATAGCAGTAAACTAAACGATCATCGTGCTAAGCTAACGGACGGGTCAAGTCAATCATATCATTCTCTAATGATGTGATCCTATTAATCAAATGACAACTCATGTCTATGGTTAGGAAACATAACCATCTTTGATTAATGAGCTAGTCAAGTAGAGGCATACTAGTGACACTTTGTTTGTCTATGTATTCACACATGTATCAAGTTTCCGGTTAATACAATTCTAGCATGAATAATAAAAATTTATCATGATATAAGGAAATATAAATAACAACTTTATTATTGCCTCTAGGGCATATTTCCTTCAGGCGCGTCACGGGTGGTGCGCACCTCCTTCCCCTTATGATGGTGGCGGATTAGCACGAACACGCAGATTGGGAGTTAGGGCGATTGATGGAGGATTTTTCCATTGCGGGCCATAGGGAAGTATGATATGAAGAAGAGAGAACGACATGGCGAAGGTGAGGTGGGTGTCATATGCTTTTAAGGGAAAGGGCTCCAGCGAGAAATGTCCCCGACGACGGAAACCAAGCGAGAAGAAAATGGTCCGATAGAAAAAGGGAAGGATGTGTTGTGGGGATGGGGCTTTTGTGTTGGACTCGTGTGTTGGAGATAACATGACAGATAGTCCGAACAACCACATTTCTTGCCCACATATGGTCTAGAGTTGAGGGAGCCCGGACTGTCCATCTAGTTGAATTTTGTGGAGCCCGCTGCGCGCCCATTTGATGCCCAAACACGTCTGGACGTATGAGGGAGAAATGAGCTTCAACTTTGAAGATGACCTTAATAGTTTGTTTGATTCATTTATATGCATTGTAGCTCGTAGTAATGCACGGGCGTTCTAATAGTAAATTTTAACACCTCACAACTGCAAATTTGTACAACTAAATTTTGCACACATTCGGGTATACAATAAGCGCGCAATTTTCAGGCGGCTCCTTATATTTAGGGCGCCAAATCCGCATCACTCTTTCGCGTTTGCTACTTCTCAGTTGCTTGAGAATTTTGCTTGCATTGTTTGATTCCGCATGGATGAGAGGCAAGTTCGACGTGACTCATTGCGGCGGCGGCGGAGGAGGAGAGGAAGAAGGTTCATAGGTTAATCAGGACCTTATTGGAGTGGAGACCACGCCTTGTTGCGACGTCGCCGACAGAGGAGAGGCAAGCGCGGGGTGTTCGGAATCCAATGATTTGATTGAGGCCCTGTTCGGTACCACTTCACTCCACAACTCCGGAAACGGAGTTGACAAAGCTGCAATGTAAAATGGAGTTGCAATTTCCCCGCTTCGCAGATTTCAGGAACAGGCGATTACCGAACAGGACCTGATTCTGAACTTCTCTTATGCTGGCTCACGTAGTCACGGGCCGCACTCATATGGTGCGACAAACATGGCAAAGTGCACCTAAAATAACTTATCATTGACGAAGTTGTACGACAACCAAACCTTCCTCCATCATCAGTTTTAATGATGCTTACCGGCGGCTACGTGCGTACAACTTCAACGGAGCCACAATACTGAGAAGAAGGCTTCTTCTTCCATGTCGCTTCAAATGTTACGGGCACACAAGGAGAAGGAATCACTGAGAGCATCTCTAACAGAAGCGTTATATAAGTGACGCGCGGTATAAAAGTTGTTTTTAGCACACGGACCTGATTTGAAGTCTCCAGCAGCCGCACAAAAAACGCACGCGCTATAACTAATACATCGCGCGCATTAAAAAGGCATCACGTGTAGTATATTTAGTGCGTCCGGTCGCATGCGCTACAAATTCTGAGCTGCTGCAGATGAAACCGCTTGATTGGGATCGCTGGGCTCGCACGCTGTGCATATTTTACAACGCTCGTTGGAGCAAACGTTTCTAGCGCCTAAAAAATCTACTTGCATGCAGTAAACCCATATTTTGGACGCCACATGTTGAGCGGCTGGCTGTTGGAGATGCTCTGAGGCACTGAGCTGCTCAAGGATCAGCTTTCCCGTTTGGCATCGGCAGCAGGCGCAAGTGCGCGAACACTAGGCAGCCATGGCTGGCGAGTCCATCGTCTCCGGCGTCGTGGGGGGCATGGTCGGCAGGGCGATGTCCCTCCTCGCCGGGCAGCTCCTGGACCAGCAGCCGGAGCGGAGCGTCGAGGCCAAGCTGCGGCGGCTGAGGCGCCTGCTCGCCAGGGCCGAGAGCGCCGCGGAGGCCGCCGGGGCGAGGCGGATCACGAGCCGCGCGCTGCTCTCCTGGCTCGCGGAGATCGTCGACGGGGCGCGCCGGGGGCGCTACCTCCTCGACGCGTTCCCGGTTCCGAGCGGAGCAGGCGATCAGGACGACGGCCATGCTGGCAACAAGGTGGTGCCGCTGGCGCGCTCTTTCTCCATGCCTAGCTCGTTCAACTCCGCTAAGCGCCTGCGCGTCGCGGCCATGAAGCTGCTGCTCGGCGACGGCGACGGCAGAGCCGACGAGCTGGATGGTGTCCTCGCGGACCTGGAAAGCGTCGCCAGCGGTCTCACAGAGTTCATCGTGCTGCTGCAGATGTGCCCGCCGGCGCTGCACCGGCCGCTTGCCACGAGCATCTACGCGGACAGCCAGATGTTTGTCCGGCACGTCGAGAGACGCCGCGTTTTCGAGTTCTTGCTGCAAGATGACGAGGGCGAGCCGACGCTGGCAGAGCCAGGTGTCCTCCCTATAATCGGCTCCGCCGGCCTGGGGAAGACCACGCTCGTGCAGCACGTCTGCGAGGAGCCCGCGGTGCGCCGCCGCTTCTCGCTGGTCATGCTGCTAGACTTCCATTGCATGAGCCTCATGGCAGCCGGCGAGACGGCGCTCTTCCCACGCTCTCTGTTCACGCCAAACGCCACCAGCCTCTCCGCCGACGGCGAGCAGACGAGGCTCCTAGAGCGGAAGCTGCGCGGCGAGAGGTTTCTGGCCGTCTTCGACAACGTCAACCGGCGCAAAAGGCAGGTGGTCGACGCGATCATGCAAACCCTGCGGCGCGCCGGCAGGCGAGGGAGCAAGGTCGTCGTAACCAGCAGCGACGCCGGGCATGTTGCGGGCCTTGGCACCGCGGAGCCGATCGTTCTGCGTCCCCTGCCGCCGGAGGAGTACTGGTTCTTCTTCAGGGCGCACGCGTTCGGCGGCGCCGAGGCAGACCCGCGGCTGGCGGCGGCGGGCCAGGCCATCGCCAAGAGGCTGGACGGCTCCTTCTTCGGCGGGAAGATAGTGGGCGCGCTCCTGAGGTCCCGTCCGGACGCGCGGCTATGGCGTAGCGTCCTGAGCAGCAGCTTCAGCATCGCCGACGTGTGGTGCCTCGGCAGCGAAGGCTGCGTCGCCGCCGCGGCCGGCAGCCTCCTCCCGCGGCATGTGACCATGCGCTGCGTCACCGTCTCCGGCTCGCCGATGAGAGGGCTCGTCGGAATCCAAGAAACCTCTTTGGCTGTTCCTGCTCCTCCTTGTCCAGACGACGGCGGCAGCCGCAGCCCGGAGTTGCCTGTGCTGCTGTGCAAGTCTGTGTTCCCTGGCTACTGCCTGTACTACACTGCCCATTGCACGATCGACAGAGAGATCAATCAGTAAAATGCTCGTACGGGAAGTTCCAGTTGATAGTGTTGTTGCAAAGAATATCGTTGTGCTTTCATCCAACTTGCTGAATGCTTTTTCGGAAGAACAAACAAACACATGGTTTGAAGAAAAAACCAGAAAGAAATTTGAAGAAAACAGTTCGGAAAAGAATCACTGTGGTTCTCTTCACTTGTAGAACAGGACAGGAGAGCTTCTATCTGCATTGGCATGTGATGATCATGAGATAATGATCACAGGACTTTGAGCAGCTGAACCTCAAACACCAGCGGTTCCTTGGCATGCGACAGCAGGCTCCGGCGTGGTCCAAACTGCGGTCGCAACCAAATAAAGCACAAGAATGATCACAAATCATCAGGAAACAAAAGGAGAAAGGTAAATATGTTGCTTCCGGAGTATAGATGTGAAAGAAACATGACAAGATTCAGATAAGTTCATAAGCTAGCTAGGCCGTACCTCCTCAGGGACGGGCTGCAAGCTCTCGTCGATATAGCCTACTTCAGGGGGTATCAGAGCCCTCCTCTTGCCTGCAAAGCCACGGAGAAATAAAAGTTTCTAGTGGCTAAAACAAGAAAACTGTCAGAAAATGCCTGAAACTGTACAGCACCTCCGGCTTTCATGCCGATTATGACGTCTTTGAGGCCTCGAATCATCTACAAGAAAAATGATTCATCTGTCAAGAGAAGCCATAAGGATGTGAAATTGCTATGGGAAACCTTTAAATCATCTGTAGAAAGGTCAATTGCCAAGAGAAATCCTGTCCTGGAACCTCTTGCACGTCGAGTCGAAGTGTCACCGGCTTACTCTCGCCGCTGAACTGATTCACCGTGCTGCATCAGAGAAAACAGACAGACAAAAGCATAATGAGAGTCAAAGAAGAGCAGTATTGGTAGTACTGAAAATGCAACACATATATGCACTTTACAAGCTACTACTAGTACTAAATGAACAACACAATCAAGGATTCAATCAATGGCAATGTTCTCTTGACCTATGCACGAAATAACCATTTGCACGGCGGCACACATAGTTGAACTGCACTAGATTGCCTTCCCGAGCTTCCGGCCCTTCACCTTCGACTACATCTTCAGATCAAGAAACAGAGTTCTTCCATTTATAAGCTCTCATCTCAGCAACTGGAGTATTTATGTAAAAAGATCTCACTAATGGCAAGTACCTTCAAGCTTTACTCCACTGTCCAGCTTTCTGTACCTGAACACTTCAAACATAAATCAACCATTATGCATAGCTGCATACTACAAAATATAAGATACATAATGTAAGAATTTCACAAGAATCAGTTTTTTTTTAGAACGAAGGCTCAAGGAGAGCCCGGCTTTGAATTAACAAAGCCATCAACCGGCCAGGATTACAACCACTGCACTACAAACTCGAACAAAAAAAAAACACGGCAAGATACAAGGGTGCTGGAAGGCAACTCTCAAAACCTCACACACTACAGCTAGGAGATAGCACATGATAAGCATGAGCTGAAGCACGCAGAGGCCCTCGTCCACCCAAGGCTCACCAGGGAAGGGGAAATGGGGTTCCGGGAAGCGCCCGCTGTCGAGGATAGGCTATGACGGCACCGAACACCAAAGCCCTGGAACAACATCACCATCCACTCCCACTGTCGAAAGAGGCCCCTGCCTCCTCGCCTGGCTCGAAAGGCGCCGAGCCGTCGACATATGGGTTGCTCACCCTAGAACATGGATGGAAGGATGCAACCAGAAGGAGTAGGAACAGAGCACACCCTACATGACTAAGAAACTTCACCAGAAACACCGCATCACCGCTGCCCACTGACGATCCTTTGGAGAGGAGAAAGATGCCGGTCAGACAGCAACAGGGTGTCCAGGGAGGACGGAGCAACGAGGAGGCAGGGCCAAGGCCGAGGAATGACGCTCCGGCACTCACAACTTGCACTACTGTAGCCGCCGGAGGAGGGGAACCCGATCCCCTCCTGGCCAGAGGCCGCCGGACCAAGCTGTCACCAGTTGCACAGAGAGCACCAGAAGAAACCCGAACACTGCCGGACCTGCCAAGCTGCCGCCGCCGCCACTTGGGGCACACAGTCGCCGCCGCCCGACAACCACCACACCGTAGTGCCCACAATCCAAAAAGCATCCAAGGCGACGACTTCAAGAAGCAAACGGAGCCAAGAGCACCGTCGCCGCCCAACAAAGTTCGAGCTTTCACCCGGGAGGCTAGGGGAAGGGGGGGGTGGAGCAAAAGACCTGAATGGCGCCTCCAAGAAGGGGAGCGGCGTCCATGGACGTCGCCGCCATGGATTTCTCCCGGTCAAGGCTCCACACCACCAACACCACATCCAGCTCCAGGCACCGGAGAACCAAGTCGACCCGGACCAGATCTGAAGGGGTGGAGCACGCAGGGCAGCAGAAGGGGGAAGGGGCGGCCAGATCCGGAGCCGAAGAGGCCAGAAGCCCCACCGCCGGCGCCGCGGATCTCGTCCGCCGGGGAGCTTGCTGCCCGCGCAGCCAAGCCCACCGGACCACACCCACGCCACCACCAGCCGAGGAGACGGTGGCGCCTCACCGAACGAGGCCGCCGCCCCAGATTCCGACGCCCCCCGCTGGAGAAACGGAGCAGCAAAGGCCCCGCCGCCACCTTCCTTGGCGACGCCCCGGGCTTGCCCGGCGGATGCCTCTGGTGGCGGCGAGGAGGGAGGGGAGGAAGGGGGGAGGCGGCGAGATCTAGGGTTGTCGCCCTCGAGCCGCCCGAGAGGGGCGACGCGAGGGAGGGGGGGATGTCCCTTTTGATCACAAGAATCAGTTCATCTCACACAAACATAATTAGTCCATCTATTCTGATACGTGGAAACGACTCGTCCCTCGCTTCGTCCCTGCCCAGGCAACTCAGGGTTCCCCTTCAAACCCTAGGTGCCGCCGCCCCCAACCCTTCCTAAATACTAAACGATAGTGTTTTTGAGCAGTGAATATGACTTCCAAAACATAATTTTGACAGTCACTGTTGTGTACTCAAAGGTCTTATATTAGTTTATAGAGGGAATATATAGTAGTTTACGAATTGTAGAAATACAGTAATATTACGAGAAAAAATCATGGCAAATTATAGTACTCCCTCCGTCCCATAATATAAGAGCGTTTTTTACATTACGGAGGGAGTACCATTTTCACCCAACCATTTATTCCTAGAAACCAATGTGAATACCCTTCTGTTCAGTATGAGCCAGATTTATACTGCATTGTTTGTAATAAGCCATCCATATTCAGTAACGGGGCAGTAGTAGTTCATAACCAGGCAACACGCAGTACCTGATGACATCGGGCTCCAGCATTGCTGCCTGCACCGGCATGGGTACGGCGAGGAGATTCGCGCAAGAGGCAGCGGCGCCAAGAAGAGCCATCCCTGAAACCGCTCTCCTCCCGGACACCTCGCACACTGCTCTGAATCCGCGGCATGTCGACCTGGTCGCCTTGGGTTCCGGTGGATGCGGGCGTCTGATTGGATTGGAAACGCCCAAGAACGAGGTCAGTTTGAGTCTTTGAGATGAAATTTCCAGAGAGAGAGAGAGAGAGAGGATCAAATCTGTTTCGAGAGAGAGAGGATTTGGTCGTGTTATGCGTCAGTACCTGGGACTGGGAAACGGAGAGGCGCACGGGAATGGATTGGGGAATTTTACGTGCGGCGCAGACTCCATTGTAAAGGTCTGGAGAAGGCAGTGGCGCAGTGGACAAACGCAAGTGTTTATCTGAATGCGGATAGAACTGAGAACCGCCCACACAGAATACATTAAATGAAACAGCAAATAAGGCATCTGTCATCAGGTGGCCGAGTTGGTCTAAGGCGCCAGGTTAAGGCTCTGGTCCGAAAGGGCGTGGGTTCAAATCCCTCTCTGGTCAACTATTTTTTCTTCCGAATTTTTATTTCTCTTGGTGATTGTATCCATTTCCAACGAGGTTTATAACTTTTTAGGGAAATGAGTAAAATCAACCGACTGATTTTGTTGAAAGATCAGCCGCTTCGTTCAGCTGCCACGTACCCCATCACATGTGTGTGGTGAGTCTCTCATTGTTGGTGCTGTAAAGCACGCCACATGTGCTTCGATGGAGCTTCCACGCATGGTTGTCGGCGCTACGACAACATCGTGTTGCGGCGGGAGCATCGCGTGGGCTGGTGGTGCTGCGATGGAGCATCATCGGCTCTGCGACTATGAACGCGACGGGCCGGCCGATGGTGTTACAACTCCAGCGATATGACACAGCTGCCAGTGCTGCAATGGAGCATCGCTGGGTCTGTGACGTGAATGCGATGGGGCGGCCGATGGTACTGCAACTTCGGCGATGTTACGCGGCCGTCGGTGCTCCAATGGAGCATCGCCGGATCTGTGATGATGAATGCGATGGGGCGGCCGTTGGTACTACAACTCCGGCGATGTTACGCTGTCGTCGGTGCTGCAATGGAGCATCGCCGGCTTTATGACGATGAACACGACGGGGGTGATCGGTGGTGCTGCAACTCCGGTGATGTTACATGGCCGCCGGTGCTGCAATGGAGCATCGCCGGCTCTGTGACAATGAACGGGACGTTGGGACGATGGTACTGGGACGTTGGGACGATGGTACTGCAACTTTGGCGTTGTTAAACGGCCGGCGGTGCTACAATGGAGAATCACCAACTCTATGGTTCAAATCCCACTCTGGTCAACTATTTTTTCTTCCGAATTTTTATTTCTCTTGGTGATTGTATCCATTTTCAACAAGGTTTATAACTTTTTAGGGAAATGAGTAAAATCAACCGACTGATTTTGTTGAAAGATCAGCCGCTTCGTTCGGCTGCCACGTACCCCATCACATGTGTGTGGTGAGTCTCTCATTGTTGGTGCTGTAAAGCACGCCACATGTGCTTCGATGGAGCTTCCACGCATGGTTGTCGGCGCTACGACAACATCGTGTTGCGGCGGGAGCATCGCGTGGGCCGGTGGTGCTGTGATGGAGCATCATCGGCTCTGCGACTATGAACGTGACGGGCCGGCCGATGGTGTTACAACTCCAGCGATATGACACAGCTGCCAGTGCTGCAATGGAGCATCGCTGGGTCTGTGACGTGAATGCGATGGGGCGGCCGATGGTACTGCAACTTCGGTGATGTTACGCGGTCGTCGGTGTTGCAATGGAGCATCGCCGGATCTGTGATGATGAATGCGATGGGGCCGCCGTTGGTACTACAACTCCGGCGATGTTACGCTGTCGTCGGTGCTGCAATGGAGCATCGCCGGCTCTATGACGATGAACACGACGGGGGTGATCGGTGGTGCTGCAACTCCGGTGATGTTACATGGCCGCCGTTGCTGCAATGGAGCATCGCCGGCTCTGTGACAATGAACGGGACGTTGGGACGATGGTACTGCAACTTTGGCGTTGTTAAACGGCCGGCGGTGCTACAATGGAGAATCACCGACTCTATGGTGATGAACGCGACGGGGCAGCCAATGGTGCTGCAACTCCGGTGATCTTACGTGGCCGCTGGTGCTGCAATCTTCGCCCACCGTCATGCTTCAAGCTACAAGGCCAGCGACCGCTACTGTTGCAAGCTGGCCGGGCACGGCTGCTCGACGGAGTCACTCAGATGCTGCGTTGCAGCATGCTCGGTCGGTTGCGGCAAGCTCGCCGGCGTTCTGTTGTGGCTGCTCGCCGGAGTGATATGAAAGCTGCATTGCAGCATGCGTTGAGGCTGGTCATGGCAAGCTTGATGGCGTTTCACTACAAGCTGACCAGCGGCGTGGCTACTGCAAGCGGGGGCCTTACGGGCCAGTGAGCTGACGCCCTGGTTGGAGCTACAGGCTAGCATGCAAGGCAACTGAGGTGCTGCTTTTGCAACTTTCGCGTCTGCCGCGGAGGCGCTGCGGGAAACATGGGCAGTTCGGCTCGTTCAGGGGATCAAGCGGTCCTAATCATTCCTAATCCAGATGAATAGACGGCTAGCAAGGCGGCTTATCCTTTCCCAGGATCAGCCGACTTACGCGTAGCAGTGGCCAACTTTTTATTAATCCTACAACATTCCTAGATTTCTCTTCTGAAAAGATATGAACAACATATCAACGATTTTTTTTGGATTTTTTCTCACTCATCTAACACCTTAACGAATTTTTATTTCTCTTGGTGATTGTATCCATTTTCAATAAGGTCTTTTTAGTTAGAACTATTTATTACTCCCAACATTCCTAGATTTCTCTTCTGAAAAGTATGAAAATCCTTTTCTTTCTCCTTGGTAGTATTGTACTACAAACTTGTACTAGAAACGCAAGAACGCTATTTTTTTCTCTAACATATTTTCATTGATCTGACACCTTGGTGATTATAATCAATTTCTCTTCTCTATTGCGTTCGCTGGAGATGGATCTACCCCTTGCATCTTTATTTTGATCCTGGCTTGTGTGTAAGTGCATATTTTTTATTTTGTACCAAGTTCCCCAATAGTTGCATCATGAGCGGTTTTAGAAGTAGATGCAGGTACGATTTAAAAGCACATGGTGATGTGCGGGCATTACACAATTTTTTGTGTGGGGATTAGACCTGATCTTTTATTTGATGGTCTTGTTGCTTCCCTTTAAATTGCATTTTATTTGTTTTGACAACATAGTGAGACTTTGTTACAATGGTATGGCTTTTCATGGTCCTTCTACATTGCTCCTGAGTATCTTCGTTATCTGACCAAAGTCATACTCCCGTCTCTTTGGGTTTCACTTTAAATAAGGAAAGATAAACTTGGGCAAAACAAAGGGCTTGTAGATTTGATCTACGAGGGGTCACGCGTATAACAAAGTATAGTATGGGCTTGAGATTTTCATTAAGTCTCATGTTTCATACACGTCGACAATTCAGCTAGCAACTTCAAATAATCATGTTTGATGGTTACGTAGGCACTAAACGGCTTGCAACGGAAATCCTAGCACCATGATAACTTGCAAAAAAATTAGTTGTGTCTTAACTTGTTTTTGCAGGGTGTGTATGTGATGTGGTGCATCCTTCTTTATGGCAATGAGATAATATGAGATGGTATATGCTGTGATATATTTTTTGCATGATCTGCATGTATGGCACGATGGCAGGAACCATATGATTGTCACTTAACTTAATTCTGCTGACCAACGTCAGACTTCATGTAATGCAATTATTTCATTAGCTATGGAGATATCAATAGTTGTATTGCAAGTACATGGTGGTGGCAGGTTATGCGGCGATGGACCTTGATGCCAGAGTTGTACGTGAAGGAGTTCTCCGGAGAAGAAAGCTTGAAGAAACATGCAATGATATATTTTTGAATATGCAATGATATATTTTTATTTTGCCACGACAGTGTTTTCTCTTACAAACATCTGCTACTTTAGGGTTTTCAAAACTGCTACCATGACATGAAAAAGGGCTGCCACGACGGCTTTTTAGAAAAACATGTGTGAAGACGACCTGTACTTCTCCAGTGAAAGGGGATATGCCATATCACACTATTATACATTGTCAGTGATGTTTATCCCTTTTTATGCACTATTTGATGCATGATACACGTGTTTTATAGGGTGGTCCCTCACAAAAATATCGAATAGTTAGTGTTCCTCTCAAGTGTAGCACCATCTGGAGCACATGTCATTTTGAGGTGCGCCATGTCACATGGGTATTATAGACTTGTCGTGTGTAAGGCCGGTGCAAATGTTCCCCTGAAAGTGCGTTATATCGACTAGAGGGGGGGTGAATAGGCGATTTTTATGAAAGTCTTCAAAACGTGGAAGTTATGAAGACAAACAGAGAAGATTTTGCCTATTACTATGCAGCGGAAGTTAGATTACACTAGGCAAGCCATGGTCAAGTATTGAATAGAGTGAAAGCACAAAGATAAACAGGTGCAGTGTAATAAGGATCAGGTAGGAAGAAGTTATGAAGCCAAACAGATCATACATTCACGTTGTGAAGACAAAAGATAGAGCAAGCATGCAATGACTTCACAATGAGTGACAGTAAGAAAAGGGAAGTGAAGATGAAACCAGTGACTCGTTGAAGACAATGATGTGTTGGACCAGTTCCAGTTGCTGTGACAACTGTACGTCTGGTTGGAGCGGCTAGGTATTTAAACCTTAGGACACACAGTCCCGGACACCCAGTCCTGAACACGCAGCTCAGGACACCAAGTCCTCACCGTATTCTCCTTGAGCTAAGGTCACATAGTCCTCGCCCAATCACTCTGGTAAGTCTTCAAGGTAGACTCCCAAACCTTCACAGACTTCGTTCACTGGCAATCCACAATGTCTCTTGGATGCTCTGAACGCGACGCCTAACCGTCTGGAGGATTCACAGTCCTCAAGTGTAATAAGTCTTCAGATCACACAGACAAGAAGACTTAAGTGATGCCCAATGTTCTCTGGCTCTGGGTGGTTAGGGCTTTTCTCCTCACTAGGAATTTTCTCTCAAAGGCTTCGAGGTGGGTTGCTCTCAAACGACAAAAGCCGTGCACTGAAATCTGAGCAGCCAACCGTTTATGGTTGTAGGGGGTGGGCTATTTATAGCCACTTGGCAACCCGACCTGATTTGTCCGAAATGACCCTGGGTCACTAAGGAACTGACACGTGTCTCAACGGTCAGATTTCAAACTCTCATGGCAACTTTACTTGGGCTACAAGCAAAGCTGACTTGTCCGGCTCTGGACAAGATTCGCTCTCATTGTCTTCACTCGAAGACATAGGTTTTTGGTTTAGGCATCACTTCAGTCATTCTGACTGGTTCTCCTGGACCCCACTTAACAGTACGGTGGTTCCTATGACTCAACACAAAAGAAAAAGAACTACGAAAGATCTAAGTCTTCGAGCTCCATAGGCTTCATAACGTGTCTTCTTTTGTCATAGTCTTCAATGTGAATATCTTCATATACCACCTTTGGCTTCAATGTCTTCATACATTTTTAGGGGTCATCTCTGGTAGTAAAACCGAATCAATGAGGGACTTCTACCTGTGTTATCCTGCAATTCTCACAAACACATTAGTCCCTCAACTAGGTTTGTCGTCAATACTCCAAAACCAACTAGGGGTGGCACTAGATGCACTTACAATCTCCCCCTTTTTGGTGATTGATGACAAACTAGTTGAAGTTTTCAACGGGGAATATAGTCTGTGAAATTGTAAAGGATAAGGAATTGTCTTCATAAGTTGCAAGGGCTCCCCCTGAAGATGTGCATATAAGTTAATTTGCTTTTGGAATGCAAATGCACATGGCAGGTTGTACTTGGAGATCCACTTCAGCTTATGATGACAATCCACTATGCATGTGAAAGTATATGAAGATAATGACATGCATAATGGAAAATGGACGTCTGCAGAATGAGCTAAGTGCGGAATTTATCGTCGCACATGCGGAATTTATCTTCGCAAAATAGGGTGGCAAACAAGTAGCAGACGACCATCTGGTTTAAGTGTTACAACTCATAAGAACCAAATGAAGCAAAAACGAGAGTTGTAAGCACGAAGCAAAATATAGCAAAACATAAAGCACCCGCCCATATGGACCCGCTTGAAGACTATCAACCCATATGCTTCTCCCCCTTTTGTCAGCAAGGACCAAAAAGGTTTGAAGACATAGAGTGTCTACTCGTTCCCAGGAGCAGCAGGGTCGTTGGAGGTGTTTGGCGGTGCAGAAGAGCTTGGAGGTGCTGAAGCAGGTGGCGGTGATGTAGCATCGTCTTCTTCATCAATGATTCTGGCAGTGACTGTGGCAGCAGATGAAGAAAACTCAGAGTCTTCAAGTGATGGTGTGTTGCGCATCACAGCCCTTCTAGGAGGTGTGGTGTCAAACTTGAATCGCTCTGTGAAGCCATCCTCTTCATGTTCAGCTTCAGTACATATCATTGAGAGCCCTTTCCAGGTACGACGATAGGTTTCATGAGTGATGAAAGCATTCCTGGTGGCAAGATTTCGAAGTCGATTAACATCCACCAAGAGGCTTTTCATCTGACGCTTTAGCCAGTCGTGATGCCTATCTTGTTTTTGATGAAGGGCCACAAGAAGCTCTCGGTCAGTGAGAACACGAGTGCGCTTCTTGGGCCTTGAAGCAGGTGCACTATCAGTGGCTTCAGTTGAAGCAGGGTGTGGCGCACGTGTAGTGCCAACCAAAGGATACACCCTGGAGATGGCTTCAACACCTTCATCATTCTGAGTGAAGATTTGGTGTTCTGCATTCTGAAGACTCAACGGTTGCTTGGCAGGCTCTGGATATATAGCTTCAACAGAGGTATCCACATCTGGCAAGAAGATTCGATGGTTTCGGGCTGAGGGCTGATACGAGATCGCAGAGTGCAGTTTGATCAGCCTCATCACCCAAGGAGCATAGAACTTCAAACCAAATAAATCTGAGCCTGACGCTGCAAGTTGGCGTATGAAGAAATCCTGTGCGTTGAACCATTTGCCATGAAGGATACAGAATATCATAGTCTTCATTGCACCTTCGATCTTGGCATTTGGAGAGTGCCCTTTAATAGGCCAGAGAGTCCGCCGGATGATGTGATATATGGTCCTGGGCAGGAACTCAAAGTCTTCAACGAAGAACTCTGTTGGATAAGGAGCATCGTGGGGCAATGGCTTCATCATTGAGAGCATCTGACTCATATTTGGTTCAGGCCTCTGGAATATGCTCTCAATAGCTTCAGCATGTAGTTGACAGCCTTCCTCGTAGAATTCGCCAGGAGTGGGCAGGCCGGTGAGCTCAATGATATCAAATGCATTGGCTTCATGATGGACATTGCCGGTCATCCACTCCAGGACCCAAGTCTTCGGATCTCTGTTGTATCCTTTAATGTGGAGGGTGGCATAGAACTGAAGCAGAAGCTCTTCATTCCAGTGCTCTTCATCTGTGACAAACGGCAGCAGACCCACTTGCTTAAAGCAATCCAAAGCTTCCTCTAAGCAGGGCAGACCAGCAATGGCTTCAACATCAAGGCGCTTGTGCGGGAAGATGCGACCTTGGTTGTATAGGATGCATGAATAGTAGCTGCGCTGAGGATAGCTCCAGAACCTATCTGATGAAATCCTTTCCCTTGAATAGGGGTTCTTGGAGCTATTGAAAAATGTATTGTCTGCCTTGAAGCTATTGATGTCAAAGGAGCCAGGTGCTGATGCAGGACCTGGGAACCTTGGCAGCCTTGGGACCGGCTTCTGGACATGAGGCCTGTGATCAACATGGTAATCAAATTGAGGACCTGCAGCAGACTCACGAACAGAAGTGTCTTGATCAGTAGCTTCGCTGTCTGCTGAAGCTTTTGGTGGGGAGGGCTCCACATTGGCTTCAGTATTTGTTGTCGCAGCCTCAACATTTTCAGCCTCCACTCGACTAGCTGGAGGGTCAGACTTAGGCACGTTCTCCTGGAGAACTGCTTCAGAGTGTAGCGGGGGAGTAGGATCTTGTGGTACTTCTTCATTTTCTTCGGCTGATGCAGCCGGAATGTCTTCAGCACAGACTTGAGGCCGTGGACCTTTGCGAAGCCTACGGAACGCAGACGACGCCTGTGGTGTTGGAGTGGGCTGGGCCTCAAAGTCTTCTTCCTCTTGAGGGCGATCCGCCCATGACGCATCTTGTGCAATTGGCGTCAGAGGACGACCAATGCTGATGAGCTCGCTTTGTTCATACTGAGGAAGGACTGCATCATCTTGTACATTGTCCTGATGACCAATGTCTTCAGCAGCAATGGGGTCGGCTGCTGGTATGTCTTCAGCTTCAGGAGCCTCTGTGGAAGCAGGCTCATGAACCGTCATTTGACGTTCTGCGTTCGGGTGCACCATAGCAATAGGTTCAACTATCAAGGGCTCTGTGGGAGCAGCCCGAGATTTCTTGATTTTTCTCTTCTTCTTGCTGGGGGTAGTAGGAGAGGCTTCAGAGCTTTTCCTTTTCCTGGCTTCAGCCTCAGCAGTTCTTGTCTTCTTAAGCTCTGAAGCTGTTGACCGGCTCTTTGGCTTCGAACCAGTCGTTGCAGTTGGGAAGACAATTGGAACTGCTTCTTGCCTAGGTGCCTCTGGTTCAGCCATAGCAGGCTTCTTCTTCTTCGCGGCCATCTTCGGGTCGATGCCAGGACGCCCAAGTGCCTTGCGCTTCTCAGCCTCATTGTAGGCTTGTACACATCTTTCTGCCAGAGACTTCATCTGCTCACGTGAGCCCTGAGCTTCTGCACGCTTCTTCAGAAAATTTTCCTTGAGCTCATGCAACATGGTTTTGAAGCTATTGACTTCTTGCACACTGAGCTTAGCCATATGCTTCTTGAACTGAGCCTTTTCATGATCAATTTTCTGCTTCAGTTCAACTATGCGCTGGGCAATAGCAAGTTCTGAAGCAATAGCGCCTTGGAATGCGACGCTGAGGCCAACGGGCAGCTGCAGATCTTCGAGGCTGATGTCTGGTGAGGCAAACCATTCATCGATGAAATTGTGGATGATGACGACATCAAAGAGAGGCAAATTGTTGAAGATTTCAGCTTCTTCTTTGCTCTTGATGAGCTGCTCTAGAGCATCATCTCCAAGATCTTCATCACTTGACAGATCTATGGCTTCGCTGCGCAGGATGGCAGCAGCTGTGAGCTCTTTGCCGGTGTGTGGCTGAGGCACTTTGGCCTTCTAGGGCTTGGAGACGCGGGATACGTCTTCAGACTGCACACTGTCTTCAGGAGGTGCAGTTGCCAATGGCTTCGCCCTTGAGATTTTTGATGAAGGGGCCAGCTTTGAAGCTTTTGGCTTCTTCGACTGCTTTGGCTTCGGTACAGCAGGAACTTCATCAGACTCAGAGTCAGCTGGAGGGTCATTCACGGCAGTCTCTTGGACTAAGATGTGGGTGATGAGGCCCTCAAGGTTGGCAAATGGACTGATGATATTGGGTTCGGCGTCGCGTGTGCCATCTGCCCTTGAAGCTGAGGGACCAGGGTTGAAGTCTAACCCAAATTTCTTCTTGTTCAGCTTCGCTGATTGTTGGGCAAACTGGAAGTTGCGCTTGAACAGATTGTCGTCACGACACCAGAGGAGTGACGACGGATGCGCATCATCAGGCTGTGGTCCTCGGACCATGCATGGATAGAAGCCTTGAGCAATGGCTTCATCTCTGGTCCTGGGTATAAGATTCTTGTAAAGGATGTCCCCCCATGGTTTCTTGATGGCACATTTCTCAGCATACTCCTGAGTGACGAAGCGGTATTTCAACCATTGTTCTGCCCAATAGCGTCGAATCCATTGGATTCGAGTCTTGCGCTGCCCATAACTCTCTTTTGGATCTGTTTTATACATTTTTGCCAGGTCTTCAGGCAGATCTTTGGAAGTTCCTTCACGTCTCTGTCTGCCCCCCTTCCTTGCTGCAGCTTCTGAAGCCATAAACTTTAACTTGAAAGGCTTCAAAACTTTCAAAGGCTTCAGAGGCTTTCTTTTGCTGGACCAACAGGAACTGGCTTCAGGAGAGTTTATGTGATGCCGTAGGAATTCTGCAAATGAATGCAGACTATGAGAACCGAAGGATTCTCCCACGGACATGTACCTGTGACAGCATTAAGGTGCGAGGGAAGGGGAAGAGGTCATATGCATTCTCAAAAGGTTTTGAAGATTAATCAGTTTAGAAGACATTGACCTCATCGTGCGAAGACATTCACTCATAGATAAGAAGTTGGTTCCAGATTTGTACGAACCCACAGATCAGTACAAGTGAGGAATCTAACTACTTTATGAAGCACAAGTGAATATACTAGGCATGGTATGAGATGCAGATTGAGAGATCTAACTTGTGTGGAGAGAAACTTCTTATGGTAGAAAGTGACAGAACCATGAGATCAAAAGGGGCTGTAAAAAGAAGTTTTATTTACCACACTTGGAACTGCTAGACGGAAGTGGGAGTTGATGCCGAGCAGTTCAATCCTCCGTGCCCTAACTTGGCGACGGAAGACACCTACGGCGACGGCGGAGAGGACGATGTCCGCGATCGGCGTGAAGACGGCGTCGGAGAAGTTGCGGCAGCGAAGCACTTTGTCGCCGGTGTCGTCGAGTGCTAGCGGTGGTGCTAGGGTTCGTGCGAGGGTGGAAGAAGGAGATAATGACCGCGGTAAGTGTGAATTTATAGGCTCAGGGGCGGCACTGTGCTATTACACAAGTGCCCCTGGCGATTCGCATCTGAGGAACGCGTGGCCAGTTTGCGGAAGTTTTGGGTTTGTTCCACGTCCCACGCACGCCTGGATTGTCGGGCGGTCGTTCTTGCTTCTCCGGATTTTATGTGGAGGAATGAGCATTGAAAGCGGATTTTATGGTTGTCTCTATATCTTCTGCTGACACAGTGAAGACATTCGACAGTTTCAATAGAATGCATATAACTTGGAGAGATAGAGTTTGAGATAGAAAGCATAGAGAGGTGGGGTCCGATCACATTCACTTAGTTCAAAAGATTCAACCAAGAAGACATAGTTATAAGTGAATGCTGTAGAGGACAGAACACTAGTATGTATATATCTATATAATCAACGTAGTGAAGATAATCATGAAGACATGTTGAGTTCGAAGCCAAACCAAATGTGAAGATATTGCAAGGTAACGCCATGAGTGAAACACTTCAAAATAGAACGTTTGGTGGTGGCGTTACCCACCGTATAGGAAGTATTAGACCCAGACACGGCGCACAAGTATCGTGGCGCTCCGAAGTCAAATTCCACATTAATGTATTCACACTTAGAATGTATGTCTTCATTGATTGAAGATATACTTTACTTTGTGTGTTGCACATCTAAGTCATCAATATGCATAAGTGTTAGGATGTGTGCCTGATCACAGGACATTTGAGGATTCCAAGATATTTAGCTCACACCGTAACTTGCAAAACCTCTTCTCATCCAAGGGCTTGGTGAAGATATCTGCCAATTGCTCTTCAGTGTTGACGTGTATGATATCAATGTCTTCCTTCACAACATGATCTCTGAGAAAGTGATGACGAATTTCAATGTGCTTTGTCTTCGAGTGCTGAACTGGGTTGTTGGCAATCTTGATGGCGCTTTCGTTGTCGCAGTAAAGTGGCACTTGCTTCAGATGAATGCCATAGTCCTTGAGTGTTTGCTTCATCCACAGAAGCTGAGCGCAGCAAGATCCAGCAGCAATGTATTCAGATTCAGCAGTGGAGAGAGATACACAGTTCTGCTTCTTTGAAGACCAACATACAAGTGATCGTCCCAGAAAGTGACATGTGCCTGATGTAGACTTGCGATCAACTTTGTCACCAGCATAATCAGCATCCGAAAATCCAACCAAATCAAACTCTGAGCCCTTTGGATACCATAATCCTAGAGTTGGGGTGTGAGCCAAATATCGAAGAATTCGCTTCACAGCTAAGTGATGCGACTCCTTTGGTGCCGCTTGAAATCGAGCACACATGCAAACACTAAGCATAATATCTGGCCTAGATGCACATAAATAAAGCAAAGAACCAATCATGGAGCGGTATACCTTTTGATCGAACTCTTTACCATTGTCGTCAGGACCTAGATGATGTTTGGCTGGCATTGGTGTTGTGAAGCCTTTGCAGTCTTGCATACCGAACTTCTTCAGGCAATCTTTGAGATACTTCTCTTGAGATATGAAGATGCCATTGCGTTGTTGTCGTATTTGAAGACCAAGGAAGAACTTCAGCTCCCCCATCATGGACATCTGATATTGCTCTTGCATCATATATCCAAACTCTTCACTGTACTTCTGATTGGTGCAGCCGAAGATAATGTCATCCACATATATTTGGCACACAAACAGTTCACCATCATATGTCTTCGTGAAAAGAGTGGGATCCAGGGAACCAGGTATGAAGCCTTTGCTCTTCAGGAAGTATTTGAGTGTGTCATACCAGGCCCTAGGGGCTTGTTTGAGGCCATACAGTGCCTTGTTGAGCTTGTATACCATGTCAGGATGTTTTGGATTTTCAAAGCCAGGCGGTTGTGCAACATACACTTCTTCTTCAATCTTGCCATTGAGAAAGGCACTTTTCACATCCATTTGATATAGAAGTATGTTATGATGATTTGCATAGGCCAGCAGTATGCGTATGGCTTCAAGCCTAGCCACAGGAGCAAATGTTTCATCGAAGTCAATGCCCTCCACTTGAGTATATCCTTGAGCAACGAGACGAGCTTTGTTTCTGACAACTTGACCATGCTCATCTTGCTTGTTGCGGTATATCCATTTGGTGCCTATTATGTTGTGCTTCCGTGGATCAGGACGCTTAACCAGTTCCCATACATTATTCAGCTCAAACTGTTGAAGCTCTTCTTGCATAGCTTGAATCCATTCAGGTTCCATGAAGGCTTCTTCAACTTTCTTGGGTTCTGATATTGATACGAATGCGAAGTGCCCACAGAAATTTGCTAGCTGAGTTGCCCTTGAACGAGTGAGTGGACCAGGTGCATTGATGCTGTCAATTATTCTGTCAATCTGCACTTCATTGGCAACACGAGGATGTACAGGGCGAAGACTTTGCTCTTGCTGATCTGTGTTGTTGTTGGGAGGAATGTCTTCAGGCTGAGCATTGTCTTCATGTTGATCAGGTGCTGAGATGATAAGTTCTTCTTCAGGATGAGCTTCAGAAGGTATAATCTCTCCAGTTCCCATTAGCTTGATTGATTCACTAGCTGGAACTTCATCTAGCACATTTGGCAGTTGCTCTCTTTGTGAACCATTTGTCTCATCGAACCGCACATCCACTGTTTCAACACTTTGTAATGAAAGAGATTGAAGACTCTGTAGGAGTGCGAATCCTTTCCATATCCAAGCATAAAGCCCTCATGTGCTTTTGGTGCAAACTTTGAGGTGTGGTGTGGGTCCTTGATCCAGCACCTTGCGCCAAATACTCTGAAGTAACTGACATTTGGCTTCTTGCCAGTTAGGAGTTCATAAGATGTCTTGTTCAGAAGCTTGTGAAGATAAACACGATTGATTGTATGGCATGCAGTGTCAATGGCTTCAGTCCAGAATTTTCTTGGAGTCTTGTATTCATCTAGCATTGTTCTGGCCATCTCAATGAGTGTTCTGTTCTTGCGTTCGACGACGCCATTCTGCTGTGGCGTGTACGGAGCTGAGAATTCATGTGTGATGCCCAAGGTATCAAGATATGTATCAAGGCCAGTGTTCTTGAATTTAGTGCCATTGTCACTTCTGATGTGCTTTATCTTGGCGCCAAAATTGTTCATGGCTCGATTGGAGAAGCGTCTGAAGACATCCTGCACTTCAGTCTTGTAAAGGATTATGTGCACCCAAGTATATCTAGAGTAATCATCAACAATGACGAAGCCATAGAGGCAAGCAGTAGTAGTAAAAGTTGAGTAGTGAGTGGGACCGAAAAGATCCATGTGGAAGCAGTTCGAAGGGTTGAGTAGTAGTCATGATTGTCTTCGAAGGATGTTTTGCCCTTGTCATCTTCCCTGCTTCACAGGCACCGCATAAGTGATCTTTCTTGAACTTGACGCCCTCGATGCCTATGACATGCTTCTTCTTCGCAAGGGTGTGGAGGTTCCTCATGCCAGCATGCCCAAGCCTCCGATGCCAAAGCCAGCATTCTGAAGCTTTTGCAAGAAGACATACTGCAAGTTGTGGCCCTGCTGAGAAATCTACCACATACAAATCATCTTTCCGATACCCTTCAAACACTAGAGACTTGTCAGATTCCATTAGTACTAGGCAACGATATTTTCCAAACATTACGATCATGTTCAAATCGCAAAGCATTGAGACAGACATTAAGTTGAAGCCAAGGGATTCAACAAGCATGACTTTATCCATGTGTTGATCCTTTGAGATTGCAACTCTACCTAGACCCAATACCTTACTTTTACCAGTGTCAGCAAATGTGATGTGGCTCTTGTCGGATGGACGTAAGGTTGAGTCCATAAGAAGGCTTCTTTTGCCAGTCATGTGATTTGTACACCCACTGTCAATAATCCATTCTGAAGACTTTGAAGTCGCTGGTGTCGTACCCTACAGTGCAGTTAGGGGGATAGGCTTCACGAAGAGAATTGTGAAGCAAAAACATTTGACGAACCAGTGGGTTATGAAAACTTAGATCCAGATTAGGACTAATAGGGAGAGTAGCATGCGATTCAGGAACGAAGTACATAATGATGCCATTCGGGCATTTTATCTTGCGCCCTACAAGATTTTTAAGGTCCCCAGCAATAGCGTCAGAAGATTTTGTTTTTCTGCTGGAGACCTTTCCCTGCAAAAGAGAGTTAAGCTTTCTTAACCACCCACATCTTCAAGGGTGGCTTAGAAGCAATAAGTCTAAGTGCAGCATCTGAGAATTTTGGCTTTGAAGCCTTAGCAAACAGTCTTGCAGGTGGACAATAATACTCATAGGAATAAGCAGAATAATTTTTGGTCATATGAACATGACGGTTCGATGAACCGCTCTCATATTCATATGCCTGAGTATGGTTTCCCTGCAAAACATTTGCGTTAGTGTGACTCAGGTGAGTCCTCTGTTTGTATGAAGCCTTTGGACCGTATGAAGCCTTTGGTCTGAGGTTTGTCTTCTTCAAGTGAGGTGTCATGAAGACATTCACAGGAAGATTTTCCAGACACTTTTTCGGAACCCAGATCTTCTTCATAGGCGGTCCATTCCTGCAGTTAGTACCAATGTACCTGGCAAACACTTCACCATTCTGATTCTTAAACAGTTTATAGTTTGCATCAAAGGATTCATCAATGATAATGGGGTTAGCACAAGTGAAGCCAGATAAATTGGATGGATCTGCTGAAAGTTCCTTTGCAGCAACCCATGTGGTTTTGGGGTACTGCTCAGGTTTCCAGTAAGAGCCATCTGCATTTATTTTCCTTACGAACCCAACACCCTCTTTCCTAGGGTTTCGGTTCAGAATCTGCTTCTTGAGGACATCACATAATGTCTGATGTCCTTTAAGACTTTTGTACATCCCTGTTTCAAGCAATGTCTTCAACCTAGCATTCTCATCAGCAATAGCAGTGGTATCCTCAGCAGAGGGGTTAGTTACCACATCAACAGTTGAAGATATTGCAACAGCAGTAGCAGTGGAACATTCAGCAACAGAAGTAGCATTATCACGCTCAATGCATTTAAGACATGGTGGTTCAAATCCTTCCTGAGCGGAACTGATCTGTTCGGCGCGAAGTGACTCGTTTTCCTTTTGAAGATCTTCATGAGCCGCTCTCAATTTCTCAAGTTCTTGCTTCCTTTGAAGATAATCATAGGAAAGCTTTTCATGAGTTGTTGAGAGAGTATCAAGACGATCTTCAAGTTCCTGATACTTAACGTGAAGATTTTTTATGTCTTCAATTAAGGATTCAGATCGAGTCATTTCAGCACCCAACAGATCATCGCTTCTGTCTAACAGTTTTTGAATATGTTCCATAGCTTTCTGTTGTTCAGTTGCAATTTTAGCAAGTGTTTTGTAGCTGGGTTTTGAATCACAGTCAGAGTCATCGTCACTAGATGTTTGATAGCGAGTAGTGCGTGTGTTTACCTTGGCACCGCGTGCCATGAAGCAGTAGGTAGGAGTGGAGTCGTTCTTGTCATTTGCATCGGTGTCGGTGATGAAGTCATTGTCTTCAGTGTTGAAGATGGACTTGGCGACGTATGCTGTAGCCAGACTCGCAATGCCAGAATCAGACTCCTCCTCAGACTCCACCTCTGCCTCCTCAGAAGCGGACTCCTCCTCTGAATCCATTTCCTTGCCAACAAACGCACGTGCCTTGCCAGATGAGCTCTTCTTGTGTGATGAAGACTTTGAGGAAGACTTGGAAGAAGACTTTGAGTATTTCTTCTTCTTCTTGTCGTCAGAATCATATTCCTTGCTCTTCTTCTTCCTTCTGTTCTCATTGTCCCACTGTGGACACTCAGAGATGAAGTGTCCAGTTTTCTTGCACTTGTGACATGTTTTCTTCTTGTAGTCATGAGCAGAAGCTTCATCATTCCTTGAGCTTGATCGTGAAGATTTTCTGAAGCCTTTCTTCTTGGTGAATTTTTGGAACTTCTTCACTAGCATTGCAAGTTCCCTTCCAATGTCTTCAGGATCATCAGAACTGCTGTCAGATTCTTCTTCAGATGAGGAAACAGCTTTTGCCTTCAAGGCACGAGTTCGCCCATAGTTTGGACCGTAGATATCTCTTTTCTCAGAAAGCTGAAACTCATGTGTGTTGAGCCTCTCAAGTATGTCAGACGGATCGAGTGTCTTGAAATCAGGACGTTCTTGAATCATCAGGGCTAGGATGTCAAACGAACTATCAAGTGATCTCAGCAGCGTCTTGACGATTTCATGTTTGGTGATCTCAGTGGCGCCGAGGGCTTGAAGCTCATTTGTGATGTCAGTGAGCCGGTCAAATGTGTGCTGGACATTCTCATTGTCATTTCGCTTGAAGCGGTTGAAGAGGTTGCGAAGAACACTGATTCTTTGATCTCTCTGGGTTGAGATGCCTTCATTGACCTTGGAGAGCCAGTCCCAGACCAGCTTGGATGTCTTCAAGGCACTCACACGGCCATACTGTCCTTTTGTCAGATGACCACAGATGATATTTTTGGCAGTAGAGTCCAGTTGAGTGAACTTCTTGACATCAGCAGCAGTGACACCTTCTCCAGCCTTGGGAACGCCGTTCTCGACGACATACCATAGGTCGACGTCAATGGCTTCAAGATGCATGCGCATCTTATTCTTCCAGTAGGGATATTCAGTTCCATCGAAGACGGGGCACGCAGCGGAGACTTTGATTATCCCTGCAGTCGACATAGCTAAAACTCCAGGTGGTTAAACCGAATCACACAGAACAAGGGAGCACCTTGCTCTGATACCAATTGAAAGTGCGTTATATCGACTAGAGGGGGGGGAATAGGCGATTTTTATGAAAGTCTTCAAAACGTGGAAGTTATGAAGACAAACAGAGAAGATTTGCCTATTACTATGCAGCGGAAGTTAGATTACACTAGGCAAGCCATGGTCAAGTATTCAATAGAGTGAAAGCACAAAGACAAACAGCTGCAGTGTAATAAGGATCAGGTAGGAAGAAGTTATGAAGCCAAACAGATCATACATTCACGTTGTGAAGACAAAAGATAGAGCAAGCATGCAATGGCTTCACAATGAGTAACAGTAAGAAAAGGAAGTGAAGATGAAACCAGTGACTCGTTGAAGACAATGATGTGTTGGACCAGTTCCAGTTGCTGTGACAACTGTACGTCTGGTTGGAGCGGCTAGGTATTTAAACCTTAGGACACACAGTCCCGGACACCCAGTCCTGAACACGCAGCTCAGGACACCAAGTCCTCACCGTATTCTCCTTGAGCTAAGGTCACATAGTCCTCGCCCAATCACTCTGGTAAGTCTTCAAGGTAGACTCCCAAACCTTCACAGACTTCGTTCACTGGCAATCCACAATGTCTCTTGGATGCTCTGAACGCGACGCCTAACCGTCTGGAGGATTCACAGTCCTCAAGTGTAATAAGTCTTCAGATCACACAGACAAGAAGACTTAAGTGATGCCCAATGTTCTCTGGCTCTGGGTGGTTAGGGCTTTTCTCCTCGCTAGGAATTTTCTCTCAAAGGCTTCGAGGTGGGTTGCTCTCAAACGACAAAAGCCGTGCACTGAAATCTGAGCAGCCAACCGTTTATGGTTGTAGGGGGTGGGCTATTTATAGCCACTTGGCAACCCGACCTGATTTGTCCGAAATGACCCTGGGTCACTAAGGAACTGACACGTGTCTCAACGGTCAGATTTCAAACTCTCATGGCAACTTTACTTGGGCTACAAGCAAAGCTGACTTGTCCGGCTCTGGACAAGATTCGCTCTCATTGTCTTCACTCGAAGACATAGGTTTTTGGTTTAGGCATCACTTCAGTCATTCTGACTGGTTCTCCTGGACCCCACTTAACAGTACGGTGGTTCCTATGACTCAACACAAAAGAAAAAGAACTACGAGAGATCTAAGTCTTCGAGCTCCATAGGCTTCATAATGTGTCTTCTTTTGTCATAGTCTTCAATGTGAATATCTTCATATACCACCTTTGGCTTCAATGTCTTCATACATTTTTAGGGGTCATCTCTGGTAGTAAAACCGAATCAATGAGGGACTTCTACCTGTGTTATCCTGCAATTCTCACGAACACATTAGTCCCTCAACTAGGTTTGTCGTCAATACTCCAAAACCAACTAGGGGTGGCACTAGATGCACTTACATCCCCCCAATAAGAAAACTTGATTTTCACAATAGTTTTGACATCACCTTTAGAATAAATGAGATCTTAGATATCATTGAATTGTTTAACAAAGCTAGGATCATTTTTATCAACATTCTTGATGATGAACACTTTATCTGGCACTTTTAAGCACCTGTCAATTTTTGTAAGCACTACATCTCAGTATGGGTCCATTACTCCTAGGAAATTTCTATAGAGCACATCGAGATGAGACTTAGCCATTTCTAGGCCTATCCCATTCCAAGGCTTGCTCTATCGACCCTGATACTTCCAAGTTTTATTTCTCCGTTACCATCGAGCAAGTCACTCCTTCACTCGGAAACGAGCTATTCTATTATTATTTTTCATTAATTCGAGTTCTTTGCATCCACTACTCCACGTATTTGGATACTAGGCAGACCCATACTTTCGAGTTCCTGGCACTTTTGGAAAAACTTGTTTTTCTACCTAGCCATTCAAAATTTGAACTTTTGAGTACCTTCGATTTTTCCAACCTGGTACTACCAAGCTAGTTGAGTGTTTATTGTGCAATGATCAGATTTCTGATTTTCCAATAAACTATACCCCACACCACTTGAGAGTTTGAGCAATTTTACCAAATAATTGAAGATTTTTTATCGCCGAAATTTACCACCACTTGGACCCCTTTCTTAGTGTTATGTATTTCTTACTCCAATCGTTGATTCTTTGTGAGACGGGGATACTACAGGTTCTTAAGAGAGTTGATTGAAGATATTTTGAGAATCTCATTCAAGTAACTTTGCTTTTCTTATTCTATTGGAGGGTGTGCACCTCAAATTGAGCATCATTAATTGAGGAGAATACAAGGCTCAAGCCTCTAATCAAGAAAAGATTAGTTTCTTGCATTCAAGGCGAGATCAAACTCAAGGAACTCGTGAGAAAGCAAAGTGGGTCATTTCAAAAGGAAGGAGATTTGTTCAATCCTAAGTGAAAATCACAAGGGTAGAGCTTGGTTACCACATTAATATTCCAAGATTTGATTTGTGCAGGGAAGGCACAAGGAATGGAGACCAAAATCTTATGAGTCGTATAGTTACTACGAGTTATGCCACTCATAATAGCATCCCATGCACCTTTAACTCCTTCTTTGTGCTATGTAAAGACAATGGTGAATATATAACTGTAAAACAAATTGGTGCTAGATTTCGTAATGCACTTAAGGTAGAACTATCTTGGTTCCCAAGACCCTTATGACTAACATGAGAGGCCCCACTTACAATTGGGAACCTAAAGTCAAGGCATGATTCTCCTTTGTTGGAATATTTCTTCGGTGGGTACAATGGGTGATCAATAGTGATTGCACCACTCATATTACCTAGGAAAAATACATGTTCGCTCAATTTGTCGATGATTTATCTTCTACATCAAGTATTTTCTTTGGATATAATAAGATAAGAAAGGCACTTGAGTTGTGTAATGTGGCTGTTAGGACCCCGATCCTAAGTCACAACGATCCAGCATGTAACACATCGTATCACTTTGTGGCCTCACGCGCGGTATCCCCACAGGTGCTTCTTTACCTGGCCCGGGACCGTTTGTGCCTTTTGGACCACGTATATGATTGTGTCTCTAGCATCCATATGACCGAGAACCCGGACCGACATGACTAGTCGTAAACCCAAGGTGGCATAAACTTACATGGACATGCATACATAACCCAACAATGAACGTGTCGGTCATCAACGTATGAACCCAAGTCGTAGCAAGCTACAAGGACTTAAAACAACTCGTGACATTTCCCTGAAGGGACAGACGCAGGAACACGGAAGGATACATACTGGACAACCTAAGTGTTCCGGAGCAGTAGTGAACTACCATGGCTCAGTGGAAGCACTAGGAGACATTTCCCCATAAGGAAGGCTACCAAGAATAAACAATTAGGTGTCGGATCCCACACATACCAAGCATTTCAATAACATACACACAATATGCTCGATATGTGTAAATACAATATGGCATCAAAATGACTCAAAGTATCTATTCAATAGGCTCTGAGGAGCCAGATATTACAATCATGGGTCTCATGACCCAGCATTCAAGTCATACAAGCAACAAGCACAGGCGGAAGCATAAACATGTCTGAGTATAGACATCTAAAAAGAAAGAAGGCTAGAAAGCATGTCTATCTATAAGACCCTCCAAAGGAGCCAGACCTCTATCTGCGATTTCCAAGCTAATTGTCAAAGCCCACGTGGACCTACTAGTGGGACTGAAGTCTCTCTGCAAAAACATAAATTAAGCAAACGTGAGTACAAATGTACTCAGCAAGACTTGCATCAGAACTATCTACATATGCATCAGTATCATCAAGAGGGTGGTGGAGTTTAACTGCAGCAATCCAGCTTTGACTCAGTGGCTATCATGTACTACGACTACCAGTGTTTTCTTTGAGGTGAGAAAGCGCACACGGGTCCACATATTCACCATATCAATACATCACTATGGATCCGCTCCCGTCTCCCTACGAGAAGGCCATCCATAGCACTCACGCTTATCTTGTGCATTTTAGAGTATCCACTTCAAGTTATCTATGAACAATGTAAGCGTTCCAAGTAATCCATATCAGCAGACACGACTATTAGAATATATTATTTATAACTCTGCAAGGGTGTACTTCTTCACACATGTTTCTACCACTTAGAGACTGCACACGACATGTGCTCGGCAGACTTAAACAAAAGCCGGCGTGGGTGTAGACGACGACCTGACTAACCACACAAGTCTCTAGTCCAGGTTTATCGCTTATTTGAGTTCCATCTGCAAGGAAGTCCGGCCGATGTTTTCCACTACGGCCCCAAACGATGTGTGCAGGGTTCCCGAGCCCACCAAATGGGTTCCCCGGTACATCGTGCCACTTGCCTACCACATCATAGCCCACCCCTAGGGTCAGCGCTACGCACAACCTCCAGCATACTACAAACACCAGAAACTACTTGCAACTCTTGGACAAAGGACAGGGAGGTTAATAAGTCGAGCAGGGTCATATTTCAAGGCCCAACATGTGGTAGTAGTTGTTCTTGGATCACAAACACGGAACTCAGTTCCTGAGGACGGCTTCAATGAGACAACCCACCATGTACTCCTACATGACCTCTCATCACTACCTTCACCAAATCGTGTTCACACACTTAGCTCTCATTAGTAGGACATGTTCACCACCATTCCAATCCATCCTAGATGGATCAGACCTGACTCAACTCTAAGCATAGCAGGCATGAATGAGTAGGCACATCATGGCTCAAACAACTCCTACTCATGCTAGTGGATTTCAACTATTTACTGTGGCAAAGACATGTCATGCAGAGGAATGGGTTCAACTACCGCAACATGTAACAGTTGAATCACTGTTGTCCTAATGTTGTAAAAGAGAACAAGATCAAGAGAGTGGGATTGTATCAGAATGCTCAATGGGGGTTTGCTTTCCTGGCACTTCTGAAGATAGTAGCTCCTCATCGGTGACATCGATCTCAACACCGGAACACCGTCTATTGAGAGGGGATAACATCGGGCAAACAAGAGGGAACATAATCAATAAAATTCAACAATATGATGCATGATAATGACATGTCAAAATGATGTTGGTTGAGCTAATGCAACTAGCAACAAAGTTAAATGAAGTTGGTTTGAACCCAAGTTTCAAAATCAAACTCCATATGTGACATTTCAAATGCCATTTATTCAAATTGTCATATACAATGGTTGTAAGTTGTTCAAACATGCATGGAAATGCCATAATTAGATTCTTTGGATTTTTTGATAATTTTTCATATATAAATTATTTCAATCTGAGTTATGTTGAATTTCTATGAATTTTTAAAGTTTAAATCATTTTATGGATTTCCCTGGATTATTTTTAATCTAGAAAATGATTTACTATGTTAGCCTGATGTCAGGGTGATGTCAGCGGTCAACAGGCGCGGTCTAGGTCAAACCTGACCAATGGGACCCATGTGTCAGGGACTAAACTAGCTAAGAGTGGTTGTTAGTGCTAAACAGTTAATTAACTCAGTGAGTGGCCCCACATGTCAGCGACTCGAGGGAGGTCAAATCCTTGTTATCCCGGGTCAAACTCGTCGGAGTTGATCCACGGCTCATCGCTAGCGAGGCCAGAGACGGCGGAGGGGCTTGGGATTTGCCCTACGGCGACCAAATCGACGATCGAGCCCATCTACAGGGAGCTGGAGCTCGCGCGCATCCAACGGTGGTAGGGGAGGGCGCGAGGTGGCCGGAGTTGAGCACGGCGTCGACCTCGGTGGTGGCCGGAGCTCGGGATTTATCCGAAACCGAAGATGCAGTGTGCCGGAAGACCACCTGGTTGCACCTACATGCTCTACTTGTTCCCATGAACCCAACGGAGACACTCACGTGGCCATTTGGTCACCGAAGCATCGCCGACGACGAGCTTAGGTGGCGGTGCATCTTCGGCCTCGACGAAAACAATGCTATGGTGAGCAAACGAGAGCGGGATGTAACACCCACGATGCGGCTATATCTCCCACGTGTCGGAGCACGACTTAGAGGCATAACCGCATAGTAGGCATGTCGCAAGAGGGGTAATCTTTACACATCCCATGTACTGAATAAGAAAGGGATAAAGAGTTGGCTTACAATCGCCACTTCACACAATACATAAATATAGCATTACATTATCCAGAATACAATCAAGGTCCGACTACGGAACCAAAATAAAAGAAGACCACCCCTAATGCTAGATCCCTGATCGCCCCGACTGGGCTCCACTATTGATCAACTGGAAACGAAACAAGACTACGGTCAAGATCTTCATCGGGCTCCCACTTGAGCTCAGTTGTGTCACCTGCACTGGTATCATCGGCACCTAAAACTGTTTTGGAAGTATCTGTGAGCCACGAGGACTCAACAATCTCACACCCGCGAGATCAAGACTAATTAAGCTCATGGGTAGGAAAAGGTAGTGAGGTGGAGCTGTAGCAAGTACTAGCATATATGGTGGCTACCTTACGCAAATGAGAGCGATAATAGAAGCAATGCAACGGTCGTGAACTAGAAGTGATCCTGAAACTACTTACGTTCAAGCATAACACAAGAATCGTGTTCACTTCCTGGACTCCGCCGGAAAGAGACCATCATGGCTACACACGCGGTCGATGCATTTTAATTAAGTTAAGTGTCAATTTTTCTACAACCGGATATTAACAAATTCCCATCTGCCCATAACCACGGGCACGACTTTTAAAAGTTCAAAAACCCTGCAGGGGTGTCCCAACTTAGCCCATCACAAGCTCTCACGGTCAATGAAGGATATTCCTTCTCCCAGGAAGACCCGATCAGACTCGGAATCCCGGTTACAAGACATTTCGACAATGGTAAAACAAGACAAGCAAGACCACCCGCTGTGCCGACAAATCCCGATAGGAGTTGCATATATCTCGTTCTCAGGGCACACCGGATAAGCTAAGCGTACATGAGCCAACGTAACCCAAGTTGCCAAGGGACGGCCCTGCACGATGCTCTAGTTTGGACCAACACTCAGAGGAGCACTAGCCCGGGGGTTTAAATAAAGATGACCCTTGAGTCTGCAGAACCCAAGGGAAAAAGGCTTAGGTGGCAAATGGTAAAACCAAGGTTGGGCCTTGCTGGACGAGTTTTATTCAAAGCAAACTGTCAAGGGGTTCCCATTATAACCCAACCGCACAAGGAACGCAAAATCAAGTAACATAACACCGGTATGACGGAAACTAGGGCGGCAAGAGTGGAACAAAACACCAGGCATAAGGCCAAGCCTTCCACCCTTTACCAAGTATATAGATGCATTAAAGTAAACAAGATATAATAGTAATGATATCCCAACAATAACCATGTTCCGACATGGAACACACTCCATCTTCACCTGCAACTAGCAACACTATAAGAGGGGCTGAGCAAAGCGGTAACATAGCCAAACAACGGTTTGCTAGGACAAGGTGGGTTAGAGGCTTGACATGGCAATATAGGAGGCATAATATAGCAAGTGGTAGGTATCGTGGCATAGCAATAGAGCGAGCAACTAGCAAGCAAATATAGAAGTGATTTCGAGGGTATGGTCATCTTGCCTGAGATCCCGCAAGGAAGAAGAATGAGTCCACGAAGAAGACAAACGGACGTAGTCGAACGGATCCTCACAAACGCGACGTTATCGGAACCAACCCGAAGAAGCACACCGGAAAAAAGCAAACAACATGGTAAACAATCATCATATAAACATGGCATGATGCACAACCAAGTATGATGCATGTCCGGTTTAAAGAGGCATGACAAAGTGCACAAGCAATTCTACAAATTAAGTGGAGCTCAATATGCAACGAGTTGCATATTGATGAAACACCACAACAAGTTATTTAGTTCGATCTCGTTTATGTACTCAATAATATTAAATGTTGGTTAGCATGGCAAGGGGTGAAGCACAATAAAACTACCTATCTAGGCAAGTTTAAATGAGGCCGGAACAACAAGCAACAAGTCCGAAGAAAAACCTCATGAGCATATATTAGATTTGGTATTGTTCTGCCCTAAAGCATATTTTAGAGTTGTTAAACATGCAAAGTGATGCCACCATGTTAAACTAGGCATTGTTCTACCCCATTTACATATAATGTTTATTTAAAACCGAGCTACGGTTATTTACTTATGAAATAAAGCATTTTAGCATGGCATTTAAGCAAATTAAAACAAACAACATTTTAACCATTTTAAACATGCATGAAAGTTGTATATTATTAATCTACACATAATTCTAAGCATTTTTCATATATAAAACATTTTAATCCGATGCACCATTTGTGAGTTATTAAATGAATGAAGTATGGATGCTTTTGTATAAAACTGCCAAACACATGGATAAAAGATAAATTCGCAGAAGGAAAAAAACACAGGCAGGCCGAAACACAGCAGGCTGGCCCAATAGGAGGGAAAGAAGAAGAAAAAGGAGGGGCGCGGGGTGCTGCTCACCATGGGCCACGGCCCAGCTGGAGAGGAGGAGGCTGGGCAGGCCGCGAAGGGGCGCACTGGGCCTCGCTAGATGAGGCTGCGGTCAACACGACTGCAGCGCGGCACTCTACTCCTCTCGATGCAGGGGAAAGAAGAGGACGCAGCACAGGGGAAGAAGAGGATGCAGCGGCGGACTCGAGCGGCAGCGGGCTCCAGGGAAGGCCGGCGAGGTGCAGACGGGGTGGATCTGGCTGGCCGGCGCCGGATCCGGGCAACGATGGCGCGGGTGGAGCTCAGGGGCGGCGTCAGTTCCCTGCTGCGGCAAGTACAGGGAGAGAGAGACGTGAGAGAGAGCGAACTCGAGGAAGAGGGAAGGAAGCAAGGGCACGGCCTTGGTTCGAGGAGCTCGTCTCCATGGATGGAGGAAGCGAGGAGGCGCACGGGTGAGTCTCTGGCATCCACGGCGGCGTCGAGGAAGGCCGGCACTGCAAGAGTGCAAGGCTCCTCTTACTGTTCGGGAACGTAGGCGGCTGCGGGCACTTGGGCGGTGGCGCGTGGATGAGAGGTTCGGCGAGATGGGCCTGCAGGTGGCGGACGGCGTCGGGGCTCCACCGGATCTGACGAGGGGAGCCGGTCCCCCGGCAGTACAACGCCGGCTCGGCTCCGGAGCTTCGCCAGAGGCATGCGGGCACGGCAGCATTGTCGGAGGAGAAGCAGGCGTCGAGGAGGGTACGGGACGGGGATGCCGGCATGGAGAGGAGCGCTCGGGCGCGGCTGCTTCTTGGGGCGACGAAGAGGAGCTCCTCTCCTCGTGGAGCTCCTGGACGAGGGGGCGACAGGAGCACGGGCGCGGGCCGTTCTGGGAGGTGCTGGAGGGTGCTAGTAGTGGAGAGGCTCGATGGAGCAGACCAGGGCGCGGGGTCGAGGTCCGGTGCACGCGCACAGGAGGAGCGGGGCTCTGCTTGCGGGAGGCTGGGAGCGAGGCTGCGGTGGATTTGCTGGATCTGAAAACGAGGAAGGAAAGGGTTTGCGGGATCTGCTTGCGGTTGGTTCGTTGGTGATCCCGAGGGAAACCAGAGAGAGTGGCGGCCGCGGGTGAGGTGATGTGATGGATGGGACAAGGAGAGCGGTCTTCCTGCACGCAGCGGCAGCTGATTGTAGCTATCCAATCGGTGGTCCAGACGAGGTGATCCGTGCACTAAAATTCGTTGAAATGGGGAGAGTGAATATACATCGGCCGATACATGCGAATACCCTTGGCCACGTTGGTCTCGTGGGGTGCACTTCTGACGCAAAAGAAGCCTGTCCGCAGAGTGTGCAGTGAGGTACCTCTATTTTTTACTCCGCAGGGCAGGGTACTGTTTTCTGTAAAGTTGCCTGGGAGACGCGGTCTTGCATATGGGATGTGTTGTTCCTCTCCTCCATCTTCTCGTGCTAATCAGTTCGTCCGCCGTCCTGCCCAGTGCACACATATCAGTGTGGTAATGATCGGAAAAAAGGGATCGACAGAAAGAATGAATGTTGAAAATTACTTACTGACAGGTTCGCGTACAAAATATGATAGATTTGTTAGTGGCAATAGTGTGTCGTGGCAATTTGTGGTAATAAATCTTTGTTTCTGGTACCCTGTTTTCATCTGATAGATTTGTTCGTGGCAATTTGAAAAGCTGGCAAAGATTGCTAGCTCGCTGTGTAGTCTCCTCGATTTATCTGGTGGGGAAGCTTTTGTCAGGGAGAAATTATGATATATGTGGACTTGGGCAACCTCTGGCCGTTGCTGCGCTTTGCTGGTACTATGGTCTTACTACGTGATAAAATGAATTGGGGGCATGTGCTGCACAGACCCTGCGGCTTGTCCGCTTGTGTCAGGTCATGCTGTCAGTCGTGGTCCTTTCAATACACATATACAATAGCCAACATTTGTCTATACTCTAACTACATGCTTCCCTGATTCGAATCGCGAAGTTGTTGTCGCCGTCGATGCCGTGCGTGCAGCTGCCGCTGCGTGCATCGATGCACTTCTCATGGGACAAGCCCCTAGGATCTAGGGTTAGACTGATATTTATATCAGATGAATTTAGGCTAGGTGCTAACTCGTCCCTTTGATTGTAATCGGACGATCACGAATAAATAGTTAAGAAGTCCAAATAGAAAAAAGGAGATGTTTTGTAGATGTTTGGGGATGATCCGGACCCAATGGTGACGACTCTCCGGGTCGGGTTCGGGACAACTTCCGGACGCGCGCGAGGGGTTCGATGCCCTGTGCAGAGAGGGTTTTCGGACCATGCGATCGCATCGGACGGCTCCGGACATGAAGAGGGGTAGGTGGATGGACTAGGTGGGATGTGGCGAGGCTGAGAGGAGAGAAGAGAGAGAGAGAGAGAGGGCCCGGCAGCAGTTTTCGGAGACCGAAAACGTCCGACGTTAGACCGACTATATTGTCGCTATAGTTATCCGTTGGGGCGTCAAACAAACTCCGAAAGCGATGAAACTTGGCAGGCGGCCTATCTACACTATAACAACACTGCATGCCAACTTTCAACCCATTCCGAGAATATTTTCCGGCCACTTATAAAATACTATTTCGGACGTGCCACAGGCGCGTGCAAGGGTGTCTGGACTCAGAACGGACAACAGAAGGAACGGGGAGGTCGGGACGGATGCAAGTTTTGAAAACATGCAGATGCAATGCGGATGATGACATGGCAAGATGCAACACGCAAGCGAATGACAAGGCAACAACATCGAATAACTGGAAGACACCTGGCGCATCGGTCTCGGGGCGTCACACGGGATTAGGGGGAAAGGCTCGGGTGATCATGGTGATCACGTAGAGGTGGTCAGCGAGCTCGGGGAAGCCGCTGTGGGGCGCATTCGGTCGCGTGGCTCGGCGGAGAGCTCGACGGCGATGAGGCGGAGCCATTGGACACGGCGGTAGGGTGAGGCAGTGGCCATGGCCGCATCGTTGAGCGGCGGCGTCCTCTGACGCGCTCGGGGAAGAGAGCAGAGGGGGGGAAGGTGTAGGGGGTCGAGGGGAGTGTGTGGCGTCGTGGGAGGCGACCAGGGTGGCGAGGGGCCAGCCAGGCAGGGTGGGGGTGGCGCACGGCCTATTACAGTGCTGGGCCGCAAAGGTAAGCAGGTAAGTTCTTCTGCTCTGTTTTAATTCTGTTCTGTTTTCTTTTTATTTATTTATTTGCCACTGTTTTGAATTAAAACGAGATTCAAAACCATTTCCAAATCTTTTATGAATATTTTTGTGTTGCTCAAAGGACTTTTCCACAAGCTCACAAAATATATCAGAGACATTTGAATTTATATTCCGTGTATAAAGAATACAAGTTCATATTCAATTCTAGTATTAATTTAAATCCAAAGCCCAAAATAATCTTAAAAAATGTTCATTATTTCAGGTTTGGATCAAAACCCTTGCCAAAAAATATCAAACATCAAAGATGAACATTTTGGTTTCATTGAATGCAATTTTTAGGGTTCTTGCTCTTCTTTTAATTAAATTTTGAGGCTGTCATATCTCCTCAATTCAAACTTAAAAAATTTAAATATGATGACTGATGCTCACCAATGCAACTAATTGCAAGCAAATTTTAGGGCTGTGACAGTGGTTGTTGATACGTCTCCAATGTATATATAATTTTTGATTATTCCATACTATTATATTATCCATCTAGGATGTTTTATATGCATTTATATGCAACTTTATATGATTTTGGGGACTAACCTATTAACCTAGAGCCCAGTGCTAGTTTCTGGTTTTTCCTTGTTTTTGAGTTTTACAGAAAAGGAATACCAAACGGAGTCCAATTGACGTGCCAATTTTTGATGATTTTTTATGGACCAAAAGAAGCCCCCAAAGTAAAATAGTTGGGCCAGAAGAGTCCCGAGCCATGCACGAGGGTGGAGGGCGCGCCCTACCCCCTGGGCATGCCCCCTACCTCGTGATTGACTCGGAGACCCCCCTGACGTGAGACCGGTGCCAAAAATTCCTATAAATACAGAAACCCCTGAAAAGAAACCTAGATCGGGAGTTCCGCCACCGCAAGCCTCTGTAGCCACCAAAATCCAATCGGGACCCTGTTCCGGCACCCTGCCGGAGGGGGGAATCATCACCGGTGGCCATCTTCATCATCCCAGCGCTCTCCATGATGAGGAGGGAGTAGTTCACCCTCGGGACTGAGGGTATGTACCAGTAGCTATGTGTTTGACCACTCTCTCTCGTGTTCTTGATTTGGCACGATCTTGATGTACCGCGAGCTTTGCTACTATAGTTGGATCTTATGATGTTTCTCCCCCTCTACCTTCTTGTAATGGATTGAGTTTTCCCTTTGAAGTTATCTTATCGGATTGAGTCTTTAAGGATTTGAGAACACTTGATGTATGTCTTGCGTGAGATACACGTGGTGACAATGGGTTATTCTATTGATTCACTTGATGTATGTTTTGGTGATCAACTTGCGGGTTCCGTGACCTTGGGAAACTATGCATAGGGGTTGGCACACGTTTTTGTCTTGACTCTCCCATAGAAACTTTGGGGCACTCTTTGAAGTTCTTTGTGTTGGTTGAATAGATGAATCTGAGATTGTGTGATGCATATAGTATAATCATACCCGCAGATACTTGAGGTGACATTGGAGTATCTAGGTGACATTAGGGTTTTAGTTGATGTTTGTATTAAGGTGTTATTTTACTACGAACTCTAGGGCTGTTTGTGACACTTATAGGAATAGCCCAATGGATTGATCGGAAAGAATAACTTTGAGGTGGTTTCGTACCCTACAATAATCTCTTCGTTTGTTCTCCGCTATTAGTGACTTTATAGTGACTCTTTCTTGCATGTTGAGGGATTGTTATATGATCTAGTTATGTTATCCTTGTTGAGAGAACTTGCACTAGTGAAAGTATGAACCCTAGGCCTTGTTTCCTAGCATTGCAATACCGTTTACGCTCACTTTTACCACTTGCTACCTTGCTGTTTTTATATTTTTAGATTACAAAAACCTATATCTACCATCCATATTGCACTTGTATCACCATCTCTTCGCCGAACTAGTGCACCTATACAATTTACCATTGTATTGGGTGTGTTGGGGGCACAAGAGACTCTTTGTTATTTGGTTGCAGGGTTGTTTGAGAGAGACCATCTTCATCCTACGCCTCCCACGGATTGATAAACCTTAGGTCATCCACTTGAGGGAAATTTGCTACTGTCCTACAAACCTCTGCACTTGGAGGCCCAACAACGTCTACAAGAAGAAGGTTGCATAGTAGACATCAAGCTCTTTTCTAGAGCCGTTGCCGGGGAGGTTAGTTCTTGAAGGTATATCTTTAGATCTTGCAATCGAATCTTTTAGTTTCTTGTTTTATCACTAGTTTAGTTTATAAAAGAAAAACTACAAAAAATGGAATTGAGGGTGCCTCATATGCTTCATCTTTTTAATGTCTTTCGTGAAAATAAGGATTCTGATAATTGTGCCAAAGTGTTAGAAGAAGAATGTATTAAAATGTTTGGCACTAAATCTTTAGATGATGAGCATGATTGCAATGTTGTTAGTATGAATTCTTTGAATATCCATGATGCTAATGATATGCAAAGCCACAAGCTTGGGGATGCTATGTTTGATGAAGATGATATTTTTTGTCCCCCAAGTTTTGATGAGCAAATTTATTATGATGAAAGCATCCCTCCTATCTATGATGATTATTGTGATGACACATATGCTATAAAGAATAATGATAACCATGAAACTTTTCATAATGATTTTAATTTTCAATTGGATTATGCCTCACATGATAGTTATTTCGTTGAGTTTGCTCCCACTACTATTGATGAGAATAGATTTGCTTGTGTGGAGAGTAATAAAAATTCTATGCCCATGCATCATGAAAAGAATGATTTATTTGATGGCTATATTTTTGGATTCATTCATGATTCTACTGAAATTTATTATGAGGGAGGAATATATGCTTGTAGGAATTGCAATAATATCAAGTTTCCTCTCTATGTGTTAAAAGTTTTGAAGTTATGCTTGTTTTGTCTTCCTATGCTAGTTGATTCTTGTTCCCATAAATTGTTTTCTCACAAAATCCCTATGCATAGGAAGGGTTAGGCTTAAATGTGTTAGTCATATTCTTCATGATGCTCTCTTTATGTTTCAATTCTTATCTTTTATGTGAGCATCATTGAAATCATCTTGCCTAGCTAAAAAGGCATTAAAGAGAAGCGTTTGTTGGCAGACAACCCAATATTTACCCCTACTACTTTTGTGTGTCCACATGATTAAGCTACTGTAGTAATCATGTTTTATAGCTTTTGTTTCAATAAAGTGCCAAGTAAGACATTTGGCATGATCTATGGTGATAGTTGATCTGATCTTGCTGAAAAACAGAAACTTTTGCGCTCAGGAAAACAATTCTTATTTTTAACAGAAGCGTGATAAAATACTGATTCTTTTTGCAGAATATTAATGAACAATTTCTCAGGTTTTCCTATTTTTTCAGAATTTGTGGACTTACAGAAGTATTCGAGAGTTATAGATTACTACAGACTGTTCCGTTTTTGACAGATTCTGTTTTCTATGTGTTGTTTGCTTATTTGGATGAATCTATGAGTAGTATCGGAGGGTATGAACCATAGAGAAGTTGGAATACAGTATATATTACACCAATATGAATTTAGAATGAGTTCACAACAGTAACAAAAGTGGTGATTTATTTTCTTATACTAATGAAGCTTACGAGTTTTCTGTTGAGTTTTGTGTTGTGAAGTTTTCAAGTTTTGGGTAAAGTTTCGATGGACTATGGAATAAGGAGTGGCAAGAGCCTAAGATTGGGGATGCCCAAGGCACCCCAAGGTAATATTCAAGGACAACCAAGAGCCTAAGCTTGGGTATGCCCCGGATGGCATCCCCTCTTTCGCCTTCGTTCATCGGTAACTTTACTTGGAGCTATATTTTTATTCACCACATGATATGTGTTTTTCTTGGAGCGTCATTTTGTTTTATTTTGTTTTGCTTGCTGTTTGAATAATATCCCAAGATCTGAAATCCTTAAATGTTAGAGAGTATTCACATAGTTACATAATTATTCAACTACTCATGGATCTTCACTTATATCTTTTGGAGTAGTTTGTCGTTTACTCTAGTGCTTCACTTATATCCTTCAGAGCACGACGGTAGTTTTATTTTGAAGAAATAGATAAACTCTCATGCTTCACTTATATTATTTTGAGAGTCTTTAGAATTGCATGGTAATTTGCTTTGGTTATGAATTTAGTCCTAATATGATGGGCATCCAAGAGGGATATAATAAAAACTTTCATATAAAGTGCATTGAATACTATGTGAAGTTTGATTCCTTATGATTGTTTGAGATACGAGGATGGTAATATTAGAGTCATGCTAGTGAGTAGTTGTGAATTTGAGAGATACTTGTGTTAAAGTTTGTGATTCCCGTAGCATGCACGTATGGTGAAGCGTTATGTGATGAAGTCAGAGCATGATTTATGTTTTGATTATCTTCCTTATGATTGGCGGTCGGGGATGAGCGATGGTCTTTTCCTACCAATCTATCCCCCTAGGAGCATGCACGTAGTACTTCGTTTCGATAACTAATAGATTTTTGCAATAAGTATGTGAGTTCTTTATGACTAATGTTGAGTCCATGAATTATACACACTCTCACCCTTCCACCATTGCTAGCCTCTCTTGTGCTGCGCAAATTTCGCCGGTACCATACACCCACCATTACCTTCCTCAAAATAGCCACCATACCTACCTATTATGGCATTTCCATAGCCGTTCCGAGATATATTGCCATGCAACTTTCCACCGTTCCGTTTAATATGACACGCTCCATCATTGTCATATTGCTTTGCATGATCATGTACTTGACATCGTATTTGTGGCAAAGCCACCGTTCATAATTCTTTCATACATATCACTCTTGATTCATTGCACATCCCGATACACTGCCGGAGGCATTCATATAGTCATATTTTGTTCTAAGTATCGAGTTGTAATTTTTAAGTTGTAAGTAAATAAAAGTGTGATGATCATCATTATTAGAGCATTGTCCTAGTGAGGAAAGGATGATGGAGACTATGAATTCCCCACAAGTCGGGATGAGACTCCAGACTAAAAAAATTAAAAATAAAAAAAGAGGCCAAAAAAATAGAGGGCCCAAAAAACAAAAAAACCAAAAAAAGAGAAAAAGAGAGAAGGGGCAATGCTACTATCCCTTTACCACACTTGTGCTTCAAAGTAGCACCATGATCTTCATGATAGAGAGTCTCCTATGTTGTCACTTTCATTTACTAGTGGGAATTTTCATTATAAGAACTTGCCTTATATATTCCAATGATGGGCTTCCTCAAAATGCCCTAGGTCTTCCTGAGCAAGCAAGTTGGATGCACACCCACTTAGTTTCTTTTTGAGCTTTCATACACTTATAGCTCTAGTGCATCCGTTGCATGGCGATCCCTACTCACTCACATTGATATCTATTGATGGGAAACTCCATAGCCCGTTGATATGCCTAGTTGATGTGAGACTATCTTCTCCTTTTGTCTTCTCCACAACCATCATTCTATTCCACCTTTAGTGCTATATCCATGGCTCACGCTCATGTATTGCGTGAAGATTGAAAAAGTTTGAGAACATAAAAAGTATGAAACAATTGCTTGGCTTGTCATCGGGGTTGTGCATGATTTAAATATTTTATGTGATGAAGATAGAGCATAGCCAGACTATATGATTTTGTAGGGATAACTTTCTTTGGCCATGTTATTTTGAGAAGACATGATTTATTTGTTAGTATGCTTGAAGTATTATTGTTTTTATGTCAATATTAAACTTTTGTTTTGAATCTTATGGATCTGAATATTCTTGCCACAACAGAGAAGATTACATTGATGAATATGTTAGGTAGCATTCCACATCAAAATTATGTTTTATCATTTACCTACTCGAGGACGAGCAGGAATTAAGCTTGGGGATGCTTGATACGTCTCCAATGTATCTATAATTTTTGATTGTTCCATGCTATTATATTATCCATCTAGGATGTTTTATATGCATTTATATGCTATTTTATATGATTTTGGGGGCTAACCTATTAACCTAGAGCCTAGTGCCAGTTTCTGTTTTTTCCTTGTTTTTGAGTTTTACAGAAAAGGAATACCAAACGGAGTCCAATTGACGTGCCATTTTTTGATGATTTTTATGGACCAAAAGAAGCCCCCGGAGTAAAATAGTTGGGCCAGAAGAGTCCCGAGCCATCCACGAGGGTGGAGGGCACACCCTACCCCCCTAGGCGCGCCCCCTGCCTCGTGGATGACTCGGAGACCCCCCTGACGTGAGACCGATGCCAAAAATTCCTATAAATATAGAAACCCCTGATAAGAAACCTGGATCAGGAGTTCCACCACCGCAAGCCTCTGTAGCCACTAAAAACCAATCGGGACCCTGTTCCGGCACCCTGCCAGAGGGGGGAATCATCACCGGTGGCCATCTTCATCATCCCGGCACTCTCCATGATGAGGAGGGAGTAGTTCACCCTTGGGACTGAGGGTATGTACCAGTAGCTATGTGTTTGATCACTCTCTCTCGTGTTCTTGATTTGGCACGATCTTGATGTACCGCGAGCTTTGCTACTATAGTTGGATCTTATGATGTTTCTCCCCCTCTACCTTCTTGTAATGGATTGAGTTTTCCTTTTGAAGTTATCTTATCGGATTGAGTCTTTAAGGATTTGAGAACACTTGATGTATGTCTTGCGTGGGATACCCGTGGTGACATTTGGGTATTCTATTGATTCACTTGATGTATGTTTTGGTGATCAACTTGCGGGTTCCGTGACCTTGGGAATCTATGCATAGGGGTTAGCACACGTTTTCATCTTGACTCTCCCGTAGAAACTTTGGGGCACTCTTTGAAGTTCTTTGTGTTGGTTGAATAGATGAATCTGAGATTGTGTGATGCATATCGTATAATCATACCCGCAGATACTTGAGGTGGCATTGGAGTATCTAGGTGACATTAGGGTTTTGGTCGATGTGTGTCTTAAGGTGTTATTTTACTACGAACTCTAGGGCTGTTTGTGACACTTATAGGAATAGCCCAATGGATTGATCGGAAAGAATAACTTTGAGGTGGTTTCGTACCTTACAATAATCTCTTCATTTTTTCTCCGCCATTAGTGACTTTGGAGTGACTCTTTGTTGCATGTTGAGGGATTGTTATATGATCTAATTATGTTATCCTTGTTGAGAGAACCTGCACTAGTGAAAGTATGAACCCTAGGCCTTATTTCCTAGCATTTCAATACCGTTTACGCTCACTTTTACCACTTGCTACCTTGCTGTTTTTATATTTTCAGATTACAAAAACCTATATCTACCATCCATATTGCACTTGTATCACCATCTCTTCGCCGAACTAGTGCACCTATACAATTTACCATTGTATTGGGTGTGTTGGGGACACAAGAGACTCTTTTTATTTGGTTGCATGGTTGTTTGAGAGAGACCATCTTCATCCTACGCCTCCCACGGATTGATAAACCTTAGGTCATCCACTTGAGGGAAATTTGCTACTGTCCTACAAACCTCTGCACTTGGAGGTCCAACAACGTCTACAAGAAGAAGGTTGCGTAGTAGACATCAGTTGTAACTAATGATCTATCTATAGAGAATGTTATGCTTGTCAAATCTGTACCATGGTATCCTATCCGTTATTCAACTTTGTGTGGCTGTCTTAATTGCATGTTTACTTTAGTTGATGTGACTGTGTTTGTAACATATAATCTCAAAATGATATTTGTTAGACATGTTTAATGTGATCTATATGTTGTACATTTTCCACAAGAAAAATAAAACTTAAGCACATCTAGTGTCCAAGATCAACATTGGGTGGCTATGTCATGCAGGGTAGGCCACATTGGTATGAGAATTTTGAAAAATTCTTCTGAAGGGAGTACATTCTTGAACTACCGATATTTCTTTTACCAAAGATGAGTGTGTAATAAATGCATTTCAAGTAAACAAGTGGGAAAGAAGCATCTTACCAAACGTATCATCACTACCACTACGCCCTTAGAGATACTTCATATAAACTTATTTGGTTCTTAGGACCAAATATTAAACCCATGACACCTTGAGTCATTTGCAACAAAATCTCAATGCTGACTCAACTTCAACATCTCGACAAATAAATGAATAACTATGGAATCGAGTTCAAGAACCTTAAGATGGATATAGTTCTTAAGGTGAGAGGATCAACCATGAACTCTCTACCCCGTGCCCCCTCCAAAAAATGGTGATGCAGAAAGAAGGAATCATAACTTGTGAAGATGAGTATGACTATGTGATGGCCTGCAAGATACACAAGTCTGTGTAGAACCTTCATGTAAGTATCCCAAATAGTAGCTTTTCTATCACACACAAGTTGTCACAAGTCTTATGTGAAGTAACTGCTTGTGATTTTGCGGAAGCTATTAGTGTCCTTTGAGACAAATAAACCAGAGTAATGAATATGTGAATATGATGGATTGTTGTAGTGAGAATAATAAGGACTTGGAAGTAAAGAACGTAAATTAAAGACAGGAAGTGAAAGTATTTTCATGTAGTAGAGAGGTTAGGTGTAGAGAAACTTCAGATCATGGTATACCTCGAGTGTGCCAGTGCAACGGTAATTCAGTTACCTTGTACATGAGTTAAGTATTTGATTTGTTTGTTTGTTAGGTGGATCACCCTAAGTTATGAAACTCCTTCACACGGGATTACATTCCACACTATGGTCCTGCTTAGACGTTGCCACAGCGTGGTCGTCTCCACAATTAAGGTTGTTAAATCAAAACCATGCATTATGTTCGGCGGTTCACCGTTATCTCATATTGTCTTCGATCATCATAGATGTATCCACCTGTCACATGGAGGTCACGGATTCTCTAAAAGATATGTGTTATTTGTTTGGGTCTTTAGATCAGGCTACCTGGGCCCTTAAATTGGACAACACACATAGTGCTTACCACAATATAACAACTTACTTGACAAATCATAAGACTATGATACGTCTCCGTCGTATCTATAATTTTTGATTGTTTCATGCCAATATTATAAAACTTTTATACACTTTTGGCAACATTTTATATGATTTATTTCGACTAACATATTGATCCAGTGCCCAGTGCCAGTTCTTGTTTGTTGCATGTTTTTTGTTTCACAGAAAATTCATATCAAACGAAGTCCAAACATGATAAAAATTTACAAAGAATTACTTTGGAATATATGTGATTTTTGGGACTTGGAATCAACGCAAACGAAGGTCCACAGTGCCCAAGAGACACCACGGCGCGCCCCAGGCTCTAGGCGCATGGTGGTGGGTTGTGCTCACCTCGTACGTCGGTTGGGGATCTACTTCGGGCGCAAGGAAGCTTATATTCATAAAAAACCTGTGTTAAAATTTCAGCGCAATCGGAGTTACGGATCTCCCGGAATATAAGAAATGGTTTTCGGCCAGATCCGGGGAACAAGAAACAGAAGAGAACAGAGAGGGAGATCCAATCTCGGAGGGTCTCCCGCTCCTCCGCCGCCATGGAGGCCATGGAACAGAGGGGGGACTCTTCACCCATCAAGGGGGAGGCCAAGGATGAAGAAGAAGGAGGGGGGCTCTCTCCCCCTCTCTCTCGGTGGCGCCGGAGTGCCGCCGGGGCAAGGATCGTGACAACAATCTACATCAAAAACCTTGCTACCATCAGAACCAACTTTCTGCCCCTCTATGTAGCTGTGTAACACGTCTTCTCCCCGCTGTAATATCTACTTAAACATGGTGCTCAACTCCATATATTATTTCCCAATGATATTTGGCTATCCTATGATGTTTGAGTAGATCCGTTTTGTCCTGTGGGTTAATCGTGATCTTGGTTGGTATGATTGTATATTTTATTTATGGTGCTGTCCTACGGTGCCCTTCGTATCGCGCAAACGTGAGGGGTCCCCGCTGTAGGATGTTGCAATATGTACATGATTTGCTTATGGTGGGTTGCGAGAGTGATAGAAGCTTAAACCCGAGTAGGTGGGTTGTTGCATATGGGATAAAGAGGACTTGATACTTAATGCTATGGTTGGGTTTCACGACCTTAATGATCTTTAGTAGTTGCGGATGCTTGCTAGGAGTCAAATCATAAGTGCATATGATCCAAGTAGAGAATGTATGTTAGCTCATGCCTCTCCCTCATATAGAATTGCAAGAATGATTACAGGTACTTGTTATCTATTGCCTAGGGACAAATGACTTTCTTGTTGACAAAAACTATCCACTTTTATTCCCTTGCAATTTATTCATAGTTTTATTCTCGCAAAGTACTCGTAGTTTTATTCTTGTAAAATAGTTTCATATTTGTTTTAGGTAAAGCAACTGTCAAGTGTGCGTAGAGTTGTATCGGTGGTCGATATAACTTGAGGGAATATTTGTTCTACCTTTATCTCCTTGCTGGGTTTGACACTCTTATTTATCGAATAAGGCTACAAACGATCCCCTATACTTGTGGGTTATCAAGACCTTTTTCTGGCGCCATTGCTGGGGAGCAATAGCAGGGGTGAATATTCTCGTGTGTGCTTGTTTGCTTTATCACTAAGTAGTTTTTATTTCCTGTTCTAAGTTGTTCTCTATCTTTAGTTATGGATATGGAACATGAAACAGCAAAAAAATAAGTGGTACATGCTACTCATGGAGATGGGGAACCTGAAGGAAATATGCCCTAGAGGCAATAATAAAGTTATTATTTATTTCCCTATTTCATGATAAATGTTTATTATTCATGCTAGAATTGTATTAATCGAAAACATAATACATGTGTGAATACATAGACAAACATAGTGTCACTAGTATGCCTCTACTTGACTAGCTCATTGATCAAAGATGGTTAAGTTTCCAAACCATAGACATGAGTTATTATTTGATCAATGGGATCACATCATTAGGAGAATGATGTGATTGACTTGACCCATTCCGTTAGCTTAGCACTTGATCATTTTTGTTTACTGCTATTGCTTTCTTCATGACTTATACATGTTCTTATGACTATGAGATTATGCAACTCCCGAATACCGGAGGAACACTTTGTGTGCTACCAAACGTCACAACGTAACTGGGTGATTATAAATGTGCTCTACAGGTGTCTCCGATGGTACTTGTTGAGTTGGCATAGATCAGGATTAGGATTTGTCACTCCGATTGTCAGAGAGGTATCTCTAGGCCCTCTCGGTAATGCACATCACTATAAGCCTTGCAAGCAATGTAACTAATGAGTTAGTTGCGAGATAGTGCATTACGAAACGAGTAAAGAGACTTGCTGGTAACGAGATTGAACTAGGTATTGGGATACCGACGATCGAATCTTGGGCAAGTAACATACCGATGACAAAGAAAACAACGTATAGTGTTATGCGGTTTGACCGATAAAGATCTTCGTAGAATATGTAGGAACCAATATGAGCATCCAGGTTCCGCTATTGGTTATTGACCGGAGACATGTCTCGGTCATGTCTACATAGTTCTCGAACCCGTAGGGTCCGCACGCTTAAAGTTCCGTGACGATCGGTTTTATGAGTTTATATGTTTTGATGTACCGAAGGTAGTTCGGAGTTCTGGACATGATCACGGACATGACGAGGAGTCTCGAAATGATCGAGACATGAATATTGATATATTGGAAGCCTACATTTGGACATCGGAAGAGTTCGGGGTAAAATCATGATTTTACCGGAGTACCGGAGGGGTTACCGGAACCCCCCCGGGGGCTAATGGGCCTTGTTGGGCCGTAAGGGAAAGAGAGAGGGGCCGGCCTAGGGCAGGCAACGCACCCCCTCCCCTCTGGTCCGAATTGGACTAGGAGAGGGGGGCGGCGCCCCCCTTTCCTTCTCTTTCTCTCCCTTCCTTTCCCCCTCCTAGTAGGAGTAGGAAAGAGGGGAATCCTACTCCTACTAGGAGGAGGATTCCTCCTCCTGACGCACCAACAAGGGCCGGCCGGCCTCCCCTTGCTCCTTTATATACAGGGGCAGGGGGGCACTGTGACGCCCCGAGACCGATGTGCCAGGTGTCTTCCAGTTATTTGATGTTGTTACCTTGTCATTCGCTTGTGTGTTGCATCTTACCATGTCATCATGTGCATTGCATCATAATGTTTTCAAAACTTGCATTCGTTCGGGTTCTCCGAGTTCTCTCCGTTGTCCGTTCTGAGCCCAACCACACTTGCACGCGCCCGCGGCAAGTCCAAAATAGTATTTTATAGGTGGTCAGAAAATGTTCTCAGAATGGGATGAAAGTTGGCGTGCGGTGTTTTTATGTTGTAGGTAGGCCGCCTGTCAATTTTTGTCGCATTCGGAGTTTGTTTGACGCCCCAACGGATAACTATAGCGGCAATATAGTCAGTCAAACGTCGGGCATTTTCGGTCTCCGGAAATAGTTGCTGGGCTGCATCTCTCTTCTCTTCTCTCGGCCCAAAGCTTCCTGCACAATCCGCTGTAAACCGCCAGGCCCCGAAACCCTCTCTGCACAGTGCACCGAACCCCTCGCGCGTGTCCAGAAGTTGTCCCGGACCCGACCCGAGCAGTCGTGACCCTTGTGTCCGGATCATCCCCAAACGTCTACAAAACGTCATCGTTTTCCTATTTGGACTTCCTAGTGTTTTATTCTTGACTGCTCGATTTTAATTAGAGGGACGGATTAGCCCCTAAACTTCCCTCTTTGCCATATATATAGTCCACTCCTAAACTATTTTGAACAAACCCTAAAATCTAGGGGAACTGTCCCATCATTCCTCCTCGCCGCCGCCACAATCAAATCCTCGGGATCCCCTCTTTTTCCCCGACCCAATCCCACCAACCACAGCTCCAGCTCATTGCCAACACCGGACGAACCCGCAGCCAGTTAGAGCCCAAATCCCGATTGGATCGAGGCCTTCCTCCTCCCTCCAGCCCATTCCCTTTGTCTTCCTTTCTTCTTCTTCCCGTACCTCACCTCTCTCTATTGCCTCCACAGGACACCATGACGAGCCTGACCGAGCCTGACCGAGCCCCTCCCATGGACGCCCCGCCTCTCCGCTGCTCAAATCCGGCGGGGAACTGTACCTCCGACGCCCTCTCGTCAGGATCTGGAGCCTCGAAGATGAATCCGGCCAGTTTGGGCCCTTCCTCATCGGTTCCTCGACACCCCCGACCTCTGCAAGTTCGCCGGAGCTGCCACTCTGTCGCCAGCGCGCCCGATGCCTCCTCCTCGCGTGCCCGTCGCCCTCGCCTTCTCTCTTCTTCTCCTTGCTATTCTGCTTCTCTGAATACACCTCTCTCTCTCTCTGTGTGTGTGTGTGTGTGTTTCTTCCTGCAGAGACCCCATGGGTGTACTTCGAGCAGCTTTGCCGCCGCTACGTTTCTGCTTCAGATCCGGCGCCTCGTGGTCGCCCTCGCCCAAAGCTGCCCGTCCGTGTTGCCACCGGTGTCGCCCGCTGCCAAGTCCCGCATCATCGCTGTCTTCCCCTGCTTCTGCCTCGAGCAGGAGGAGATGCTCGCAGCGCCGCCTCGCTCCCATTGACCGTGCCCCTCCTCGTCGTGCAAACGGGCCCGTCTCCCACGCGGTTCATGGGCCAGCAGCGCGTAGGCCCAACCCTGCCAAAGCCCACCTCCCGATCCGGTCTGCTGCCCACTCCTACACTGAACCGGGCCGAGGCCCATGGGTGAGGCCACCCCAGCGCCCCACCTTTTTTTTCCTGCTGTTGGGCTAGCCAGTTTCGGCTTGTTTAGTGTTTTTTTACGGTTCTGCAGTTTCCTATTTTCCAGAGAAAAGCTAGTTTTACAGGAAGCCCCCTAGACTTCATGCATTTCATTACTCACAAACGATGCATCATATTAAAACAAACTTAATATGAAACTTGCTTAGAATTTCATCTAGATTCATAATATTCAACTTTCATGCATGTTCGAAATGTTTAAAATGATGTTTGGTTAAATTTGCTCCTATGCCATGCTAAAATGATTTAATTCGTAACTAATTAACCGTAGCTCAGTTTTAAATAACCTTTATATGTAAATGGGGTAGAAAAATGCCTAGTTTAATGTGGTGACCTTACTTTGCATGTTTAACAACTCTAAAATTATGTTTAGGGCAGAACAGTACCAAACCTAATATATGCATATGAGGATTTTTTAGGACTTGTTGTTTGTTGTTCCGGCCTCATTTAAACTTGCCTAGATAGGTAGTTTTCATTTGCTTCACACCTTGCCATGTTAATCAACATTTAATATTGTTGGGTACATAAACGAGATTGAACTAAATAACTTGAATGTGGTGTTCCGTCAATATGTAACTCCATTGCATAATGAGCTCCGCTTAATTTGTAGTATTGTTTGTGCACTTTGCCATGCCATGCTTCATTAAACCGGACATGCATCATACTCGATTGTGCATCATGCCATGTTGATGTGTTGCTTGTTTACTATGTTGTTTGCTTCTTTCCGGTGTTGCTTCTTCGGGTTGGTTCCGATAACGTCGTGTGTGTGAGGATCCGTTCGACTACGTCCGTTTATCTTCTTCATGGACTCATTCTTCTTCCTTGCGGGATTTCAGGCAAGATGATCATACCCTCGAAATCACTTCTATCTTTGCTTGCTAGTTGCTCGCTCTTTTGCTATGTCTATGCTACGATGCCTACCACTCGCTTATCATGCCTCCCATATTATTGAACCAAGCCTCTAACCCACCTTGTCCTAGCAAACCGTTGTTTGGCTATGTTACCGCTTTGCTCAACCCCTATTATAGCGTTGTTAGTTGCAGGTGAAGATTGGAGCTTGTTCCATGTTATGAACATGGATATTTGGTTGGGATATCGCAATATCTCTTATTTAATTAATGCATCTATATACTTGGTAAAGGGTGGAAGGCTCGGCCTTATGCCTGGTGTTTTGTTCCACTCTTGCCGCCCTAGTTTCCGTCATATCGGTGTTATGTTCCCGGATTTTGCGTTCCTTACGCGGTTGGGTAATAATGGGAACCCCTTGACAGTTCGCCTTGAATAAAACTCTTCCAGCAATGCCCAACATTGGTTTTACCATTCGCCAACTAGCCTTTTCTTTCCCTTGGGTTCTGCAGACTCAAGGGTCATCATTATTTTAACCCCCCCTAAGAGTAGTTTCGCCGACATCGAAAATCTCTTTTATGCAGTTGTTGGTGAGATAACCTCAACGCCACCCAGTACTGGGGCGGGAGTTCGGGAGTATTGCCATAACTCATATAACAGATGCTTTTCGAAGGTTGAGGTAGACGATTTCCGAAGGTTTCTTGGTTATGTGTTGAAGGATGGATACAGCTGGATGTAGGATTTGCTAGATTTGGGTGAGATATTATGCTTCCCCTGTATCCCCAACACCTGATTGCACAACCGGAAAGGTTCGAGAGTTTTATAAGTGGGAGTTCAAGTAGCTCTTAGGATATCTTTCCGACATGTGTATGATATGAAATTGGGGTTCGACGTCTAGTGGTCCGCCTATCCACGGTTGGTTTTTACAGTGGTCTCGTTGTGTCTTAAAGAGTCCTTGGCTATGCCGACTCGGGGACGCTTCGTATGTCATGTGCACTGCCTTGTACATGATGGTGCTGTACGATCGAGCCCGTGTAGGCCCCACCACGAAAACTTCGGACGAAATCTCTATCATATGTTTGTTCCGGCTTATTCTGCAAGCCAATCCTTTGTTTTGTTTTAAGTTGTGGTATTCGAGTTGCTTCAATGTCAAGTGTTGATTCCATACCTTTCCTAAATGGTGTTCTCATACTCCGATGTGAATACCAATCCTTCTTGATCATCGAGATTGTCTTGTCGATCCTTTTCAACCGGTGTGTTTCTCTTCAAGTGGATCCGATCATTTCAACATCCGCAAGATCAAGTATTAGTTCTTCTCAACGGTGTTGTCTTCATCCGTTCCAAGTTGACTTTGTTTTTTCCCACCCACCCACCCCTTTTTTTCTTCAAGGACTCAGATTTCTTAATCAAGTATCCTTTTATTCATGAGAAGTCTCTCCATTCTTTTTTCCTTCATGTTTTTTACCCGATGTTTCTCATGAAGATGCTCTACAAGTTCATCATTATTCATTCTCTTTCTTCTCCGGTGGAACTAATTCAAGCTTTGTTGATCATATCCTTCCCTCGTTTCAAATGCCTTCTCACACCGGTGCACCTCATAATATTTCATTTCTCGCTATTCTATTGTTCCAGTGCCTTAAAGATATCTCAGAAGACTCGTCTTGTCATTCAAGATCCATTCAAGTTCTTTTCGAGGTTGTTATCTTATTCAAGCCATTTAAATTCAACTGGTGCATTCTCTCTTTTAAATCGTTCTACGGAGTTTCTTACCGGTGCATTCAGGAGTCTATTCAGTTTGATTCTTCGGAGCCCATCATTTCGGGATTATTCATTCTCAGCTTTCAGTTATCATTCTCTAAATCTTACCGGTGCTTCATTCAAATATTCTCTAATAAGTTCGAGATCTATTCGTTCTCATGTATCAAATCCCCTCAAGTATCGTCTTTCGTTTTCCAAATTCTTTCCGGTGATTTGTGTCCTTGCCACTTTCATTTTTCAATCCTAACGGTGGTTCATGCAAGAGTTCTCGTCATTCGTTATCGTATATATTCATTCGTTCTTCCCAATCCTACCGGTAACTTGTTGAAGACGTTCTCAAGTTTGTGCTATATCTATCTTAATCCTTTCTACGAAAATAAGTAGTGTGCCAAATCCATTGTTTGTCATCAATTTAATTGGTGAAGGATACACATAACATAATTCTTATTCTTGCTTCATCCAAAGGATGGATTCGTTCCTCCGGAGTTTGTTCACAATAACTAATTCTCGTTGTCAGTTGTTCATCTTATCTTTTCCCGGAGTTCCAACCTTTTTCAATTATGTCACCACGGAGATTCATTTAAATCATTGCAAGGATTCACCTTGTGTTTTCAACTTCCCTTTCCTTCCGTTTGATCATTCTTTTGTTTACCGGAGTTCTTCATGGAGGCTCTACATGATAGTTCATCAAGGACTTAATCCGTTCTCGAAACGTTCATCAAGATTATTTTCAGAGGAGTTCAAGCATTCTTCATCTTGCAATCCGGAGTGCAATTCCTTCTACCGTATCATTTGAGGTGGTGCTATGTCATTCTTCATAACTTGAGTTCAAGTTTCATGATTCACATGTTATCAAGAATGAGGTATCTTAAATCCATCAATCTCTTCATTGGAGTTATCTGGGGTTATATTTCACCTAAAGCTTTCCCTAAGGATTTTTTTTTGACACTTGAAACAGTAGGAGAGGCTCCTACTGTATGTATTAAATTAAGTGACAAAAAGTCTTACAAAGTCATAACCTTACATCCATAGCCATGGTGTAACTATTGGGGAGGGGTAAACACTAGAAAGAGGGAACAAAAGAGTAAAGTTAAATACTATTTACAAAAGAGGACAAAAAGGGTTGAAGTTCTTCTCCCACTCTGTAACGAAGAAGGGAAAGGTCATCTCTCAACCTAGCCAGCCAGGATGATTTCGAAGGTGAAATCCCTCTGAAGTGTTTGTTGTTTCTCTCTTTCCATATGCTCCAAGCAGCCTGTAGGAAGATGTCCATGAACATTATTGCTATTAATGGTGATAATATATGATCCAAGTTCTTCATCTATCCTCCCGGTGATATAGCTTTCTCGTCTACTCGTCCATACCAATCAAATTCTTTTCCCGTGAGTGGCAGGTTGTCACCTCATAATCTGAGATGTATTCCATAAGACCATATCAACTTATTCTTTTCCTTGTTGGTTTTCCAACAATTCTGTTCTAGCATTTGCTGTAAGCGTGCTCTCTCAAGATCTTGTTTCACTTCGTTCATTCCATTCGACTCTTTTTTCTATTCCGGAGGCATTGTGATGTTCCTCTCTGCAACCCATCTTCTTGTTTTGTCAGGATCGTGTTCTTTTCATCCTTATCCTTTTAACCAGACTGCCGCCTGAAATCGTTCTTACCCATTGTGCCATTCTTTCAATAGTTCCGAAGGCAGTGTATTGTTGTTTTCATAAAGTATCCCCTCATCTTGTCAAATTCATGTTCAATCCCTTCCATTTACAGTCGGAGTGCTGTCCAAATTATATCAGTCTTATTCCTTCTCTATCTTGTTTTTAACCGGAGTGGTTTCAATATATATCTTGCCCTTCAACCTCAAGGTTTTTCGCAATGTTCTTTGTCCCTCTTTTCTAACAGAGTGTTTTCGACTTTGTTCACCTTCGTTGTATTCTTTTCTTGAATTTGTTCAACTTCTCAAGGTTCTTTGGTTTCACTCGTTTGTCAAAGAAGCAACTTAGTTTTACCTCTTCTCTTTCTCTTCCATTTTCCCTCCGGTGCCATTCTAGATCTCGGGACGAGGTCCTCTCGTAGTGGTGGAGTGTTGTGACGCCCCGAGACCGATGTGCCAGGTGTCTTCCAGTTATTTGATGTTGTTGCCATGTCATTCGCTTGCGTGTTGCATCTTACCATGTCATCATGTGCATTGCATCATCATGTTTTCAAAACTTGCATTCGTCCGGGTTCTCCGAGTTCTCTCCGTTGTCCGTTCTGAGCCCAACCACACTTGCACGCGCCCGCGGCAAGTCCGAAATAGTATTTTATAAGTGGTCGGAAAATGTTCTCGGAATGGGATGAAAGTTGGCGTGCGGTGTTTTTATGTTGTAGGTAGGCCGCCTGTCAATTTTTGTCGCATTCGGAGTTCGTTTGACGCCCCAACGGATAACTATAGCGGCAATATAGTCGGTCAAACGTCAGGCGTTTTCGGTCTCCGGAAACAGTTGTCGGGCTGCATCTCTCTTCTCTTCTCTCGGCCCAAAGCTTTTTGCACAGTCCGCTGTAAACCGCCAGGCCCCGAAACCCTCTTTGCACAGTGCACCGAACCCCTCGCGCGTGTCCGGAAGTTGTCCCGACCCGACCCGAGCAGTCGTCACCCTTGTGTCCGGATCATCACCAAACGTCTATAAAACGTCATCGTTTTCCTATTTGGACTTCCTAGTGTTTTATTCTCGACCGCTCGATTTTAATTGGAGGGACGGATTAGCCCCTAAACTTCCCTCTTTGCCATATATATAGCCCACTCCTAGACTATTTTGGACAAACCCTACAATCTAGGGGAACTGTCCCATCATTCGTCCTCGCCGCCGCCACAATCAAATCCTCGGGATCCCCTCTTTTCCCTGACCCAATCCCACCAACCACAGCTCCAGCTCGTTGTCAACACCGGACGAACCCGCAGCCAGTCAGAGCCCAAATCCCGATTGGATCGAGGCCTTCCTCCTCCCTCGCGCCCATGCCCTTTCTCTTCCTTTCTTCTTCTTCCCGTACCTCACCTCTCTCTGTTGCCTCCACAGGACACCATGACGAGCCTGACCGAGCCCCTCCCATGGACTCCCCGCCTCTCCGCTGCTCAAATCCGGCGGGGAACTGTACCTCCGACGCCCTCTCGTCAGGATCTGGAGCCTCGAAGACGAATCCGGCCAGTTCGGGCCCTTCCTCATCGGCTCCTCGACACCCCCCGACCTCTGCAAGTTCGCCGGAGCCGCCGCTCCGTCGCCAGCGCGCCCGATGCCTCCTCCACGCGTGCCCGTCGCCCTCGCCTTCTCTCTTCTTCTCCTTGCTGTTTTGCTTCTCTGAATACACCTCTCTCTCTCTGTGTGTGTCTTCCTGCAGAGACCCCATGGGTGTACTTCGAGCAGCTTTGCCGCCGCTACATTTCTGCTTCAGATCCGGCGCCTCGTGGTCGCCCTCGCCCAAAGCTGCCCGTCCGTGTTGCCACCGGTGTCGCCCGCTGCCAAGTCCCGCGTCGTCGCTGTCTTCCCCTGCTTCTGCCTCGAGCAGGAGGAGACGCTTGCAGCGCCGCCTCGCTCCCGTTGACCGTGCCCCTCCTCATCGTGCAAACGGGCCTGTCTCCCATGCGGTTCATGGGCCAGCAGCGCATAGGCCCAGCCCCGCCAAAGCCCACCTCCCGATCCGGTCTGCTGCCCACTCCTACAATGAACCGGGCCGAGGCCCATGGGTGAGGCCACCCCAGCGCCCCACCTTTTTTTCCTGCTGTTGGGCCAGCCAGTTTCGGCCTGTTTAGTGTTTTTTTACAGTTCTGCAATTTCCTATTTTCCTGAGAAAAACCAGTTTTACAGGAAGCCCCCTAGACTTCATGCATTTCATTACTCACAAACGATGCATCATATTAAAACAAACTTAATATGAAACTTGCTTAGAATTTCATCTAGATTCATAATATTCAACTTTCATGCATGTTCGAAACGTTTAAAATGTTGTTTGGTTAAATTTGCTCCTATGCCATGCTAAAATGATTTAATTCGTAACTAATTAACCGTAGCTCGGTTTTAAATAACCTTTATATGTAAATGGGGTAGAAAAATGCCTAGTTTAACGTGGTGACCTTACTTTGCATGTTTAACAACTCTAAAATTATGTTTAGGGCAGAACAGTACCAAACCTAATATATGCATATGAGGATTTTTCAGGACTTGTTGTTTGTTGTTCCGACCTCATTTAAACTTGCCTAGATAGGTAGTTTTCATTTGCTTCACACCTTGCCATGTTAATCAACATTTAATATTGTTGGGTACATAAACGAGATCGAACTAAATAACTTGAATGTGGTGTTCCGTCAATATGTAACTCCGTTGCATAATGAGCTCCACTTAATTTGTAGTATTGTTTGTGCACTTTGCCATGCCATGCTTCGTTAAACCGGACATGCATCATACTCGATTATGCATCATGCCATGTTGATGTGTTGCTTGTTTACTATGTTGTTTGCTTCTTTCCGGTGTTGCTTCTTTGGGTTGGTTCCGATAACGTTGTGTGTGTGAGGATCCGTTCGACTACGTCCGTTTATCTTCTTCATGGACTCGTTCTTCTTCCTTGCGGGATTTCAGGCAAGATGATCATACCCTCGAAATCACTTCTATCTTTGCTTGCTAGTTGCTTGCTCTTTTGCTATGCCTATGCTACGATGCCTACCACTCGCTTATCATGCCTCCCATATTGTTGAACCAAGCCTCTAACCCACCTCATCCTAGCAAACCGTTGTTTGGCAATGTTACCGCTTTGCTCAGCCTCTCTTATAGCGTTGTTATTTGCAGGTGAAGATTGGAGCTTGTTCCATGTTTGGAACATGGATATTTGGTTGGGATATCACAATATCTCTTATTTAATCAATGCATCTATATACTTGGTAAAGGGTGGAAGGCTCGACCTTATGCCTGGTGTTTTGTTCCACTCTTGCCGCCCTAGTTTCCATCATATCGGTGTTATGTTCCCGGATTTTGCGTTCCTTACACGGTTGGGTAATAATGGGAACCCCTTGACAGTTCTCCTTGAATAAAACTCTTCCAGCAATGCCCAACATTGGTTTTACCATTCGCCACCTAGCCTTTTCTTTCCCTTGGGTTCTGCAGACTCAAGGGTCATCATTATTTTAACCCCCCGGGCCAGTGCTCCTCTGAGTGTTGGTCCAACCTGTCAGCTGCCGGTGGCCACCAAGGGCAACTCTGGGCTGGCCTACTCGTACCTTGGACAATCTGAGTGTGCCCTAAGAAAGGGATATGTGCAGCTCCTATCGGGATTTGTCGGCACATTCGGGCGGTGTTGCTGGATTTGTTTTAACATTGTCGAAATGTCTTGTAACCGGGATTCCGAGTCTGATCGGGTCTTCCCGCTAGAAGGAATATCCTTCGTTGACCGTGAGAGCTTGTTATGGGCTAAGTTGGGACACCCCTATAGGGATTTGAACTTTCAGAAGTCGTGCCCGCGGTTATGGGCAGATGGGAATTTGTTAATGTCCGGTTGTAGAAAACCTGAAGTTGACCTTAATTAAAAATGCATCAACCGCGTGTGTAACCGTGATGGTCTCTTTCCGGCGAAGTCCGGGAAGTGAGCACGGTGTTGGAGTTATGCTTGACGTAGGTTGTTCTAGGATCACTTCTTGATCATAGTTGTTCGACCGTGCTTTTGCCTTCTCTTCTCGCTCTCATTTGCGTATGTTAGCCACCATATATGCTAGTCGCTTGCTGCAGCTCCACTTCATACCTTTTACCTTACCTATAAGCTTAAATAGTCTTGATCATGAGGGTGTGAGATTGCTGAGTCCCCGTGACTCACAGATACTTCCAAAACCAGCTTGCAGGTGTCGTTGAACCGTCCGGATGACGCAACCGAGCTCAAGGAGGAGCTCGATGATGATCTTGTCCTTTGTGTTGTTTCCTTCTAGTTGATCAGTAGTGGAGCCCAGTCGGGTCGATCGGGGATCTGTGTAGCTTTTGGGGTAGTCTTCTTTTATTTTGGCTCCGTAGTCGGGCCTTGTTTGTAACTGGTTGATGTAATGCTTTATTTATGTATTTGTGTGAAGTGGCGATTGTACGCCAACTATGTATCTCTTTCCCTTATGTATTACATGGGTTGTGTGAAGATTACCTCACTTGCGACATTGCGTTCAATGCGGTTATGCCTCTAAGTCATGCTTTGACACATGGGAGATATAGCCGCATCGAGGGCGTTATAAGTTGGTAATCAGAGCCTTCCCCGACCTTAGGAGCCCCACTGCTTGATCGAATTAGCTGGCGAGTTGAGTCTAGAAAAATGTTTTGAGTCATTTAGGAATTATATATCGGAGAGTTTAGGAATTCTTTTTACTCCTCGGTCCCTTCATCGCTCTGGTGAGGCCTCCTGACGTAGAGTTTTGACTCTTCTCTTCTCAAATTTCACTAAAAATTTTTTAGGATCACGCGGGTATCTTGGAATCGTTCCGATCGATTTGTGACGAGAACATTGTTCTTGGTGCCTCCTGTCATTTAGGGGTTATGGCAGTGTCCCGGGGAGTTGAGCTCCGAGGTGTTGTCTTCACAATTTTATTGTTGCAGTTCTGGAATACCTGAGAGTAGTTTCGCCAACATCGAAAATCTCTTTTATGCAGTTTTTGGTGAGATAACCTCAACGCCACCCAGTACCGGGGCGGGAGTTCAGGAGTATTGCCATAACTCATATAACAGATGCTTTTCGAAGGTTGAGGTAGACGATTTCCTAAGGTTTCTTGGTTATGTGTTGAAGGATGGATACAACTGGATGTAGGATTTGCTAGATTTGGGTGAGATATTATGCTTCCCCTGTATCCCCAACACCTGATTGCATAACAGGAAAGGTTCGGGAGTTTTATAAGTGGGAGTTCAAGTAGCTCTTAGGATATCTTTCCGACAGGTGTATGATATGAAATTGGGGTTCAACGTCTAGTGGTCCGCCTATCCACGGTTGGTTTTAAAGTGGTCTCGTTGTGTCTTAAAGAGTCCTTGGCTATGCCGACTCGGGGACGCTTCGTATGTCATGTGCACTGCCTTGTACATGATGGTGCTGTACGATCGAGCCCGTGTAGGCCCCACCACGAAAACTTCGGACGAAATCTCTATCATATGTTTGTTCCGGCTTATTCTGCAAGCCAATCCTTTGTTTTGTTTTAAGTTGTGTTATTCGAGTTGCTTCAATGTCAAGTGTTGATTCCATACCTTTCCTAAATGGTGTTCTCATACTCCGATGTGAATACCAATCGTTCTTGATCATTGAGATTGTCATGTCGATCCTTTTCAACCGGTGTGTTTCTCTTCAAGTGGATCCGATCATTTCAACATCCGCAAGATCAAGTATCAGTTCTTCTCAACGGTGTTGTCTTCATCCGTTCCAAGTTGACTTTGTTTTTTCCCACCCATCCACCCCTTTTTTTCTTCAAGGACTCAGATTTCTTAATCAAGTATCCTTTTATTCATGAGAAGTCTCTCCATTCTTTTTTCCTTCATGTTTTTTACCCGATGTTTCTCATGAAGATGCTCTACAAGTTCATCATTATTCATTCTCTTTCTTCTCCGGTGGAACTAATTCAAGCTTTGTTGATCATATCCTTCCCTCGTTTCAAATGCCTTCTCATACCGGTGCACCTCATAATATTTCATTTCTCGCTATTCTATTGTTCCGGTGCCTTAAAGATATCTCAGAAGACTTGTCTTGTCATTCAAGATCCATTCAAGTTCTTTTCGAGGTTGTTATCTCATTCAAGCCATTTAAATTCAACTAGTGCATTCTCTCTTTTAAATCGTTCTACGGAGTTTCTTTTGAGTGGGCCCTAACCCACAGGTCTTTTCCCAAGATCTTACGTGACTCTTCTAATTTTTCCTGGAGTTACTCCCAATTTTTTTTCGAAGTTTGAGGTAAGGATGAACTGTCATCAGTCAAATGTCTTTCTCCATGATCTGTCAAATTCTTTTCATCGTTGGTTCAACCTTTCCAATCTTAATTCCAGAGTGCCTCTACAATTTTTGGTGGTGCTTCTCATCGTCATTATCAACATTTGAAGACCGAAGAAATGTTTCCTCTATATCTTATCCGTTCTCTCAAAGATTCGTGATTCTAGCTTGATGCCATACTCTCATAATTGTTTTGATTGTCAGAATTTTTTTTCATCCTTCTGGAGCAATTCAGGAGTCTATTCAGTTTGATTCTTCGGAGCCCATCATTTCGGGATTATTCATTCTCAGCTTTCAGTTATCATTCTCTAAATCTTACCGGTGCTTCATTCAAATATTCTCTAATAAGTTCGAGATCTATTCGTTCTCATGTATCAAATCCCCTCAAGTATCGTCTTTCGTTTTCCAAATTCTTTCCGGTGATTTGTGTCCTTGCCACTTTCATTTTTCAATCCTAACGGTGGTTCATGCAAGAGTTCTCGTCATTCGTTATCGTATATATTCATTCGTTCTTCCCAATCCTACCGGTAACTTGTTGAAGACGTTCTCAAGTTTGTGCTATATCTATCTTAATCCTTTCTACGAAAATAAGTAGTGTGCCAAATCCATTGTTTGTCATCAATTTAATTGGTGAAGGATACACATAACATAATTCTTATTCTTGCTTCATCCAAAGGATGGATTCGTTCCTCCGGAGTTTGTTCACAATAACTAATTCTCGTTGTCAGTTGTTCATCTTATCTTTTCCCGGAGTTCCAACCTTTTTCAATTATGTCACCACGGAGATTCATTTAAATCATTGCAAGGATTCACCTTGTGTTTTCAACTTCCCTTTCCTTCCGTTTGATCATTCTTTTGTTTACCGGAGTTCTTCATGGAGGCTCTACATGATAGTTCATCAAGGACTTAATCCGTTCTCGAAACGTTCATCAAGATTATTTTCAGAGGAGTTCAAGCATTCTTCATCTTGCAATCCGGAGTGCAATTCCTTCTACCGTATCATTTGAGGTGGTGCTATGTCATTCTTCATAACTTGAGTTCAAGTTTCATGATTCACATGTTATCAAGAATGAGGTATCTTAAATCCATCAATCTCTTCATTGGAGTTATCTGGGGTTATATTTCACCTAAAGCTTTCCCTAAGGATTTTTTTTTGACACTTGAAACAGTAGGAGAGGCTCCTACTGTATGTATTAAATTAAGTGACAAAAAGTCTTACAAAGTCATAACCTTACATCCATAGCCATGGTGTAACTATTGGGGAGGGGTAAACACTAGAAAGAGGGAACAAAAGAGTAAAGTTAAATACTATTTACAAAAGAGGACAAAAAGGGTTGAAGTTCTTCTCCCACTCTGTAACGAAGAAGGGAAAGGTCATCTCTCAACCTAGCCAGCCAGGATGATTTCGAAGGTGAAATCCCTCTGAAGTGTTTGTTGTTTCTCTCTTTCCATATGCTCCAAGCAGCCTGTAGGAAGATGTCCATGAACATTATTGCTATTAATGGTGATAATATATGATCCAAGTTCTTCATCTATCCTCCCGGTGATATAGCTTTCTCGTCTACTCGTCCATACCAATCAAATTCTTTTCCCGTGAGTGGCAGGTTGTCACCTCATAATCTGAGATGTATTCCATAAGACCATATCAACTTATTCTTTTCCTTGTTGGTTTTCCAACAATTCTGTTCTAGCATTTGCTGTAAGCGTGCTCTCTCAAGATCTTGTTTCACTTCGTTCATTCCATTCGACTCTTTTTTCTATTCCGGAGGCATTGTGATGTTCCTCTCTGCAACCCATCTTCTTGTTTTGTCAGGATCGTGTTCTTTTCATCCTTATCCTTTTAACCAGACTGCCGCCTGAAATCGTTCTTACCCATTGTGCCATTCTTTCAATAGTTCCGAAGGCAGTGTATTGTTGTTTTCATAAAGTATCCCCTCATCTTGTCAAATTCATGTTCAATCCCTTCCATTTACAGTCGGAGTGCTGTCCAAATTATATCAGTCTTATTCCTTCTCTATCTTGTTTTTAACCGGAGTGGTTTCAATATATATCTTGCCCTTCAACCTCAAGGTTTTTCGCAATGTTCTTTGTCCCTCTTTTCTAACGGAGTGTTTTCGACTTTGTTCACCTTCGTTGTATTCTTTTCTTGAATTTGTTCAACTTCTCAAGGTTCTTTGGTTTCACTTGTTTGTCAAAGAAGCAACTTAGTTTTACCTCTTCTCTTTCTCTTCCGTTTTCCCTCCGGTGCCATTCTAGATCTCGGGACAAGATCCTCTCGTAGTGGTGGAGTGTTGTGACGCCCCGAGACCGATGTGCCAGGTGTCTTCCAGTTATTTGATGTTGTTGCCATGTCATTCGCTTGCGTGTTGCATCTTACCATGTCATCATGTGCATTGCATCATCATGTTTTCAAAACTTGCATTCGTCCGGGTTCTCCGAGTTCTCTCCGTTGTCTGTTCTGAGCCCAACCACACTTGCACGCGCCCGCGGCAAGTCCGAAATAGTATTTTATAAGTGGTCGGAAAATGTTCTCGGAATGGGATGAAAGTTGGCGTGCGGTGTTTTTATGTTGTAGGTAGGCCGCCTGTCAATTTTTGTCGCATTCGGAGTTTGTTTGACGCCCCAACGGATAACTATAGCGGCAATATAGTCGGTCAAACGTCGGGCGTTTTCGGTCTCCGGAAACAGTTGCCGGGCTGCATCTCTCTTCTCTTCTCTCGGCCCAAAGCTTTTTGCACAGTTCGCTGTAAACCGCCAGGCCCCGAAACCCTCTCTGCACAGTGCACCGAACCCCTCGCGCGTGTCCGGAAGTTGTCCCGACCCGACCCGAGCAGTCGTCACCCTTGTGTCCGGATCATCACCAAACGTCTATAAAACGTCATCATTTTCCTATTTGGACTTCCTAGTGTTTTATTCTCGACCGCTCGATTTTAATTGGAGGGACGGATTAGCCCCTAAACTTCCCTCTTTGCCATATATATAGTCCACTCCTAGACTATTTTGGACAAACCCTAAAATCTAGGGGAACTGTCCCATCATTCCTCCTCGCTGCCGCCACAATCAAATCCTCGGGATCCCCTCTTTTCCCTGACCCAATCCCACCAACCACAGCTCCAGCTCGTTGTCAACACCGGACGAACCCGCAGCCAGTCAGAGCCCAAATCCCGATTGGATCGAGGCCTTCCTCCTCCCTCGCGCCCATGCCCTTTCTCTTCCTTTCTTCTTCTTCCCGTACCTCACCTCTCTCTGTTGCCTCCACAGGACACCATGACGAGCCTGACCGAGCCCCTCCCATGGACTCCCCGCCTCTCCGCTGCTCAAATCCGGCGGGGAACTGTACCTCCGACGCCCTCTCGTCAGGATCTGGAGCCTCGAAGACGAATCCGGCCAGTTCGGCCCTTCCTCATCGGCTCCTCGACACCCCCCGACCTCTGCAAGTTCGCCGGAGCCGCCGCTCCGTCGCCAGCGCGCCCGATGCCTCCTCCTCGCGTGCCCGTCGCCCTCGCCTTCTCTCTTCTTCTCCTTGCTGTTTTGCTTCTCTGAATACACCTGTCTCTCTCTCTCTCTGTGTCTTCCTGCAGAGACCCCATGGGTGTACTTCGAGCAGCTTTGCCGCCGCTACGTTTCTGCTTCAGATCCGGCGCCTCGTGGTCGCCCTCGCCCAAAGCTGCTCGTCCGTGTTGCCACCGGTGTCGCCCGCTGCCAAGTCCCGCGTCGTCGCTGTCTTCCCCTGCTTCTGCCTCGAGCAGGAGGAGACGCTCGCAGCGCCGCCTCGCTCCCGTTGACCATGCCCCTCCTCGTCGTGCAAACGGGCCCGTCTCCCATGCGGTTCATGGGCCAGCAGCGCGTAGGCCCAGCCCTGCCAAAGCCCACCTCCCGATCCGGTCTGCTGCCCACTCCTACACTGAACCGGGTCGAGGCCCATGGGTGAGGCCACCCCAGCGCCCCACCTTTTTTTTCCTGCTGTTGGGCCAGCCAGTTTCGGCCTGTTTAGTGTTTTTTTACAGTTCTGCAATTTCCTATTTTCCAGAGAAAAACCAGTTTTACAGGAAGCCCCCTAGACTTCATGCATTTCATTACTCACAAACGATGCATCATATTAAAACAAAATTAATATGAAACTTGCTTAGAATTTCATCTAGATTCATAATATTCAACTTTCATGCATGTTCGAAATGTTTAAAATGCTGTTTGGTTAAATTTGCTCCTATGCCATGCTAAAATGATTTAATTCGTAACTAATTAACCGTAGCTCAGTTTTAAATAACCTTTATATGTAAATGGGGTAGAAAAATGCCTAGTTTAATGTGGTGACCTTACTTTGCATGTTTAACAACTCTAAAATTATGTTTAGGGCAGAACAGTACCAAACCTAATATATGCATATGAGGATTTTTCAGGACTTGTTGTTTGTTGTTCCGGCCTCATTTAAACTTGTCTAGATAGGTAGTTTTCATTTGCTTCACACCTTGCCATGTTAATTAACATTTAATATTGTTGGGTACATAAACGAGATCGAACTAAATAACTTGAATGTGGCGTTCCGTCAATATGTAACTCCTTTGCATAATGAGCTCCACTTAATTTGTAGTATTGTTTGTGCACTTTGCCATGCCATGCTTCATTAAACCGGACATGCATCATACTCGATTGTGCATCATGCCATGTCGATGTGTTGCTTGTTTACTATGTTGTTTTCTTCTTTCCGGTGTTGCTTCTTTGGGTTGGTTCCGATAACGTTGTGTGTGTGAGGATCCGTTCGACTACGTCCGTTTATCTTCTTCATGGACTCGTTCTTCTTCCTTGCGGGATTTCTGGCAAGATGATCATACCCTCGAAATCACTTCTATCTTTGCTTGCTAGTTGCTCGCTCTTTTGCTATGTCTATGCTACGATGCCTACCACTCGCTTATCATGCCTCCCATATTGTTGAACCAAGCCTCTAACCCACCTTGTCCTAGCAAACCGTTGTTTGGCTATGTTACCACTTTGCTCAGCCCCTCTTATATCGTTGTTAGTTGCAGGTGAAGATTGGAGCTTGTTCCATGTTTGGAACATGGATATTTGGTTGGGATATCACAATATCTCTTATTTAATCAATGCATCTATATACTTGGTAAAGGGTGGAAGGCTCGACCTTATGCCTGGTGTTTTGTTCCACTCTTGCCGCCCTAGTTTCCGTCATATCGGTGTTATGTTCCCGGATTTTGCGTTCCTGATGTGGTTGGGTAATAATGGGAACCCCGTGACAGTTCGCCTTGAATAAAACTCTTCCAGCAATGCCCAACATTGGTTTTACCATTCGCCACCTAGCCTTTTCTTTCCCTTGGGTTCTGCAGACTCAAGGGTCATCATTATTTTAACCCCCCGGGCCAGTGCTCCTCTGAGTGTTGGTCCAACCTGTCAGCTGCTGGTGGCCACCAGGGGCAACTCTGGGCTAGCCTACTCGTACCTTGGACAATCTGAGTGTGCCCTGAGAAAGAGATATGTGCAGCTCCTATCGGGATTTGTAGGCACATTCGGGCGGTGTTGCTGGATTTGTTTTACCATTGTTGAAATGTCTTGTAACCGGGATTCCGAGTCTGATCGGGTCTTCCCGCTAGAAGGAATATCCTTCGTTGACCGTGAGAGCTTGTTATGGGCTAAGTTGGGACACCCCTATAGGGATTTGGACTTTCAAAAGTCGTGCCCGCGGTTATGGGCAGATGGGAATTTGTTAATGTCCGGTTGTAGAAAACCTGAAGTTGACCTTAATTAAAAATGCATCAACTGCGTGTGTAACCGTGATGGTCTCTTTCCAGCGGAGTCCGGGAAGTGAACACGGTGTTGGAGTTATGCTTGACGTAGGTTGTTCTAGGATCACTTCTTGATCATAGTTGTTCGACCGTGCTTTTGCCTTCTCTTCTCACTCTCATTTGCGTATATTAGCCACCATATATGCTAGTCGCTTGCTGCAGCTCCACTTCATACCTTTTACCTTACCTATAAGCTTAAATAGTCTTGATCGCGAGGGTGTGAAATTGCTGAGTCCCCGTGACTCACAGATACTTCCAAAACCAGCTTGTAGGTGTCGTTGAACCGTGCGGATGACGCAACCGAGCTCAAGGAGGAGCTCGATGATGATCTTGTCCTTTGTGTTGTTTCCTTCTAGTTGATCAGTAGTGGAGCCCAGTCGGGTCGATCGGGGATCTGTGTAGCTTTTGGGGTAGTCTTCTTTTATTTTGGCTCCGTAGTCGGGCCTTGTTTGTAACTGGTTGATGTAATGCTTTATTTTTATATTTGTGTGAAGTGGCGATTGTAAGCCAACTATGTATCTCTTTCCCTTATGTATTACATGGGTTGTGTGAAGATTAGCTCACTTGCGACATTGCTTTCAATGAGGTTATGCCTCTAAGTCATGCTTTGACACGTGGGAGATATAGCCGGATCGAGGGCGTTATAGGCACCTCTAGACACACAAGTTGATCACAAAGATCTCTCCCAGCCGTGTGCGGTGCCCCCCTCCACCATAATCCACCTCGGTCATACTGTAGCGGTGCTTAGGCAAAGCCCTGCCACGGTAGCTTCATCAACATCGTCACCAAGCCGTCGTGCTGACGAAACTCTTCCTCGAGCTCTACTGGATCGTGAGTTCGCGGGATGTCACCGAGCTGAACGTGTGCTGAACGCGGAGGTGTCGTACGTTCGGTTCCGAGGATCGGTCGATCGTGAAGACGTACGACTACATCAACCGCGTTTTCATAACGCTTCCGCTTAAGGGTCTACGAGGGTACATGGACGACACTCTCCCCTCTCGTTGCTATGCATCACCATGATCCTGCGTGTGTGTAGGATTTTTTTTGAAATTACTGCGTTCCCCAATAGTGGCATCCGAGCTTGGTTTTATGCGTAGATGTTATATGCACGAGTAGAACACAAGTGAGTTGTGGACGATACAAGTCATACTGCTTACCCTTATGCAGCGGAAGTGAGTTGTGGACGATACGAGTAGAACACAAGTGAGTTGTGAACTTTGGTTCGGCGGTATTGTTGGATGAAGCGGCCCTGATCAACATTACGCGTACCCTTATGCGAGACTGGTTCTACCAACGTGCTTTGCACATAGGTGGCTGGCGGGTGTCAGTTTCTCCAACTTTAGTTGAACCGAGTGTGGCTACGCCCGGTCCTTGAGAAGGTTAAAACATCACTAACTTGACGAACTATTGTTGTGGTTTTGATGCGTAGGTAAGAACGGTTCTTGCTCAGCCCGTAGCAGCCACGTAAAACTTGCAACAACAAAGTAGAGGACGTCTAACTTGTTTTTGCAGGGCATGTTGTGATGTGATATGGTCATGGAATGATGCTATATTTATTGTATGAGATGATCATGTTTTGTAACGGATTTATCGGCAACTGGCAGGAGCCATATGGTTGTCGCTTTATTGTATGCAATGCAATCGCCCTGTAATTGCTTTACTTTATCACTAAGCGGTAGCGATAGTCATAGAAGCAATAGTTGGCGATACCACAACGATGCTACGATAGAGATCAAGGTGTCACGCCGGTGACGATGGTGATCATGACGGTGCTTCGGAGATGGAGATCACAAGCACAAGATGATGATGGCCATATCATATGACTTATATTGATTGCATGTGATGTTTATTCTTTATGCATCTTATTCTGCTTTGTTTGACGGTAGCATTATAAGATGATCTCTCACTAAATTTCAAGGTAAAAGTGTTCTCCTTGAGTATGCACCGTTGCCAAAGTTTGTCGTGACGAGACACCACGTGATGATCGGGTGTGATAAGCTCTACGTTCATCTACAATGGGTGCAAGCCAGTTTTGCACACGCATAATACTCAGGTTAAACTTGACGAGCCTAGCATATGTAGATATGGCCTTGGAACACTGAGACCGAAAGGTCGAGCGTGAATCATATAGTAGATATGATCAACATAGTGATGTTCACCATTGAAAACTATTCCATCTCACGTGATGATCGGACATGGTTTAGTTGATTTGGATCACGTGATCACTTAGATTATTAGAGGGATGTCTATCTAAGTGGGAGTTCTTAAGTAATATGATTAATTGAACTTAAATTTATCATGAACTTAATACCTGATAGTATTTTGCTTGTCTATGTTGATTGTAGATAGATGGCCTGTGCTATTGTTCCGTTGAATTTTAATGCGTTCCTTGAGAAGGCAAAGTTGAAAGATGATGGTAGCAATTACACGGACTGGGTCCGTAACTTGAGTATTATCCTCATTGCTGCACAGAAGAATTACGTCCTGGAAGCACCGCTGGGTGCCAGGCCTGCTACAAATGCTGCTAATGACGTTAAGAACGTCTGGCAGAGTAAAGCTGATGACTACTCGATAGTTCAGTGTGCCATGCTTTACGGCTTAGAACCGGGACTTCAACGATGTTTTGAACGTCATGCAGCATATGAGATATTCCAGGAGTTGAAGTTAATATTTCAAGCAAATGCCTGGATTGAGAGATATGAAGTCTCCAATAAGTTCTATAGCTGCAAGATGGAGGAGAATAGTTCTGTCAGTGAACATATACTCAAAATGTCTGGGTATCATAATCAGTTGACTCAACTGGGAGATAATCTTCCTGTTAATAGTGTCATTGATAGAGTTCTTCAATCACTGCCACCAAGCTATAAAAGCTTCATGATGAACTATAATATGCAAGGGATGAATAAGACAATTCCCGAGCTCTTCGCAATGCTAAAGGCAGCGGAGGTAGAAATCAAGAAGGAGCATCAAGTGTTGATGGTCAACAAGACCACCAGTTTCAAGAAAAAGGGTAAAGGGAAGAAGAAGGGGAACTTCAAGAAGAACAGCAAACAAGTTGCTGCTCAGGAGAAGAAACCTAAGTCTGGACCTAAGCCTGAGACTGAGTGCTTCTACTGCAAACAGACTGGTCACTAGAAGCGGAACTGCCCCAAGTATTTGGCGGATAAGAAGGATGGCAAGGTGAACAAAGGTATATGTGATATACATGTTATTGATGTGTACCTTACCAGAGCTCACAGTAGCACCTGGGTATTGATACGTCCATTTTGCATCATGCTTTTATATCAATATTTATTGCATTATGGGCTGTTATTACACATTATGTCACAATACTTATGCCTATTCTCTCTTATTTTACAAGGTTTACATAAAGAGGGAGAATGCCGGCAGCTGGGATTCTGGGCTGGAAAAGGAGCAAATATTAGAGATCTATTCTGGACAGCTCCAAAAGTCCTGAAACTTCACGGAAGATGTTTTCCAAATATATAAAAAATACTGAGAGCAAGAACTTCACCAGGGGGCCACACCCTGCCCACGAGGGTGGGGGGGCGCGCCCTACCCCCCTGGGCGAACCCCCTACCTCGTGGGCCCCCTGGTGGCCCTCCGGTGGCCATCTTCTGCTATATGGAGTCTTTCGATGAAAAAAAAATCATAAGCCATCTTCTCAGACGAAACTCCGCCGCCACGAGGCGGAACCTTGGCGGAACCAATCTAGGGCTCTGGCAGAGCTGTTTTGCCGGGGAAACTTGAAATCATCGCCATCATCATCACCAACGCTCCACTCATCGGGAGAGGGCAATCTCCATCAACATGTTCATCAGCACCATTTCATCTCAAAATCCTAGTTCATCTCTTGTATCCAATTCTTGTCTCCAAGTCCGGGATTGGTGCTAATAGGTTGCTAGTAGTGTTAATTACTCCTTGTAGTTGATGCTAGTTGGTTTAACTGGTGGAAGATCATATGTTCAGATCCTATATGCATATTAAAACCCCTATGATTATGAACATGTTTATGCTTTGTGAGTAGTTACTTTTGTTCCTGAGGACATGGGAGAAGTCTTGCTATTAGTAGTCATGTGAATTAGGTATTCGTTCGATATTTTGATGAGATGTATGTTGTCTCTCCTCTAGTGGTGTTATGTGAACGTCGACTACATGACACTTCACCATTATTTGGGCCTAGAGGAAGGCATTGGGAAGTAATAAGTAGATGATGGGTTGCTAGAGTGACAGAAGCTTAAACCCTAGTTTATGCGTTGCTTCGTAAGGGGCTGATTTGGATCCATATGTTTCATGCTATGGTTAGGTTTACCTTAATACATTTGTTGTAGTTGCGGATGCTTGCAATAGAGGTTAATCAGAAGTGGGATGCTTGTCCAAGTAAGGGCAGTACCCAAGCACCGGTCCACCCACATACCAAATTATCAAAGTACCGAACGCGAATCATATGAACGTGATGAAAACTAGCTTGACGATATTCCCATGTGTCCTCGGGAGCGCTTTACATAAGAGTTTGTCCAGGTTGTCCTTTGCTACAAAAAGGATTGGGCCACCTTGCTGCACCTTATTTACTTTTGTTACTTGTTGCTCGTTACAAATTATCTTATCACAAAACTATCTGTTACCACTTATTTCAGTACTTGCAAAGAATACCTTGCTGGAAACCACTTATCATTTCCTTCTGCTCCTCGTTGGGTTCGACACTCTTACTTACTGAAAGGACAACGATAGATCCCCTATACTTGTGGGTCATCAGGTATTTGACACTGGTTCTGTTGCTAATATTTGCAACTCAAAACAGGGACTACGGATTAAGCGAAGACCGGCTAAGGACGAGGTGACAATGCGCGTGGGAAATGGTTCCAAAGTCGATGTGATCGCCGTCGGCACGCTACCTCTACATCTACCTTCGGGATTAGTTTTAGACCTAAATAATTGTTATTTGGTGCCAGCGTTAAGCATGAACATTGTATCTGGATCTTGTTTGATGCGAGACGGTTATTCATTTAAATCTGAGAATAATGGTTGTTCTATTTATATGAGTAATATCTTTTATGGTCATGCACCCTTGAAGAGTGGTATATTTTTGTTGAATCTCTGATAGTAGTGATGCACATATTCATAATGTTGAAGCCAAAAGATGCAGAGTTGATATTGATAGTGCAACTTATTTGTGGCACTGTCGTTTGGGTCATATTGGTATAAAGTGCATGAAGAAACTCCATACTGATGGACTTTTGAAATCACTTGATTATGAATCACTTGGTACTTGTGAACCATGCCTTATGGGCAAGATGACTAAAACGCTGTTCTCCAGAACTATGGAGCGAGCAACAGATTTGTTGGAAACCATACATACTGATGTATGTGGTCCGATGAATATTGAGGCTCATGGCGGGTATCATTATTTTCTCACCTTCACAGATGATTTGAGCAGATATGGGTATATCTACTTAATGAAACATAAGTCTGAAACATTTGAAAAGTTCAAAGAATTTCAGGGTGAATTGGAAAATCATCATAACAAGAAAATAAAGTTCCTATGATTTGATCATGGAGGAGAATATCTGAGTTATGAGTTTGGTCTACATTTGAAACAATGCGGAATAGTTTCGCAAATCATGGCACCCGGAACCCCACAGCGTAATGGTGTGTCCGAACGTCGTAATCGTACTTTACTAGATATGGTGCGATCTATGATGTCTCTTACTGATTTAGCGCTATCGTTTTGGGGTTATGCTTTAGAGATGGCTGCATTCACGTTAAATAGGGCACCATCAAAATACGTTGAAACGACACCTTATGAACTATGGTTTGGCAAGAAACCAAAGTTGTCGTTTCTTAAAGTTTGGGGCTGCGATGCTTATGTGAAAAAGCTTCAACCTGATAAGCTCGAACCCAAATCGGAGAAATGTCTCTTCATAGGATACCCAAAGGAAACTGTTGGGTACACCTTCTATCACAGACCCGAAGGCAAGACATTCGTTGCTAAGAATGGATCCTTTCTAGAGAAGGAGTTTCTCTCGAAAGAAGTGAGTGGGAGGAAAGTAGAACTTGATGAGGTAATTGTACCTACTCCCTTATTGGAGAGTAGTTCGTCACAGAAACCAGTTCCTGTGACACCTACACCAATTAGTGAGGAAGCTAATGATGATGATCATGAAACTTCAGATCAAGTTACTACCGAACCTCATAGGTCAACCAGAGCAAGATCTGCACCAGATTGGTACGGTAATCCTGTTCTGGAGGTCATGTTACTTGACCATGACGAACCTATGAACTATGAGGAAGCGATGATAACTCCAGATTCCGGAAAATGGCTTGAGGCCATGAAATCTAAGATGGGATCCGTGTATGAGAAGAAAGTGTGGACTTCGGTTGACTTGCCCGATGATCGGCACACCATTGAGAATAAATGGATCTTCAAGAAGAAGACTGACGCTGACGTAATGTTACTGTCTATAAAGCTTGACTTGTTGCCAAAGGTTTTCGACAAGTTCAAGGAGTTGACTACGATGAGACCTTCTCACCAGTAGCGATGCTTAAGTCCGTCTGAATCATGTTAGCAATTGCCGCATTTTATGATTATGAAATTTGGCAAATGGATGTAAAGACTGCATTCCTGAATGGATTTCTGGAAGAAGAGTTGTATATGATGCAACCTGAAGGTTTTATCGATCCAAAGGGTACTAACAAAGTGTGCAAGCTCCAGCGATCCATTTATGGACTGGTGCAAGCCTCTCAGAGTTGGAATAAATGTTTTGATAGTGTGATCAAAGCATATGGTTTTATACAGACTTTTGGAGAAGCCTGTATTTACAAGAAAGTGAGTGGGAGCTCTGTAGCATTTCTAATATTATATGTGGATGACATATTGTTGATTGGAAATGATATATAATTTCTGGATAGCATAAAAGGATACTTGAATAAGAGTTTTTCAATGAAAGACCTCAGTGAGGCTGCTTACATATTGGGCATCAAGATCTATAGAGATAGATCAAGACGCTTAATTCGACTTTCACAAAGCACATACCTTGATAAAGTTTTGAAGAAGTTCAAAATGGATCAAGCTAAGAAAGGGTGCTTGCCTATGTTACAAGGTGTGAAGTTGAGTAAGACTCAATGCCCGACCACTGCAGAAGATAGAGAGAAATGAAAAGTGTTCCCTACACTACAAAAAAAGACACATCCGTGACATTTTAGGCCGAACGAAATTTTTTTCTGTCATACATATGACACTTCTATGAAGATAATTGTGATAAAACCCGGTATCTTCATAGATGTGGTGGGCTCCTACTTCTATGACAAAAAATCATGACAGAAAATGGGCTTTTCATCCTGGGAGAGCCGGAGACGCAGCTGCATGACATTCTTTGGGCCGTCCATGACGGAAAAAACCATGGTAGAAGCGAGGGGGAGGAAAATTTCGGGGAGTTCACTGTTACGGTGGGAGGTCGGGGGCCGAGCGATGCGCGTTTCTCTCATACACGTACGTGCGTGTGTGCGAGGCGTTGGCTCTAACTGAACTCGAGCGAGGCGTTGGGCTCTAACTGAACCCGAGTGATTGCACTGCAGGCTACGCGTTACTGAACCCGAGCGATTGATCGATGGCTATTAACTGAACCCAATTGAGCGATTCCTTCGCTACTGCTGCTAACTGAAGCCGATCGATTGGATGAACAGTGAGCATTGCGGGGGGGGGGGGGTGGATGAACAGTGAGCGGTGGCATTGCCTCTAGATGAATAGGACCCCATGGTGTGGTGGAGGGCTGGATGAACAGTAGACGGTGGAGGGGTGCCCGTGGAGGGGTGGTTGAACAGGACCCCGTGGTGTGGAGGGCTGGATGAACAGTAGACGGTGGAGGGGTGCCTGTGGAGGGGTGGTTGAACAGTAGCCGGTGGAGTAGCGCGCGGTGGAGGCTGGATGAAGAGGAGCCCATGGAGGCTGGAGGAGGTCGACGGTAGCCCGTGGAGGCTGGAGGAGGTCGACGATGGAGATGAACAGTATCCCGTGGAGTCCCGTTTTGCGGTACGCCACACCCCTCCCGATGAACAGGACCCCTGTTTTGACCGTAGGAGGTCCGTTTCGTCTGTTTTGCGGTACGCCACACCCCTCCTGATCAACAGGACCCCCGTTTCGACCGTAGGAGGTCCGTTTCGTCCGTTTTGCGGTACGCCACACCCCTCCCGATCAACAGGACCCCTGTTTTGACCGTAGGAGGTCCGTTTCCTCCGTTTTGCGGTACACCAGACCCCTCCCGATCAACAGGACCCCGTACAGGCCTCGTTTCCATCGCCTGTTCCGTCCAAGCCCTCCCGATGAACGCGACCACGCATTTCGTTCCGACCCAGCCGGTTGGCTCCCACGCGTTCCGCTGCCTCTCGATGAACACAACGCATTCCGTTGCCTCCCCATGAACATGACGCATTCCGTTGCCTCCCCATGAACACGACGACGACGATGTTTCTCCGTTCCGACCCAGCCATGTACACGAGCCCTGGCCGTACGTATGCGCGAGTAGGCGTTCGAGACCCCGCCCGTATGTACACATATGTGGCCGTATTTTCTTTCTTGCACCCTGGCCGCTGTACGTACGTGTACATGCTACGTGCGCGCCTCTACTACGACACGTACGCGCCTCTACTACGACACGTGCGCGCCTCTACATCCACCAGTATATATGTACGTACACGTTCGCAACCAGAATGACAACGCTACGTATGCTTCGACCAGGTGGGTCCTAACTGTCAGGCACTTCCTTGCCTGCGAAGATGTAGCTGGTGGGTCCCAGCAGTCAGGGGCGAATCGTTTTTTTTGCCCGGACGCACTTCCTTGCGTGCGACGATGTAGCTAGTGGGTCCCAGCAGTTAGGGGCAAACGTTTTTTTCGCGAAATACGGTGGCCCGTCCGGTGGGTCCCCGCTATCGGGTGGAGGAATAATTATTTTACACGTAATAAGGAGGCACTTCCTTGCTGCGGCCGTGGACCCAGCTGTCAGCCTCTCCACGTATAGTCCACGTCCGATGGAAGCCGTTCCTTGACAACGTTGACCACGCCGTGCCGAGAGCACCAGGGCGGTGGACGACGGCGAGGCCTAGGAAGGGGATGACACGGAGCCGGGGAATACACGGCAGTGGATGCCCACGCATAGAGGAGTACAAGGGTTCACTGGTTCACTGCGGTGTGAGGTTGCCGTCGCCGCAGAATAACAGGGGGTGTGGGTGAGTAGAGGGATGGCCTAGCCAGTGGTGGGAGTAGTAGGGGGCGGTGAGGCCTCCGCCGCATCGCAGCCGACCACGGGAGGCAGGAGCACGAGGCACAACCGGCGCTGGTTTGGGCAGCTGGAGAAAGAAGACCATAAGTTGAAGAAGCACTACGGCCGTTGGATGGACATCGTATGGTCACTGGAGCTAGAATCGCGCATATTGACTAAGTTGACAAAGCCCTCCGTCCCCGTCAACTTAGTAGGCGCACAAGTCAGCCTGCCACTATACTGGGTCCCAGCTAACAGGGGGAGTATTTATTTTTTTGTGCGTAATAAGGAGGCACTTCCTTGCGTGCGAAGATATAGCTGGTGGGTTCGAGCTGTCAGCGGCGGTAACATTTTTTTCGCGAAATACAGAGGCCCTTTCAGTGGGTCCCTGATGTCAGGTGGAGGAATCATTATTTTGCGCGTAATAAGGAGGCATTTCCTTGCGTGCGGCCGTGGACCCAGCTGTCGGCCTCTCCACGTACAGTCCACTTCAGATGCATGTCGGTCGTTGACCACGTTGAACAGGCCGCACCGAGAGCACCAGGGCAGTGGACGAGGGCGAGGCCTAGGAAGGGAACGACACGGAGGCAGGGAAGACTCGGCAGTTGTTTCCCACGCGGAGGGGAGTATGACTGTACGAGGGTTTACTAGTTCGTCTGCCAACGCCGGAGAATAACATCAGGTGTGGGTGAGTAGAGGGATGGCTAGGCCAGCGCTGGGAGTACGGTGGGGCGGTGAGGCCTGCGCGGCAGCAGAGCCGACCGCGGGGAAGAGGGAGCAGGCAGTCTCGCCGGTGCTTGTTTGAGCGGCTGGAGCAGGAAGAGCAGAGATTGAAGAAGCACGACGTCCGTTGGATGGCCATCCAACAGTCATTGCTTGTGCGTCAACCTTTTTTTAGGAAAGCCTCAAATCTGTGGAAAACAGCATACAACCCATCTGCCATTATTCTAATAATTTATAGCCCATTTGCTAATTATTAAGGTTTTTTTGGAGCCCATATTCTTTTTGTTAGCATTACAGCCCATATTGTGGCCACGGTTAAAAAATTATACAAAATTTTGCATATTTCGGTGCGGTCCGAACTATTTTTAATCCCAAAATTTCGACTCACATTCAAACTGATTTTAAAAATAAATGCATATCAATATAAAATCCAATAAATTCTCCATGCATAAAAATTAATGTAATTTAAAATCTCAAAATGAAAAAAAGATATTTGAAACTAATTGCCGGTTTGATGTGTTTTAAAAATGTACAGCCCATTTCTCATTACTGATAGGCCATTTTCTCGGCCAGCCGAATGAAGCTCTCCTCATCTTGAAAGATTTGCAACCCAACAGGCCTGACAAAGTGACTTACTTGGCAAATCACAAAAAAACTGGGCTGTGGCCGTGGACCCAGCTGTCAGTCCATTTGTTTTTTTAGTCCATTTGGTGGGCTGGGTGAAACAATGATGTAGCATCTATGCAACCCGTTTAAATCCCATTTGCATTTTTCTCGAAATCCTTGGACTTGCTGGGCTGGGTGAAAATATCATGTTGGGCTAGAAGGAGAAATGTTATAAAAACATAAACACATGATTGCACGTCAGTAAAATCTTTGCAAGCTTATGTACGCAATCACTAGGAGTTAACTTGCCAAGTTATATATAAACAATTATTATTATTATTTTGTAAGAACTTTCAACTTACGAAATAAAATATCATTTTAATTTGATGGGTTAATAGTACGTGGGGTATCATTATTTTTTAGGCTAGACGTGGGACAGTTGAGTTGGTTCTAGGGGAAAGTACTGGGAGAAAACTCAGTTTACATCGAAAATGAAAGTGGGAGAAAATTCAGAGACCTGCTGGGTCCACCTAAGGAGGGGAATATGTTGGGAGGAAGGAGATTCAAAGCACGGCAGCCAAGTGAACTAGTTTTTTTACGGACAAGTGAACTCGTTTACATACATAAGAAAATAGCCACTAAAAAAAGCAATCAGGTTAATGGGTTCTTAAAAGAAATATTTTGGACAAAATAGATAATTACGACACATAGGCTATCCATGAAACACTCAGATGATAAAGGTGCTTATAAACAAATAAAGTACAACATCTAGACCTTCCTGGCACGCTTGATCATGACGCTGCGGCTGTCCGTGTACTCGTCGGTTACGGGAAGCAGACACGCCCTCATGTCCAAGATCTTCCTGTACATGTCGTAGCATGCGTATGCGTCCTTGGCCGCGTATGTTATGTAGGCTAGATTCATAGGTACCTCCCACGTGTTCAGGTCATCTTCTTTCATGTTGGCGTATCAGGGGTCGATGATGGTCTCAGCGAGGTCAACCACGAAGTCCTTCTCCTGCCCGTTGCTGATGATCTTGTATTTCTTCTGGATGTCGACAAGCTTGTTGCACCAGATGGCTGAATCGTCGCGTTCTTCCTTTTCTCCACCGTAGCGAAGGTGCAGTTGGCGCTGCCGATGAAACAGATGAATGCTCCAGAACCTGGTGCAGCCATAGGACTGAGGCGAGGCAGAGCTTCACCGAGTCCGTATCGTTGGTGTACATCACATTCAACTTGGTGCAGCCATAGGACTGAACGGTGAACTCAAAGGGGAGCTCCTTGCTGAAGTCCATATCCAGCAGGCTCACCCCTCAGATCGCCATTGGAGTCTCTTTGAGTGAAAGAGTGTGTAGGCGGCGGCAGCAGTTCGTTTTTCAGCTCTTGGGGAACTGGATTCAACAGTAAGCTGAGTGTGTACATGCGACAACAGTTACTACCCCTCCCTCGTCTGTTGCACGCCCGGCAGAAGATGCACCCTCGGCCACATGTCGGTTCACGAGCGGGTCTGTATTGGTACTGTATAACAGGAGTTAGTGGTCACTTTACTTAAATTTAATTAGCTTTAATAGAAATTTGTACTTAAAACAAGAAATGCATTCGCTCATTCTATCAGTGCCACATGATCAACATGCACAACAATTAGAATTATTATTCTTAGGACGCACACGATCAGCACATTTGTCGCACTTTCACAAAGATAATACTACCAAGTTTGAACTGTTTGTTATGGTTGTTGTCCTCTGCATCATCATGCCGTGTTTCCCAGCTTGCAAGATTCAGAACCAACAAATAAGATCCAAATAATAAGTACAACAAAGATGCCTACACATCTCATTGATTCCCAGCTTGCAAGATTCAGAACCAACAAATAAGGTCCAAATAATAAGTACAAGAAAGATGCCAACACATCTCATTGATTCCCAGCTTGCAAGATTCAGACCAACAAATAAGATTCAAATAATAAGTACAACAAAGATGCCTACACATCTCACTGATTCCCAGCTTGCAAGATTCAGAACCAACCCATTAGAGACTTTTGATAAAGTGAATATCGGGATTAAATCCATCTTGGCTAGCCATGTCATACAATCGAAGAACTTGGCGAATGCTCTTGACCATCACAACATCTGTAGTTGAGTATTCCTGTTTGCACAACATATTTGCACAGCACAAACAAGCATACAGGAGAGCATGATTTCGCTTTAATAGCGGCCTCCTTGAACTCAACCTTCAGCTCTACTTGGATGAGGTCTGCCAGGAGTTCCATGATTCAATTCATGCGCCTTTTTCTGCAGTTCACCTGAAATGAAGCAAAGATTGCATCATTCATCTAGCAAGAAGTACTTGCTCTTGTGAGCTGGCAGGTTTTTCTTTAGTAGTTGCACTAAAATTGAGGAACATTAAGGTTGGCTGTCCGGCTCATGTAAGGTGCAACTATAATTTTCTTAACCTCTTGTGCAGTTCCACTAAAATAAAGTGCCATTGTGGTGACAGTGACGGCTCCATCTTGCAAAGGCTAATAAAATGTTGCACGAAATTACCAGCAGAACTTGACGGAGATTTTGGAAACTCCAATCACCATTTTGTGCAGTTCCACCAAAATTGAGAGATGTTGCCCACGTGACATTTTAGTTGAACTGCACAAGACACTCATTCCAAAAAAAGTGTTTTGTGCAGTTCACCAAAAGGTCACAATAGCAACAAGGTGAAATGGATATCCCTATCTGCACAAAAAGATAGAAAGTAAACATATACAAAATGAAAAGAAGCATCTTAATTATGTTCATGGCAATCACACAAGGACAGTAGAAATTTTTAAACGGCAGCAATGCTTCATGTTACCAGAAGCTTTGCGATCAACAATGAGATTCCTCAAATATGGGATTACTTTAATGGTGGTATTGCTTGTTTACCAGACACAGTAAATCAACAACAGCTAAAGAGTTGGTTTAAGGGCATGGGACCGTGGGAACACCAGGACACTCAACAGCGTAAAGGAGCAACTTACTTATCATACTGGGGAAAACAACAGGAGTGCCATTGTACTATGTGAGGGCAGCAAATCTAATCCTGGAGACCTTTTACTATGTGAGGGCAACAAATCTAATCCTGGAGACCTTTTACTATGTGAGGGCAGCAATCTAATCCTGAGACCTTTTACTATGTGAGGGCAGCAAATCTAATCCTGGAGACCTTTTACTATGTGATGGCAGCAAATCTAATCCTGGACATTCTCTGTTGACTTGTCCACCAGCCGCCACTTTCTATCCTTTTTTCAACCAATAATAGATCTGTTCCTTATCCAGTTTGTACTGCGTTTTCCCATTATTTCCCTTTTCAACCAAGAGACCGGTTGGGTATCCGGTCTCTACTACTTTCACCATATTATTTCCTCTTTGAATCAAGTCCTAGATTCATGCTACAACTTTCCCCCCTTTCTTCTTGTTTGAACAAAGCCCTAGATTCGAATGCATGAAGTAGCTTTACCTCTAATAATACTAAAAATTTAGGTGGCTTTGGAAGAGCTGATGGGAGTAGAAAAAGATGCACATGCAGACACGTGGGGAGCTGGGGCAGTAGAGCAAGGATGCTTTCGAAGAACTTATACCTGAGGGTCGCCGAGATGTCGGCGGTGGCAGGTCGGATCTGTGGACAATACGACATGGAGGAAGAAGGGTCGGAGGACCTCCCGAGCCGGCCATGTGTGGGAGAGAACGGCACGGGCAGAGGATCGGGCCCCTCCGGCAGCTGTGGGTTTCCTCCCTCGGCGGCGATGACCGCGTGAACGATGCACCTTTTAGTCCTCTACACACACCGGCCAAAGGGATCCGGCCGGATCTGTGACCAGCGGTGAGCAGAGAGAAAATGTCGCTACCGCTGTCTTGTTTATATCTGGAGAGGATGAGAGAATGAAGAGAGCAACCCTAGTAAAGCAAGCGCTCAGGCCCCTGCATCCATATATAGTGGAGTGATTATCTTTTTTCTCTCCACAACAAGCATTTAAATTTGTGTACGTGGCATTAAAGAAAAGAAACTCTCTATTTAAGGTGACTACTGTACGACTCCTACTTACTACTAGTAGTACTACAGTATTGTTCACTTGTGCTCCCCGCCCCTCCATTCATTGAACAACCCCACGGGTGAATAAACATACAATAAGTACTGTATTTATATAGAACGAACAAGCTCGAACTATTTTCGCATAGTTAAAAGTTGAGGGCGGGGCTTTTCCCGGGCAGTACGCGCGACAGTTTTCGGGTAGGGCCAGAAGACTATTTTTTTTTAAACTTCGAGACGACCACATAGCATGGAGCCGACCCCCACGATTTTAAGCTTACATGCACGGTTCACGCTATCCTAGACTACTATACACATGAAACTGCCACACAAGCGTCCGGGCTGCGCTTGGCTCTTCGCCTCTTCGGGAAGTCGAACAATGATGGAATACTACTGCACTGGAGGAGTACTACAGTACGCTTCTGGCCATCTGACACTGATTGAACTACTGCATGTCCACCGCGTGCGGGAGGGAGAGCGTGTAGCGAAAGCTTCTCCTAGTCTTGCCAACCACCACGCTCATGGGCGAGGGAGGGACGCTCCTGCCTTTGCGTGTATGACAGGTCGGCCCTACAGGTGTGTGGCCAACCCGTCATACAGCCAAAGGCAGGTGCAGTTAAGTCCACGAGGGAGAGGATAATCAAACTTCTCGTTGATGTACGAGTTAACGCGACACATCAATGCACTGCACTCGATATATTTCAATAATTTGCGTGTGTGACTCCCAGATGCAGAGGCCGGGGGTCATCATCCTCCTTTTCGAGAAAAAACAGACGCATGTGTGAGAGGACGAGTGCGTGTGTGCACCTCTTCTCTTCCTGTATAATGTACTACTAAACTCAGAGTACAAGTTTTTGTGGGTGGCACGATGGTGCGTGCGAGAAGTCATGAGAGATAGGTTTAATGCATTAATTGCAATGCATGCATGCATAAAGTACATGCATTGGTCAATTTTCTCTTAATACTTGCATGCAATGATTTAATGCACCTTGGAATCTGAACATGTGTTGGGGAACAACCAAATTGAGCCTTATAAAATGGAAAAACTAAAATTTTGAGATAAGCCCTATAAAACCGGAAAGGAGGGAGTAGAAAAAGAAGTACTCCATCCAGGAATAGTGCCGCACTTCGAAACTAGAACCGTCAATAATTTTGAGCTTGCGTCTCGTCACATTCCAAATTACTCCATGCTATATTGAATTGCAAACCTGTTCACACCGATCACAACCTAAATGGTTTCCCACTTAGGAGCGTATTAGTACTCGGTTATAAGTACTAGTATGCCAAGATGACTGCACATTCCTACTCAACTCCTCATCCACAAAAACAAACAAGTCATTCAGCATACTTCCCTCGTGTCTGCCATGGCCAGCGTGAGTTCTGGGTCGAGAGATTGCCACCAGGGAGAGGCGAGCATGGAAGCGGAAGCACGAGAGATGTCCCGCCTCGCTGTGAGAGCAGCCGACATGTTCCGCCGCGCGGTAGTAGCAGCACAGAGGTCCCGTTGCGCCGCTGAAGCAGCACGGAGGTCCCGCCGCACCGTCGATGCAGCAGACTAGTCCGGCCGCGCCGCGGAAGCAGCAGAGATGTCCCGCTGCGCCATGAATGTAGCAGAGATGTCCTGCCGCACCGCGACGGCCTGGGAAAATTTCTCACGGGTAGGCGACAACTGTTACAGGCGCATGCATGCGATCGTCCATAGCCAGATGGATCAGATCTCTGGCTCGGTGAGGTTGCAGGACGACATGATAGCCTTGTTTGAACAAGCTACCGACGTCATTCGGCAACTAAGGGAGGGTAATGAGAGGCTCCGGGCCAAGCGCGACCTGCTGAGGGAGAAGATCGTCCGAAGTGCAGACCTGCAGGAGGAGACCAGTGCCTTGTTGAAGAAACTTACGGACGAGAATGACATGCTACGCAACAAGCGCAAAAGGCTGGTGGAGGAATCCATGGATGTTCTCAAGCAGCGTCTTGAGGACACGAAAGAGCGCATCGCCGCTCTCCGCGGAGACTAGTTTCCTGGTTTCTTTTGATGTAATAATCGGTTTAGGATGTGGATTGTGTCATCGGTTGTGAAATGTTGGGTTCTAGCGCGGATGTTTGGCCTTTGTTGGCCTCTTGGGATGTTGCGATTTCAATCTGGTAGCTTTTAGTCCTCCGTGTTAGGCTGGAGTTGTGCTGAACTCCTTGTGAATTGTGGTGGTTTTCAGTAATGAAAATCGGAAGGGGCAAGCCCTTCTTTGATCAAAAAAAATTTAATCGTCCTTATATATTCATTAGTCTTGCTATAAGTCACAGTAGATGCTATATAGGTCCGTCGAATCTTACATCAAGATCCGTGCTTTCAGATTTTCTTTTTTCTCTCTTAAATCTCAGTCGAGTGAGACATAGCCACGCCATTAAACATAGGCTTGGGCACCATTAATGGAGACCTTGGGAGAGAGGTGGACGACAGATGGAGGTCAAAGGGCTCTCCTCCCGATAAGCACGTGCAGGGGTCTGATCGCACGCCTCTCGTACTCAAATAGCTACCCTGCACGGCGCCTCCTAGCTAATAAAAAATGGGGACGCGTGGCGGCACGTAAATGGTACTAGTAAGTAGAACGCCCACGGTTTCAGTAATACTTGTGTTTCCGATTGTAACGTGACAACACTTGTTCCAAAATGACTTTGTTGATTGTTAATGTGTGCGCTTTCGCAAATCGGACTGCAAATTTACCACAGCATGTTGGTGCCATGTCATGGCACCAAGCCAAGTTTCATTATTTTCATGCGTGTTTTGGATTTACAGGAATTAAAAAACTAAGTTTCTCAATGTTTCCAACCCAGCCATGACGCCCATAATTTTGAATTTCATTCCCATTTCTTGCATGGAACCTAGAAATTTACCCGAGGACACACATGTGATTTTTCAACCAACTTTGGTGCACTGGAACATGTGCTTGTATTTCAAATTTGAATTATGCACACAAAGGTGACACGTTCCCTCCCAGAACCACGAGACTTCTTGAGAGAAGCTCCGATTTGCAAGAATCTTACACGAAAATTTGTTCCTATTTGGCCAATTTTTTTACCACGACATGGTACTATCATGACATGACACCATGCCAAGTTTCATGATTTTAAAACCAAGTTTCTCAATGTTCTCGACCAAGCCACGATGCCTAGATGTTTGAATTTTATTCTCATTTTTTTGCATGGGACCTACTCCCTCCTTCCATCTATATAGGGCCTAATGTGTTTCTCAAGACAGCCTTTGACTATTGACAAGATTAATAGCACATGAGATGTATACTATGAAAATTATATTATTGGAAGCTCCTTTGACATACAAAATTTAAGGTATGCTTTGTGTAAGTTGCATGTCATATATTATTGCTCTAACATTTGGTCAAAGTTAGCCTCGAAAAATGCATTAGGACCTATATAGATGGAAGGAGGGAGTAGAAATTCACCCGAGGACACAAATGTGATTTTTCAACCAACTTTGGTGCACAGGAGCATGTGCTTGTAGTTCAAATTTGAATTATGCACATTAAATGACCAAAAACTCAATTAATGTGTAAATAAGGCCAAACGAAGCCGGAATAATTCCAAAATTTAATAGGGCACTCATGTAGTTCTATGTTGCCTTTGTAAATAAACTCAAGGGCGACAATGTATATCGTTTCGCACTCAAAGGTGGCACGTTCCTTCTTAGAACCACGAGCCTTCTTGAGAGAAGCTTCGGTTTGCAAAAGCTTATACCAAAATCTGTTCCTATTCGGCCAATTTTTTTACCACAACATGGTAGTACCATGACATGACATCCATGCCAAGTTTCATGATTTTCAGACGTGTTTTGGATTTACAAGAATTTTAAAACCAAGTTTCTCAATGTTCTCGGCCGAGCCACCATGCCCAGATGTTTTAATTTTATTCTCATTTCTTGCATGGGACCTAGAAATTCACCCGAGGACACAAATGTGATTTTTCAACCAATTTTGGTGCACGAGAGCATGTGCTTGTAGTTCAAATTTGACTTATGCACATTAAATGACCAGAAACTCAATTAATGTATAAAAATGACAAACGAACCCGGAATAATTCCAAAATTTAACAGGGCACTAATGTAGTTCTATGTTGCCTTTGTTAAGAAACTCAAGGGGGGCAGCGTATATTGTTTCACACTCAAAGGTGGCACGTTCCCTCTTAGAACCACGAGCTTCCAAATCGGCCCAATTTTTTACCACAACATGTTAGTGCCATGACATGACACCATGCCAAGTTTCATAATTTCCAGGCGAGTTTTGGATTTACATGAATTTAAAATCAAAGTTTCTCAATGTTCTCGGCCGAGTCATGACGCCCAGATGTTTAAATTTCATTCTCATTTCTTCCATGGGACCTAGAAATTCAACCAAGGACACACATGTGATTTTTCAACCCACTTTGGTGCACCGGAGCATGTGCATGCAATTCATATTTAGATTATGCACATTAAAAGTCCAGAAACTCAATTAATGTATAAAAAGGCCAAATGAACCCGAAATAATTCCAAAATTTAATGGGGCATTCATATAGTTCTATGTTGCCTCTGTAAATAAAATCAGGGGGAGGCAACATATATCGTTTCGCACACAAAGGTGACACGTTCCCTCTCGGAACCACGAGGCTTGTTGAGAGAATCTCCGGTTTTGCAAGAGGCTTATACCAAAACTTGTCCCAATTCAGCAAAAAATTATACGTATGAAACAGGGTTTAGATTATCCCAAACATCTCGCTACCTAGACCAATAATGTACTATGATTTGAATTCAACATAAAATGGATACAAATATTTGAATTGGAGAGCGTATGGTACATGTAGTTCATAGTGAAATATGATTACTGCTATATGTATGTTTTTTGTTATCAAGATAATATTTAAATTATTGTATAACTTGACAACAATCGTATTCAAATAAGGAAAATTGATTCAAATTTATTCCATATGGTAGACGACAATATATATGTTCACATGGTGGAGTAAAATGTTCATATATGATGGAAGATCAAAATGTACGACTACATCAATTATAAACCGCAAGGTCACCTAATGATATATTCGAATTCAACATAACATGGATTCAAAAATTGAAATTCAAGATCATGGCATCTGTAATCATATAAAAAGGGACATTACTCTTTCTTTGGTGGGAATTGATTTGTTTTTTGTTGTTGTTGAGGGAAGTGCGAATCGACTTGGTACTGTGCAGGGTAATCTTGTTCTCCCGATTTTTTTACATTTTTCTTGTAGTATTTTCAATGGCATCTATAGCAATATAGTAAAAGGGGACATGACTCTCTTGTTGTCGCGCCTTATTATCCCGAAATTTGGATGCGCACGAGAACTCCCTCCTCATCCGAAATCGCTCCCGCAGCCCAGACACGTGAAATCCCCCTTCTACCCCTCAGTCAGAAATGAAGCTCCACGTCGCGGTGTCAAAACCGGTGGGGTACGCTAGTAACTTACCCTACATTTCGGACAAGCGCGTCCCTAAGCTTGGCTCCCCCCTCCCCCTTCGCCCCCCATTCGTACACCGAGGCCGCCAAAACCCAATGCTCCTTCGTCGGCCTCCCGACCGCCGCCCAGCCAGAGACTCTTCCCCGACTATGTTGTCCACTGCAACAGCTCGTCGTCCCTCATCCACCGCACCGGATGAGGATCCGTTGTCGATCTCGTCGTCCCGCTGGATCAGCCGCCCCGTCCTCCACCTCCAAGGAGCTGCCCCGATGTTCGCCTCGTCTATCGCGCCGCCTCAATTCCCACAGCGCCGTCTTGACCTGCCCCACCGGAACCGCAGCACCCTCACCAATTCCTCCGATGAAGCTGAGGCCAACTCGGTGCCACCATGGAGGTTCTGCACTCACCGATGCATTTTATCTTTTATTCGATTTCACGGGGCTGCCGGTGCTCAATACCGAGCAAACATGGCGTGTATCCATCGACGGCGCCGTCACCGGCCACATCATCCATACCGTGTCTCCCCCATGTCATTGCTTCCTCGGCGGCGACTTCCACAATGGCACTAGCTGCAGCTGCTCCGGCTCTCGCTCGCGCTGTGGCTCTGTTCTTGCTGTCAGTCACGCTGCTGCACTGCTCTTGCTTTCATTCGTGCTGCTGCTCTGCTCTTGCTCTCGCTTGCGCTGCTGCTGCTGCACGACCTCTGGCAGCTACAGGAGTTGCTGCTTTAGCACTTGCTCGTGGTGCTACTGCACAACTTGCTCTCTGCTAGTGTGTTCACTGCTCGAGCGTCTGCTGATTTAGATCACTGCTTCTCTGCTACTAGTGCTCGAATGCCCTAAACATCTATTGCAATGCTCTGTTACTAGTTCAATCACTTTGACAGTAAAATTCAGTTTTGACTGTGAAGTTCATTTTCTTCAGTTAAGTTCAGAGTGAACAGTACTTACAACATCTGTCGGAGCGGCCATGGCGCGGCTGATGCGTTTTACATCGAGCACTTTTTGGTGATGTATTTTACATCATCTACTGTACATGATATTAGGGTCCCACTTCAGATTAACGTTGTCTGTCTTGTCATGCTTCAGCCTCGTCATCGTACACCTTAGCGGAGCTGCTCCAATAACGGAACCATCCATCACAGCGGAGCAGTACCCTCGGCGCTGTTTCCAGAGGCCTCGGATCTTCTTCCCCGCATCCGATAGTCACACCATCATCATCACCATCCTCCACGTCCAACCCAATGATGCTGAGGTCCACAAGGCTATGCCAAAGAGGTTGTACACTCATCGCATCACTTTGTTTCTCCATTCCTCTGTTCTTCCAATTCATGTGAGCCAAACACCCAGGTTGACTGAAATCCTATGTTTCCAAATGCTGTGTTTTGCACGTGTATTCCTATCCTATTCCTGTGTTTTTCCTGTCCCTACATTTATAGAATCCTCCAATTCTAAGGAGCCCTTACAGATTTACTTCATTTTCAGATAGGCGTCAAAGAAAACTCTGTGTGTTATGTCCTGCTCCTGCCGTGCCTTCATCCACCCCACCTGAGGTGCACCATCGGCAGAAGCGTTCACTGCAGCAGAGATCCCCCCTGCAGACTTCCTTTCGCTACCTCAGATCATCTTCTCCGTTGCCGGTAGCCACGCCAACTGCATTACCATCATCAACTGAGCAGATGAACCTGAGGACTACACAGTTCCGAAAGAGAGGTCGCAGTCTTTCGTGTTTGCTTACGTTATACATCGGTTATCATTACCTGCTACTTTATCGTTCAATCTTGAGTTTTGAATTGCCCACGGGTCTCATATCGAGCCAGCAACGAATAGTATTTGTCTACTATCTGGTTCATCTGGGGTCTTCTATGTGGTTCATGTTGGGTGGGCAACAAACAATAGATGATCCATTGTCTATCTTTTTAAACTGAAGCTATAATCTACCTGCTATCATTAGTTTTGGATCCATCCACTCATTTGCTACCATCAGTCTTGATTTTTGCATGCACCCCTTAGGCCTTACAAAATCTAACTATTTTTTTATTATGCATGTCAGATATTGTACACAATCATACTGAACATGTAGAGAAAAAGAGAAGACCGTTGCGTGCGAATATAATGTCATGCAGACGCCGCTCCATGGTGGGCGAAGTGCCCCCCTCCTGCATTCAGATGGAGATTCAGAAGGAGCCGACCACGCCTGTTTACCACCTAAGGTGTTTGCTCTAACCTGGCATGCTGATGTTGGTCATATCATGCATATGGCGCCTTGCATTGCTTACATTATACATCTTATATGTCATCAGCTTAGTTTAGATTTGCTTTGTGTGAATGCCACCTGTTTGGTTTCTATATCATACTCCCACCATTCCTAAATATTTGTCTTTCTAGAGATTTCAACAAGTGACTACATACAGAACAAAAGGAGTGAATCTACACTCTAAAATGTGTCTATATACATCCGTATGTGGTAGTCCATTTGAAATATGTAAAAAGACAAATATTTAGGAACGGAGGGAGTATATGGGAATTATGCAATGCCATCTTCTTTAGCCAGGCATCATATACGTGAATCATGCAATGCCATCCTGTTTAGCCAGTCATCGTATATGTGAATTGTATTGTGCCATATTTTTTCTATAATGTATTCCATTTGTCAAACAATGTTTATACATTCATCTACTCTTCCTGTGCATCAGCCATTTGAGTCGGTCATGGGAAAATCCGGAGTGAAAACAAGGTCTTCTGAGCATTCAGTGCAACCTGTCGATGCAGATTTCTTGCTGGTTACAGATAGCTCCTCAGAGGAGGATTCAGAGAGAGACGACCAGTCATATCCCCCCCCCCCGAGGTGCATGCTCTAACTTGGCTGGGTTATATTGCTCATATCATGCATATGGTGTCTTGCATTGCCATGCCATCTGCTTAGATTAGACATGCTTTGTGTGAATGCCTCCTATTTGCTTTCTATATCAGATATGTGAATTATGCAATGCCATGTTTTTCAGCCAGTTATCATATATGTGAATTATGCACCGCCATGGAGCCAGGCATCATATATGTGAATTATCTCATGCCATCTTTTTTTCATTACGTATTCCATTTGTCGACAATCTGTGTATATTGAACTACTCTTCATGTGTATCAGCCATTTGAGCCGGTTATGGAAAAATCTGGAGTGAAAACAAGGTCTTCAGAGCAGGCAATGGTACCTGTTGAAGCATATATCTCGATGGTTACAGGGAGCTCCTCAGAGGAGGATTCAGAGACAGATGACCAGTCCTATATCCCACCTGAGGTGTATGCTCTAAGTTGCAATGTTTATATTTCTCATATGATGCATATGGTGTCTTGCATTGCTTAGTTTAGACATCATATGCACAATATTGAATTCTATCTGCTTAGTTTAGAGATCATACATGCGAGTGCCAGCTGCTTAGTATATGAATCAATTATGTCAATTATATCATGCCATCCTGTATACTTAGACAACATGTATGTGAATTATTTCATCCCAACCTATTTTAGAAAGACATCATATAGTTTTGTCATGTCATCCTGTTTAGGTACTCATCATATGTTGAATTATGCCATTATATCCTGTTAAGTTATCCATCATATATCTGAAACTGTGTCATGCTATCCTGTTTAGTTAGGCATCATATATGTGAAATTGTGTCATGCTGTCCTGTTTGGTTAGACAACATATATGTGAATTACCACATCTGTCTATCATACAATGTCTGTATGTTCAATTTCTTTTCTTGTTTATCAGCCATTTGAATTGGAGGGGGTGATGGCAGTATCTAAGGGAGCAAAAACCCGTTCTTCACAAAAGACAGTGCTACCCGTCGATGCAGATAGAACCATGGTTGTACTGGCCCACAAACTAGCCCCACCACACATAATCGAGACTCTTCCAGATTGCACACTTACACCGTTGGGCAGAGAACCAGCTACAACCCATCTAACCGCAACCCCAGCGGATAGTAACCCACTTATAGTTGACAAAGCACCATGTCCACCACAGAGTACCCCCACACGAGCAGTTTGTAAAGCTACTGCAGTGCCCAAAGCACGAAGACCACCACAGCTAACCCAAACTCCACGTTTAAAGCAGAAGAGCAACTGTTCTCAGGTCAGATTCCGTAGCTATGGTCCATACTCCTTTGCTGTTGCATCACTGTATTTACTCATACCAACTACTTTCGAATTTGAAGGATCCAATTGAAACTCCAATGGCGCAACAGGTATGTTTTAAACCTATTTCTTTAACTGGATTGTTGTTCTAACTTCTTGCTCTATGTTGATTTCAGTTTAAGTTGTATAAACAGTTATGTTCTCATGTGATGCACATTACAAGTGCTGCCAATGCTGTGTAGTTTCTCACACTTATATTCTGTCTATGCTGCTGTGTCTTAAAAATATATGAGTTGAACTGTGTCTCTATCTTGATTAGGGAACATAAACTAGAATGATATGGACAATACAGTGACCATAGTACATAGATATATGTTTGTTTCATGCTGTTATCCTGTCCACCTTACTACTGAACCGGTTTACCAAAATGAGTTTCGTATACTACAAGCTAAACCTGTGATGTGTCTGCTTGTTTCTCTTGTAGTATGCAAACAGAATATTGGAGAAGAGCACCCCACTATGCAATGGTAGAGAAAGTAATGCAGATAAGGTTCAAGATAGTGAGACAACCCTGTTGGTCTCCAAGAAAGGTGATAAAAACGATCTTGTAGACAGTGAGAAAACCCCACAGTCCTGCGTTGATGTAGTGTTCGAGTTACTGGCCAGTACCGCTGGCACAAGCTCTTCGAACTCGCTGCCTGAATCACTTCGGCTTCTTCAGTCTCAGCTACAAGCTGAAAGGCATCAGTCAGCTGTGCTGCGGCAAGAAGCCGAAGGACTGAGGAAGTCCCTGCAGAATTCAGATGCGTACTTTCTTGTGCAACAGCAAGCGCTGGAGGATTTAAGCGCCAAACAAGAGAAAGTTAATAAGCTTGCTAAGCATCTTGCCAGCATTATGGGTACCCAGGATATTGTTTCTTGAACTCTTCTGAAGTGGTTGCAGTTCTGGACTTGTTTTGCTGCGGCGTTTATATGCTGCTTTGTTCCCTATATTTGCACTGGTGGCGAACTTTGATGCCCAGTGGATGTAATATGTGTAATAGCCGTGATAGCCTAGCATAAGTTGCTTGCTTATTTATTTCCTTGTTGTCTTGTTTATTTGTTTGCTTGTAGTCAGTGCAGTTCTTTTTCCGCGGTTTGCTAGTGGCTGCAATAACCTATTTTTTAAAACTAGGCCACAATAACCATGGGCTAATATTTACTGTAGTGACACTGGGCCTCCTACGGGCCATAGAAACATTGGGCCTTCTACGGGCCGTAGAAAAAGTAGGCCTTCTACGGGCCATAGAAACAATGGGCTTTCTACGGGCCGTAGAAACAATGGGCCTTCTACAGGCCGTATCATCAATGGGCCTTATATGGGCCGTATGATCGATTGGCCAAACATGGGCCAATAACAGGCCGCATTATGGCCATAAATGGGCTAGAGTTGGAATCGTCCATTCATGGGCCGACCATAATGGGTCATCATTAATAGGCCATATTTGATGATGCTATGAAAACGGCCCAACGTATTAACGGATCACAAACGGGCCGACTGAATTTGGCCCACAAGCAGAAAATTATAGTAATAGGCCATAAGTAAACGAATGCTGGAAATGAGCCCAAGAATAAATGGGCTCTGAGAAGGCCGAAAGATAACATGGGCTGGAAACGGCCCAACGGAATAACGGGTCGTTAATGGGTATAAAGTGATACACTATTCGTTACGGGCCAGTTTCACCACGGGCCGTTAGTGGGTGTAAAGTGATACATTGTTCATTACAGGCTAGTTTCACCACGGGCCGTTAATAGGCCAAGAGTTACATAGGGCCTCATATGGGCTGAAAGATGTCATGGGCCATACATGGGCCAGAAGTGAAAATGGGCTGGAATCATATTGGATGGCCCAGATGACGCTACTAGGCCTAATTCGGATAGGGCGTAACAGGCCTTGGGTTAGCGGGATGTAAATGGGCTATATGCGAACAGACCGTTAACAAGCTTTCCATGGGCCGGCCAACCACCTTTTGACCAAGTCAAACGGGCCAGCCTTTTCACATGAATGGGCCTCTGTTGGGCCGTGCCACATGTCGACATATCATAGGCGCCTTCTATCCAATGAGTGGATGACATCTTTCCCAACAATGAGCCGACACGTGTTTCCTCTAGCCAATGATGATTTTACACATGGAAAATCCCCATTGGTCGGGGCTGTTAACGGGTCATCGGATCCAAAACCCGACCCGATAGCTTAACGGCGTTCCGTTACGGTGGATGCCACGTGTTGGTCACCCTTGACAAAAGCACTTCTGTGACGCATGATTTATCGTCATGGAAGTGCACCCTTCCGTGATGATAATTTTGGTAATGTCATGGAACACTTCTACGACAACACAAGTATGACTATCTTGATTCTATCATAAAATCGTCATGGATGTACATGCATGACAAAAAACGCGACCTACTGTGACAAACACGTATCATCACGGAAGTGTATTTCTTTGTAGTGCTATGATTCAGCCATAGGCTCTATCATGTATGCAATGATGTGTACCAGACCCGATGTGTGCCTTGATATTAGTCTAGCAGGGAGGTACCAAAGTAATCCAGGAGTGGATCACTGGACAGCGGTCAAGAACATCTTGAAGTACCTGAAAAGGACCAAGGATATGTTTCTCGTTTATGGAGGTGACAAAGAGCTCCTCGTAAATGGTTACGTTGATGCAAGCTTTGACACTGATCCGGAAGATTCTAAATCGCAAACCGGATACGTGTTTATTGTGGGATCTACATGTGAAGCGGAGTACATTGCTGCTTCGGAAGCAGCGAATGAAGGAGTCTAGATGACGGAGTTCATATCCGATCTAGGTGTCATACCTAGTGCATTGGGTCCAATGAAAATCTTTTGTGACAATACTGGTGCAATTGCCTTGGCAAAGGAATCCAGACTTCACAAGAGAATCAAGCACATCAAGATACGCTTAAACTCCATCCGGGATCTAGTCCAGGTGGACATAGAGATTTGCAAGATACATACGGATCTGAATGTTGCAGACTCGTTGAGTAAGCCTCTTCCACGAGCAAAACATGATCAACACCATGGCTTCATGGGTGTTAAAATCATTACTGTGTAATCTAGATTATCGACTCTAGTGCAAGTGGGAGACTGAAGGAAATATTCCCAGAGGCAATAATAAAGTTAGTATTTATTTCCTTATTTCATGATAAATGTTTATTATTCATGCTAGAATTGTATTAACCGGAAACATAATACATGTGTGAATACATAGACAAACATAGTGTCACTAGTATGCCTCTACTTGACTAGCTCATTGATCAAAGATGGTTAAGTTTCCAAACCATATACATGAGTTGTTATTTTATCAATGGGATCACATCATTAGGATAATGATTTGATTGACTTGACCCATTCCGTTAGCTTAACACTTGATCGTTTTTATTTACTGCTATTGCTTTCTTCATGACTTATACATGTTCTTATGACTATGAGATTTTGCAACTCTTGAATACCAGAGGAACACTTTGTGTACTACCAAATGTCACAACGTAACTGGGTGATTATAAAGGTGCTCTACAAGTGTCTCTGATGGTACTTGTTGAGTTGGGATAAATCAAGATTAGGATTTGTCACTCCGATTGTCAGAGAGGTATCTCTGGGCCCTCTCGGCCATGCACATCACTATAAGCCTTGCAAGCAATGTAACTAATGATTTAGTTGTGGGATAGTGCATTACGAAACGAGTAAAGAGACTTTCCGGTAACAATATTGAACTAGGTATTGGGATACAGATGATCGAATCTAGGGCAAATAACATACCAATGACAAAGAGAACAACGTATAGTGTTATGCGGTTTGACCGATAAAGATCTTCGTAGAATATGTAGGAACCAATATGAGCATCCCGGTTCTGCTATTGGTTATTGGCCGGAGACATGTCTCGATCATGTCTACATAGTTCTCGAACCCGTAGGGTCCGCACGCTTAAAGTTCTGTGACGATCGGTTTTATGAGTTTATATATTTTGATGTACCGAAGGTAGTTCGGAGTCCCGGATATGATCACGGACATGACGAGGAGTCTCGAAATGATAGAGACATGAATATTGATATATTGGAAGCCTACATTTGGACATCGGAAGAGTTCAGGGTAAAATCGGGATTTTACCAGAGTACCGGAGGGGTTACCGAAACCCCCCGGGGGCTAATGGGCCTTGTTGGGCCATAAGGGAAATAGAGAGGGGCCGGCCTAGTGCAGGCAGCACACCCCCTCCCCTCTGGTCCGAATTGGACTAGGAGAGGGGGCACCCCCCTTTCCTTCTATTTCTCTCCCTTCCTTTCCCCCCTCCTAGTAGGAGTAGGAAAGAGGGGAATCCTACTCCTACTAGGAGGAGGATTCCTCCTCCCGGCGCACCAACAAGGGCCGGCCGACCTCCCCCTTGCTCCTTTATATACATGGGCAGGGGGCACCTCTAGACACACAAGTTGATCACAAAGATCTCTCCCAGCCGTGTGCTGTGCCCCCCTCCACCATAATCCACCTCGGTCATACTGTAGCGGTGCTTAGGCGAAGCCCTGCCACGGTAGCTTCATCAACATCGTCACCACGCCGTCGTGCTGACGAAACTCTTCTCCGAACTCTACTGAATCGTGAGTTCGCGGAACGTCACTGAGCTGAATGTGTGTTGAACGCGGAGGTGCCATACGTTCGGTACTGAGGATCGGTCGATCGTGAAGATGTACAACTACATCAACCGCGTTGTCATAACGTTTCCGCTTAACGGTCTACGAGGGTACGTGGATGACACTCTCCCCTCTCATTGCTATGCATCACCATGATCCTGCGTGTGCGTAGGAATATTTTTGAAATTACTACGTTCCCCACCAGTGGCATCCGAGCCTGGTTTTATGCGTAGATGTTATATGCACGAGTAGAACACAAGTGAGTTGTGGATGATACAAGTCATACTGCTTACCAGCATGTCATACTTCGGTTCGCTGGTATTGTTGGATGAAGCGGCCCGGACTGACATTACGCGTACGCTTATGCGAGACTGGTTCTACCGACGTGCTTTTCACATAGGTGGCTGGCGGGTGTCAGTTTCTCCAACTTTAGTTGAACCAAGTGTGGCTACGCCCGGTCCTTGAGAAGGTTAAAACAACACTAACTTGACGAACTATTCAACAACAAAGTAGAGGACGTCTAACTTCTTTTTTCAGGGCATGTTGTGATGTGATATGGTCAAGACATGATGCTATATTTATTGTATGAGATGATCATGTTTTGTAACGGAGTTATCGGCAACTGGCAGGAGCCATATGGTTGTCGCTTTATTGTATGCAATGCAATCGCCCTATAATTGCTTTACTTTATCACTAAGCATTAGCGATAGTCGTAGAAGCAATAGTTGGCGAGACGACAACGATGCTATGATAGAGATCAAGGTGTCGCGCCGGTGACGATGGTGATCATGACGGTGCTTCGGAGATGGAGATCACAAGCACAAGATGACGATGGCCATATCATATCACTTATATTGATTGCACGCGATGTTTATCCTTTATGCATCTTATTCTGCTTTGTTTGACAGTAGCATTATAAGATGATCTCTCACTAAATTTCCAGGTAAAAGTGTTCTCCGTGAGTATGCACCGTTGCCAAAGTTCGTCGTGCCGAGACACCACATGATGATCGTGTGTTTTAACCTCTATGTTCATCTACAACGGGTGCAAGCCAGTTTTGCACATGCAGAATACTCATGTTAAACTTGTCGATCCTAGCATATGCAGATATGGCCTCGGAACACTAAGACCGAAAGGTTGAGCGTGAATCATATAGTAGATATGATCAACATAGTGATGTTCACCATTGAAAACTACTCCATCTCACGTGATGATCGGACATGGTTTAGTTGATTTGGATCATGTGATCACTTAGATGATCAGGGGGATGTCTATCTAAGCGGGAGTTCTTAAGTAATATGATTAATTGAACTTAAATTTATCATGAACTTAGTACCTGATAGTATTTTGCTTGTCTATGTTAATAGTAGATAGATGGCCCATGTTGTTGTTCCATTGAATTTTAATGCGTTCCTTGAGAAAGCAAAGTTGAAAGATGATGGTAGCAATTACATGAACTGGGTCCGTAACTTGAGGATTATCCTCATTGCTGCACAGAAGAATTACGTCCTGGAAGCACCGCTGGGTGCCAGGCCTACTGCAGATGCTGTTGATGACGTTAAGAACGTCTGGCAGAGTAAAGCTGATGACTACTCGATAGTCCAGTGTGCCATGCTTTACGGCTTAGAACCGGGGCTTCAACTACATTTTGAATGTCATGGAGCATATGAGATGTTCCAGGAGTCAAAGTTAATATTTCAAGAAAATGCCTGGACTGAGAGATATGAAGTCTGCAATAAGTTCTATAGCTGCAAGATGGAGGAGAATAGTTCTGTCAGTGAACATATACTCAAAATGTCTGGGTATCATAATCACTTGAATCAACTGGGAGTTAATCTTCCTATTGATAGTGTCATTCACAGAGTTCTTCAATCACTGCCACCAAGCTACAAAAGCTTCGTGATGAACTATAATATGCAAGGGATGAATAAGACAATTCCCGAGCTCTTCGCAATGCTAAAGGTAGCGGAGGTAGAAATCAAGAAGGAGCATCAAGTGTTGATGGTCAACAAGACCACCGGTTTCAAGAAAAAGGGTAAAGGGAAGAAGAAGGGGAACTTCAAGAAGAACAGCAAACAAGTTGATGCTCAAGAGAAGAAACCTAAGTCTGGACCTAAGCCTGAGACTAAGTGCTTCTACTGCAAACAGACTGGTCACTGGAAGCAGAACTGCCCCAAGTATTTGGCGGATAAGAAGGATGGCAAGGTGAACAAAGGTATATGTGATATACATGTTATTGATGTGTACCTTACCAGAGCTCGTAGTAGCACCTGGGTATTTGATACTGGTTCTGTTGCTAATATTTGCAACTCGAAACAGGGACTACGGATTAAGCGAACACTGGCTAAGGACGAGGTGACGATGCGCGTGTGAAATGGTTCCAAAGTCGATGTGATCGTCGTCGGTAGGCTACCTCTACATCTACCTTCGGGATTAGTTTTAGACCTAAATAATTGTTATTTTGTGCCAGCGTTAAGCATGAACATTATATCGGGATCTTGTTTGATGCGAGACGGTTATTCACTTAAATCTGAGAATAATGGTTGTTCTATTTATATGAGTAATATATTTTATGGTCATGCACCCTTGAAGAGTGGTATATTTTTGTTGAATCTCGTTTGTAGTGATACACATATTCATAATGTTGAAGCCAAAAGATGCAGAGTTGATATGATAGTGCAACTTATTTGTGGCACTGCCGTTTGGGTCATATTGGTATAAAGTGCATGAAGAAACTCCATACTGATGGACTTTTGGAATCACTTTATTATGAATCACTTGGTACTTGCGAACCATGCCTTATGGGCAAGATGACTAAAACGTCGTTCTCTGGAACTATGGAGCGAGCAACAAATTTGTTAGAAATCAGACATACTGATGTATGTGGTCCAAAAAGTATTGAGGCTCATGGCGGGTATCGTTATTTTCTCACCTTCACAGATGATTTGAGCAGATATGGGTATATCTACTTAATGAAACATAAGTCTGAAACATTTGAAAAGTTCAAAGAATTTCAGACTGAAGTGGAAAATCATCGTAACAAGAACATAAAGTTTGTACGATCTGACCATGGAGGAGAATATTTGAGTTACGAGTTTGGTCTACATTTGAAACAATGCGGAATAGTTTCACAAATCATGCCACCCGGAACACCACAGCGTAATGGTGTGTCCGAATGTCATAATCGTACTTTATTAGATATGGTGCGATCTATGATGTCTCTTACTGATTTACTGCTATCGTTTTGGGATTATGCTTTAGAGACGGTTGCATTCACGTTAAATAGGGCACCATCAAAATCCGTTGAGACGACATCTTATGAACTATGGTTTGGCAACAAACCAAAGCTGTCGTTTCTTAAAGTTTGGGGCTGCGATGCTTATGTGAAAAAGCTTCAACCTGATAAGCTCGAACCCAAATCGGAGAAATGTGTCTTCATAGGATACCCATAGGAAACTGTTGGGTACACCTTCTATCACAGACCCGAAGGCAAGGCATTCGTTGCTAACAATGGATCCTTTCTAGAGAAGGAGTTTCTCTCGAAAGAAGTGAGTGGGAGGAAAGTAGAACTTGATGAGGTAATTGTACCTGCTCCCTTATTGGAGAGTAGTTCGTCACAGAAACTGGTTCCTGTGACACCTACACCAATTAGTGAGGAAGCTAATGATGATGATCATGAAACTTCAGATCAAGTTACTACCGAACCTCGTAGGTCAACCAGAGCAAGATCCACACCAGAGTGGTACGGTAATCCTGTTCTGGAGGTCATGTTACTTGACCGTGACGAACCTACAAACTATGAGGAAGTGATGATGGTCACAAATTCCGCAAAATGGCTTGAGGCCATGAAATTTGAGATGGGGTCCATGTATGAGAACAAAGTGTGGACTTTGGTTGACTTGCCCGATGATCGGCACGCCAAATGGATCTTCAAGAAGAAGACTGACGCTGACGGTAATGTTACTGTCTATAAAGCTTGACTTGTTGCGAAAGGTTTCCGACAAGTTCAAGGAGTTGACTACGATAGACCTTCTCACCAGTAGCGATGCTTAAGCCCGTCCGAATCATGTTAGCAATTGCCGCATTTTATGATTATGAAATTTGGCAAATGGATGTAAAGACTGCATTCCTGAATGGATTTCTAGAAGAAGAGTTGTATATGATGCAACCTAAAGGTTTTATCGATCCAAAGGGTACTAACAAAGTGTGCAAGCTCCAGCGATCCATTTATGGACTGGTGCAAGCCTCTCGGAGTTGAAATAAATGTTTTGATAGTGTGATCAAAGCATATGGTTTTATACAGACTTTTGGAGAAGCCTGTATTCACAAGAAAGTGAGTGGGAGCTTTGTAGCATTTCTAATACTATATGTGGATGACATATTGTTGATTGGAAATGATATAGAATTTCTGGATAGCATAAAAAGATACTTGAATAAGAGTTTTTCAATGAAAGACCTCGGTGAAGCTGCTTACATATTGGGCATCAAGATCTATAGAGATAGACCAAGACGCTTAATTCGACTTTCACAAAGCACATACCTTGATAAAGTTTTGAAGAAGTTCAGAATGGATCAAGCTAAGAAAGGGTGCTTGCCTGTGTTACAAGGTGTGAAGTTGACTAAGACTCAATGCCCGACCACTTCAGAAGATGGAGAGAAAATGAAAAGTGTTCCCTATGCTTCAACCATAGGCTCTATCATGTATGCAATGATGTGTACCAGACCCGATGTGTGCCTTGCTATTAGTCTAGCAGGGAGGTACCAAAGTAATCCAGGAGTGGATCACTAGACAGCGGTCAAGAACATCCTGAAGTACCCAAAAAGGACCAAGGATATGTTTCTCATTTATGGAGGAGACAAAGAGCTCATCGTAAATGGTTACGTTGATGCAAGCTTTGACACTGATCCAGACGATTCTAAATAGAGCGTCGTTGCGGGATCTACATGTGAAGCGGAGTACATTGCTGCTTCGGAAGCAGCGAATGAAGGAGTCTGGATGAAGGGGTTCATATCCGATCTAGGTGTCATACCTAGTGCATCGGGTCCAATTAAAATCTTTTGTGACAATACTGGTGCAATTGCCTTGGCAAAGGAATCCAGATTTCACAAGAGAACCAAGCACATCAAGAGACGCTTCAACTCCATCTGGGATCAAGTACAGGTGGGAGACATAGAGATTTGCAAGATACATACAGATCTGAATGTTGCAGACCCATTGACTAAGCTTCTTCCACGAGCAAAACATGATCAGCACCAAGGCTCCATGGGTGTTAAAATCATTACTGTGTAATCTAGATTATTGACTCTAGTGCAAGTGGGAGACTGAAGGAAATATGCCCTAGAGGCAATAATAAAGTTATTATTTATTTCCTTATTTCATGATAAATGTTTATTATTCATGCTAGAATTGTATTAACCAGAAACATAATACATGTGTGAATACATAGACAAACATAGGTCACTAGTATGCCTCTACTTGATAAGTTTCCAAACCATAGACATGAGTTGTTATTTGATCAATGGGATCACATCATTAGGAGAATGATGTGATTGACTTGACCCATTCCATTAGCTTAGCACTTGATCATTTTTGTTTACTGCTATTGCTTTCTTCATGACTTATACATGTTCCTATGACTATGATATTATGCAACTCCCGAATACCGAAGGAACACTTTGTGTGCTACCAAACGTCACAACGTAACTAGGTGATTATAAAGGTGCTCTACAGGTGTCTCTGATGGTACTTGTTGAGTTGGCATAGATCAAGATTAGGATTTGTCACTCGGATTGTCGGAGAGGTATCTCTGGCCCCTCTCATATGGCATAAAAATAATGACAGGGCAAGGACTTAGTGAAATTCTAAGTCCCTAAAAACAGCATCATCGAGTAAGCTACTTTGCATGCTTGGGCTTGTCACCACAAAATCACAAAAATACATGGCATACACCCCTGTAACATGGCATGACATTTAACAAAACACATGTAGAGCTCAGGATCATAGCATGCACACATTAATCATGGCAAAAATGACAAAAGGCCATTTGCTGAAACAGATCTGACATAATCATCACATAGCCCTCTTCCAACAGCATTTCGGGCATCGAGATGAGCTCAAATGAAAATGATGCAATGAGATGAAATGGTGTACTCATCAAGACGAATATTTTGATATGCTACACGCACGAATCGGAGCTACGGATGCAGAGTTATGGCATGTCAAAGTATGCAAAAAAAGGAGGAGAGGTTAAAGTCAACCCTGAGAAGTGGATCTGAGATCTAGGGTTTCGAGGCGGCACATGAACCGAGGAGCTCGCCAGAGTTACTGGTCACCGGAGAGTGCGGGGCGTCGCCGGGGTAGCGGAATCCGGTCGGGGTCGGCAGATCCGGCGACGGGGCGGCCGGATCTGTCGCCGGGGCGGCGAGGGGCGACGATCGGCGAGGCGGAGCAGCGAACCGAGGCGGCGGGGACCGGAGCTTGGCGTGGCGTCCGGTGATGGCATGCGACGGCGCCGGCCGAAGCTGACCGGAGCGGAGGAGGAAGCGGGCGGCGGGGTGCGGTGTCCAAGCGCGGGGAGGCGCGGCCCGGTCGGGCGGCGGGGAGGGCCGGCCCCAGGCTTTGCGGGCTTCGGCGGCGGGGCGCCACGTGGCGACCTCCGTTTGGTCACGGGCGACGGAGTGGACATGTCCGGGCGGTGGAAGTTTTTGTCCGGGCGCGAGGTGGAAGAGGCCTAGGGTTAGACTGCGCGAAATTCGGAGGGGATGACATATATATATATATATATATATGTAGAGGCAGTTAGGAGAGTCCAAATGAGGTGCAGTTTGCGGCCACGCGATCGTGATCGAACGGCCGAGATGATAGAGGAGGTTTAGGTGGGTTTTGGGCCACTTTGGATGGGTGTTGTGCTGCAACACACACGAGGCCTTTTCGGTCCCTCGGTTAACCGTTGAAGTATCAAACGAAATCCAAATGACACGAAACTTGACAGGCGGTCTACCGGTAGTAAACCTAGGCCGCATGATAAGTATCGGTCCAATCCGAAAATATTTAACACCCGCACACGTAAAGAGGTAGAAAGGGACACCGGATGACATAGGAGCGCCGGATTGCAAAACGGACAACGGGGAAAATGGTCGGATGCATGAGACGAACACGTATGCAAATGCAATGCACATGATGACATGAGATGAGATGCATAACACGCAAGGACATGACAAGGCAACAACAGCGAATAACTGGAAGACACGCGGGACATTGATCTCGGGGCGTTACAATTTGGACATCGGAAGAGTTCCGGGTAAAATCGGGATTTTACCGGAGTACCGGAGGGGTTACCGGAACCCCCCGGGGGCTAATGGGCCTTGTTGGGCCATAAGAGAAAGAGAGATGGGCCGGCCTAGGGCAGGCAGCGCGTCCCCTCCCCTCTGGTCCAAATTGGACTAGGAGAGGGGGGGTGGCGCCCACTTTCCTTCTCTTTCTCTCCCTTCCTTTCCCCCTCCTAGTAGGAGTAGGAAAGAGGGGAATCCTACTCCTACTAGGAGGAGGATTCCTCCTCCTGGCGCACCAACAAGGGCCGGTCAGCCTCCCCCTTGCTCCTTTATATACAGGGGCAGGGGGCACCTCTAGACACACAAGTTGATCACAAAGATCTCTCCTAGCTGTGTGCGGTGCCCCCCTCCACCATAATCCACCTCGGTCATACTGTAGCGGTGCTTAGGCAAAGCCCTGCCATGGTAGCTTCATCAACAAAGTCTCCACGCTGTTGTGCTGACGAAACTCTTCCCCGAGCTCTACTGGATCGTGAGTTTGCGGGACGTCACCGAGCTGAACATGTGCTGAATACGGAGGTGTCGTACGTTCGGTACTGAGGATCTGTCGATCATGAGGACGTACGACTACATCAACCGCGTTGTCATAACGCTTCCGCTTAACGGTCTACGAGGGTACATGGACGACACTCTCCCCTCTCGTTGCTATGCATCACCATGATCCTGCATGTGTGTAGGATTTTTTTTTTGAAATTACTACGTTCCCCAACAGAACCTCCTAAAACCCTCGATGCTCGTTATGTGAAAAATCTTAATCACTACTTTGATAATCCCGAGAAAACCACATTCAACTTGATAATGGGAGTAGCGTTGGATCAACATGAATACTTTAGGGATTATCGCTTGACACAAAAAGGGAAACTTTTATGGGATCAAATTGAAATGTTGCAATGGTATGCTTGAAATTTGTGCTCAAGATATGATTATACTTGTTGCTCTAGGATGAAGTATCGACACCTTCCCTTTTCATGAAAATTTAATGATAATGAAACCTTGGATTCTTATGCCAATGGTAGATATGATTTTTTTGACTGAAAGACTGTAAGGGAACCCCCTACAGTATAATTGGTGCAACAAACCCAAATTGCTAGTACCATGCCTTGAACCTGGGTGGGTGGGAAGGCATCAGCCCCCTTCCCACCACTAGGCTATGCCTTAGTCTACAATGGTAGATATGATTACTATGATGTGGAACGAATAGAAGAATTTGTTGCTTTTAGGGGTGCTTATGAAATTGAATCTTTGCTTTTAAAGTATGAAGCTTTTGATGATGATGTTTATAGACTTGAAAATTCTGCCATCCTTAAATATTGCTATGATAATTATAAATATAATTCCGATATTGATGAATTTATTGAGAAAATCTCCGATGTCCAAGAAGAGACTAATATTTTGCAGGAGTCTATGGAAGAAGGAATTCATGAAACAGTGAGCTCATTGGATGAAAAAGATGACGAGGAGAGCAAAGAACAAAAGGAGCAAGAGCGGATTAGCTACCCGTGCCCACCTTCTAATGAGAGTAACTCTTCAACTCACACATTATTTAATTTCCATTCATTCTTACCAAAGGATGAATGCTATGATAATTGCTATGATCCCGTTGATTCTTTTGAAATATCCCTTTTTATGAACTTGATGCTTGCTATGGTTATGACCATGATGCCAATATGAATTATGCTTATGGAGATGAACTTGCTATAGTTCCTCATGTTAAGAATGAAATTGTTGCTATTGCACCCACACATGATAGTCCTATTATCTTTTTGAATTCACCAAACTACACTATATCGGAGAAGTTTGCACTTATTAAGGATTACATTGATGGGTTGCCTTTTACCATTACATATGATTATTTTGATGAATATAATATGCATGTGCTTGCTGCTCCTACTTGCAATTATTATGAGAGGAACTATATCTCTGCCTCTCTATGTTTCCAACACGATAAAATTGCAAGAAACTGCTTATGCTATGTATTGGCCTTTACTCGATGTGCATGAATTGTTCTTGTATGACATGCCGATGCATAGGAAGAGAGTTACACTTTGTCATTGCATGATATATGTTTCTTTGTGATCACTACTAAATGCCAAATCATTTTTAATTAAAATTGGCTTTGATATACCTTGGGATCCGGGTGGATCCATTACTTGAGCACTTTATGCCTAGCTTAATGGCTTTAAAAAAGGCACTGCCAGGGAGACAACCCGAAAGTTTTTAGAGAGTCATTTATTTCCGTTGAGTGCTTTTATAAAGTTTAAAAACAAAAAAATATAGAGGGTAACTTAAAACTTCACAAAAAGAAAAGTGAATGTGAGAGGGACGAGCATTGTGAAAGTGGGAGCTAGCCTTGAACTTTGTTCATGCCCATGGAAACTTTGTGAATCTTAATTACAGAAACTTTTCAAATAAAATTATCCCCTTGTACAAGTCCTTTGCATTGTAAAATTATTGTGCCAAGATTTTCCTTTAGGATGAGTAGATTGCTTGTTGGTATGTGCGGTGCAAAAACGGAAACTTTGACTGTAGTGCGTGATTTTACAATTTTTTTACTGGAACGTCGAAAGTTTCTGAATTTTTTTGCAAAGTCTTGCTATAAAAATTGTTTATTTTGTCCTAATTTTTCATAATTTGTGGAGTACCAGAAGTATGGTAGATGTTCAGATTGCTACAGACTGTCCTGTTTAAGACAATTCTGTTTTTGATGCATTGTTTGCTTGTTTTGATGAAACTATCAATTTTTGTCGGTGGTATAAGCCATGGAAAGGTTATAATACAATAGTTACAATGCAAAAACAAAATGAACTGGTTTGCAGCAGTACTTAGAGTAGTGATTTGCTTTATTATACTAATGGATCCCACCGAGTTTTCTGTTAAGTTTTGTGTGGATGAAGTGATCAAAGATTGAGCAGGTCTCGATATAAGGAGAAGGAGGAGAGACAAGGGCTCAAGATTGGGGATGCCCAAGGCACCCCAAGTAAATATACAAGGAGACTTAATCGTCTAAGCTTGGGGATTCCCCGGAAGGCATCCCATCTTTCTTTAACGAGTATCAGTATGTTTTCGTCTTCATTATGTTCCTATGATATGTGCAAATCTTGAAGCGTCTTTTGTTTAGTTTTCATCCTTCTTCTATGCACCATGCTGGTATGAGATAGTCCATGGTTGATGTGATGGCGGCCCGATCTTTCGATGAGAGTGGGGATTTTTATCGATTTGGTGGATTTTGACCTTGACGATCCGGCTATACCGTACCAGACGATACGCCTCGACAATTGCTAAACCAATCTCCGGTGGTTATTGACCTTGCCATAGGCACGATCAACCTGTAACACCCCGGATGTAACTTTCCCAATTTGTACTCCAACTCTTGCCATTTCCGGCGTTAAGTTATTTTATTTTCTCGGGTTCGGGTCTTTGTCTCCATGTGTTTTTATCGTTGTCATGCATCTCTTATCATGTCATCATGTGCATTGCATTTGCATACGTGTTCATCTCATGCATTCGAGCATTTTTCCCGTTGTCCGTTTTCATTACGGCGCTTCGTTCTCCTCCGGTGGTCATTTCTACCTTTCTTTCGTGTGTGGGGATTAAACATTTCTGGATGGGACCGAGACTTGCCAAGCGGCTTTGGTTTACTACCGGTAGACCGTCTGCCAAGTTTCGTATCATTTGGACTTCGTTTGATACTCCAACGGTTAACCGAGGGACCGAGAAGGCCTCGTGTGTGTTGCAGCCCAACACCCCTCCAATTTGGCCCAAAACCCACCTAAGCTTTCTCCATCATCTAGATCGTTCGATCACAATCGCGTGGCCGAAAACTGCACCTCATTTGGACTCTCCTAGCTCCCTCTATGCCTATTTAAAGTCACCCCCAAAAATCTCCTTCCCCTTCCTCCCGTAACCCTAAAAAAATAGATCCCCTCGCAGTCGGACGTGTCCGAATCGGGCCGGACACGTCCGCCCGCCGCCGCCGACCAACCAGCTGCCGCCACGTGGCCCGGGCGAGCCCCACATCGTCGCCGCCGCCCGTGGCCCGCCCGAGCCCGCGGGAGGCCCTCCCGGGCCCATCGACCGCGCCGCCCCGCGCCTCCTTCTCCTCCGACGCCGTCCGCCGCACCCGCGCCCCTCGCTGGCCGGATCTCGCCCCGGCCGCCGCGCAGCCCGCCGGCGCCAGCGCCGCCGCGCGCCCCTCGCCGCCATAGCCGGCCGGAGCCGCCGCCCTCGCCGGATCGGGATGAGAGGAGGCCGGATCCGCCCCTTACCGGCCTCCCCCTTGACTTCCCTCGCCGGAGCCACCGCCACCTCGCCGGATTTCTGCCTCGGTTCACGCGCCGTCATGAAACCCTAGATCCGGAGGTCGAAATTCTTCTAAGTCCCCGATTTTTTCCAGTTTCAAGTGCCTATGTTCATCGTGCCGTATCTCTGCATCTGTAACTCCGTTTTTGGCATATAGCATATAAAAATGTTCATCTCAGAGAGTACATCATTTCATTCCATTGCACCATTTTCATTTGAGTTCATCTTGATGCCCGAAATGCTGTTAGAAGAGGGCTACTTGATATATTTGGCAGATCTGCTACTCCATTTAGATATTTGTCATTTTTTTCCATGATTATTGTGTGCATGATATGCCCATGAGTTCTACAGATGTTTTGTTAAGGGTTTTGCCATCTTTCCAGAGGTGCAACCCATGTATTTTTGTGATGTGTGTGGTGACTAGAACAAGCTTGCAAAGTGGTGCACTTGGTAATTCTGATTTCAGGGACTTAGCATTTCCACTAAGTCCTTGAGCTGTTTATCTCATATGGCCATATGTTCATGTTGTTTCCTAGCGATCCGTGCCTCTTTTGAGGATGATCAGTGAGTATGTTTTGTTAATCTTGTAGTGCTCTATCCATCCATGTCTTTGTTTGCAATTATGGAGCACCCTAGCTTGAGTCAATCGAGCTCTACTTTTGCTACTTTGTGAATCTGGGCAGATTGTCTACTTGTTAGCGATTTTGCCGAGGATGTTGTAGTTGATCCGTGTAGGCTATGCTATTGTTCTTGCCATGTCTAGCTTGTATTTTATGTGTTCTTGATGGATGTATGATTAGATTATCATGACTTGCTCCGTAGTGAGTGCACCGAGCTCGTAAACACGCCTACTTGATATCTGTTTTCAGCATGCTCCAGTTTTCACTAAGTCTGTGATCTGATTATGTTTTTGCCATGTTCACATGCTTGCAATTGTATTTTCTGATCCCTTTTGGCTCAAGGTCACTAAGGGACTTTTGTTAAGCTCTTTGAGTAGCTCCATGCCATGATTTACTTTGCCATGTTCAGGTCCTGTAACATGTAGATTTGTTGCTCCGAAGAGTGCTACCTGATCTGAAATTCCAGACAAGTGTTCATTTCACTAAGTCTGAAACCTGTTTGCCATATGCATTTTTGCCATGCTTGTTTGAACCTGTTAATGGATGAATTGGCCATAGCTCAGTGCTAGACTTTTGTTAAGCATCATGAATACATCCCTGCCATGTATTTTGTTGTAATATTTGAGTGCTGTAGCATGTTCATCTCATTGCATTTAGATGGCTACTTGCTGTAAATCGCAGAACGTGGCCATATTGAATTGCTTGCCATTTCCAAACCGTAACTCCGATTCCGACGTTCTTTATATCATTTTCAAGCGATTTCATATCATCTTTCCAGTGGCACACTTGGATTCCCAAGTTGAGTCCAGGTTCATGCATCCCTTGTCAAATCTTGCATATGCATCCCGCATTGCTTCCCGCATAGCATACCATCTTTGCATCATATTGTTTGATCCTTGCACGTGGTTGATTTGTGTCCTTGTTGCTTGTTTGTCTTGTTTAGGTAGAGCCGGGAGACGAGTTCGCTAACAAGGAGCCTGTTGAGTTTGCTTTCGAGGATCCAGTCAAGTCTGACAACTTTGCAGGCAAGATGATCATACCCTAAAAATCACTACTATCTTTGCTATGCTAGATTGCTCGCTCTTTTGCTATGCCAATGCTACGATGCCTACCACTTGCTTTCAAGCCTCCCAAAATTCCATGCCAAACCTATAACCCACCATGTCCTAGCAAACCGTTGATTGGCTATGTTACCGCTTTGCTCAGCCCCTCTTATAGCGTTGCTAGTTGCAGGTGAAGATTGGAGACTGTTCCTTGTTGGAACATTATTTACTTGTTGGGATATCATTATATTATCTTGTTATCTTAATGCATCTAAACACTTGGGAAAGGTTGGAAGGCTCGGCCTCTCGCCTAGTGTTTTGTACCACTCTTGTCGCCCTAGTTTCCGTCAGATCGGTGTTATGTTCCCGGTTTTTGCGTTCCTTACGCGGTTGGGTTATAATGGGAGCCCCTTGATAGTTCGCCTTGATTAAAGCTTTTCCAGCAATGCCCAACCTTGGTTTTACCATTTGCCACCTAGCCTCTTTTTCCCTTGGGTTTCCGGAGCCCGAGGGGCATCTTATTTTAAACCCCCCCGGGCCAGTGCTCCTCTGAGTGTTGGTCCGAACCAGGCAGCCTGCGGGGCCACCTCGGGGAAACTCGAGGGTTGGTTTTACTCATAGCTTGACCTATCTAAGTGTTCTCTGAGAACGAGATATGTGCAGCTCCTATCGGGATTTGTCGGCACATTCGGGCGGTGTTGCTGGTCTTGTTTTAACCTGTCGAAGTGTCTTGAAGAACCGAGATACCGAGTCTGATCGGAACGTCTTGGGAGGAGGTCTATTCCTTCGTTGACCGTGAGAGCTTGTCATGGGCTAAGTTGGGACTCCCCTGCAGGGATTTGAACTTTCGAAAGCCGTGCCCGCGGTTATGGGCAGATGGGAATTTGTTAATGTCCGGTTGTAGATAACTTGAACCTTAACTTAATTAAAATGAATCAACCGAGTGTGTTACCGTGATGGCCTTTTCTCGGCGGAGTCCGTGAAGTGGACTCGGTGTTGGAGTAATGTTTTGCGCAGGTTGTCCTCTAGTTTCTCGCTCGCGCTTTGCCTCCTCTTCTCGCTCTCTTTTGCGAATAAGTTAGCCACCATATTTTGCTAGTCACTTGCTATAGATCCACATATTTACCTTGCCATACCTATAAGCTTAAATAGTCTTGATCGTGAGGGTGCGAGATTGCTGAGTCCCTGTGGCTCACAGATTACTATTACCCCAGATGCAGGGCCTGATGTTTCCGCTCCAGGTGACGCGCTCAAGCTCAAGTGGGAGTTCGACGAAGACTCTCAACGTTACTATGTTTCCTTTCCTGATGATCAGTAGTGGTGTCAGTTGGGGGTGATCGGGACCGTGTCGCATGTTGGGTTATCTTTTATTTTGGCGCCGTAGTCGGTCCATGAGTGTTTGCTTGATGTAATGTTATTTATGTACTTGATTGACGTGGCGAGTGTAAGCCAACTATGTTATCTCCCCTTTTATTATCTATATTACATGGGATGTTGTGAAGATTGCCTAACTTGCGACATATGCCTTCAATGCGATTATGCCTCTAAGTCGTGCCTCGACACGTGGGAGATATAGTCGCATCGAGGGTGTTACACAACCTAAAAAACAAGGTTCGAGTTCCTACAAGCAACCGAAAAAACGGCAAGAACAAAGGTGAACTGAAACTGAAATTGCGGATAAATAAACTGAGCACACGAACTAGATGAAAAGTTGGGGTTCCACTATGGATCTGACAAGGCAGTAGTTCTACACGTCTCGTAGATTTTAATTGTAGCGATGGATAGACAATACAACAAAACCCAAGTCTAAACCTAATAAACAATAGCTATTTATTGGAGGATTACAGGAGCATGCGCCGCCTCGACTTTCCTTTTTTTTTACGAGTATGTTGTAGCCGATGGGAGAGAGAGGGCCACGTCCTTGTTCCATGTTGGGCTTGTGGTGGACATCAGATCCATGTATGCATGCATGAATCACACATGGGCTTGGGCCCCACTCTCTTGAATTAGAACTTTGACATACACGTGCACACATACATGGATTAATTAGACAAAGTCTAGGAATATATGTGTACTCAATGCATGTATGCATATCAGTACATGTATATGATGCATGTATGTGCCCAGACTACTGTAGGATATATTGGTCGATGAATAATCCTCGTATTTTGACCCGTGGCTTGTAGAGATACTCCATAATTCTGCACATATTAAATAAGGTGTTGTATCTTTGTGTTTCTATCAAAAAATAATTCATGAAATTATTGTTAATTGAAATCACCTGTAAATTGTATATGCGGATAATATTTTTGGTCGTATCCGTAAAGGCCATGTCCACATCAATGGTTGATTTATAGAATGCTCATTGCACTTCACTTAAATCTTTGAGTATGGCTTTATAGAATGCTTCATGTGATTCACTTATATCATTTGAAGTTTGGATTGTCTATTTCTCTTCACATAGAAAACTGTTGTTTGTAGAATGCTCTTTTGCTTCACTTATATATATATATATATATTAGAGCATGATCTTTTGTAGAAAGAATTAAACTCTCATGTTTCACTTATATCTATTTAGAGAGTCAACTGGAATTGGACAATTGCATGGTTAGTCATGAAATCCTACATAAAACTTATGGATCACTGAATATGATATGTTTGATTCCTTGCAATAGTTTTGCGATATAGAGATGGAATATGCGGGAAGTAATAGTAAATGGTTGTGGTTAGTAAGAATATTGGTGTTAAGGTTTGTGATTCCCGAAGCATGTATGTATAGTCTCTCGTTATGCTATGAAGTTGGAGCATGATTTATTATTTATTGTCCTCCTTATGAGTGGTGGTTGGGGACGAGCGATGGTCTTTTCCTACCAATCTATCCCCCTATGGGCATGCATAGTAGTACTTTGCTTTGAGGGCTAATAAACTTTTGCAGTAAGTATATGAGTTCTTTACGACTAATGTGAGTATTGGATTATACGCACTCTTACCTTTCCGCAATTTGCTAGCCTCTACGGTACCGTGAATTGCCCTTTCTCACCTTGCGATGTGGTGCAAACTTCGCAGGTGCATCCAAACCCTATGATATATTACGCTCTATCACACATAATCCTTATTATATCTTCCTCAAAACAGCCACCATACCTACCTATTATGGCCTTTCCATAGCCATTCCGAGATATGTTGCCATGCAACTTCCACCGCTTCCGTTTTGATGACTTGAGCATTCATTGTCATATTGCTTTGCATGATCATAGAGTTGACATAGTATTTGTGGCTCGGCCACCGTTCATCATTTTTCATACATGTTACGCTAGATCATTGCACATCCTGGTACACTACCAGAGGCATTCATATAGAGTCATATTTTCTTATAGGTATCGAGTTGTAATATTGAGTTATAAGTAAACCGAAGTGTGATGATCATCAATTTTCATTATTAGAGCATTACCCCAGAGAGGAAAGGATGATTGAAACTATGATTCCCCCACAAGTTGGGATAAGATTCCGGATAATGAGAGAAAAATATAAAAAACAAAAGAAAAAAGAAAAAGAAAAAGAAAAAAGGAAGAAAAAAACAAAGAGAGCAGGGGCATGCCAATTCCACACTTGTGCTTCAAAGTAGCACCATGTTTTTCATATAGAAAGTCTCATATGCTGTCACTTTCATATACTAGTGGGAATTTTTCATTATAGGATTAGATGCACACCCACTTAGTTTTCGTATTGAGCTTTCATACACTTATAGCTCTGATACGTCTCCAACATATCTATAATTTTTTATTGTTCCATGCTATTATATTATCAATCTTGGATGTTTTATATGCATTTATATGCTATTTTATATGATTTTTGGGACTAACCTATTAACCTAGAGCCCAGTGCCAGTTTCTAGGTTTTCCTTGTTTTTGAGTTTTATAGAAAAGGAATATCAAACAGATAATTGAGCTAAAACTTTTCGACAATTGTTTTTTGACCAAAAGAAGCCCATGGAGTACCGGAGTTGGGCCAGAAGAGTCCCGAGTCATCCACAAGGGTGGAGGGCGCTCCCACCCACCTAGGGCGCGCCCTCTGACCTTGTGGTTGACTCATGGACCCCCCCCTGACTTGTTCTCGATGCCAACACCTCTTATATATCCCCAAACCTCTAAAACAGAACCTAGATCGGGAGTTCCGCCGCCGCAAGCCTCTATAGCCACCAAAACCCAATCGGGACCCTATTCCGGCACCCTGTTGGAGGGGGAAATCATCATCGGTGGCCATCTTCATCATCCCGATGCTCCCTGATACGTCTCCAATGTATCTATAATTTATGAAGTATTCATGCCATGTTTACAACAATTTTATATGGTTTTGGTATGATTTGCATGGAACTAGCCCGGACTGGCACTGTTTTCAGCAGAACTACTGTGGTGTTGTTTTTGTGCAAAAATGAAAGTTCTCCAAATAAGCTGAAACTTTTTGACGATTTTTTTGGAACAAAAGAGACCCCCGAAGCTTTGTGGGAGGGCCAGAAGAGCTACGAGGAGGGCACAACCCACCAAGGCGAGCCTGGTGGGCCTGGCTTGCCCCGGTGAGTTGTGCTCACCTCGAGGCCCATCTTAGCGTGAAACCAACGCCAAAAAATCCTATAAATAGAGAAACCATCAGAAGTTAACCTAGATCAGAAGTTCCGCCGCCGCAAGGCTCTGTAGCCACCGAAAACCAATCTAAACCCGTTCTGGCACCCTATCGGAGGGGGGAATCATCTCCTGTGGCCATCTTCATCATCCCAACGGCCACCACGATGAGGAGGGAGTAGTCCACCCTCGGGGCTGAGGGTTTGTACCAGTAGCTATGTGTTTAATCTCTCTCTCACATGTTCTTGAGATGTCACGATCTTGATGTATCGCGGGATTTATTAATATAGTCGGATCATATGGTGTTTTCCCTCTCTATCTTGTTGTGATGGATTGACTTCTTCCCTCTCTACCTTGTTGTGATGAATCGAATACTTTTATGGATTTGAGAACACTTGATATATGTCTTGCAATTGAATACTCGTGGTGACAATGGGGTATCGTATTGATTCACTTGATATATATTTTGACGCTCAACTCGCGGATTTCCAAGGTGACATTGGGGTAATCTATGCATGGGGGTTGATGCACGTTCTTATCTTTGTTTCTCCGGTAGAAATCTTGGGGCACTCTTTAAGTTCTTTGTGTTGGATTGAGTATTATGAATATGAATTTGCTTTGGTGTTATTTTAGTACGAACTCTAGGATAGATCGAACGGAAAGAATAGCTTTGTGTTATTTTAGTACGAACTATTGAATAGATTGAACAGAAAGAATAACTATGCAAATGATAACCATAGAGCCTTCACCAGCCAAATATGCATGTAGTGATAACTGTTATTTGTTCATTGCTCTATAGTGTTATCTTGCCAGCATATTCCATGTGCTGACCTACACGGCTGCAACGTATCATGTTGCAGAGTTTTCAGACGAAGAGTAAGGTGCGATAGGTCGTTGTCGTGCACTCAGTTTTGTCGTGGAGTTGAATGGACTCATTTCTCTTTGAAGCTTCCACAGTTATCTTAATTAGATGGCCTTCAACCATGTTATTGTAATAATTACTCTTTTTGAGACACTCGATGTAATAAGTGTGTGATTTAACTTTGTTATAAAGCCTCGAGTACCGTGCGTGTTAGCAATACCGATCCAGGGATGACACTTAAGCACAGAGACTACGGTCCATTGGGATCGGGTCGCTACAAATATGAATTTGCTTTGGTGTTATTTTTGTACGAACTCTAGGATAGATCGAACAGAAAGAATAGCTTTGTGTTATTTTAGTACGAACTCTTGAATAGATTGAACGAAAAGAATAGATTTGAGGTGGTTTCGTACCCTACAAACAATTTATTCTTATGTTCTTCGCTAGATAGGAACTTTGGAGTGACTCTTCATCGCACTTTGAGGGATTGTTATATGATCCAATTATATTAGCACTATTGAGAGATTGCACTAGTGAAAGTATGGACCCTAGGCATCATTTTCAAGCATTGCAATACCGTTTTTGTGCCCGTTTACTATTTGCTACCTTTCTGTTTTTATTTATTCAGATTATAAAATATATTTCTACCATCAATACTACACTTTTATCACCATCTCTTTGCCGAACTAGTGCACCTATAAAAATTACCATTGTATTGGGTGTGTCGGGGACACAAGAGATTTCTTGTATTTGCTTGCAGGGTTGTTTGAGAGAGACCATCTTGATCCTACACCTCCCACGGATTGATAAACCTTAGGTCATCCACTTGAGGGGAAATTGCTACTGTCCCACAAAACTCTGCGCTTGGAGGCCCAACACGAGTCTACAAGAATAAAGTTACGTAGTAGACATCAAGCTCTTTTCTAGCACCGTTGCAGGGGAGGTGAGTGCATGAAGGTATATCTTTAGATCTTGTAATCGAATCTTTTAGTTTCTTGTTTTACCACTAGTTTGGTTTATAAAACAAAACTACATAAAAAATGGAATTGATGTTGCATCATATTATTGATCATCTTTATAATATCTTTCTTGAAAATGATGGAAAGGAAAATTGTGCTCAATTGATAGAATAAGAGTTCTATAAAATGTTTGGCATAAATGATGAGCATGATTGCAATGTTATTAGTATGGATTCTTTGAATATCCATGATGCTAATGATATGCAAAGCCATAAGCTTGGGGATGCTATGTTTGATGAAGATGATATTTTTAGTCCCCCAAGATTTGATGTGCAAATTTGTTATAATGATTGCATGCCTCCTATTTATGATGATTATAATGATGAAAGTGGATTTGGAGAGGTCATGACTTTATTTAGTGATGAATCCACCATTTTGGATGAGGCTTCGATTGACTATGATAACAAAGTTGCTATCTATGATGATTATGGTGATGGCATGTATGCTATAAATAATAATGATAACCATGAAACTTGTCATCATGATTTTAATTTTCAATCCCATGATAGTTATTTTGTTGAGTTTGCTCCCACTACTATTGATGAGAATAAATTTGCATATGTGGAGAGTAACGAAATTTCTATGATTATGTATCATGAAAAGAGTGCCTTATGTGATGGTTATATTGTTGAATTCATTCATGATGTTACTAAAAATTATTATGAGATAGGAACAAATGCTTTTACATATTGCAATAATATCAAGTTTCCTCTCTATGTGTTGAAAATCTTGAAGTTATGCTTGTTTTGCCTTCCTATGCTAGTTGATTCTTGTTCTCATAAGTTGTTTGCTCACAAAATCCCTATGCGTAGGAAGTGGGTTAGACTTAAATGTTCTAGTCATATGCTTCATGATGCTCTCTCCATGTTTCAATTCTTATCTTTTATGCGAGCATCATCGAAATCATCATGCCTAGCTAAAAGGCATAAAAGAAAAGCGCTTGTTGGGAGACAACCCAACATTTACCCCTACTGTTTTTGTGTGTTCACATGATTAGGCTACTATAGTGATCAAGTTTTATTGCTTTCGTTTCAATAAAGTGCCAAGTAAGACCTTTGGGATGGTCTATGGTGATAGTTGATTTGATCTTGCTAAAAAACACAAACTTTTGCGCTTAGGAAAACAATTCTAATTTTAACAAAAGTGTGATAAAATTCTGATTCTTTTTGCAGAAGGTTAATAGACAAATTTCCCAGTTTGTCCTATTTTTTCAGAATTTTTGGAGTAGCAGAAGTATGGTTGGAGTACGGATTACTATAGACTGTTCTGTTTTTGACAGATTCTGTCTTTAATGCATAGTTTGCTTATTTTCTAGTTTCTATGGCTTATATTGCTCAATATAAATTGTGGATATGATATGCTACATTAGTAATTATGTGGAAACAATTATGAATCTTGACTTTGCCAGTACCAAAGTGAAATGGTTTGCTCTTTATCATACTAACCTATCTCACAAAGTTCCGTTAAGTTTTATGTGATTGAAGTTTTCAAATTTTGGGTGAGATGTCGATATGAGGAGAATAAGGAGTGAGAAGACCCTAAGCTTGGGGATGCCCAAGGCACCCCCAAAGTAATATTCAAGGAAGATCTTGGGGATGCCCCGGAAGGCATCCCCTCTTTCGTCTCCAACATTATCGGTAACCTCACTTGGAGCTATGTTTTCATTTGTCACACGTTATGTGTTTTGCTTGGAACGTCAATTTATTTTGTTAGTATTTTCTTGATGTTATTTAGAATAATGTTTTCCATCTTTTATTTCAATAGAAGTGGCATTTATAGCCTTTACTATGCTTATTTTGCAAGTATACATGTTGCTGTTTGAAAACAGAAAGTTTACCGCTGTTGCAAAAATTCCCTAGAAAATTTAGAATGTGATAAAATGTTGAAACTTTTTGAAAAATGAGATATGATAAATTTTATACAGTTTGGCAAATTTTCATAATTTTTGGATTTTAAGAAGTATTGATACTCTTGCATTCTTTGCGGACTGTACTGTTTTGGCAGATTGCTGTTATGTTTGCATTGTTTGCGTATGTTTGCTTATTTAATGATTCTATTTGAGGATATGACTATTAAATATGCAGAGGCATTTAGTATGCAATGATGAATAATAATTTTAGTGATTTTCTACAGTAGAAAATGATAAGGTTTTTGCATTGGTTTATACTAACTTATCTCACGAGTTCTTGTTGAGTTTCGTGTGGATGAAACTTTTGAGATTTACGAAAACCGTGATATGGGAGGAATTAAGGAGACACAAAAGCTCAAGCTTGGGGATGCCCAAGGCACCCCAATATAATATTTCAAGAAGTCTCAAGCATCTAAGCTTGGGGATGCCCGGTAGGCATCCCACCTTTCTTCTTCAACAATTATCGGTTAGTATCTGTTGAGCCTAAGTTTTTGCTTATTCACATGGTGTGTGATATTCTTAGAATGTCATTTTATTTTGTCTTTGCTTGCTGTTTTAATAGAATTCTTAGATCTGAAAGTTTTTGAATAAGAGAGAGTCCTCAAATAGCTACCTATTTACTTAACTACTCGCTTGATCTTCACTTATATATTTTTGGAGTAGCTTGTCATTTGCTCTAGTGCTTCACTTATATCTTTTTGAGCACGGTGTGCTTTAGCATTTTTGAAGAAATTCTCTATTGCTTCACTTAAATTAATTTGAGAGAAAGAAATATTCTGCTCATGATCTTCACTTATATTTGTTTGAGCTTATCAAAAGCAACACATGAAAATTAGTCCCAAAGTGATATATATCAAAGAAGGATATAATAAAAACTCTCATGAAGATCATTGGACAAAATAAACTTGATTCATCATAATAGTTTTGAGATGTGATGATGTGATATGTGAGTCATGTTGATGAGTAATTATGCTTTAGTAAGAATATTGGTGTTAAGGTTTGTGATTCCCTATGCAAGCACGGAAGTCAATAGTTATGCAATAAAATTACATCCTACTTGTGGTGCATTATTTGGTGTTAATTATGCTCAATGCTCGCTCATGAGATTATTCGTTTCTTGGTTGGTCGCTTCTCAATCTTTTGCCAGCCTTCATTTTGCACTATGTATGATCACTACTTGTGCATCCAAAATCCTTTAAAGAAGTTTTGCAACATGAGTCCACCATACCTACTTATATGCGGTATTCTTTTATCGTTCTAAGCAAATTTGTATGTGCCATCTCTAATTTTCAAAATAAATTTACCTTTTGTGTGCTCGTAACGGTCGCGAGGCGGTGAGGGGTGGCCAATATTTTCCATGCTAGACGTGTTATTCTCACGATGAGTGTTTATTCACTTGTCATTGCACAAGAGTAAGGAAAAGGTATTAGGGATGCCGAGTCCTGAAATGAAAAATGAAATTACTTTATGCTGTCAAATAATATATTCCTTGGAAAATGTTGGTATGGAGGGCACCCGTGGATACGGTTAGCCATGGAAAGTGAAAGTATGGTGGAAAAAGGAATAAACTTTATTTTCTGTTTGGGAACCGCCTATGATATATCTAGCATGGAAAGTGTTGGGAGCTCTAAGTCGTTTTCGTTGGTGGGAAAAGTATGCCACTCAAAATGTTTTTTATCTCTCAATTTTTGCTCTGAGCTCTCACACCTCTACAAATCCCTACGTCCCTCTCCGAAGGGACTTTCTTTTACTTTATGCAAATTTTATTTTTAATTTGAGTCTCCATATTCTCTTATAAAGAACCAACAAGGAGGCACTATGATCGTACTTAAGCATTGGGTGTAGCTAATATGCAAGTGTGTTTCACGAATGGATCAATGATTGAGCATGATGGGCCAGGGACAAGGTTGGTAAAAGCGGTAGGCGTAAGCGAGGCGGTTGGCCTTCGCCTAGTGCCTAGGCGGTGCTTAAGCGCCCTAGGCGTGGCCTAGGCGGTAATATAGTTTTACTATCAGGGCATATTTGTGGATATGATATGCATGCCGATATTAATTTAGGGCACATAAATAAGTTAACTACCAACTACTACCATTGGCATATGGCCCATTTGGCATATATATGAATGCAATATGGCATCGTTTGTCGCTTGGGGAGACAATTATTTGCTTGCCCTGCCTAGACTTCCATTTATGCCCTAGGCGAGGCGTTTGGCCATCGTCTAGCACCTAGGCGTGCCTAAGCGCCTCCTAGGCACTGCCTTTTCCAACAGAGGCCAGGGATAACTTATTTTAGCATTGATATTTTGAAAGACATGGTTGCTTGTTAGTATGCTTGAGTATTAAAGTCCTCATGTCAAATTATAGACTATTGCTTTGAATCATATAAAAGTCCAAATGGCCATGCTACAAAAGAAAAGAGTTTATGATGAATATGATAGGTAGCATTCCACAACAAAAATTGCATTTTCAATTGCTACTTTATCATGATAAGTTTTATGAGAAAGAGTTTCTGTTATGATGCTAGGAAAAGTGATTGAAATTATAATTGATCAAACTTATGCACTTTGCTAGCATTCACACTTCATCAATTATTTCTTTTATCATTTACCTACTCGGGGACGAGTAGGAATTAAGCTTGGGGATGCTGATACGTCTCCAACGTATCTATAATTTATGAAGTATTCATGCCATGTTTACAACAATTTTATATGGTTTTGGTATGATTTGCATGGAACTAACCCGGACTGGCGTTGTTTTCAGCAGAACTACCGTGGTGTTGTTTTTTGTGCAGAAATGAAAGTTCTCCAAATGAGCTGAAACTTTTTGAATATTCTTTCAGGAACAAAAGAGACCCCTGAAGCTTCGTGGGAGGGTCAGAAGAGCCACAAGGAGGGCACAACCCACCAGGGTGCGCCTGGCTTGCCCCGGTGAGTTGTGCTCACCTCGAGGCCCATCTTAGCGAGAAACCAATGCCAAAAAATCCTATAAATAGAGAAATCATCAGAATTTAACCTGGATCAGAAGTTCCTCCGCTGCAAGGCTCTGTAGCCACCGAAAACCAATCTAGACCCATTCTGGCACCCTGCAGGAGCGGGGGAATCATCTCCGGTGGCCATCTTCATCATCCTGGCGGCCACCATGATGAGGAGGGAGTAGTCCACCCTTGGGGCTAAGGGTTTGTAACAATAGCTATGTGTTTAATCTCTCTCTCTCTCATGTTCTTGAGATGCCATGATCTTGATGTATCGCGGACTTTGTTAATATAGTTGGATCATATGGTGTTTTCCCCTCTCTATCTTGTTGTGATGAATTGAGTTTTTCCCTTTGAGATTTCGTTGTTATCGGATTGAATACTTTTATGGATTTGAGAACACTTGATATATGTCTTGCAATTGAATACACGTGGTGACAATGGGGTATCGTATTGATTCACTTGATATATGTTTTGGCACTCAACTCGCGGATTCCGAGGTGACATTGAGGTAATCTATGCATAGGAGTTGATGAACGCTTTTGTCTTTGTTTCTCCGGTACAAATATTGGGGCACTCTTTGAAGTTCTTTGTGTTGGATTGAGTATTATGAATATTGTAACATCCCAATTTTCAATTTGGATGTTAATCATTAGGTCATCATATGCATCCATGATTCGTGCAATTTTTTGAATTTGGTTTATTTGGACATTTTGATCCTGGAGGCCTTAAGCAACTCAAGGACCATTTGAGAGAGTTGGAGGTTTTCATAAAATTCCATTTTTGAATTTTCAAAATTGGCATATGGGATCAAAGTGAGTTTTTGTTCGAAATTATTTTTCCAATTATTTCAAAATAAATAAAATAATGAGAGAAGATAATATGACTTCTTCAAAACAGCGAGGAAATAATGGAAATTTAGTTTTGAATAAAAATATATTTTGTTTGATTTTTTATTCGATTAAATCAGGGAAAAATACGCATTTTTTAAATTGCATTTAGCCCGGAAAAATGATCACTTTGTCCTAAATATTAGGAGAGGACTGTGAAAATTATTTCTGGAATTTTGGGATTTTTATTTTTATTTTATTTGGCATTTTTCTTCGCGGCGAAATGTTATTTAAAAAAAGTTATGGACCGAACTAGGCCGAATGCCCAGCCGGCCCGTCAGCGCCGTCGCCTCCGAGCGCGTGGCCGAGCCGGACTCCGCCAGAGTCCGAGCCGTCGCTGCCTCGCCGCCCGGCCCCTCCTACAAGTCGGACCGCCCCGACCCCCTATTGATAATCCGCAGCCACACCCCGGCCTCTCCTCCACCCAGCCCCGCCACAGCCTGCCACCGCTCGCTGCCGCCTTGCTACTGTCGTCCGCTGCCGCAAGCCGCACCGCACCACCCTGCCCCACAGCCGCCGGAGCCGGTGATCGATGCCGCCAGTGCCAGTTTATTTCATGAACCGGTAAACTGTCGTAAACTGCCTCGTTTTTTTCTAGATTCGGTTTTTCGTTTTAGGTCGGTTTGTTTGATTGGTTTAGGTTTATTAGCGAACATTCGTTCATTTAGATCTGTTAGTGAACGTTTTCGTTCGTTAGTTTCTGTTAGCGAACGTTCATTCGTTAGATTTTTCTTTTTAGTTTTATTTTCGGCCAGGGACCTGGAGTTAGCAGCCGTAGTACATGCGCACAAGACCTGGAGACATTTTTCTCATTGGTAACCGTTGTGATGTATACACGGATCATAAAAGTTTGAAGTACATCTTCACGCAGAAGGAGTTGAATCTCAGGCATAGGAGATGGTTGGAGCTGATAAAGGATTATGATATGAAGCTGCATTATCATCCAGGAAAGGCCAATGTTGTAGCAGATGCGTTGAGCCGCAAGAGTTATGTTAATACTCTCATAACCAAAGAATTTCCTCAGGAGTTAGCCGACGATCTAAAAGAACTTCGAATGGAGATAGTTCTGAGAGATTTTGTTGCAGCGTTGGAAGTTCAGTCCATGTTGTTGGGAAAGATTCGAGAAGCCCAGAAGACTGATAAGGAGATTGCGGGGATAAAGGAGAAGATGAATAAAGGGAAGGCCAAAGGTTTTCATGAGGGTGAACATGAAACTTTATGGTTTGAGGATCGTATTTATGTGCCCAATGACCCAGAGATCAGGAAGTTAATACTTTAGGAAGCTCATGACTCGCCATACTCGATTCACCCAGGAAACACCAAGATGTATTTGGATTAGAAGGAACGTTTCTGGTGGACATGTATGAAGAAGGATATTGTCGAGTATGTAACCGTATGTGACGTATGTCAGAGAGTTAAGGTAGAGCACCAGAAGCCAGCAGGATTACTTCAGCCTTTGCCGATACCCAAATGGAAGTGGGATAAGCTTGGTATGGATTTCATCACCGGATTACCCAGGACACGATCAGGATATGATTCCATTTGGGTAGTAGTTGATCGCTTGACCAAATTGGCTCACTTTATCCCCGTGAAAACCACTTATACGAGCGCGAAGTTGGCTAAGATATATATGACCAGGATCGTATGTCTGCATGGAGTTCCGAGGACAATCATATTAGATAGAGGAACATAGTTTACCTCGAAGTTTTGGAATCAATTACACTAGACTTTGGGTACCAGGCTAGAGTTTAGTACAGCCTTTCATTTGCAGACAGATGGGCAGACCGAGAGAGTCAATTAGATTTTGGAGGACATGTTAAGAGCTTGTGCACTAGATTATGGCTCTAGTTGGGACGACAATTTTCCTTATGCAGAGTTGTCGGATTTGGGGCTCCGAAAAACCCTTGAGATTCGAACACAGGGGCGTGACGAAGATCTCTCCCACTACACGTCTACCTAGCGCCACGCTCTTCTCCTGGTGGTGGGAATGGAATGCAAGCAAGCAAACAAGTAGAGCACACAAGAGTTTACCCAGGTTCAGGCCACCTCGTGGTGTAAAACCCTACGTCCTGCTTTAGTGGATTGGCCTCACGAGGGCTCGAGTATGAACAAGTACAGTGGTTTCCTGAGCTCAGGAGGCGAGCTCAAGGGGGTGAGGAGGTGGATGTTCTTGCTCCTTTTCTAGTCTAAGTCTCCACGGGTCCATCCCCTCTATGATGGAACCCTAGCTACTTATATAGGCGGCCAGGGTCCTCTTCCCCTGAAATGTTTAGGCGGGAAGGGAATCCCACAATGGCCATTTGAGCGGGAACACAAGGACGCTCCTATCCTAACAAAAGGTGGTCTTCTCCTGCAAAGAGGGCAGACGGTGACGCGGTGGTGGGCTCGGTGATGACATCCTTCCTGCCATCCTGGCGGTCTTCGGTCTTGTTGCACCAAAGGGGAAACCTTTGTCTCGCCCCTCGGGAACCTGCGCCTGTGCGGTCTCCTTTGCACCGATATGGAAACTGTGCCTGCTGGCGCCTGCTGGCGCACGCTGGCGCCTGCTAGCATGGTTCGTCATGGCTTGTGTCACTGCCTCCTCCTGAGGCAGCCCTTGCCTTGAGATCTTCGCCCTCCCGAAGCAGCCTAGGCGAGGCCACTCTAGGGAGAGGTCTTGGTCGCCCCTCCGGAGCAGCCTAGGTGAGGCCGCTCCCTGAGGAGGTCTTGGTCGTTCTCCTCGCGAGGGTTGGCCCCCTCCTGAGGGTCTTGAGCAGATGGTCGATCAACTGGGCCCTATCGGGCCGTACCAGGAACGCGACGTGGGCTGCAGACAGGCAAGTCTGGATACCCTGGTTCCCAGTACGCCGACAGTAGCCCCCGGGCCTAAGGCGCATGCAGAGTTGGCTTCTGGGCAAAGCCTAGTCGAGGATGAAGCGCCGCGGCCCCAAAGGCTGCGGGCCAGGCTGGCGCATGACGGTTGGATGGGACATGACGACTCCACTCCTCACGCAACCTTGGTAACCGTGTGATTAGACGACTCCCCGGCGCGGGCGACGCGGCCATCATGGCCGTGACCAAGCGATGGTTGGCCTTCCCCACCCTATAAATGAGGCCCGGGGGAGAAGCCCCCGGGCCATCTTTAAGCCAGTGCCACCATCCTATCTCCTTCCCTTGCCTTCCTTCGCCCCCAGATACCCATGGCGCCGCTGAGGAAGTCCTCCGCCGCTGAGGAAGTCCTCCGCCGCTGAGAGGGAAAAGGGTGTGGAGGAGCTGGTCTTGCCGCCGCTGAAGAGGGGCCGTGGGCGTCCCCGCAAGCATGCTGCCACAGCCATGACAGTTCCTCGGGGAAGCGAGCGCGGATTCTCGGGGTCCGACGGGGTTTCCGGTGAGAGGCCTGGACCCTCTCCTCTTGGTGGGGGCGGCCGTGGCCGCGGTGGCGCAGGGGGGCGACCGGCGCCCAACCGTCCCCCGCGCCGGCAACTCCACTCCTCCGATGCGGCCTCTGAATTCGTGATGTGGGTGGAGAAACCCGACAGCGTGTGGCTCCGTCTTCCCTGCTGGTTCCACGTCGAACTGCCGGAAGAAGGGCCCGGCGGTGTTTGGCTGCAGGCCAACGGGTGCTGCAGCGGAGCCTTCTGGGTGGGGGTCGAGGTCCTTGCTTCAGGCGACGTGTTCCTTGGTCGTGGCTGGCAATCCTTCGCACGTGCGCGCCGACTGTAGGGAAAGTGCACCCTCCACTTCAAGTACGACGGGGTGTCGTCGCTGCTCGTCAAGGCCTTCTCGGAGGGAGGAAGGCGCCTTGGGTGTTGACCAGAGGTGGACGATGACGAGGAGGGTGGCGACGGCGTCCTGAGGGGCAGTTCTTCCTCTGGAGATGAGCTCGGCCTCGGCAGGCCCCGCGGGTCCCCCCCTCTGTGGCAGCAGCAACTCCTCCAGCAGCGGCGGCTACCCTGGGCGGCCGCTCCGCCACGCCTGGCTTGCCGAGGAGGAGGGGCCCTCGCGCCGCCGCTCTTCGGTGAAGCGCGAAGAGTACGGCTCCGACTTGGTTGGGGTGCTGACTACGCCGATCCACGAGCTCCGAACCCGCCTGGCTCTTGTTTTAGATTTTCTTCATTTCCTTCCTGTATTTGGTTTAAGCTGCCTCGGGTGGGCGTGTAATGAACAATGATATGTATGCATGAAATGGAAGTCTGCTATTATTTTCGTTCTGGATGAAATTACTTAGCTTGTGTACTACGCTTGTCGTGAGACGAAGTCCTGAGGCAGGTGGCCTCCTGATGTCACGAGCCCCCAGGCGAGTTATTAGGACCGCCGGGCTCGGAGCTCCCGAGCGTAGGTGAGCTTTGGTGAGTTGAGGAGGGCTCGCGCGCTTGAGCTCACTTGAGAGCGCGGAGCGAGTACTGATATGCTAAGGCCTGAGCAGGCTTGGCGAAGTAAGTCATGAGGGCTGAAGAGCCTGACGCCAGAGCCTGAGCAGGCTTGGCAAGGTGAGGTCGTGAGGTCACGGTAACCGAGAGCTGAGACCGGCCGTATCCCAGCCCCCACGTGCAAGGCGCGCGAGGGAGGATAAGCGGCACAGCCTGGCCCGAAGAACTGAACTTGAGAACAGCGCGAGAAACACGAGCGAAACCAGAGCAAACCGCAATAAACTCGGAAAACTCCATAGCATGGGGCAGAGGAAGGGCTGATAGCCAAGGAAGTAGAAAAGGCTGACAGCCAAACACCAAGGCGAGAAAAAAAAGGAAAAAGGTCGTGTCCGACCCCTAGCTACGTCTTCTTCCCAGTGCGGAGCTAAGGACTGCCACTGGGACGTGGGTGGGAGCCCGATCTGAGGGCCCGTAGGAAACACACAGGAGACTCCGAGGCGTGTACAGCCCCAACTCATTATTACATGAGAGTGTCACGAGCGGAGACCTTCATGGGCACAGAGCCTTGATTGTCTTCACGGGCACGAAGCCTTGATTATGGATAGAACCTCCTGAGGTGCTGAATGTTCCGGGAATACTGGATGAGTATCCCATCCTGCATCTCCAGGCGCACAGCGCTAGGCCTAGAGACACGGCAATTCTGAACGAGCCCTCCCACATAGGCGAGAGCTTGTGTAGCCCTTCCCTGGAGAGGACCCGCCTCAGGACCAAGTCACCAACTTCCAATGTTCTCGAGCGGGCGCTGCGGCAATGGTACCGCCGCGGCGCCTGCTGATATCGCGCTGCCCTGAGTGCAGCTCGGCGGCAGCCCTCCTCGCCGAGCACGAGGTCCATCCGCCAGGCGGCGTCCTGGCGTTCCTCATCGAAAGCCAAGACCCATGGGAAGCGACTCTTGACCTCATGAGGGAGGACCGCCTCCGCAACATAAACGAGAAAAAATGGGGTTTCTCCCGTAGGTTTGGTTGCGGTGGTGCGGATTGACCACAGCACAGATTGGAGCTCGTCGATCCAGCCCCTGCCGCAGGCCTCGAGCTTTTTCTTGAAGCTGCGCGTCTTGAGGCCGCGCAGGACCTCTGCGTTGGCGCGTTCGGCCTGCCCATTGCTCCTGGGGTGGGCCACTGAAGTGTAGCAGATCTGCGTTCCAAGGTTAGCACAATATGATCTGAAGAGATTGCTCGTGAACTACGAACCGTTATCTGTGATGATGCGGTTGGGGACGCCGAAGTGGGTCACGAGGCCCTTGATGAACTTGACGGCCGATCCTGTGGGAATCGTGCACACCGGCTCCACCTCGTCCCACTTGGTGAACTTGTCGACGGCGACATAGAGGAAACGGTAGCCCCCTGCCGCTCAGGGGAACGGTCCCAGGATGTCCAGCCCCCAGACCGCGAAGGGCCAGGAGAGCGGGATGGTCGGAAGATCTTGCACTGGCTGATGGATTTGCTTGGCGTGGAACTGGCATGCCTCGCAGGCTCGCACGAGCTTTGTGGCGTCGTCCAACGCTATGGGCCAGTAGAAGCCGCTGCGAAAGACCTTGCACACGAGGGTGCGGGACGACGAATGATGGCCGCAATCCCCCCGTGGATGTCGGCCAGCAGCTCTTGCCCTTGCCTCCTCGAAATGCATTTTAGCGTGACGCCATTAGGGCGCCTCCTATAGAGCTCACCGTCTTGGATGCAGTAGGCCGAGGCCTGCCGAGCCACACGTTCTGCGCCTTCCTCCTTCTCCGGCAAGGTGCCGCGTAGTAGGTATGTCTTGAGTTCCTCAGTCCAGCAGTCTTCCTCAGGTTCAACGGTGAGCAGCAGGCGGGCTCCGGAGGGTGGTCCACAGGGTGGTGCGCCGACTTCGGGAGCCGCTGGCAGCCCCTCATGCGTGAATGCCGGCTCCGGAGTAGGTGGCACCGCCGATGGCCTGAGCAAGCGCTCCTCGAAGACACCCGGTTCCTGCGGCTCTCGTCGGGAGGCCCACTTGGCGATGTCGTCTGCTTCCTTATTCGTGCCCCTCGGCACGTGTTGCGGCTCTAGTCCTAGGAACCGCTTCTCCATCTTGCGCACCTCCTCCAGATACACTTCCATGTGTTCATCCTTGGGCTTGTACTCTTTGTTAGAGAAGTTGACGAGGAGCTGTGAGTCGCCTTTGATGGTGAGACGCTTCACCCCTAGTGCGGCCGCGGCCTTGAGCCTGGCGATTAGGCCCTTGTACTCCGCGATGTTGTTGGAGACCTTTTCGCCACGCTTGAAGCAAAGTTGCACGGCGTAGCGGAGCTTATCCTGACTGGGTGATACTAGCACAGTGCCAGCCCCCGCGCCGAGGCGCGAGAAGGCACCGTCAAAACATACCACCCATCCATCCGGAGTTTCGTCGCCCAGGGCCAGCGAGCAGTCCTCGCCAGCCCCCTGGTCTGGAGCATCGGTCCACTCTGCCACGAAATCAGCCAGCGCTGCCCCCTTGATGACCCACGTGGTGCTGAACTCCAGCTGGAATGCCTGCAGCTCGATGTTCCACTCAGCAACCCTCCCGACGATGTTCGGGCCCCGGAGTACCTTCTCCAGGGGGTAGGCTGAGACGACCTTGATGGGATGGCCCTGAAAATAGTGGCGCAGCTTCCTGGAAGCGACAAGGAGCGCCAGCAGCAGCTTCTGGGGCATGGGGTAGCGCGAGCGAGCGTCGCGGAGCACGATGCTGACGAAGTACATGGGATGCTCCACGAGGGTTGGTGATGCGGGACCCTCAGGTGCTTCCGATGGCTCAGGAGCTCTACACAGGTCGGCGGGGTCGCCAGACGTTGCGGCCGTGTCGGCTCCGGAGGTCGTGTCGTGGGGCAGCGGAGTTCCGAAGGGCATCGGGTCGTTCTGCGAGCTCTGGCCCCTGACCCGTTCCTCTCGTGCCACTACCAGCGCCGCGCTGGCGGAGTGAGGCATAGCAGCGAGATAAAGGATCAAGGGCTCCTGAGGCCTTGACGCCACCATAACCGGCGGGCTGGTGAGGTACTTCTTGAGATCTTGGAAGGCAACGTCGGCCTCCAGAGTCCACTCAAAAGGCCCCTTCCTCTTCATGAGCTTGAAGAAGGGGAGGGCGCACTCGCCGAGCTCCGAGATGAAACGTCCCAAGGACGTCACACACCCCGCAAGTTTCTGCAGTTGCTTCAGGGTTGTGGGCGGCTTCATTCTCTCGATGGCTTTGACCTTCTCCGGGTTGGCTTCAATGCCCCGGTGCGAGACCAGGAATCCCAGCAGCTTGCCCGAGGGGACCCCAAACACACATTTTTTCGAGTTGAGGCATAGGATCACCTTGCGCAGGTTGGCGAACGTTTCCTCCAAGTCCCCGACAAGGGTCTTGGCCTCCTTGGACTTGACCACGATGTCGTTGACATAGGCCTCTGCGTTCCTCCCGAGCTGAGGGCCGAGGGTGATGTGCATCAGTCGCTGGAAGGTGGCGCCTGCGTTCCTCAGCCCGAAGGGCATGTAGATGTAGCAATAGGTACTGCATGGGGTCAGGAACGACGTCTTCTCTACGTTTTGAACTGCCATTTTGATCAGGTGGTAGCCTGAGAAGGCGTCGAGGAAGCAAAGCAGGTCGCACTCGGCCGTTGAGTCCACGATCTGGTCGATGCGAGGGAGAGGGAACGGGTCCTGAGGGCAGAACTTGTTGAGGCTTGTGAAGTCGACGCACATGCGCTCTTTGCCCCCTTTCTTCGGGACGATGATGGGGTTGGACAACCATTCAGGGTGGCGCACCTCCCAGATAATGTCTGCTTCTTCTAGCTTCCGGGTCTCTTGGACGATGAAGGCCTGCTTGTTCGGAGCCTGCCGCCGCGCCTTTTGCTTGATAGGTCGTGCGTTCGGGCACACCGTAAGCTGGTGTTCGATGACGTGCCTAGGCACCCCGACCAGGTCGGTCGCCTTCCACGTGGACACGTCCTTGTTTGCCCTAAGGAAGGCCACCAACGCCTCCTCTTGTTCTAGAAGCAGGCCCGCGCCGATGGTGAAAGTGGAGCTCGCGTCTCCCTCATCGACGGGTACCTGCTTGGTCTAGGCGCGATCCTGAGAGAAGAGCTGTTTCTTTTTGGCTGGAGCGGCCTCGGCGGCCTCCGGAGCCTCCTCTGCGCTTGGGCGAGCCGTGGCAGCGGCTCGATAAGCGTGCTCGAGGACCTGAAGGGCGGCGTTGGCGTTTCCTTTGATGGTGATGGTGCCACTGCTCCCGGGCATCTTGACGATGTTGTAGCCCGGGTGAGTCACCGCCATGAACTTGGCCAGGGCCGGGGAGCCGAGGATGGCGTTGTAGGACAGGTGGACAGGCGCGACATCGAAGTTGATAAGCTCGGTCCGGTAACTGGCGTGCGTCCCGAAGGTGACGGAGAGGCGGACCCGCCTGAGCGGGACGGCCGAGCCCGCGACCCCCGAGAAGGGTTTGGTGGGGAGGAGCTGCCCGTAGGGCACCGGCTGACGACCAAAGGCCTCCGCAGAGAGGATGCTGAGCCCGGCGCCACCATCGACAAGGGTCCTTGTGACGGCCACCCCGCAGATGGTGGGGGTACATACCGTGGGGAGGAAGCATGTGCCGGTTGTAGCTCTGGTGCAGTCGCCGAGGCCGAAGACGATGACGTGCCCCTGCGCGTCTCGCCCCCACGCGGCCTCCTGTGGCCGAGCGGCAGCCCCCAGCCGTCGAATGTGTGATTTGGCGTGACGGGCCGATACCGGCGCCTGGGATCCTCCGATGATGCAGGCGACCCAAAAGGGACGGTGGCGCTCCGCCGGCAGCGTCCAGCAGCTCGCCGAGGCGAGCCACCCAAGCGTCAAGCCCTGCCGTAGGCGGTCAAAGTCGGAGCATCTCCTTGGCCGTTAGAAGCGCCGCCGACGAGGCCAGGGGAAGCGGGAGTTGCATAGCAGGCCGCTCCCCAGTGGCCGGGCCGGCGATGGGGTCGTCGACATGGAGGACGAAGCGCCCGTGAGAGATGCGGTCCGCCAACGCCACCCGAGCGACGGGGACGGCTCCAGCCTCCGCGCGGATGCCGCTGGCAGGTGCCGCCATGGCGACGCAGGGCAGAAGAGGGGAGGCGAGGTCATCGGAGAGGTGAGATTTCGACACGCCCCCTACCTGGCGCGCCAAATGTTGGATTTGGGGCTCTGCAAAACCCTTGAGATTCGAACACAGGGGCATGACGAAGATCTCTCCCACTACACGTCTACCTAGCGCCACGCTCTTCTCCTGGTGGTGGAAATGGAATGCAAGCAAGCAAACAAGTAGAGCACACAAGAGTTTACCCAGGTTCAGGCCACCTTGCGGTGTAAAACCCTACGTCCTGCTTTAGTGAATTGGCCTCGCGAGGGCTCGAGTATGAACAAGTACAGTGGTTTCCTGAGCTCAGGAGGCGAGCTCAAGGGGGTGAGGAGGTGGATGTTCTTGCTCCTTTTCTAGTCTAAGTCTCCATGGGTCCATCCCCTCTATGATGGAACCCTAGCTACTTATATAGGCGGCCAGGGTCCTCTTCCCCCGAAATGTTTAGGCGGGAAGGGAATCCCACAACGGCCATTTGAGCGGGAACACAAGGACGCTCCTATCCTGACAAAAGGTGGTCTTCGCCTGCAAAGAGGGCAGGCGGTGACGCGGTGGTGGGCTCGGTGATGACATCCTTCCTGCCGTCCTGGCGGTCTTCGGTCTTGTTGCATCAAAGGGGAAACCTTTGTCTCGCCCCTCGGGAACCTGCACCTGTGTGGTCTCCTTTGCACCGATATGGAAACTGCGCCTGCTGGCGCGGTTCGTCATGGCTTGCGTCAATGCCTCCTCTTGAGGCAGCCCTTGCCTTGAGATCTCCGCCCTCCTGAAGCAGCCTAGCCGAGGCCACTCTAGGGAGAGGTCTTGGTCGCCCCTCCGGAGCAGCCTTGGTGAGGCCGCTCCCTGAGGAGGTCTTGGTCGTTCTCCTCGCGAGGGCTGGCCCCCTCCCGAGGGTCTTGAGCAGATGGTTGATCATCTGGGCCCTATCGGGCCGTACCAGGAACGCGACGTGGGCCGCAGACAGGCAAGTCTGGGTACCCTGGTTCCCAGTACGCCGACAAGAGTTCTCATATAACAATAGCTACCAGGCTAGTTTGAAGATGACCCATTTCGAAGCTTTGTATGGAAGGAGGTGTAGGACTCCATTGATGTGGGATGAAGTTGGAGACCGACAATTGTTCGGACCAGATTTAATCAGAGAGTCTGAAGAGAAGGTTAGGTTAATTCGTGATATACTGAAGGTAGCTCAGTCCAGGCAGAAGAGTTATGCTGACACTAAATGCAAGGAGGTAGTCTATGAAGTCGGAGACAGAGCATACCTCTGTGTGTCACCACTTCGAGGAGTTAAACGATTTGGAGTCAAAGGAAAGTTAGCCCCAAGATTTGTAGGACCATATAGAGTTTTGGAACGTATGGGTGAAGTTGCCTACAAGTTGGAGTTACCCAAAGGTTTGTCAGGAGTTCATGATGTGTTTCACATTTCCCAGTTGAAGAAGTGCCATGCACAGATGGCCAATATTCCTCTGAGAGATACAGTGTCCCTGGAAGCGATTCAGTTGGAGAGTGACCTAACCTACAAGGACAAACCCGTCAAGATTCTCGAGTTTGCCAACCAAGTTACATACAGGAAGAAGCCACCTGGGAGCCAGAAGAAGACCGACGGAAAGACCACCCACACCTTTTTGCTAGCCAACCCGAATCTCGAGGGTGAGATTCATCTTAAGTGGGTAGGTTTGTAACATCCCAATTTTTAATTTGGATGTTAATCATTAGGTCATCATACGCATCCATGATTCTTGCAGTTTTTTGAATTTGGTATATTTGTACACTTCAATCCTAGAGGCCTTAAGCAACTCAAGGACCATTTGAAAGAGTTGGAGGTTTTCATAAAATTCCATTTTTGAATTTTCAAAATTGGCATATGGGATCAAAGTGATTTTTATTTGAAATTATTTTTCCAATTATTTCAAACTAAATAAAATAATAAGAGAAGATAATATGACTTCTTCAAAATAGCGAGGAAATAATGGAAATTTAATTTTGAATAAAAATATATTTTGTTTGAATTTTTACTTGATTTTTTATTCGATTAAATCAGGGAAAATATGCATTTTCAAAATTGCATTTAGCCTAGAAAAATGTTCACTTTGTCCTAAATATTAGGGGAGGACGGTGAAAATTATTTTTAGAATTTTAGGATTTTTATTTTTATTTTATTTGGAATTTTTCTTCGCAGCGAAAGGTTATTTAAAAAAGGGTTCCGGACCGAACTGGGCCGAAGGCCCAGTCGGCCCGTTAGCGCCGCCGCTTCCCCGCGCGTGGCCGAGCCGGACTACGCCGGAGTCCGAGCCACCGCCTCGCCGCCTGGCCCCTCCTCCAAGTCGGACCGCCCCGACCCCCTCTTTATAAGCCGCCGCCACCCCCCGGCCTCTCCTTCACCCAGCCCCGCCGCAGCCCACCGCCGCAAGCCGAGCCCCACAGCCACCGCTCGCCGTCACCCTGCCGCCGCAAGCCGCGCTGCACCACCCCACCCCGCTGCCGCCGGAGCCGCGCGCCCTCGCCGGTGTTCGACACCGCCGCTGACGTTTTATTTCACGAACCGGTAAACCGCCCAGGTTTTTTTTCTTTCTAGATTCGATTTTTTTGTTTTAGATCGGTTAATTTATTAGGTTAGGTTTATTCGCGAACGTTCGTTCATTTAGATCTGTTAGTGAACGTTTTCGTTCGTTAGTTTCTGTTAGCGAATGTTCGTTCGTTAGATTTTTCTTTTTAGTTTTATTTTCGGCCAAGGACCTATCTGCGATTAGTTTTCTTACAGATTAGTCCATGATCTTAAATCCTTCACCACTTTTTGCTCGTTTATCCAAATCCAATGAAACCAATGCCAAAATCTTCGTCTTGTTTCCCTCTGTCTAGATAAACAACTTGAATATGATTTTGAAAATTTAAAATTTGGTTTCAAGAAGATTTAAATTTGAACCTTTTATCGTAGTTTGTGTTTTGTAACGCCGATTCGACTGATTGTTTTTGCAAATCGAAGCTCTTCACTTGCACTTTCTGTTTAGATCTTTTCTTTTGATTTTACCTTTGTATCTTATGCTTGAGTGCTTATGTATGCTATTGTTTGTTCACAATAGAGTTTCTAGAATGCAAGGCCTGCTACTACGAATCTCTAGGGTTTTCCCATCGTTAGCAAGGCAAGTAACACTTTGATCATATCCCTTTATTACCTAGTTTTTATGCATTAGTTTCAACCCTCAAACATTGCATGATTAGGACTGATAACATGTGGGTGTGGGAAGTAGTTGTTGAGGTAGGAACCTATTGTCCTTTTATCAACCCTGGATTATACGTTATGCTCATACTGTTTTGCTATGCCGTAGACGTGGATTGGTATGTGAGATTCATGAAAGATGCGAGAGTTATATTTAACTAAGGGAAACTTAAAGTGGCTACTTTAATACACATCTGGGTGGATTGGTTGTGGGGACCCTGGGGATATACCAGTGGCTTGCCCAGGCACCTGGGGAATACAGTGTTGTCCTAGGAGATCATGGGGTACCCGTGTGATCATCCTATGGAATGCCACCCGGGCTCAAAGGGATCATAAGATTTTTCATGCTAGAACCTTCCGTGTGGAGCCACAAGCCATTATGGGCTATGGCATAGTTGAGTAAGTTGTGGGAATCCTTTCCATGATGGGCTAGCAGATGTAGGGGATTGTAGGTGTACCGGCCTATCTATCGGTTAAGGGGACCTCTTCGAAAGACTGTGTCTCGATCATCCGTTTCTCGAACATCATGTAGTGCGAGAAATTCAACGGAGGAGATCGAGTCTTGTGGGGAAAAGTGCGCACACCTCTACAGAGTGTACAAACTAATCATGATTAGCCGTGTCCCCGGGTATGGACAATTTGAGTATCTGGTACTTGAATTATTGTTTGATCTCATCACTATATTTAATGAATTTGTTGGGTTATTATCATTATATTGGGATTGAGTTGGGGGTGCCTTATCAATAATAACATAAACTTTGTAGCTAAGTAAAATATATTCCTTTGTTGTAGGGAAAACTTAGCCTTATGCAAATGATAACCATAGAGCCTCCACCAGCCAAATATGCATGTAGTGATAGCTGTTATTTGTTCATTGCTCTATAGTGTTATCTTGCCAGCATATTCCATGTGCTGACCTACACGACTGCAACGTATCATGTTGCAGAGTTTTCAGACGAAGAGTAAGGTGCGATAGGTCGTTGTCGTGCACTCAGTTTTGCCGTGGAGTTGGATGGACTCATTTATCTTCGAAGCTTCCGCAGTTATCTTAATTAGATGGCCTTCAGGCATATTATTGTAATAAGTACTCTTTTGAGACACTTGATGTAATAAGTGTGTGATTGAACTCTGTTATAAAGCCTCGAGTACTGTGCGTGTCAGCAATTCCAATCCAGGGATGACACTTAAGCACAGAGACTATGGTCCATTGGGATCGGGTCGCTGCAAATATGAATTTGCTTTGGTGTTATTTTAGTATGAACTCTAGGACAGATCGAACGGAAAGAATAACTTTGTGTTATTTTAGTACGAACTCTTGAATAGATTGAATGGAAAGAATAGCTTTGAGGTGGTTTCATACCCTACAAAAAATTTATTCTTATGTTCTCCGCTAGATAGGTTCTTTGGAGTGATTCTTCATCGCACTTTGAGGGATTGTTATATGATCCAATTATATTAGCACTGTTGAGAGATTGCACTAGTTGAAGTACGGACCCAAGGCCTCATTTTCAAGCAATGCAATCCCGTTTTTGTGCCCATTTACTATTTATTACCTTGCTGATTTCATTTATTCAGATTATAAAAATATATTTCTACCATCAATATCACACTTTTATCACCATCTCTTCGCCGAACTAGTGCACCTATACAAATTACCATTGTATTGGGTGTGTTGGGGACACAAGAGATTTCTTGTATTTGCTTGCAGGGTTGTTTGAGAGACACCATCTTCATCCTACACCTCCCACGGATTGATAAACCTTAGGTCATCCACTTGAGGGAAAATTGCTACTGTCCTACAAAACTCTACGCTTGGAGGCCCAACACGAGTCTACAAGAATAAAGTTGCGTAGTATACATCACTCCATGATGACGAGGGAGTAGTTCACCCTCGGGGATGAGGGTATGTACCAGTAGCTATGTGTTTGATGTCTCTCTCTCTCGCGCGTGTTATTGATATGGCACGATATTGATGTACCGCGAGCTTTGCTATTATAGTTGGATCTTATGATGTTTCTCCCCCTTTACCTTCTTGTAATGGATTGAGTTTTCCCTTTGAAGTTATCTTATCGAATTGAGTCTTTAAGGATTTGAGAACACTTGATGTATGTCTTGCATGTGCTTATCTGTGGTGACAATGGGATATTCACGTGATCTACTTGATGTATGTTTTGGTGATCAACTTGCGAGTTCTGTGGCCATGCAAACTTATGCATAGGGGTTGGCACACGTTTTCGTCTTGACTCTCCGGTAGAAACTTTGGGGCACTCTTTGAAGTTCTTTTGTGTTGGTTTGAATAGATTAATCTAATATTGTGTGATGCATATCGTATAATCAAACCCGCGGATTCTTGTGGTGACATTGGAGTATCTAGGTGACATTAGGGTTTTGGTTGATGTGTGTCTTAAGGTGTTATTTTAGTACGGACTCTAGGGCTGTTTGTGACACTTATAGGAATAGCCCAGTAGATCGATCAGAAAGAATAACTTTGAGGTGGTTTTGTACCCTACAATAATCTCTTCCTTTGTTCTCCGCTATTAGTGACTTAGGAGTTACTCTTTGTTGCACGTTCAGGGATTGTTATATGATCTAATTATGTTATCATTGTTGAGAGAACTTGCACTAGTGAAAGTATGAACCTTATGCCTTGTTTCGAAGCATTGCAATACCGTTTTCGCTCACTTTTACCACTTGCTAGCTTGCTATTTTTATATTTTCAGATTACAAAAATCCATATCTACCATCCGTATTACACTTGTATCACCATCTCTTCGCCGAACTAGTGCACCTATACAATTTACCATTGTATTGGGTGTGTTGGGGACACAAGAGACTCTTTGTTATTTGGTTGCAGGGTTGTTTAAGAGATTCCATCTTCATCCTACGCCTCCCATAGATTGATAAACCTTAGGTCATCCACTTGAGAGAAATTTGCTACTGTCCTACAGAACTCTGCACTTGGAGGCCCAACAACATCTACAAGGATAAAGTTGCATAGTAGACATCAAGCTCTTTTCTGGCGCTGTTGCCGGGGAGGTTAGTGCATGAAGGTATATCTTTAGATCTTGCGATCGAATCTTTTAGTTTCTTGTTTTATCACTAGATTAGTTTATAAAAGAAAATTACAAAACATGGAATTGAGGTTGCCTCATATGCTTCATCTTTTTAATGTCTTTCATGAAAATAAGGATTCCGATAATTGTGCCAAAGTGTTAGAAGAAGAAGTTAATAAAATGCTTGGCACTAGATCTTTGAATGATGAGCATGATTGCAATGTTGTTAGCGTGAATACTCTGAATATCCACGATGCTAATGATATGCAAAGGTACAAGCTCTGGGATGCTATGTTTGATGAAGATGATATTTTTTGTCCGCCAAGTTTTGATAAGCAAATTTATTATGATGATAGCATGCCTCCTATTTATCATGATTATATTGATTAAAGTGGGTTTAGAAGAGTTTCAACTTTAGATAATAATTATCCCACTATTTTGGAGGGTGTTGAATCTTATGATTATATTTATGAAAGTGGATTTGGAGAGGTCATGACTTTATTTAGTGATGAATCCACTATTTTGGTAGAGGTTCCAATTGATTATGACAACAAAGTTGTTATCTATGACGATTATTGTGATGACATGTATGCTATTAAGAATAATGATAACCATGAAGCTTTTCATCATGATTTTAATTTTCAATTGGATTATGCCTCACATGATAGTTATTTTACTGAATTTGCTCCCACTAGTGTGAATGAGAAGAATTTTGCTTATGTGGAGAGTAGTAAAATTGCTATGCTTGTGCACCATGAAAATAATGCTTTATGTTATGGTTATATTGTTGAATTCATTCATGATGCTACGGAAAATTGTTATGAGGGAATAATATATGCTTGTAGGAGTTGCAATAATATCAAGTTTCCTCTCTATGTGTTGAAAATCTTGAAGATATGCTTGTTTTACCTTCCTATATAAGTTGATTCTTGTTCCCATAAGTTGTTTGCTCACAAAATCCCTATGCATAGGAAGTGGGTTAGACTTAAATGTTCTTCTCATATGCTTCATGATGCTCCCGTTATGTTTCAATTCTTATCTCTTATGTGAGCATCATTGAAATCATCATGCCTAGTTATAAAGGCATTAAAGAAAAGTGCTTGTTGGGAGACAACCCAACACCTTTACCTACTGTTTTTGTGTGCTCACATGATTATGCTACTGTATTAATCATGTTTTATAGCTTTTATTTCAATAAGGTGCCAATTAAAGCCTTTGGGATAGTATGGGTGATAGTTGATATGATCTTGCTGAAAAACAGAAACTTTGACACTCAAGAAAAAAATTCTCATTTTTTACAGAAGCATGATAAAATATTGATTCTTTTTGCAAAATATTAATAAAAAAAATCCTAGGACTTCCTAATTTCTCAGGATTTTTGGAGTTACGGAAGTATTCAACAGTTACGGATTACTACAGACTGTCCTGTTTTTGACTAATTCTGTTTTCGATGCATAGTTTGCTTGTTTCCTAGTTTCTATGGCTTATATTGTTTAATATAAATTGTAGAAATGATAGCATATAGTACGAATCATGTGAGAATAATTATGAATCTTGTCTTGACAATACCTAAGTGGTGATTTTCTTTCGTTTACTAACGGAGCTTATGAGTTTTCTGCTGAGTTTTCTGTTGTGAAGTTCTCGAGTTTTGGGTAAAGTTTTGATGGACTACGGAATAAGGAGTGGCAAGAGCCTAAGCTTGGGTATTCCCAAGGCACCCCAAGGTAGTATTCAAGGACAACCAAGCATCTAAGCTTGGGGATGCCCAATGCACCCCAGGTAATATTCAAGGACAACCAAGCATCCAAGCTTAGGGATGCCCAAGGCACCCCAAGGTAATATTCAAGGACAAACAAGCATCCAAGCTTGGGGATGCCCCGGATGGCATCCCCTCTTTCGTCTTCAATCCATTAGTAACTTTACTTGGAGCTATATTTTTATTCATCACATGATATATGTTTTGCTTGGAGCGTCATTTTATTTTATTAGGATTTGCTTGCTGTTTGAATAAGGTACTTAAGATCTAAATTTATTTATGAGAAGGAGTCTTCATGTAGTTACATAATTATTCAACTACTCATTGTTCTTCACTTATATCTTTTGGAGTAGTTTGTCATTTGCTCTAGTGCTTCACTTATATATTTTTAGAGCATGGTGGTAGTTTTGTTTTGAAGAAATTGATGAACTCTCGTGCTTCACTTATATTATTTCAAAAGTCTCTAAACAACATGGTAATTTGCTTTGGTTATAAATTTAGTCCTAATATGACAGGCATCCAAGAGAGAGATAATAAAAACTTTCATATAAAGTGCATTGAATACTATGAGAAGTTTGATCCCTTATGATTGTTTTGAGATATAAAGATGGTGATATTAGAGTCATGCTAGTGAGTAGTTGTGAATTTGAGAAATACTTGTGTTAAAGTTTGTGATTCCCGTAGCATGCACGTATGGTGAACCATTATGTAATGAAGTTGAAGCATGAGATATTTTTTTGATTGTCTTCCTTATGAGTGGTAGTCGGGGACGAGCGATGGTCTTTTCCTACCAATCTATCCCCCTAGGAGCATGTGTGTAGTACTTTGTTTTGATGACAAATAGATTTTTGCAACAAGTATGTGAGTTCTTTATGACTAATGTTGAGTCCATGGATTATACACACTCTCACCCTTCCACCATTGCTAGCCTCTCTAGTACCGCGCAACTTCCGCCGGTACCTTAAACCCACCATATACCTTACTCAAAACAGCCACCATACCTACCTATTATGGCATTTCCAGGGTCATTCCGAGATATATTGCCATGCAACTTTCCACCGTTCCGTTTATTATGACATGCTCCATCATTGTCATATTGCTTTGCATGATCATGTAGTTGACATCGTATTTGTGGCAAAGCAACCTTTCATAATTCTTTCATACATGTCACTCTTGATTCATTGCACATCCCGATACACCGCCAAAGGCATTCATATAGAGTCATATTTTGTTCTAAGTATCGAGTTGTAATCCTTGAGTTGTAAGTAAATAAAAGTGTGATGATGATCATTATTAGAGCATTGTTCCAGTGAGGAAAGGATGATGGAGACTATGATTCCCCCACAAGTCGGGATGAGACTCCGAACGAAAAATAAGAAAAATAAAAAAGAGGCGAAAAAAGAGAGGGCCCAAAAAACAAAAAATGAGAGAAAAGAGAGAAGGGGCAATGCTGCTATCCTTTTACCACACTTGTGCTTCAAAGTAGCACCATGATCTTCGTGAGCAAGCAAGTTGGATGCTACGGGAATTTTTCATTATAGAACTTGGCCTGTATATTCCAAGATGGGCTTCCTCAAATTGCCCTAGGTCTTCGTGAGCAAGCAAGTTGGATGCACACCCACTTAGTTTTCTTTTTGAGCTTTCATATACTTATAGCTCTAGTGCATCCGTTGCATGACAATCCCTACTCACACACATTGGTATCTATTGATGGGCATCTCCATAGCCCGTTGATACGCCTAGTTTATGTGAGACTATCTCCTTCTTTTTTGTCTTCTCCACAACCACCGTCTATTCCACCTATAGTGCCATGTCCATTGCTCACGCTCATGTATTGCGTGAAAGTTGAAAAGGTTTGAGAACAACACAAGTATGAAGCAATTGCTTGGCTTGTCATGGGGGTTGTGCATGATTTGAATATTTTGTGTGATGAAGATGGAGCATAGCCAGACTATATGATTTTGGAGGGATAAGCTTTCTTTGGCCATGTTATTTTGAGAAGACATAATTGCCTTGTCAGTATGCTTGAAGTATTATTGTTTTTATGTCAATATTAAACTTTTGTTTTGAATCATACGGATCTGAACATTCATGCCACAATAAATAGAATTACATAGATAAATATGTTAGGTAGCATTCCACATCAAAAATTCTGTTTTTATCATTTACCTACTCGAGGATGAGCAAGAATTAAGCTTGGGGATGCTTGATACGTCTCCAACGTATCTATAATTATTGATTGTTCCATGCTATTATATTATCAATCTTGGATGTTTTATATGCATTTATATGGTATTTTATATGATTTTTGGGACGGACCTATTAACCTAGAGCCCAATGCCAGTTTCTGTTTTTCCTTGTTTTTGAGTTTCGCAGAAAAGGAATATCAAACAGAGTCCAACTGAGCTAAAACTTCTCGACGATTTTTTTCGGACCAAAAGAAGCACATGGAGTGCCGGAAGTTGGTCCAGAAGAGTCCCGAGTCATCCACAAGGGTGGAGGGCGCCCCCACCCCATAGGGCGCGCCCTCTGACCTTGTGGTTGACTCGTGGACCCCCCCTGACTTGTCCTCGATGCCAACACCTCTTATATATCTCCAAACCTCCATAACAGAACCTAGATCGGGAGTTCTACATCCGCAAGCCTCTGTAGCCACCAAAAACTAATCGGGACCCTGTTCCGGCACCCTGTTGGAGGGGGAAATCATCATCGGTGGCCATCTTTATCATCCCGGCGCTCTCCATGATGAGGAGGGAGTAGTTCACCCTCGGGGATGAGGATATGTACTAGTAGCTATGTGTTTGATCTCTCTCTCTCTCTCATGTTCTTGATATGGTACGATCTTGATGTCACTAAAAAAGACACATCCGTCACATTTTGGGCTGAACAATTTTTTTCCTGTCATGCTTATGACACTTCTATGACGATAATTGTGACAAAACCCGGTATCATTATAGATGTGGCAAGATCCTACTTCTATGACAAAAAATCATGACAGAAAATGGGCTTCTTGTCCTGGGCGGGCCGGAGACGCAGCTTCATGACATTCTTTGGGCCGTCCATGACAGAAAAACCCGTGGTAGAAGCGAGGGCGAGGAAAATATCAGGGAGTTCCCGGTTATGGTGGGTGGTAGGGGGCCGAGCGATGCGCGTTTCTCTCATACATACACGCGTGTGTGCGAGGCATTGGGCTCTAACTGAACCTGAGCGATTGCACTGCAGGCTACGTGTTACTGAACCCGAGTGATCGATCGATCCCTTGCCTTGCAGTTAACTGAACCCGAGTGATTCCTTCGCTACTGCTGCTAACTGAAGTCGATCGAACACTGCTGCCTCCTTCCCTTGATGAACAGTGGGCATTATTGGGGGGTTTGGATGAACAGTTCCCGGTGGGGGGTTGGATGAATAGGACCCCGTGGTAGTAGAGGCCGTTGCCGTTGGATGAATAGTACCCCGATCGATCAAGCCGGTGGATGAACAGGACCCCATGGAGGGCTGGATGAACAGGATGACCCCGTGGAGGGATGGATGAACAGTAGCCGGCGGAGGGCTGGATGAAGAGTAGCCCGTGGAGGGGTGGTTGAACAGGACCCCGTGGAGAGGGTTGGTTGAATAGTAGCCGGTGGAGGAGCGCGCGGTGGAGGCTAGATGAGCAGGAGCCCGTGGATGAACAGTCGTAGGTGGAGGCTGGAGGAGGTCGACGGTGGATGAACAGGATCCCGTGGAGGCTGGAGGACGTCGACGGTGGAGAAGAACAGTATCTCGTGGAGTCCCGTTTTGTGGTACGCCACACCCCTCCTGATGAACAGGACCCCCGTTTTGATCGTAGCGCTCCAACACAAGTCCGTTTCCTCCGTTTTGCAGTACGCCACACCCCTCCCGATCAACAGGACCTTGTTTCGACTGTAGGAGGTCCGTTTCCTCCGTTTTGTGGTACGCCGGACCGCTCCTGATGAACAGGATCCTGTTTCCACCGTGGCCGGTCGAACACAAGGCCGTTTCCTCCGTTCTGTGATACGCCTGGCCTCGTTTCCATCGGCTGTTCTGCCCAAGCTGGTTGGCTCCCGATGAACAGCACACGTTCCGTTGCCTCCCGATGAACATGATGCATTCCATTGCCTCCCCATGAACACGACGACGACACAGTTTCTCTGTTCCGACCCAGCCACAGCCATGTACACGAGCCTTGGCCGTACGTATGCGCGAGTAGGCGTTCAAGACCCCACCCATATGTACGTACGTGGCCGTATTTTCTTTCTTGCACCCTGGCCGTTGTACGTACGTGTACATGCTACGTGCATGCCTCTACTACGACACGTGCCCTTCCTTACTTGGCCGTGGTTCATCATTGCAGCCTGTAGACAGACCGATCGACCAGTATGTACATACAAGTTCGCCACCAGAATGACTACGCTACGCACGCTTCGACCAGGTGGGTCTCGACCGTCAGGCACTTCCTTGCGTGTGAAGATGTAGCTGGTGGGTCCCAGCAGTCAGGGGGAAACACTTTTTTCCGCAAAATACGGTGGCCCGTCCGGTGGGTCCCTGCTGTCTAGTGGAGGAACAATTATTTTGCGCGTAATAAGGAGGCACTTCCTTGCAGCGGCTGTGGACCCAACTGTCAGCCTCTCCACGTACAGTACTCTTCCGACGGAAGTCGTTCATTGACCACATTGACCACGCTGTGCCGAGAGCACCAGGGCGGTGGACGACGGCGAGGCCTAGGAAGGGGACGACGCGAAGCCGGGGAAGACGCGACAGTGGATGCCCACGCGGAGGGGAGTACGTGGGTTGACTACTTCAGCTGCGGTGTGAGGCTGCTGTTGTCGGAGAATAACAGGAGGTGTGGGTGTGTATAGAGGGATGGCATGGCCAGCTGTGGCAGCACAGCCGGACACGGGAGGCAGGAGAAGGCGGCATGGCAGGCGCTTGTTTGGGCGGCTGGAGCAAGAAGAACAGAGGCTGAAGAAGCACTACGGCCGTTGGATGGACATCGTATGGTCACTTGAGCTAGAATCCTTCATATACTGACTAAGTTGACAAAGCCCTCCGTCCGCGTCAACATAGTAGGCCCAAAAGTCAGCCTCCCACTTTGGTGGGTCCCAGCTAGCAGGGGGAGTATTCATTTTTTTGTGCGTAATAAGGAGGCACTTCCTTGTGTGCGAAGATATAGCTGGTGGGTCCGAGCTGTCAGTGGTAGTATTCATTCTTTTTGGCGTAATAAGGACAAACTTCCTTGCGTGCGAAGATGTAGCTGGTGGGTCCCAGCAGTCAGGGGGAGAAAACATTGTTTTTCAGGGTAAAAAGGATGCGGTTGCATGCATGCGTCCATGGGTGTGGTGCGTCCCCACTGTCAGCCTCTCACGTACAGTCATCTTTCGATGACTCTCGTTTATTGATCACGTTGACCACACCATGCCGAGCGCACCAAGGCCGGTGGATGACGGCGAGGCCCCAGACTGGAACGACCCGAAGAAGGGGAAGACGCGGCAGTGGGGTCGCAGATGGAGAGGAGTGGGAAACTTGACTGGTTCGGGTGCACGGCAGCACTGCCACCCACGGGAGACAGGAGCAAGAACAGATGTTGAAGAAGGAGCATGGCTGTTGGATTAACATACAACAGTCCAGCTGCTAGAATCATTTGTTGATTAAGTTGACAAAGCCATGCGTACATGTCTGCTTAGTAGGCCCACAAGTCAGCCATCAAATCTGACGGGTCCCAACTGTCAATAGGAGGAATAGTTTTTTTCGCATAACAAGGAGGCACTTCCTTCCATGCGAAGATACATCCGGTGGGTCCCAACTGTTAGGGGGAGGAAACATTTTTTCAGCTTAATAAGGATGAAATTTCCTTGCATGCGACCATGGACCTCGTGGGTCCCAGCCGTCAGGCTCTCCAGTCCTCTTCCGATGACTCTCGTTTGTTGACCACGCCGTGCCAAGCGCAGCGAGGCGGTGGATGACGGCGAGGCCCCGGACGGGAACGACCCGGAGATGGGAAGACACGATAGTGGAGTCGTAGATTGAGAGGAGTACAAGGGTTATAACTGGTTCTGGTGCGGCGTGGGGCTGCAGTCGGGGGAGAATAACAGGAGGTGTGGAGGGGTGGAGGGATAGCCTGGCCGGTGGTGGGGTAGCGCTTCGCAGCGATGCGTGCTAAGCAGAGCCGCTAGCCGCCAGAGGCCGGATCAGGCGGTCCCGACGACGTTGGAGGAAGAAGACGAGAGATTGAAGGTGCTTGCCAGCCGTTGGATATAAATCCAATGGCTGTGGATGTCATAATCATTTGTTGACCAAGTTGACAATGCCCGGTGTAAGCTTCGACCTATTGTCCCACATGTCAGCCTGCAACAATGTGGTATATATTTAACCCATGTTTTCTAGAATGTACAGTCCATTTGCTGGGCTAGGTGAACAAATAATTTCACGTCAATGCAGCCCATTTAATATTTTCTAAGAAATCCCAGCCCATTTGCACTTTCTTGAAATACACGAATTAGCTGGGCTCGTTCTATATATAATGTTAGGTTAGAAGGATCAATTAATATCAAAAAATATACTATTGGGACACACACATATATATATATATATAATTAACAAATGAGCGAGTTATTGCTTAAAATAAAAATGAGCGCGTTATTATTACATTGGTCCTTAAAATCTTTGCAAGCTTTTGTACGCAATCACCAGGATTTTCCTACCTGTGAGTCAAAAACAACCAAGATTTTCCTTGCCAACTTTTGTTAAACATTTACTTTTATAAGTTAATAACACGTGCGATGTTTTTATAATGTATATATAAGTCTCTATAAAATATTCAATAATAGTAATAATATAAATATATATAATGTGGTTAGAAGGGAAAACATAAATTGGACACATCATTATTATTCTTATATATAGATAAATAGAACAGAGATCTGCGTTTTATTAAGAAAATACATTGGCTTGTCGATCTTTAAGAAAAAGTAAAACCTACGCTGGGAGGCCCATAGGCCGGTATGGACCTCAAAAAATAATTTGAAACCATTGCCTCCGTATGTCGTGGGCTACGCATACCTAGGCCTAGATGATACTTGTTCGCCCCCTGGAAAAAAATGATAGTACTAGCTAGATCCCCGAGCGAACTAGATTAAAGAGGGGGCCGGCGGCCCTACTGAAGAAGCACATCAGACACGATTTTTTTCTTCAGTGGATGGCTCTTGATGGCATTTTTTTACTTGCCTCTGCACCATACAACTTGTATTTTTAGCCTCCCAGTTCGTGGTGGACCAGCAACCCATTTGCTGGGCGGGCCAACCTACAGAAACCAGCACTCGATTTTTCATCAAGTCCCAAAAACAACGCAGCCCATTATGCTTGTTTTGAGGCTGAAAACATTATGGCAGGGGTTGAGAGGGGGAGGGGGAAGACAGAGCAAAAATATTAAGAAGAGCTGATGCGCCGTTGCTACCCTAACAAAGCAGGTGCAATTCTTCTCGGGAAGAAGGTGTGTCGTTGACACCCACACGTCACAAATCCCACACTACACATACTAACAAGTTCACACATAAGTACAATAGAATAGGTAAACATTCGTATCAAACTCAAGTTCACAAGACACATTCGTATTCATAGCCAACATTCATAGTCAACAACTCAAAAGATTCATATATACACAAGTTCAGCATGTCTATGCATCCAAATTATTGATAGATCACATGACAATATTCATAGATAATTCACAAAAAGATTCATATATACACATGTACAATATGTTTATGCAACCAAATGATTGAGATCACAACCAATATCATCCATGGACGGACTTTAATTACCTAGGGTACAGACTGGTAAATGGTGTTCAGCCGGAGGTACTTCTTGCTAAAATTAATGCTTGTATGAGTAAACTTTCGAGTACATAAGAGGCACCACAGACAATCTGAACTGTGTTTGTAGGTTTATCCTCAAATAGTGCCCTCGTGCCGAGGGAGGTTTGAGCACCTTGGCCACTACTCTCATCCAACTAGTTTACTGGCTCATCTTGGGCATGTAGCTCTCCAAAATTCTACATTGCACACAAGAAAGGAGGCGGTTGAGAAAATGAACCACCCAAATTTTTTGTGCAGCTCAACTGAAATGGAGCATCCCTGGCGTGCAGACTGATTAAGTGCCAAATGAATATACGCGTCAAGCAACTTGTCTGGAATCTTTAGACTCCATGCCATACAGTTCGCTACCATATGTGCCGATAACCAAAAGGCACAAGTTGGGACCAAAGACTGGACTACGTTTTTCTGGGCTATGCGCCAAGCAATATTTTTGGCGTTCACTCTCCTAATACTTGGAGTTTGACAACTGGTTGACGTTGGTTGATACTCGAATGAATATAGGCACTTCTTCTTGTCAACATTGATGCTTGTCTGAGTGAACTTTGGAGTATATAGCAGCAGCATAAGTACTTGTCCATCTGATCTTTTTGTGCAGTTCTAGTGAAATCACCCAATGTAATGATTTGCCTGTGAGTTCAGGCTCCAAGTTTGTGACGCCCCCGACTTGACCGTACACTAATCATACATGCAAACATGTACGATCAATATCAGGGACTCACGGGAAGATATCACAACACAACTTTACAAATAAAATAAGTCATACAAGCATCATATTACAAGCCAGGGGCCTCGAGGGCTCGAATACAAGAGCTCGATCATAGATGAGTTAGTGGAAGCAACAATATTTGAGTACAAAGATAAGTAAACAAGTCTGCCTTAAGAAGGCTAGCACAAACTGGGATACATATCGAAAGAGGTGTAGGCCTCCTGCCTGGGATCCTCCTAAACTACTCCTGGTCATCGTTAGCGGCATGCACGTAGTAGTAGGCACCTCCAGAGTAGTAGGAGTCGTCGTCGACGGTGGCGTCTGACTCTTGGACACCAACGTTTGGTCGCAATAACCGGATATAGAAAGGGGAAAAGGGGGGAGCAAAGCAACCGTGAGTACTCATCCAAAGTACTCGCAAGCAAGGAGCTACACTACATATGTATGCATTGGTATCAAATGGAAAAGGGTAGCATATGTGGACTGAACTGCAGAATGCCGAAATAAGAGGGGGATAGCTAGTCCTATCGAAGACTACGCTTCTGGCAACCTCCATCTTGAAGCAGAAGAAGAGAGTAGATGGTAAGTTAACCAAGTATCATCGCATAGCATAATCCTACCCAGCGATCCTCCCCTCGTCGCCCTGTGAGAGAGTGATCACCGGTTGTATCTGGCACTTGGAAGGGTGTGTTTTATTAAGTATTCAGTTCTAGTTGTCATAAGGTCAAGGTACAACTCTGGGTCGTCCTTTTACCGAGGGACACTATTCGAATAGATAAACTTCCCTGCAGGGGTGCACCACATTTCCGAACACGCTTGATCCCCTTTGGCAGGACACACTTTCCTAGGTCATGCCCATCCTGGGAAGATCAACATATCGCAGCCCCACCTAGGCACAACAGAGAGGTCAGCGCGTCGGTCTGAATCCTATGCGCGCAGGGGTCTGGGGCCATTGCCCATTGCACACCTGCACGTTGCGTACGCGGCCGGTGAGCAGACCTTGCAACCTCCATTACAAAGGAAGTTGCGTTATGCGGTCCAACCCGGCGCGCGCTGCTTAGTCGCTGATGTGACGAAGGCTTCGGTTGATACCATGACATCGAGTGCCCATAACTGTTCCCGTGTAGTTGGTTAGTGCGTATAGGCCAGTGGCCAGACTCAGATCAAATACCAAGATCTCGTTAAGCGTGTTATTTTGAAGTGACCTCGGACGCCGACCAGGGCCAGGCCCACCTCTCTCCTAGGTGGTCTCAACCTGCCATGTCGCTCCGCCACAAAGTAACAGTCGGGGGCCGTCGGGAACCCAGGCCCACCACTACCTGGATGGAACCACCTGCCCCTTCAACCCCCACATCGGAATCACTTGCGGGTACTCTACGAGCTGACCCGACTTTAGTCACCACATGTATCACATATTATGTATATAAGTATATACCTGTGATCACCTCCCAAGTGATCACGGACCGATAGTATAGCACGGCAGACGGACAAGAATGTAGGGCTACTGATGGAATGCTAACATCCTATACTAAGCATTTAGGATTGTAGGTAAAGGTAACAACAGTAGTAGCAAGGACAGGCTATGCATCATAATAGGATTAACGGAAAGTAGTAACATGCTACACTACTCTAATGCCAGCAGTAGAGAGAAGAATAGGTGATATCTGGTGATCAAGGGGGGCTTGCCTGGTTGCTCTGGCAGGAAGGAGGGGTCGTCGGTGACGTAGTCGTACTCGGTGGCAGCAGCGCCGGTCTCGGGGTCTACCGGAGAAGAAGAGGGAGAAGAAACAGTAAATACGGAGCAAACAAAGCATCACACAAAATATAACAAGGCAATACGCGGTGCCATGGGTAATCTAACACGAAGATAGGTGATACCGGCGAAGGGGGAAAACATCTGGGAAAGTATTCCTGGTGTTTGGCATTTTCAAACAGATGAAACGGAGGTGGGTTGTTGCATGTTCATTATGCTAGGGACGTGCGGCGGACGAACGGACTGCATATTCGGATTCATCTCATCGTTCTGAGCAACTTTCGTGTACAAAGCATTTTCATCCGAGTTACGAATTATTTTATATTAATTTTCGAAGTTTTAAATTATTTCCTGAAATTATTTTAATTTGAAAAAAGAATTTAATGCGTCAGCCTGACATCATCATGACGTCAGCAGCCAACCCAACTGACCCAGGTCAAACCTGACGGCTGGGTCCCACATGTCATACACCGTGGGGCTAACAATGGTTTAAATTAAACTAAATTAACTATATTAGAACCTGGGCCCACATGTCAGCCACTATTTAGATTAATTAAATTAATATAATTAATTCTTGTTAATTAGGGGGGGTAGGCTCCACTGGTCAGTGGCTGGGGTTTGCCCAATCAGCAGGGTTGACTAGTCAACCCAGTCAACTAGGGTCCCTGGGCCCACGGTTCAGTGACCCAGTAGGCGGCCATGTGGCGCCAGGTCAGCGCCTTCGCCAGAGTAACTCCGGCGACCACGTTTTGTGGTGGCGCGCATCGGGAGGCGGTCGGGTTTCGGCTATGGTGGCTCGTTTCGAGCGCGGGAGGTGGCATTCGAACAAGTGCGGTGAGCCGCATCTAGTGGTGGCGCTGGTGTGGCCGAAGGTGGCCAGAAGTGACGGCCGTGAGCCCATCGGCGAACGGCCGGAGTCGGGCGTGAGCGCAAATAGTGATGCGGGGCATGGCAGGGCGAGCTAGCGGTGGCATTGACCTCCCATGCGTGCGCTGAGCACGGCTACATGCTCGTACGAGCTTGTCGGTGACGGCATTGACGGCGACGAGCATGACGGCGGAGGTGAGCTACGGTAGAGGCGACTACTATAGCTATGGGCATGGATCCATGGAGAAAGAAGAGGGGAAGAAGCAGAGCTCACCGGGGGAGCACAAGGAAGGCTCGTTGAGGTCTCGGAGAGCAGGGGGCGGCGAATCGATGCGGCAGAGCTCCAGTGGCCGGAGGTAGAAGACGATGCGGATTCGGCAATGGAGAGGCACAGAGCTCGAATGAGTCCTTGTAGAGGACATAGTGGACACCGACGCATCTCTTAGCCGCGGTCTCGAGGCGTGGGGCGACAGTGGCCACAAAGTCGACAGAGGCCATGGTAGCGATGCTTCGGACTCATGCGGGGAAGGAAAGAGCGGCGCCAGGGGGATGGGAGAGTGAGCTAGGGTTCATCAGGGGGGTTCGAGGAGGGGTCATCATCGACCTAAAGGAGCTGGGGGGGCACCGGATGGCCGCCCCATGGCCATCCCCGGCCATGGACGTGGTGCATGCGTCCAGCACGACGGGGGTGAACAGGAGAAGGGGAAGGGGTTAAGTGGGCCGATTGTTTGGCTAATGGGCCACAGGGCCCAGTAGATTAGTTTTATTTTTATTTTTCCTTTGTCTTTTTCCTTTTGTTTTCTATTTCTATTTTATTTTTAGTTTCTTTTTATTTCAGTTTTATAAAAATTAACACTAGCACCTAAATTTGTATTTCTAAATATACTACTGCCACATTAATTCTCTACCCAAAATAACATAGTTTAATATTTTATAAAATCCAATAGGCATTTATTTAATTGTTTTAACTACCATTTTAATTATCTTAGAGCATTGAAGCATTTTATCAAAGTTTGGTTCCTCCACCATAATTACCTATGCATTATTTGGCACAACCCGAACATTTTAGTTTTAAAGTTTGAAAACTTTTGATGTTTTCCTTTAATAAAATTTTGAATTTGTTTCGGTTTTGAACTAAAGAGAGTTTATCAACAGTAACTGAGGTGACGTGGCATCATTAGCGGAGGTTCACTGTAGCTTAATTACCCGAGCGTCACAATTCTCCTCATCTACAAGAAATCTCGTCCTGAGATTTTAAGAGGTGGAGTAAGGGGGAAAGATCTGGTTACGAAATTCTAACGAATCTTCTCGGTCTTGATTACCCTTCTCGAAGAGGTCAATCCATTACTTTGATGTCTTCCTTTCTCTGCTTCAGGTCAACAAGATGTAGTACGCATCCCTTCTTTAGGATCTTCATCGTACTTACAGAAAGGATAAGGGGTGGCTTCGAATGGACAACCCTCTACAAGGTTGCTTATCTGGTAGATAATATCGGGGAGGGTGGCAGAAAGTGACTCTCGAACTAAAACTTAAGAAAATATCAAGAGCAAAGTAAGTAAGTACCATGAGAAGTTTCAAGCGGGTAGGCAATCGTTCGATGCCTGAAACAGAGTGTGAAAGGGGTTCGTAGCAACGAGAATAAGTATTGTGTTTCATACCAGAATTGATGATCTCTCGGGAGGTGGCTCGTGACTTTCATACGAAGCCAAGCGTGAGGAAAAACTTTGGAAATAGGGGGTGTAAAGGAGAGTCAGGTTTCAATCCAGTGGGACTATGGGTTATGGGCCCACCATGTGAGTTAAAGGTAGGAAGGGCGGTGACGTCTTGTACGATCATGTAGGCAAGACATGTCAGAGGATAGCATGTCATTTATGTTGGCAACAACGTTGGTACCAAGGGCGAGGACGAAGAGAACCATCTTCCTGCTCGTTGAATGAGGCGAACCAATAGGCAAAGTTCCCGTCCATCGGTGGTTACCGGAATGTCATCAACAATAGTAACAGGTTCTTACTGACAGAGTTGTACACCCAGGTGCTTACAAAAGCAGTGACTTATTACTGATTAGATCATATAAACCTCAAGAAGGTTAAACAAAACAATGGAAAGGAAAATGTGATTATCAGATTAAACAGAACTATGGAAAGGAAAATGTGTTTAAACACATATTCCAAGGGTATATCCTTCCCAAGGAAAAACAGAGCATGATATCCATGACAGGATATAATGTAGAAAACTCTTTAGGTAAGGGGAGAGAAATTTCATGACATTACCCATACAATGGTGTTTGGATAAATGAGCAGGAAACATTTAGCATTGGGCTTCAAATGCTCTTGTTGAAAATAGGAGTACCACAGACATGCTTCGAGATAGCATTGACATGGCCATCAAGTAAGGGTCAGAATTTGGATGCACAAAGGATCCATCAGGAACAACTTATAGAATAAGTCTTACAATTTCCTCATGGACGAATGGCTAACCTTGCTAAAAGGATACGATAGCAATAGGTCCTCCAGCCAGGTGTGCTAGGCATGACATCACCCTACCGGGTTATACTATGACCAATGCTATGACTCTTGGAAAATGTTCCAACCATCATATCTGACCGAATTTCAGATCTGATTGGTGTCATGATACCTCAGACTCGGGATGCCTGAGAAGAAAATGTGCAACACAAATTGACGAGATGACATTGTAAGATTCTCGGGAGATGAATGATACATCTCCAACATATCTATAATTTTTTATTGCTCCATGCTATATTATCTACTGTTTTGGACCATACTGGGCTTTATTTTCCACTTTTATATTATTTTTGGGACTAACCTATTTACCGGAGGCCGAGCCCAGAATTATTATTTTTTTTGCCTATTTCAGTGTTTCGGAGAAACAAAATATCAAACGGAGTCGAAACGGAATGAAACCTTCGGCAACGTGATTTTCTCATCAGATAAGACCCAGGAGACTTGGACCCTCCGTCAAGAAAGCCACGAGGTGGTCACGAGGGTGGAGGGTGCCCCCCCTAGGGCGCGCCCCTGCCTTGTGGGCTCCTCGAAGCTCCATCGGCGTACTCCTTCCTCCTATATATACCTACGTACCCCCAAACAATCGAGGACGGAGCCAAAAACCTAGTTCCACCGTCGCAACTTTCTGTATCCACGAGATCCCATCTTGGGGCCTGTTCCGGAGCTCCGCCGGAAGGGGAATCGACCACGGAGGGCTTCTACATCATCATCCAAGCCCCTCCGATGAAGTGTGAGTAGTTTATTTCAGACCTACGGGTCCATAGTTAGTAGCTAGATGGCTTCTTCTCTCTTTTGGGATCTCAATACAATGTTCTCCCCCCTCTCTTGTGGAGATCTATTCGATGTAATCTTCTTTTTGCGGTGTGTTTGTTGAGACCGATGAATTGTGGGTTTATGATCAAGTCTATCTATGAATAATATTTGAATCTTCTCTGAATTATTTTATGTATGATTGGTTATCTTTGCAAGTCTCTTCGAACTATCGGTTTGATTTGGCCTACCAGATTGGTTGTTCTTGCCATGGGAGAAGTGCTTAGCTTTGGGTTCAATCTTGCGGTGTCATTTCCCAGTGACAGAAGGGGCAGCAAGGCAAGTATTGTATTGTTGCCATCGAGGATAACAAGATGGGGTTGTTATCATATTGCATGAAACTATCCCTCTACATCATGTCATCTTTCTTAAGGCGTTATTCTGTTTTTAACTTAATACTCTAGATGCATGTTGGATATCGGTCGATGAGTGGAGTAATAGTAGTAGATACAGGCAGGAGTCGGTCTACTTGTCTCGGACGTGATGCCTATATACATGATCATACCTAGATATTCTCATAACTATGCTCAATTCTGTCAATTGCTCAATAGTAATTTGTTCACCCACCGTAGAATACTTATGCTCTTGAGAGAAGCCACTAGTGAAACCTATGGCCCCCGGGTCTCTTTCTCATCATATTAATCTCCATCACTTTATTATTGGCTTGCTTTTACTTTGCCTTTTACTTTTCACTTTGCATCTCTATACCAAAAATACCAAAATATTATCTATCATCTCTATCAGATCTCACTTTCGTAAGTGACCGTGAAGGGATTGACAACCCCTAAGCGCATTGGTTGCGTTGAGCTATTGTTTTTGTGTAGGTACGAGGGACTCGCGCGTAGCCTCCTACTGGATTGATACCTTGGTTCTCAAAAACTGAGGGAAATACTTTCGCTACTTTGCTGCATCATCCTCTCCTCTTCGGGGAAATCCAACGCAGTGCTCAAGAGGTAGCAAGAAGAATTTCTGGCGCCGTTGCCGGGGAGTCTGCGCAAAAGTCAACATACCAAGTACCCATCACAATCCCTATCTCCCGCATTACATTATTTGCCATTTTCCCCTCGTTTTCCTCTCCCCCACTTCACCCTTGCCGTTTTATTCGCCCCCTCTCTCTCTCTATCCTCCTTCTCTTTCTCTATTTGCCTCTTTTTGCCCGTTTCTGTTTGTTTGCTCGTGTGTTAGTCTGTTTGCTTGTCGTCATGGCTAGTCTCATATATTATCTATTGTCTCCCGAGAATGAAGTTCTAAATTTTAAACAAAGGGAGGGAGAAAATCTAAAAGATGCTTGGTATAGAATTTGCAGTGCTCAAAATAGATCTACCAGGAAGCAATCTACTTCAGTTCTTCTCCGCAATTTTTATGTAGGTGCTAGTCCTTGGTATAGATATATCCTTGATACCATTACCGGAGGGAATTTCTTGGGTAGCCATACTTTTGATTCTTATAATGCTATGATAGATTTATTTGGCTCACCACCTCTTTTGGTTAATGGAACTATGTTAACTTTGGAGCATGTTATGCAAAGGCTTGAAATTATTGAAAATAAAGTTGCTACCATTGAATTAATTGAAAGTCTAGATAAAAAGATCCACAATCAAATTACCCAATATGGATCTAAGGTAGGAATGACTTTGAAAAATATTAAGGAAAAGGAACCCATAGTTAGTGAGAAAATAAATCTAGATTCCACTAGAATCGATAAACTTGAGGGTATCATTACGAACTTGGGAACCGTTTTTTATTCCATAAAGAATACTCCAAGTCCTCCTACTAAAATTGCCAAGCTTATGTATGTTCCTAAAAATAAGGGTGAATCATCTAGTAAGGAAACTGCGGATCTTAAATCTATAAGTATTCATCCCAATCCTTTTGCTATCATTAAGGAACCAATTGCTACAAATGAATTTTTCGATCTAGTGCCTAAGAGTTTGATAATTACTAGAAAGAAAGAAATTTCTAAGGAAGATAGATGCCTCATTGAAGAATTGCCTAGCTAGGGGCGTTAAACGATAGCGCTTGTTGGGAGGCAACCCAATTTTATTTTTATTCCTTGCTTTTTTATCCTGTTTAGTAATAAATAATTTATCTAGTCTCTATTTTGGTTGTGTTTTTTGTGTTTAATTAGTGTTTGTGCCAAGTAGAACCGTTGGGAAGACTTGGGGAAAGTCTTGTTGAACTTGCTGTAAAAAACAGAAACTTTAGCGCTCACGAGAACTGCTGTCATTTTTATTTGGAAAGTGCTATTTAGTTAATTATTTTTGCAGATGATTAATAGATAAATGCCTCACGTCCATCAGTTTATTTTAGAATTTTTGGTGTTCCAGATCTTGCGCTAGCTACAGATTACTACAGACAGTTCTGTTTTTGACAGATTCTGTTTTCCGTGTGTTGTTTGCTTATTTTGATGAATCTATGGCTAGTAAAATAGTTTATAATCCATAGAGAGGTTGGAATACAGTAGGTATAACACCAATATAAATAAATAATGAGTTCATTACAGTACCTTGAAGTGATCTTTTGTTTTCTTTCGCTAACGGAGCTCACGAGATTTTCTAATTTAAGTTTTGTGTTGTGAAGTTTTCAAGTTTTGGGTAAAGATTTGATGGATTATGGAACAAGGAGTGGCAAGAACCTAAGCTTGGGGATGCCCATGGCACACCCAAGGTAATCTAAGGACACCTAAAAGCCAAAGCTTGGGGATGCCCCGGAAGGCATCCCCTCTTTCGTCTACTTCTATCGGTAACTTTACTTGGAGCTATATTTTTATTCACCACATGATATGTGTTTTGCTTGGAGCGTCTTTTATGATTTGAGATTTTGCTTGTTAGTCTACCACAATAATCCTTTCTGTACACACCTTTTGAGAGAGCCATACATGATTTGGAATTTGATAGAATACTCTATGTGCTTCACTTATATCTTTTGAGCTTTATAGTTTTGCTCTAGTGCTTCACTTATATCTTTTAGAGCACGGTGGTGGATTCGTTTTATAGAAACTATTGATCTCTCATGCTTCACTTAGATTATTTTGAGAGTCTTAATAGCATGGTAATTTGCTTAAATCCTAATATGCTTGGTATGCAAGATTAATAATAAAACTTTCTTATGAGTGTGTTAAATACTAAGAAAAGTTTGATGCTTGATGATTGTTTTGAGATATGGAGGTAATAATATCAAAGTCATTCTAGTTGAGTAGTTGTGAAATTGAGAAATGCTTGTGTTGAAGTTTGCAAGTCCCGTAGCATGCACGTATGGTAAACATTATGCAACAAATTTGAAACATGAGGTGTTATTTGATTGTCTTCCTTATGAGTGGTGGTCGGGGACGAGCGATGGTATTTTCCTACCACTCTATCCCCCTAGGAGCACGCGCGAAGTACCGAGGTTTTTGATGACTTGTAGATTTTTGCAATAAGTATGTGATTTCTTTATGACAAATGTTGAGTCCATGGATTATACGCACTCTCACCCTTCCATCCTTGCTAGCCTCTTCGGTACCGTGCATTGCCCTTTCTCACATTGAGAGTTGGCGCAAACTTTGCCGGTGCATCCAAACCCCGTGATATGATACACTCTTTCACACATAAACCTCCTTATATCTTCCTCAAAACAGCCACCATACCTACCTATTATGGCATTTCCATAGCCATTCCGAGATATATTGCCATGCAACTTTCCATCATTCCGTTCATCATGACACATTTATCATTGTCATATTGCTTAGCATGATCATGTAGTTGACATAGTATTTGTGGCAAAGCCACTGTTCATAATTCTTTCATACATGTCACTCTTGGTTCATTGCATATCCCGGTACACCGCCGGAGGCATTCATATAGAGTCATCTTTGTTCTAGTATCGAGTTGTAATCATTGAGTTGTAAATAAATAGAAGTGTGATGATCATCATTATTAGAGCATTGTCCCAAGTGAGGAATAAAAACAGATAGAAAGGCCATAAAAAAAGAGAAGGCCCCAAAAAAAGAAAGGCCATAAAAAAAAAGAGAAGGCCCAAAAAATGAGAGAAAAAGAGAGAAGGGACAATGTTACTATCCTTTTACCACACTTGTGCTTCAAAGTAGCACCATGATCTTCATAGTAGAGAGTCTCTCATGATTCACTTTCATATACTAGTGGGAATTTTTCATTATAGAACTTGGCTTGTATATTCCAACAATGGGCCTCCTCAAGTGCCCTAGGTCTTCGTGAGCAAGCAATTTGGATGCACACCCACTAGTTTCTTTTGTTGAGCTTTCATACATTTATAGCTCTAGTGCATCTGTTGCATGGCAATCCCTACTCCTTGCATTAACATCAATCGGTGGGCATCTCCATAGCCCATTGATTAGCCTCGTTGATGTGAGACTTTCTCCTCTATTTTTTGTCTTCTCCACATAACCCCCTTCATTATATTATATTCCACCCATAGTGCTATGTCCATGGCTCGCGCTTATATATTGCGTGAAAGTTTATAGGTTTGAGATTACTAAAGTATGAAACAATTGCTTAGCTTGTCATCGGGGTTGTGCATGATGAGAGAATTCTTGTGTGACGAAAATGAAACATGACTAAACTATATGATTTTGTAGGGATGAACTTTCTTTGGCCATGTTATTTTGAGAAGACATTATTGCTTAGTTAGTATGCTTGAAGTATTATCATTTTTATGTCAATATGAACTTTTGTCTTGAATCTTTCGGATCTGAATATTCATACCACAATTAAGAAGAATTACATTACGGGGTTGTGCATGATGAGAGCATTCTTGTGTGACGAAAATGAAACATGACTAAACTATATGATTTTGTAGGGAAGAACTTTCTTTGGCCATGTTATTTTGAGAAGACATTATTGCTTAGTTAGTATGCTTGAAGTATTATCATTTTTATGTCAATATGAACTTTTGTCTTGAATCTTTCGGATCTGAATATTCATACCACAATTAAGAAGAATTACATTAAAATTATGCCAAGTAGCACTCCGCATCAAAAATTCTCTTTTTATCATTTACCTACTCGAGGACGAGCAGGAATTAAGCTTGGGGATGCTTGATACGTCTCCAACGTATCTATAATTTTTGATTGCTCCATGCTATATTATCTACTGTTTTGGACCATATTGGGCTTTCTTTTCCACTTTTATATTATTTTTGGGACTAACCTATTAACCGGAGGCCCAGCACAGAATTGATGTTTTTGCCTATTTCAGTGTTTCAGAGAAACAAAATATCAAACAGAACCCAAACGGAATGAAACCTTCGGGAATGTGATTTTCTCATCAGATAAGACCCAGGAGACTTGGACCCTCCGTCAAGAAAGCCACAAGGCGGTCACGAGGGTGGAGGGCGCCCCCCCTAGGGCGCGCCCCCTACCTCGTGGGCCCCTCGAAGCTCCAACAACGTAGTCCTTCCTCCTATATATACCTACATACCCCCAAACGATCGGGGACGGAGCCAAAAACCTAATTCCACCGCCGCAACTTTCTTTATCCACGAGATCCCGTCTTGGGGCCTGTTCCGGAGCTCCGCCAAAAGGGGAATCGATCACGGAGGGCTTCTACATCGTCAGCCAAGCCCCTCCGATAAAGTGTGAGTAGTTTATTTCAGACCTACGGGTCCATAGTTAGTAGCTAGATGGCTTCTTCTCTCTTTTTGGATCTCAATACAATGTTCTCCCCCTCTCTTGTGGAGATCTATTCGATGTAATCTTCTTTTTCCGGTGTGTTTGTTGAGACCGAAAAATTGTGGGTTTATGATCAAGTCTATCTATGAATAATATTTGAATCTTCTCTGAATTCTTTTCTGTATGATTGGTTATCTTTGCAAGTCTCTTCGAATTATCAGTTTGGTTTGGCCTACTACATTGGTTGTTCTTGCCATGGGAGAAGTGCTTAGCTTTGGGTTCAATCTTGCGGTGTCCTTTCCCAGTGACAGAAGGGGCAGCAAGGCACGTATTGTACTGTTGCCATCGAGGATAACAAGATGGGGTTTTTATCATATTGCATGAAACTATCCCTCTACATCATGTCATCTTTCTTAAGGTGTTACTCTGTTTTTAACTTAATACTCTAGATGCATGCTGGATAGTGGTCGATGAGTGGAGTAATAGTAGTAGATGTAGGCAGGAGTCGGTCTACTTGTCTCAGACGTGATACCTATATACATGATCATACCTAGATATTCTCATAACTATGCTCAATTCTGTCAATTGCTCAACAGTAATTTGTTCACCCACCGTAGAATACTTATGCTCTTGAGAGAAGCCACTAGTGAAACCTATGGCCCCCGGGTCTCTTTCTCATCATATTAATCTCCATCACTTTATTATTGCTTTGCTTTTACTTTGCCTTTTACTTTTCACTTTGCATCTCTATACCAAAAATACCAAAAATATTATGTATCATCTCTATCAGATCTCACTTTCGTAAGTGACCGTGAAGGGATTGACAACCCCTAAGCGCGTCGGTTGCGTTGAGCTATTGTTTTTGTGTAGGTACGAGGGACTCGCGCATAGCCTCCTACTGGATTGATACCTTAGTTCTCAAAAACTGAGGGAAATACTTACGCTACTTTGCTGCATCATCCTCTCCTCTTTGGGGAAATCCAACGCAGTGCTCAAGAGGTAGCAATGAACTATGGAAGCGAGTTCCGAAACAAGAGTTCATCAATAAACCAAGGAGAGGAAGAGGAGGTGGCTGATGGACTCAACGGCAATTCATTGAGATTTCCAAAAAGATAGATCTCCACAATTTTGTGAACAAGGAGATAACATTTGTGAGATCAAATGATATAATGATGTATGCTCGAGGAAAACATACACAATTGAAAATTGATCAAAAATGCACCTGTAATTATGGATCAAGTAGCAAGATCAAAGTTAGAATGATATTGACCATTAACTCCAAAGTAATAGGGTTGCTAGAAATTTTGAATTCACACATCATAGTTCAATTGTCGGTATTCCGGTTAAAAACAACACAGGGGCCAAGAAATGAATGTAGATGGTGAGAGGTATTACTATATCAAGAATTCTTAAGAGGTGGAGCAATTCTCACAACATTCTTGACATAACAGTTGGTAATACTCCAAGGTAGATCATAACACTGATACGTCCATTTTGCATCATGCTTTTATATCAATATTTATTGCATTACGGGCTGTTATTTCACATTATGTCACAATACTTATGGCTATTCTCTCTTATTATACAAGGTTTACATAAGGAGGGAGAATGCCGGCAGCTGGAATTCTGGGCTAGAAAAGGAGCAAATATTAGAGACCTATTCTGCACAACTCCAAAAGTCCTGAAACTCCACGAAACACCTTATAATAAATGATGAAAAATCCTTGATAAAGATGAAGACCAGGGGGCCCACACCCTTCTCATGAGGGTGGGGGGCGCCCCCCCCCTAGGGCGCGCCCCCTACCTCGTGGGCCCCCTGGTGGCTCTCCGATGACCATCTTCTCCTATATGAAGTCTTTCTTCGAGAGAAAAATAAGAAGCAACCTTTCAGGACGAAACTCCGCCGCCACGAGGCGGAACCTTGGCGGATCCAATCTAGAGCTCCGGCAAAGCTGTTCTGCCGGGGAAACTTCCCTCCCGGAGGGGGAAATCATCGACATCGTCATCACCAACGCTCCTCTCATCGGGAGAGGGTAATCTCCATCAAGATCTTCATCAGCACCATCTCATCTGAAAACCCTAGTTCATCTCCTGTATCCAATTCTTGTCTTCAAGTCCTAGATTGGTGCTAGTAGTGTTAATTACTCCTTGTAGTTGATGCTAGTTGGTTTAATTGGTGGAAGATCATATGTTTAGATCCTTTATGCATATTAATACCGCTCTGATTATGAACATGAATATGCTTTGTGAGTAGTTACGTTTGTTCCTGAGGACAAGGGAGAAGTCTTGCTATTAGTAGTCATGTGAATTTGGTATTTGTTCGATATTTTGATGAGATGTATGTTGTCTAGCCTCTAGTGGTGTTATGTGAACGTTGACTACATAACACTTCACCATTATTTGGGCCTAGAGGAAGGCATTGGGAAGTAATAAGTAGATGATGGGTTGCTAGAGTGACAGAAGCTTAAACCCTAGTTTATGCGTTGCTTCGTAAGGGGCTGATTTGGATCCATATGTTTCATGCTATGGTTAGGTTTACCTTAATACTTTTGTTGTAGTTGCGGACGCTTGCAATAGAGGTTAATCATAAGTGGGATGCTTGTTCAAGTAAGAGCAGCACCCTATGCATCTTGTTCATCGTGATCGCAATTATATATATAATTTTTGTCCTAGCGAAAGAGAAAGCATCGCTCAAGCTTGGGGGAGGCTTAAATCAATGTTATATTCATGCCCCAATCATGAGCTTCCAAGAGAAACAATTCTTCAAAAAATTTATGCTCAGCTTTTTGAAAATAATCGCACCATGCTCGATACTTCTTGTGCTGGCTCTTTTATGATGAAGACTATTGGATTCAGATGGGATTTATTGGATAGAATTAAACGCAACTCTGAAGATTGGGACCTCGACAATGGTAAGGAGTCGGATATGACACCTAAGTTTGATTGTGTTAAATCTTTTATGGATACCGATATTTTCCGTAAGTTTAGCACTAAATATGGAGTTGATTCTGAGATAGTAGTTTCTTTCTGTGTTCTTTTGCTACTTATGTTGATCTCCCTAAGGAAAAGTGGTTTAAATATCACCGCCCCCATAGAAGTAAAAGTAGTTGCACCTATTAAAGTTGACGAAAAGACTATTACTTATAATGATCCTATTGTTCCTACTTCTTATGTTGAGAAACCACCTTTCCCTGTTAGAATAAAGGATCATGCTAAAGCTTCAACTGTGGTTCGTAAAAGCAATATTAAAACATATACACCTCCTGGGCAAGTTAAAGTTGAACCTAATATTTCTATTGCTAAAGATCTCTTGTCTGATAATATTGATGGGCATGTTATTCAGTTCTGCGGTGAAACTACTAGAATCGCTAAACCTTGTGCTAAAGATAAAAATAGACCTGTGGTAGGCGTGCCTGTTATTTCTGTTAAAATAGGAGATCATTGTTATCATGGCTTATGTGATATGGGTGCTAGTGCTAGAGCAATACCTCATTCCTTATACCAAGAAATTATGCACGAGATTGCACCTGCTAAAATAGAAGATATCGATGTCACAATTAAACTTGCCAATAGAGATACTATTTCACCAATGGGAATTGTTAGAGATGTTGAAGTCTTGTGTGGGAAAACTAAATATCCTGCTGATTTTCTTGTTCTTGGTTCCCCACAAGATATTTTTTGTCCCATTATATTTGGTAGACCCTTCTTGAATACTGTTAATGCTACCATAGATTGCACAAGGGATGTTGTTATTGTCGGCTTAGATGATATGACTCATGAATTTAATTTCTCTAAATTTAGTAAACAACACCATGAAGAAGAATTGCCTAGTAAGGATGAAATTATTGGTCTTGCTTCTATTGCCATACCTCCTAGTGATCCTTTAGAACAATATTTGCTAGACCATGAGAATGATATGTTTATGAATTAAAGAAGGGAAATAGATGAAGTATTCTTTAAACAGGAACCTATGCTGAAACACAATTTGCCTGTTGAAATCCTAGGGGATCCTCCTCCACCTAAGGGTGATCCCGTGTTTGAACTTAAACCATTGCCTGATAATCTTAAATATGCTTATCTTGATGAAAAGAAGATATATCCTGTTATTATTAGTGATAACCTTTCAGAGCATGAAGAAGAAAGATTATTGAAAACTCTGAAGAAGCACCGTGCTGCTATTGGATATACTCTTGATGATCTTAAGGGCATTAGTCCCACTCTTTGTCAACATAAAATAAATTTGGAAGCAGATGCCAAACCAGTTCGTGATCCTCAACGACGTCTAAATCCTAAAATGAAAGAAGTGGTAAGAAAAGAAATACTAAAGCTTCTAGAGGCAGGTATAATTTATCCCGTTGCTGATAGTCAGTGGGTAAGTCCTGTTCATTGTGTCCCTAAGAAGGGAGGTATTACTGTTCTTCCTAATGATAAAGATGAATTGATTCCACAAAGAATTATTACAGGTTATAGGATGGTAATTGATTTCCGCAAATTAAATAAGGCTACTAAGAAAGATCATTACCCCTTACCTTTTATCGATCAAATGCTAGAAATATTATGCAAACATACACATTACTACTTTCTAGATGGTTATTTTGGTTTCTCTCAAATACCTGTGTCGGCTAAAGATCAATCAAAGACTACTTTTACATGCCCTTTTGGTACTTTTGCTTATAGACGCATGCCTTTTGGTTTATGTAATGCCCCTGCTACCTTTCAAAGATGCATGATGGCTATATTCTCTGACTTTTGTGAAAATATTTGTGAGGTTTTCATGGATGACTTTTCCGTCTATGGGTCTTCTTTTGATGATTTATTAAGCAATCTTGATCGAGTTTTGCAGAGATGTGAAGAAACTAATCTTGTCTTGAATTGGGAAAAGTGCCACTTTATGGTTAATGAAGGTATTGTCTTGGGGCATAAAGTTTCTGAAAGAGGTATTGAAGTTGATAAAGCCAAGGTTGATGCTATTGAAAACATGCCATGTCCCAAGGACATCAAAGGTATAAGAAGTTTCCTTGGTCACGCCGGATTTTACAGGAGGTTCATTAAGGACTTCTCAAAATTTCTCGGCCTCCCACTAATTTATTACAAAAAGATGTACCGTTTGTATTTGATGATGATTGTGTAGAAGCATTTGAAATACTTAAGAAAGCATTAGTCTCTGCACCTATTGTTCAGCCACCAGATTGGAATTTACCCTTCAAAATTATGTGTGATGCTAGCGATTATGCTGTAGGTGTTGTTCTAGGGCGAAGAGTTGATAAGAAATTAAATGTTATCCATTATGCTAGTAAGACTTTAGACAATGCTCAAAGAAATTATGCTACTACTGAAAAAGAACTTTTAGTAGTTGTATTTGCTTGTGATAAGTTTAGACCATATATTGTTGATTCTAAAGTAACTATCCACACTGATCATGCTGCTATTAAACATCTTATGGAGAAGAAAGATGCTAAACCTAGACTTATTAGATGGGTTTTCTTGCTACAAGAATTTGATTTACATATTGTTGATAGAAAAGGAGTTGAGAACCCCGTTGCAGACAACTTATCTAGGTTAGAGGATATTCTTGATGACCCACTACCTATTGATGATAGCTTTCCTGATGAACAATTAAATGTCATAAGTACTTGTCGTAGTACCCCTTGGTATGCTGATTAAGCTAATTACGTAGTTGCTAAATTCATACCACCTAACTTCACATACCAACAAAAGAAAAAGTTCTTCTATGATTTGAGACATTACTTTTGGGATGACCCACATCTTTATAAAGGAGTAGATGGTGTTATTAGACGTTGTGTACCTGAGCATGAACAGGAACAGATCCTACGCAAGTGCCACTCCGAAACTTATGGAGGACACCACGCGGGAGATAGAACTGCACATAAGGTATTGCAATCCGGTTTTTATTGGCATACTCTCTTCAAGGATGCCCGTAAGTTTGTCCTATCTTGTGATGAATGTCAAAGAATTGGCAATATTAGTAGACATCAAGAAATGCCTATGAATTACTCACTTGTTATTGAACCATTTGATGTTTGGGGCTTTGATTATATGGGACCTTTTCCTGCCTCTAATGGATATACACATATTTTAGTTGTTGTTGATTACGTTACTAAGTGGGTAGAAGCTATTCCAACTAGTAGTGCTGATCATAACACTTCTATTAAAATGCTTAAAGAAGTTATTTTTCCGAGGTTTGGAGTCCCTAGATATTTAATGACTGATGGTGGTTCACATTTTATTCATGGTGCTTTCCGTAAAATGCTTGCTAAATATGACGTCAATCATAGAATTGCATCTCCGTATCACCCACAGTCTAGTGGTCAAGTAGAATTGAGTAATAGAGAACTCAAATTAATTTTGCAAAAGACTGTCAATAGGTCTAGAAAGAATTGGTCCAAGAAACTTGATGATGCATTATGGGCCTATAGACCTGCATATAAAAATCCTATGGGTATGTCTCCGTATAAAATGGTATATGGAAAAGCATGTCACTTACCTCTCGTACTAGAAGATAAGGCATATTGGGCTATTAAAGAGCTCAACTATGATTTCAAACTTGCCGGTGAAAAGAGGTTATTTCAGATTATCTCACTTGATGAATGGAGAACCCAAGCTTATGAAAATGCCAAGTTGTTTAAAGAAAAAGTTAAAAGATGGCATGACAAAAGGATACAAAAGCATGAGTTTAATGTAGGTGATTATGTATTGCTATACAACTCTCGTTTAAAATTTTTTGCAGGGAAACTTCTCTCTAAATGGGAAGGCCCCTATGTTATCAAGGAGGTCTATCGTTCCGGTGCCATAAAAATCAACAACTTCGAAGGCACAAGTCCGAAGGTGGTAAACGGTCAAAGAATCAAACATTATATCTCAGGTAATCCCATAAATGTTGAAACCAATGTTATTGAAACCGTAACCCCGGAGGAATACATAAGGGACACTTTCCAGAATGTTTCAGACTTCGAAAAGGAATAGGTATGTGGTACGGTAAGTAAACCGACTCCAAAACAATTTTTAAGGCAATATTTCTCTGTTTTGTAATATTTAGAAAAATAGAAAATTAAGTAGCAGTCCGGGAAGGACACGAGGGCCCCACGAGGGTGGAGGGCGCCCCCTAGGGCGTGCCCCCTACCTCGTGAGCACCTCGTGTGCCTTCCGGACTCCGTTTTCTTGCAGGATACGTATTTTGGTCGGTAAAAATTCATTATTATAATCTCCCGGGGGTTTGGACTCCTGTATCACGCAAAAATCTCCTGCTTTTGTTTCGAGATGTTTTCCTGATAGATCTAGATTATCATGGCATCCCCAAGTGCTTCCAAGGACAAGTTCTTCAAGAAGGTCATCAACCCTTACCTCGGGGAGGTGCTGCGACACCCTCAAACCATTGAGATGCATGATGGGTTGCTGCACATCCGCGATGCTGAGGGACCAAAGGGAATCAGAAGCATGGAGACGAGGCTCGAATCAATGGAGCAACAAGTTTTCAAGTGCCAGGGGATGGTGGAGCGTGGAATCAACGCTAGCCACATGATGCTCACAGAGTTCACTAACAACTACAAGCCGGATGCCAAGAACACCGAGGAGGCCATCTTCAAGCTACATGAGAAGATCGAGTACCTCCAAGCCCAAATCTATGACCTGCAAAACCAAAACTATGAGTATGAGTATAGATTCAAAAGAATGAGTTTGGCTGCAGATTCGAGGATTCCGGAGACTCGATCATCCTTCTATGATGGTGAACCCATGCCTTGGAAGATTGATGACAAGCCCGCATCATCAACAACACCTCCACCGTCTCCTCCAACAAAGAAGAATTGAGTATCTGGGTATGGGCACTCCACTTGGCAACTGCCAAGCTTGGGGGGTGCCCCGGTATCGTATCACCATCACCTTTATCTTTACCGTTTATCTTAGTTCGATCTTATTAGTAGTATTTTGATCTAGTAGAATAAAGTTTATGGCATGATCTAGTTGTGAGTTTTGCTTTATTATCCCTCTATGTAATCGAGTTTGTAAGCTATATAATAAAGATTAGTGTTAAGTCAAGGGCTTGATTGTTTTGCCATGATCCCAAGTGAATAAAAGAAAAGAGAAATAAATAAAAAGAAACAAAGAGATCATATGGATCTCATGGAGAGTAATGAGCTCACATAGAAAAAGTATGATGAATAAAATTTGTTGAGAGTTGACGAACATAGTTTTGGTCATCGTTGCAATTAATAGGAAGTAATAAAGAAAGAGAGGTATTCACATATAGATATACTATCTTGGACATCTTTTATAATTGTGAGCACTCATTAAAATATGACATGCTAAAGAGTTGATATTGGACAAGGAAGACAACGTAATGGGTTATGTTTTCTTACATCTGAGATAAATTATATTGTCTTGGATCCTCCAACATGTTGAGCTTGCCTTTCCCCCTCATGCTAGCCAAATTCTCAGCACCAAGTAGAGATACTACTTGTGCTTCCAAATATCCTTAAACCGGTTTTGCCATGAGAGTCCACCATATCTACCTATGGATTGAATAAGATCCTTCAAGTAAGTTGTCATCGGTGCAAAGCAATAAAAATTGCTCCCTAAATATGTATGATTGATTGGTGTGGGAGAAATAAGCTTTATACGATCTTGTGATGTGGAAGTAATAAAAGCGATGGACTGCATAATAAAGGTTTATATCACAAGGGGCAATATAAAGTGACGTTCTTTCGTGTTAAGATTTTGTACATCCAACCATAAAAGCGCATGGCAACCTCTGCTTCCCTCTGCGAAGGGCCTATCTTTTATTATTATCTTCTACCTTATGCAAGAGTCATGGTGATTTTCACCCTTCCTTTTTACACTTTATCCTTTGGCAAGCACAGTATGTTGGAAAGATCCTGGTATATATGGCTAATTGGATGTGAGCTTTCATGAACTATTACTGTTGACATTACCCTTGAGGTAAAACGTTGGGAGGCAAAACTATAAGCCCCTATCTTTCTCTGTGTCCGATTAAAACTCCATACCCATAAGTATTGCGCGAGTGTCAGCAATTTTGAAAGATTATATGATAGTTGAGTATGTGGACTTGCTGAAAAGCTCTTATACATTGACTCTTTCCTATGTTATGATAAATTGCAATTGCTTCAATGACTGAGATTATAGCTTGTTAGTTTTCAATGAAGTTTACGATTCATACTTGATATTGTGATTGAATTATTACCCTAGCATTAGAGATCATGTGACAAAAATTATATAAGTTGATGTTCTAAGAATGATCATGATGCCCACATGTTCGTATTTTATTTTTATCGACACCTTCATCTCTAAACATGTGGACATATTTTTCGATTTCGGCTTTTCGCTTGAGGACAAGCGAGGTCTAAGCTTGGGGGAGTTGATACGTCCATTTTGCATCATGCTTTTATATCAATATTTATTGCATTATGGGTTGTTATTTCGCATTATTTCACAATACTTATGGCTGTTCTCCCTTATTTTACAAGGTTTACATAAGGAGGGAGAATGCCGGCAGCTGGAATTCTGGGCTGGAAAAGGAGCAAATATTAGAGACCTATTCTGCACAACTCCCAAAGTCCTGAAACTCCATGGAACACCTTATAATAAATGATGAAAAATCCTCGCCAAAGATGAAGACCAGGGGGCCCACACCCTTCTCACGAGGGTGGGGGGCGCCCCCCCTAGGGCGCGCCCCCTACCTCGTGGGCTCCCTGGTGGCTCTCCAATGACCATCTTCTCCTATATGAAGTCTTTCGTCGAGAAAAAAATAAGAAGCAACCTTTCGGGACGAAACTCCGCCGCCATGAGGCAGAACCTTGGCAGATCCAATCTAGAGCTCCGGCAGAGCTGTTCTGCCGGGGAAACTTCCCTCCCGGAGGGGGAAATCATCGACATCGTCATCACCAATGCTCCTCTCATCGGGAGAGGGTAATCTCCATCAACATCTTCATCAGCACCATCTCATCTCAAAACCCTAGTTCATCTCTTGTATCCAATTCTTGTCTTCAAGTCCGGGATTGGTGCTAGTAGGTTGCTAGTAGTGTTAATTACTCCTTATAGTTGATGCTAGTTGATTTAATTGGTGGAAGATCATATGGTCAGATCCTTTATGCATATTAATACCCCTTTGATTATGAACATGAATATGCTTTGTGAGTAGTTACGTTTGTTCCTGGGGACAAGGGAGAAGTCTTGCTATTAGTAGTCATGTGAATTTGGTATTCGTTCGATATTTTGATGAGATGTATGTTGTCTAGCCTCTAGTGGTGTTATGTGAATGTCGACTACATAACACTTCACCATTATTTGTGCCTAGAGGAAGACATTGGGAAGTAATAAGTAGATGATGGGTTGCTAGAGTGACAGAAGCTTAAACCCTAGTTTATGTGTTGCTTCGTAAGGGGCTGATTTGGATCCATATGTTTCATGCTATGGTTAGGTTTACCTTAATACTTTTGTTGTAGTTGTGGACGCTTGCAATAGAGGTTAATCATAAGTGGGATGCTTGTTCAAGTAAGAGTAGCACCCAAGCACCAGTCCACCCAGATGTCAAATTATCAAAGTACCGAACGCGAATCATATGAGCGTGATGAAAACTAGCTTGACGATATTCCCATGTGTCCTCGGGAGCGCTTTTCCTTATATAAGAGTTTGTCCAGGGTTGTCCTTTGCTACAAAAAGGATTGTGCCACCTTGCTGCACTTTATTTACTTTTGTTATTTGTTGCTCGTTACAAATTATCTTATCACAAAACTATCTGTTACCACTTATTTCAGTACTTGCAGAGAATACCTTGCTAAAAACCGTTTATCATTTCCTTCTGCTCCTCATTGGGTTCGACACTCTTACTTATTGAAAGGACTACGATAGATCCCCTATACTTGTGTGTCATCAAACACCAGCTGGATAGAAAGGAACTCAAGGTACTACACGAGACATGAACAAGTTTGTGTTGGAGGGAGGGCACTAAAGTTGCCGATGATAACACAAATAATCGAGGGGAAAGTAGGGTATTTCTCATCTAGAATTCGATAGATATCTCGGAAGAACCCAGAATGTTGATGATGATCATGACACCTTTGTCGAGAGATTTCATGAAGATGTAATTGATCGGTGATGACATCAAGTCAAAGGAATGATGAAGTGAAAGGTTATTGGAACCAAGGGTACGACACAAACTCAAAATCAAGTTTGTTGTTCAAGGGGAAATGATATGACAAGGAAAGTTGAGGTAAGCTTAGCTCATCGTCAAATATTGTGCTCCGGGAAGAAGGACCAGGTAGCAGAGTTAAAATTTAGCACAAAAAAGATATAGCCGATCAGGCTAGGAATGACTTGAAGGATTATTAAACTCGTAAGCAATGAAGATTATTTAAGAGTTATTGAATCGGAGTGCAGAACCCATTCACTTATCGGTGTTCTTGAGTGACTAATAGCTCAGAACCAAGGGGAAATCTGAAATCGGTGAGAAGCACTACTAGATGAAGACTCATAAGTAGTTATGTAGTTCGGTGATATTCTCAAGATATCAGCGGTGAAACTCGGAGGTAGATCGGAATAGAAACTGATCTGTATCATAGACTTGCGATAGCAGATACTTTAACCTTGTCAAAAATATACGAGGCACTGGGATGGTTTCCTTTCAGAAATATATTAAATAAAGTTAGCATGGTCGGAACCATAGCTGCCAGGGATCCAATAAAATGACATTGGAAGAATTGTTCAAATGATTAATTATTGTTGCAAGAAGCTTCCATGATAAGTTCCACCTCGGGTCCATGGGCATGAACACAACGGTTCAAGGTCAACTCCCACTTCTCCAGTGCATAACCTTTCGTTCACTTCTCACTTTCGAAGAAGTTGTAGTGTTGAAATTTTATTTGGTAAAATACCAGAAGAGTATGACTCGTGAAAACTTTCGAGTTCACACATATTAAGGAAGGCATAGGTTCAACCCATCAGGGTATTGTGGAAACATACCACAAGATACAATAGTAAATACCACCAGCTCGAAAGTAGAGCATGGTTGAGAAAGCAGAGGATACAATTTACCAAAGGCATTATGTATCTGAGGGAAGGCTCACAAGGTTATTGAATATGAAGGGCGTTGTCAGATGAAGTCCAACAAAGGATCTGGTGGTCCACAAGGGATCTCATGTGAGTATCGGTACTCATCCAGAAGAAAAAGAATGCAACAAGATCAGAAGATAGAAGCAACTGACTAACTCAAAGCTCAATTGCAAAGGAATTATGAATTCCAAGTCAAGGGATCAGAAGCAATGCTCTGGTTAGGGAGGGATAAGTTGAATAGCCGTAGGGGTACAATTGACGGCAATTTGATTGGTCGAGAACCAGCTCCTATTCAAAATGACGTCTGAGCCGGAAGGATGAATTCTAGGATCTGATTCAGGATTGCGAGCATTCGTAACTTATTGAATCAATGGACTAAAAATGATAGTGAAAAAGGATGCCAATAAGATTACTATACTTATGGGATTAACCATAACGCAAGGAAGCAAGAATTTCAGGAGCAATAGGCTGCTCAGGATTTTCGGAAGATCGAATGGTATTTCGAAGACTTTGGTGAAACACATGAACAACTAGGGAGAAACAAATCCTCGATGTGTGTGAGGATTAATTTGTAGGTGTTTCAAGTGACAAGGAACTACAAGGCAATAGGCACAAGGATTCTCGGAACAACAACGAGTATTTCGAGGTATCTTGTAATAACAAGAGCAACTGGGGACTAGGGTAAGAATGGAAAGTGCATGTAGTTATCTATAGGGGTTGACGGTGGAAGGGAATTGCAATCGCAATGAGCACAAGTTCGCGGGATAACATCGGAGAGTATCTTCTGAATCTTCTGGTGCAACAGGCGATCATCTGTAATAAGGTGCTCTCCAGAAGGAAGTAATTACGAGAACCTAGAGTTAGAGTTAGCAAAATATTTTAACCCGAATAGAAGAGAGATCAGAGTCCCAGAGTATAGATGAGGAATAAAAGATCCTAATACCACCCAAATGGCAACGTGGGCCCATAAGCCACACATCCATGTGTAACACCCACGATGCGGCTATATCTCCCACGTGTCGGAGCACGACTTAGAGGCATAACCGCATTGTAGGCATGTCGCAAGAAGGGTCATCTTTACACATCCCATGTACTGAATAAGAAAGAGGTACATAGTTGGCTTACAATCGCCACTTCACACAATAACATAAATATAGCATTACAATCATCCAGATACAATCAAGGTCCGACTACGGAACCAAAATAAAGACAACCCCAAATGCATAAGATCCCCGATCGCCCCAACTGGGATCCACTACTGATCGTCTAGAAAGGAAACGTAGTATTGTCCTGAGTCCTCATCAAACTCCCACTTGAGCTCAGTCGAAACTCCTGGAATGGTATCATCGGTCCCTGCATCTGGTTTTGGAAGTAATCTGTGAGTCACGGGGACTCAGCAATCTCACACCCTCGTGACCAAGACTATTTAAGCTTATAGGTAGGTAAAAGGTATGAGGTGGAGCTGCAGCAAGCACTAGCATATATGGTGGCTAACATACGCAAAAGAGAGCGAGAAGAGAAGGCAAGGCACGGTCGAGAAACTACAAAGATCAAGAAGTGATCCAACAACTACTTACATTCAAGCATAACACGAGACCGTGTTCTCTTCCCGGACTCCGCCGAAAATAGACCATCACGGCTACACACGTGGTTGATGTATTTTAGTTAAGTCAAGTGTCAAGTTCTCTACAACAGGACATTAACAAATTCCCATCTGCCCATAACTGCGGGCACGGCTTTCGAAAGTTCAAATCCCTGCAGGGGTGTCCCAACTTAGCCCATCACAAGCTCCCACGGTCAACGAAGGATATTCCTTCTAGCGGGAAGACCCGATCAGACTTGGAATCCCGGTTACAAGACATTTCGACAAGGTAAAACAAGACCAGCAAAGCCGCCCGATGTGCCGACAAATCCCGATAGGAGCTTCACATATCTCGTTCTCAGGGCACACCGGATAGGTCAAGCTACGAGTAAAACCAACCCTCGAGTTGCCCCGAGGTGGCCCCGCAGGCTACCCGTTTCGGACCAACACTCAGAGGAGCACTGGCCGGGGGCGGGGGGGGGGGGGGTTAAAATAAAGATGACCCTCAGGCTCGTGAAAACCCAAGGGAAGGTTATAGGTTGTTAGGAAAATGTAAAACCAAGGTTGGGCCTTGCTGGAGGAGTTTTATTCAAGGCGAACTGTCAAGGGGTTCCCATTATCACCCAACCGCGTAAGGAACGCAAAATCAAGGAACATAACACCGGTATGACGGAAACTAGGGCGGCAAGAGTGGAACAAAACACCAGGAATAAGGCCGAGCCTTCCACCCTTTACCAAGTATATAGGTGCATTAATAAAATAAGAGATATTGTGATAACCCAACAATAATCATGTTCCAACAAGGAACAAACTCCAATCTTCACCTGCTACTAGCAACGCTATAAGAGGGGCTGAGCAAAGCGGTAACAAAGCCAAACAACGGTTTGCTAGGACAAGGTGGGTTAGAGGTTTGACATGGCAAAATGGGAGGCATGATAAGCAAGTGGTAGGTATCGTAGCATAGGCATAGCAAAAGAGCGAGCATCTAGCAAGCAAAGATAGAAGTGATTTCGAGGGTATGGTCATCTTGCCTGCAAAGTTCTCCGAGTTGACGTAAGCTTGATCCTCGAAAGTGTACTCAACGGGTTCCTCGTTCACGTACTCGTCTCCCGGCTCTACCCAAAGCAAGAACGCAAGCAAAGGGAGACACAATCAACTACGGTGCAATGTGCAAGCAACATGGTGCAAAACATGGCATGATATGCGGGAAGTAATATGCAATGCATATGTGTGCTTCGGAAGGGAAATATTTAACCAGGCCTCAACTTGGAAAACCAAGAGTTCCACTGGAAAGAGGAGTTGATTTCGGTCGAAATCGATGTAAAGATCACCAGAATCGGATGCATGGTTTGCAAAAGACAAGCAAAACAAATATGGCACCGATCTGCGATTAACAGCACGATGCCATCTAACAACAAGCTACTGCACTCTAACATAACAACAAAACACATGGCAGGGATCCTCTCAAGATGCTTTACAAAAGATGAACACTGAGCTATGACTAATTCACTCAATAGCAGGTTCAAAGAAGCATGGCAAAAGTGCAAAAGATAACAGGTTACAGACTTAGTGAAAATAACATGTCAGGAATTTAACATCAGGAAGCAATGTTTAGAGCAAGATAACAACATGCTACAGGAACATATCATGGCAAAGCAAGGCGTGGCATGAAGCTACTCAAAGCATACAACAAAAGTCCCTTACTGACCATAAGCCAAAAGGGATCAGAAAATACAATGTCAACCATGTGAACATAGCAAGTTTCGTTAACAGATTCAGACTTAGTAGAAAACTGGAACATGGCAAAACAGATTCACGTAGGCATGTTTACGAGCTCGATGCAATCGCCACAAGGCATTGCATGACAAACTAAGCATACACCCAGCAAGTAGACATGGCATAGAAGCTAAAAATGGCAAGAACACTCTCATAGCACGCAAGGATAAACTATAGCAACCTCGGCAAAATTGCTTAACACGTAAACAATCTGCCAGGAACATTTTATAGCAAAAGTAGAGCAAGATTGAGTCATGCTATGGTGCTCCATAATAGCAAACAAAGACATGGAAGGATAGAGCATAACAATATCTCAAAGTCACCCTTACTGAACATGCTCAAAAGAGGCATGGATCACTCTGTAGCAACATGAATACATGGCATACAAATATTATCAGGGAAATGACTTAGAAGATTTCTAAGTCCCTGAAATCAGCAACATTACGAGATCTACTTTGCATGCGTGTGCTAGTCACCACAAGGATCACAAAAATACATGGCATACGCCCCTGTAAAGATGGCATGGCATACTTCAAAACACATGTAGGGCTCAAGTTCATAGGAGGCACACATTAAACATGGCAAAAATGACAAATGTCCAATCACTGATAAGAATCTGAAACTAACAATGCATAGCACTCTTGCATCAGCATTTAGGGCATCCAGATGAACTCAAATGAACATGGTGTAATGGAATGAAATGAACTACTCGTTGAGACGAACAATTTGATATGCTACACTCCCAAAACGGAGCCACGGATGCAGAGATATGATGCATGAAGAATGCTAAAAAATACTAAAACTTAGGGCACAAGTCAACCCTAATCTCAGATCCAGATCGCGATCGGGCACACCTCCCGAGGTTGAACGGATCCTCGCCGGTGACGGGGCGGTGGCCGGAGCGGTGGACCTATACGTCGGCGATGAGGAGGAGGCGGTGGGAGGCCGGAGCCGGCGAGGGGGCGCGGAACCGGAGCGGCGGACTGCGGCGGCCGGACTGCGGGGTGGCAGGGCGGCGCGCGTCGGTGAACGGCGCGGCGGAGGCAGCGGCCGGAGGCGCGGGGTGCGCGGGATGGCGAGGCTCGCGGGCGCCGGCGCGGAGAGACGGGCCGCGGGGGCCGGCCTCGGGCCCGAGCGGGCCGTCGGCTATGGGAGGTGGCCGGGCCACGTGGCGGCTCCTGGTTCGACGGTGCGGCGGCGCGGACGTGTCCGGTCCAATCCGGACGCGTCCGGCGGCGGGAGGAGGAAGAGACTAGGTTTAGGGATCCAGATATTTCGGGGAGGTGCACATATTTATAGGTAGAGGGAGCTAGGAGGCTCCAAATTGAGCACGGTTTTCGGCCACGCGATCGTGATCGACCGAGATGATGGAGGGGGTTTAGGTGGGTTTTGGGTCACTTTGGAGAGGTGTTGGGCTGCAACACACGTGAGGCCTTTACGGTCCCTCGGTTAACCGTTGGAGTATCAAACGAAGTCCAAATGGCACGAAACTTCACAGGCGGTCTACCGATAGTAAACCAAGGCCGCTTGTCAAGTCTCGGTCCAATCCGAGAACGTTTAATACCCGCACACGACAAGAGGTAGAAAGGGACACCTGAGGACATAGGAGCACCGGAATGCAAAACGGACAATGGGGAAAATGCTCGGATGCATGAGACGAACACACGTATGCAAATGTGGTGCACATGATGACATGATATGAGATGCATGACAAGGACAAAGAAACACGAATACAAAAACCCATCAACGAGGAATATCATAACTTAGTGCCGGAAATGGCAATAGTTGGAATACAAATATGGTAGGTTACACATGGGGCGTTACAACACTCCACCACTATGAAAGGATCTCGTCCCGAGATCTAGGACTGGAAGAACTCCGGATATTCGGAACAGAGGTGGCCCTCGCATTCCCAGGTGGCTTCACGGTCGGAATGATGTGACCACTTCACTTTTAGGAATTTGATGGACTTGTTGTGAGTCTTGCGCTCAGTCTCTTCAAGAATAGCAACGGGATGCTCATGATAAGACATGTCTTCTTGGAGATCAATCTCTTCGAAGTTGACGGTGCGGTCTGGAGTCTTGAAACACTTGCGGAGCTGAGACACGTGAAACATGTCGTGCACGTTTGCAAAGTTGGATGGAAGCTCAAGTTGATAGGCGAGATCGCCTCTTTTGCCAATGATCTTGAAAGGACCCACGTATCTAGGGGCAAGCTTCCCTTTGATACCAAAGTGACGAGTACCTTTCATTGGAGAGACGCGGAGGTAGACATGATCTCCGATCTCGAAAGCTAAGTCACGATGCTTGCTATCATAGTAACTCTTCTGGCGCGATTGCGCGGCTCTAAGATTTTCACGAATGACTTTGCACATTTCTTCAGCCTCTGTGATCAAGTCGTTACCAAGAAGTTGGCGTTCACCCGTCTCTGACCAGTTAAGAGGAGTATGGCACTTCTTGCCATAGAGAATCTCGAATGGGGCCTTGCCCGAACTCGCTTGGAAGCTATTGTTGTAGGAGAACTCGGCATATGGAAGACAATCTTCCCACTTCATACCGAAGTAAATGACACATGCCCTGAGCATATCTTCAAGAATTTGATTTACTTGCTCGACTTGGCCACTAGTTTGAGGATGAAAGGCTATGCTGAAGCGAATGCTGGTGCCCATAGCCTTCTGGAAGGAATACCAGAACTTAGAGGTAAAGATGCTCCCACGATCTGAAGATATCAACTGCGGAATGCTGTGCAAAGAGACAATCCTGGAGGTATATAGCTCTGCCCACTGAGCTGCTATGATAGATTCCTTGATAGGAAGAAAATGAGCCACTTTAGTGAGCTTGTCGATGACAACAAAGATAGCATCATTGCCATGCTTGGACTTTGGAAATCTAGTCACGAAGTCCATCTCAATATGGTCAAACTTCCATTCTGGAATGACAAGAGGTTGGAGGAGACCAGCTGGTCATTGGTGTTCTGCTTTCACTCTTCTGCAGACATCACATTCATTCACGAACTGAGCAATCTGGCGCTTCATTCGAGTCCACCAATACGACTGCTTGAGGTCATGGTACATCTTTGTACTTCCAGGGTGAATAGAGAGGAGTGAATTGTGAGCCTCATTCATAATGACTTTGCGAAGGTCACCTTTAGGCACCACAATGCGATCCTTGAAGAATAGAGTATCCTTGTCATCAAGACGATATCACTTGTACTTGGGTTGACTCTTGGCAATCCCAATCTTCACCTTCTTCACCATAGCATCAAGAAGTTGAGCCTCGCGAATCTGATCTTCCAAAGTAGGAGAGACTTGGAGGTTGGCAAGGAATCCTTGAGGAACAACTTGGAGATTAAGTTTGCAGAAAGCTTCACAAAGCTCTCGTTGGTAGGGCTTGAGAATCAAACTGTTGCAGTAAGCCTTCCTGCTCAATGTTTCAGCAATGACATTGGCCTTACCTGGAGTATATTCAATACTCGGATTATACTCTTGAATCATCTCAACCCAACGAGTCTGCCTGAGGTTGAGGTTGGGCTGAGTGAAGATGTACTTGAGACTCTTATGATCAGTGAAGATGTCCACATTCCTTCCCAACAAGAGATGTCTCCAAGTTAAAAGAGCATGGACAACTGCTGCCAACTCGAGGTCATGAGTGGGGTAGTTCTTTTCATTGGGCTTCAACTGGCGAGAGGTATAGGCCACAACTTTCTTCTCTTGCATCAACACTGCACCGAGACCTTGAAGGGAAGCATCACAGAAGACTTCGAACGGTTTGGATTCATCAGGAGGAGTCAGAACTGGAGCAGTGACTAACTTCTCTTTAAGGGTGTTGAAAGCGATGTCACAATCAGGCGTCCAGACATACTTCACATGCTTCTGGAGGAGGTTGGAAAGAGGCTTCGCGATCTTGGAGAAATTCTCAACGAATCTTCGACAATAGCTTGCGAGCCCAAGGAAGGTGCGGAGTTGCTTCACATTCTGAGGCGGTTCCCAATTCACAATTGCAGAAACCTTCTCAGGATTAACAGCAATTCCTTTGCCGGAGATGATATGGCCAAGGTAGAGAACCTCATCGAGCCAAAACTCGCACTTTGAAAACTTCGCATAGAACTGATGTTCTCTGAGTTTTTCGAGCACCAATCTCAAGTGCTTGGCATGATCCTCCTTGTTCTTGGAAAAGACCAAAATATCATCAAGATATACCAAGATGAACTCATTCATGTAAGGTTTGAAGATGAAGTTCATCATGCGAGAGAAAGTTGGAGGAGCATTGACAAGGCCGAAAGACACGATAGTGTATTCATAGGAACCATAGCTTGTTCTGAATGCTGTCTTGGGGATGTCTTCTTCACGAATGTGAATCTGATGATAGCCCATATAAAGGTCAAGCTTGGAGAACACTTTAGCACCTTTGAGTTGTTCGAAAAGCTCATTGATGTTGGGAAGTGGGTACTTGTTGTTTATGGTCTTCTTGTTCAATGGACGGTAGTCGACGCAAAGTCGGTCCGTTACATCCTTCTTCTTGACAAAAAGAACACCACAACCCCATCGAGAAGAACTCAGTCTGATCAGACCCAGACGCTCTTGTACATCAAGTTGTTTCTTCAATTCCTTCAATTCTTTCGGTCCCAGCTTGTAAGGACGTTTGCAAACAGGTTCCGTGCCAGGCTCAAGATCGATGACGAATTCAACTTGCCGGTGAGGAGGCATTCCTGGAAGCTCTTCTGGAAAGACGTCTTGATATTCAAAAACGACTGGAATCTGAGAGATGGCATCCAACTCTCCCTTCTCATTGAGAGAAAACAGTCGAATGGTATCATCATGAGCGGCAAAGACGATCACATCCTCAGACAAGTGTGTCAATTGAATCTGCCTGGCAGCACAATCAAGCTGAGCCTTGTGCTTAGAAAGCCAGTCCATTCCGAGAATTAGATCAATATCCAAGTTACCAAGGACCATTGGAGAAGACAGAAACTTATAGTCGCCCAACGTGATAGAAACATCTGGAACCACCAAACTGGCACTCAACCGTTTACCCGGAGAAACGATATCCATTGCTTTGCCAAAATGAGAAGAAGTGAATTTGTTCTTGGCAAAAAAATGGTCTTGACATGAAACAATGTGATGCACCGGTATCAAAAAGAACTTTTGTAGGAATATCATTAACATGAAGGTTACCCATGATCACTTCTGACGAGTCCTCCGCCTGAGCTGCGTTCATCATGTTGACCTTGGCATGCTTGGGATTGTGCTTGACCACTGCGGTGCTGGTAGATCTCACAGGAGGAGGAGGAAGACGCCTTTGGTTGAAGCATTTGTTAGCATAGTGACCCTTCTGCTGACACTTGTTGCACGTGACCTTTGAAAGCGGATGGTGATACGAAGCACTTGATCTTGGAGCATGAGACGAAGTCTTGTTCTGAAAGCCTAGGTTGGGTGGGTGGGAAGGTCCATTGCCACCTTTGCTCTTCTGCTGATAAGGCTGACGGAACGGAGGAGGAGGAGGCAACCAATACTTTTGCTGCTTAGTTGCCACTTGAGTTGAAGAAGAAGGAGTTGCATCCCTGACTCGCTTCTTGGAAGCATCGCACTTGAGCTGAGCAGTCTCTTGTTTCAGTGCCATATTGTAGAACTCATCGTACTTCTTCGGCTCAAAAAGCACGAGAGCTAGTTGGAGATCTTCTCTGAGGCCACCTCTGAACTGGTAAATCATGCTCTTCTCATCGGGGACGTCTTTCTTGGCGAAACAAGCGAGCTTCTGGAACATGATGTTATACTGGTAAACAGACAAGCTACCTTGCTTCAAGTTGCGGAATTCCTCACGCTTGCTCTCAACAACACTCTGAGGAATGTGGTGAGCTTTGAAGTCTTGATGGAATTCATCCCAGGTAATCACACGACCTCCTCTGGAATCTTTGTATTGCTGATACCACTCTACAGCTTGGTCTTTGAGTTGGAACGAAGCAAACTTGACAAAGTCCTCAGGCCTGACGTTGCTGCACTCGAAATACTTGCAGATATCCATGAGCCAATCATCAGCGTTTGTTGCCTCGACACAGTTACTGAAGGTCTTTGGCTGGTTTGCAAGGAACTGGTTGAGTGTAGCAAACTGATTCTGATTGTTGCCATGGCCTTGATTTCCTTGGTTGCGCTCTTGCAAGAGTTGCATGAGCATCTGCGTGTTGGAATTGGTAGCGGCCATCACAGCTTGCCATGCCACCGAAGGTGGAGGTGGTGGCGGTGGTTTAGGATTCTGATGCGTTGGAGGAGCCATCATGAAGAGGGTGACATCCGTTAGCATCTTGATAGACATATATTGAAGCTGAATCAAATGGATTGAAATTGCAACATATAGTCTTAACATCCGAACAAAATGAACGAATGAATTCCATATTAAATGGTCACACTTCCATAAATTGAGAAGCCACTTAGATAAAAGGTAGATGAATAAAGCAACAAGGTACGGACATAAACAAATACTTGGTAAGGATTACCCAATCAGAAACCAAATATCTGCGGAAGAAATACTAGAGCTACATGAATTCCCACTTATAAACTCCCGAAACTTTCCGGTTATGCAATCAGGTGTTGGGGATACAGGGGAAGCATAATAGCTCACCAAAACTAGCAAATCCTACATCCAGCTGTATCCATCCTTCAACACATAACCAAGAAACCTTCAGAAATCATTTACCTCAACCTTCGAAAAGCATTCGTTATATGTGTTACGGCAATACTCCCAAACTCCCGCCCCAGTACTGGGTAGCGTCGAGGTTATCTCACCAACAATGGCATAAAAGAGATTTTCGACGTCGGCGAAACTCAGGTATTCCAGAACCTCAACGATAAATTTGTGACGACAACACCTCGGAGCTCAACTCCCCGGGACACTGCCACAACCCCTAAATGTCAGGAGGCACCAAGAACAATGTTCTCATCACAAAACCATCGGAACGATTCCAAGATAACCGCGTGATCCTAAATTTTTTTTAGTGAAATTTGAGAAGAGAAGAGTCAAAACTCTACGTCAGGATGCCTCACCAGAGCGACGAAGGGACTAAGGAGTAAAAATAATCCTACTCTTCGATATATATAATCCTAAAAGACTCAAAACATTTTTCTAGACTCAACAACGCCAGCGATTCAATCAAGCAGGGGGCTCCTAAGTCGGGGAAGGCTCTGATTACCAACTTGTAACACCCACGATGCAGCTATATCTCCCACGTGTCGGAGCACGACTTAGAGGCATAACCGCATTGTAGGCATGTCGCAAGAAGGGTCATCTTTACACATCCCATGTACTAAATAAGAAAGAGGTACATAGTTGGCTTACAATTGCCACTTCACACAATAACATAAATATAGCATTACAATCATCCAGATACAATCAAGGTCCGACTACGGAACCAAAATAAAGACAACCTCAAATGCATAAGATCCCCGATCACCCCAACAGGGCTCCACTACTGATCATCTGGAAAGGAAACATAGTATCGTCCTGAGTCCTCATCGAACTTCCACTTGAGCTCAGTCGAAACTCCTGGAATGGTATCATCGGTCCCTGCATCTGGTTTTGGAAGTAATCTGTGAGTCACGGGGACTCAGCAATCTCACACCCTCGCGATCAAGTCTATTTAAGCTTATAGGTAGGTAAAAGGTATGAGGTGGAGCTGCAGCAAGCACTAGCATATATGGTGGCTAACATACGCAAAAGAGAGTGAGAAGAGAAGGCAAGGCACGATCGAGAAACTACAAAGATCAAGAAGTGATCCAACAACTACTTACGTTCAAGCATAACACGAGACCGTCTTCTCTTCCTGGACTCCGCCGAAAAGAGACCATCACGGCTACACACGCGGTTGATGTATTTTAGTTAAGTCAAGTGTCAAGTTCTCTACAACCGGATATTAACAAATTCCCATCTGCCCATAACCGCGGGCACGGCTTTCGAAAGTTCAAATCCCTGCAGGGGTGTCCCAACTTAGCCCATCACAAGCTCTCACGGTTAACGAAGGATATTCCTTCTAGCAGGAAGACCCGATCAGACTCGGAATCCCGGTTACAAGACATTTCGACAAGGTAAAACAAGACCAGCAAAGCCGCCCGATATGCCGACAAATCCCAATAGGAGCTGCACATATCTCGTTCTCAGGGCACACCGGATAGGTCAAGCTACGAGTAAAACCAACCCTCGAGTTGCCCCGAGGTGGCCCCGTGGGCTGCCCGTTTCGGACCAACACTCAGAGGAGCACTGGCCCGGGGGGTTTAAAATAAAGATGACCCTCGGGCTCGCGAAAACCCAAGGGAAGGTTATAGGTTGTTAGGCAAATGTAAAACCAAGGTTGGGAATTGCTGGAGGAGTTTTATTCAAGGCGAACTGTCAAGGGGTTCCCATTATCACCCAACCGCGTAAGGAATGCAAAATCAAGGAACATAACACCGGTATGACAGAAACTAGGGCGGCAAGAGTGAAACAAAATACCAGGCATAAGGCCAAGCCTTCCACCCTTTACCAAGTATATAGGTGCATTAATAAAATAAGAGATATTGTGATAACCCAACAATAATCATGTTCCAACAAGGAACAAACTCCAATCTTCACCTGCAACTAGCAACGCTATAAGAGGGGCTGAGCAAAGCAGTAACATAGCCAAACAACGGTTTGCTAGGACAAGGTGGGTTAGAGGTTTGACATGGCAATATGGGAGGCATGATAAGCAAGTGGTAGGTATCGTAGCATAGTAATAGCAAAAGAGCAAGCATCTAGCAAGCAAAGATAGAAGTGATTTTGAGGGTATGGTCATCTTGCCTGCAAAGTTCTCCGAGTTGACGTAAGCTTGATCCTTGAAAGTTTACTCAACGGGTTCCTCGTTCATGTACTCGTCTCCCGGCTCTACCCAAAGCAAGAACACAAGAAAACGGAGACACAATCAACCACGGTGCAATGCACAAGCAACATGATGCAAAACATGGCATGATATGCGGGAAGTAATATGCAATGCATATGCGTGCTTCGGAAGGGAAAGATTGAACTAGGCCTCAAATTGGAAAACCAAGAGTGCCACTGGAAAGAGGAGTTGATTTTGGTCGAAATCGATATAAAGATCACCGGAATCGGATGCACGGTTTGGAAAAGACAAGCATGGCACCGATCTGCGATTAACAGCACGGGGCCATCTAAATGCATCTAGAACAACAAGCTACTACACTCTAACATAACAACAAAACACATGGCAGGGATCCACTCAAGATGCTTGACAAAAGATGAACAATGAGCTACGGCTAATTCACTGAATAGCAGGTTCAAACAAGCATGGCAAAAGTGCAAAAGATAACAGGTTACAGACTTAGTGAAAATAACATGTCAGGAATTTAACATTGGGAAGCAATGTTTAGAGCAAGATAAGAACATGCTACAAGAACATATCATGGCAAATCAAGGCATGGCATGAAGCTACTCAAATCATACAACAAAAGTCCCTTACTGACCATAAGCCAAATGGGATTAGAAAATACAATGACAACCATGTGAACATAGCAAGTTTCGTTAACAGATTCAGACTTACTAGAAAATTGGAACATGGCAAAACAGATTCACATAGGCATGTTTACGAGCTTGATGCACTCACCACAAGGCATTGCATGACAAACTAAGCATACACCCAGCAAGTGGACATGGCATAGAAGCTAAACATGGCAAGAACCCTCTCATAGCATGCAATGATAAACTATAGCAACCTCGGCAAAATTGCTTAACACGTAAACAATCTGCCAGGAACATTTTATAGCAAAAGTATAGCAAGATTGAGTCATGCTACGGTCCTCCATAATTGCAAACAAAGACATGGATGGATAGAGCATAACAATATCTCAAAATCACCCTTACTGAACATGCTCAAAAGAGGCATGGATCACTCTGTAGCAACATGAATACATGGCATAAAAATATTATCAGGGAAATGACTTAGAAGATTTCTAAGTCCCTGAAATCAGCAACATTACGAGATCTACTTTGCATGCTTGTGCTAGTCACCACAAGGATCACAAAAATACATGGCATACACCCCTGTAAAGATGGCATGGCATACTTCAAAACACATGTAGGGCTCAAGTTCATAGGAGGCACATATTAAACATGGCAAAAATGACAAATGTCCAATCACTGATAAGAATTTGAAACTAACATTGTATAGCACTCTTGCAACAGCATTTAGGGCATCCAGATGAACTCAAATGAACATGGTGCAATGGAATGAAATGAAGTACTCGTCGAGACGAACAATTTGATATGCTACACGCCCAAAACGGAGCCACGGATGCAGAGATATGATGCGATGAAGAATGCTAAAAATACTGAAACTTAGGGCAAAAGTCAACCCTAATCTCAGACCCAGATCGCGGTCGGACACACCTCCCAAGGTTGAACGGATCCTCGCCGGCGACGGGGCGGTGGCCGGAGCGGTGGACCTGTACGCCGGCGACGAGGAGGAGGCGGTGGGAGGCTGGAGCCGGCGAGGGGGCGCGGAACCGGAGCGGCGGACTGCGGCGGCCGGACTGCGGGGGTGGCAGGGCGGCCGGGCGGCGCGCGGCGGCAAATGGCGCGGCGAAGGCGGCGGCCGGAGGCGCGGGGCGCGCGGGATGGCGAGCCTCGCGGACGACGGCGCGGAGAGACGGGCCGCGGGGGCCGGCCTCAGGCCCGAGCGGGCCGTTGGCTGTGGGAGGTGGTCGGGCCACGTGGCGGCTCCTGGTTCGACGGTGCGGCGGCGCGGACATGTCCGGTCCGATCCGAACGCGTCCGGCGGCGGGAGGAGGAAGAGACTAGGTTTAGGGATCCGGATTTTTAGGGGAGGTGCACATATTTATAGGTAGAGGGAGCTAGGAGGCTCCAAATTGAGCACGGTTTTCGGCCATGCGATCGTGATCGAACGACCGAGATGAGGGAGGGGGTTTAGGTGGGTTTTGGGACACTTTGGAGAGGTGTTGGGCTGCAACACACACGAGGCCTTTACGGTCCCTCGGTTAACCGTTGGAGTATCAAATGAAGTCCAAATGGCACGAAACTTGACAGGCAGTCTACCGGTAGTAAACCAAGGTCGCTTGGCAAGTCTCGGTCCAATCCGAGAACGTTTAATACCCGCACACGACAAGAGGTAGAAAGGGACACCGGAGGACATAGGAGCGCCGGAATGCAAAACGGACAACGGGGAAAATGCTCGGATGCATGAGACGAACACGTATGCAAATGCGATGCACATGATGACATGATATGAGATGCATGACAAGGACAAAGCAACACGAAGACTAAAACCCAGCAACAAGGAATATCATAACTTACTGCCGGAAATGGCAAGAGTTGGAATACAAATATGGTAGGTTACACATGGGGCGTTACACCATGTTAGTAAAAGTTTTGTAATGACTAGACTCAACTTCGGCCAAGGAGTTGGAAGGGGGATTCCTACAGGCAGTCGGCTCTGCTACCAACTTGTGACGCCCCCGATTTGACCGTACACTAATCATACACATAAACGTGTACGATCAAGATCAAGGACTCATGGGAAGATATCACAACAGAACTCTACAAATAAAATAAGTCATACAAGCATCATATTACAAGCCAGGGGCCTCGAGGGCTCGAATACAAGAGCTCGATCATAGACGAGTCGACAGAAGAAACAATATCTGAGTACAGACATAAGTGAACAAGTCTGCCTTAAGAAGGCTAGCACAAACTGGGATACATATCAAAAGAGGCGCATGCCTCCTGCCTGGGATCCTCCTAAACTACTACTGGTCGTTGTTAGCGGCCTGCACATAGTAGTAGGAACCTCCAGAGTAGTAGGAGTCGTCGTTGATGGTGGCATCTGGCTCCTAGACTCCAACGTCTGGTTGCAACAACCGGATATAGAAAGGGGAAAAGGGGGAGCAAAGCAACCGTGAGTTCTCATCCAAAGTACTCGCAAGCAAGGAGCTACACTACATATGTATGCATTGGTATCAAATGGAAAAGGGTAGCATATGTGGACTGAAGTACAGAATGCCGGAATAAGAGGGGATAGCTAGTCCTATCGAAGACTACGCTTCTGGCAACCTCCATCTTGAAGCAGAAGAAGAGAGTAGATGGTAAGTTAACCAAGTATCATCGCATAGCATAATCCTACCCGGCGACCCTCCCCTCGTCGCCCTATGAGAGAGCGATCACCGGTTGTATCTAGCACTTGGAAGGGTGTGTTTTATTAAGTATCCGGTTCTAGTTGTCATAAGGTCAAGGTAAGACTCCGGGTCGTCCTTTTATCGAGGGACACGGCTATTCGAATAGATAAACTTCCCTGCACGGGTGCACCACATTTCCCAACATGCTCGATCCCCTTTGGCCGGACACACTTTCCTGGGTCATGCCCGGCCTAGGAAGATCAACACGTCGCAGCCCCACCTAGGCACAACAAAGAGGTCAGCACGCCGGTCTAAATCCTTTGCGCGCAGGGGTCTGGGCCCATCGCCCATTGCACACCTGCATGTTGTGTACGCAGATGATGAGCAGGTCAAATACCAAGATCTCGTTAAGCGTGTTATTTTGAAGTAACCGTGGATGTCGACCAGGGCCAGGCCCACCTCTCTCCTAGGTGGTCTCAACCTGCCTTGTCGCTCCGCCACAAAGTAACAGTTAGGGGCCGTCGGGAACCCAGGCCCACCACTACCTAGATGGAACCACCTGCCCCTTCAACCCCCACATCGGAATCACTTGCGGGTACTCTACGAGCCGACCCGACTTTAGTCACCACATGTATCACATATTATGTATATAAGTATATACTCGTGATCACCTCCCAAGTGATCACGACCCGATAGTATAGCATGGTAGACGGACAAGAATGTAGGGCTACTGATGGAATACTAGCATCGTATACTAAGCATTTAGGATTGCAAGTAAAGGTAACAACAGTAGTAGCAAGGATAGGCTATGCATCAGAATATGATTAACAGAAAGCAGTAACATGCTACTACTCTAATGCAAGCAGTAGAAAGAAGAATAGGCGATATCTGGTGATCAAGGGGGGGCTTGCCTGGTTGCTCTGACAAGAAGGAGGGGTCGTCGGTGACGTAGTCGTACTCGGTGGCATCAGTGCCAGTCTCGGGGTCTACCGGAGAAGAAGAGGGGGAAGAAATAGTAAATACGGAGCAAACAAAGCATCACACAAAATATAACAAGGCAATACGCGGTGCCACGGGTAATCTAACGCGGAGATAGGTGATACCGGCGAAGGGGGAAAACATCCGGGAAAGTATTCCCGGTGTTTGGCATTTTCGGACAGATGAAACGGAGGTGGGTTGTTGCATGTTCGTTATGCTAGCGACGTGCGGCGGACGAACGGAATGCATATTCGGATTTGTCTCGTCGTTCTGAGCAACTTTCATGTACAAAGCATTTCCATCCGAGTTACATATTATTTTATATTAATTTTCAAAGTTATAATTTATTTCCTGAAATTATTTTAATTTGAAAAAGAATTTAATGCGCCAGCCTGACATCATCATGACATCAGCAGCCAAACCAGCTGACTCAGGTCAAACTTGACGGCTGGGTCCCACATGTCATACATAGTGGGGCTAACAGTGGTTTAAATCAAACTAAATTAACTATATTAGAACCTAGGCCCACCTGTTAGCCACTATTTAGATTAACTAAACTAATATAATTAATTCCTGTTAATTAGGGGATAGGCCCCACTGGTCAGTGGCTGGGGTTTTCCCAGTCAGCAGGGTTGACTAGTCAACCTAGTCAACTATGGTCCCTGGGCCCACAGTTTAGTGACCTAGTAGGCGGCCACGTGGTGCCAGGTCAGCGCCTTTGCCGGAGTAACTCCGGTGACCATGTTTTGCGATGGCGCGGGTCGGGAGGCGGTCGAGTTTCGAGTATGGTGGCTCGTTTCATGCGCGGGAGGTGGCGTTCGAACGAGTGCGGTGAGCCGCATCTAGTGGCGTGGCCTGAGGTGGCCGGAAGTGACGACAGCGAGCCCATCGGCAGACGGCCGGAGTCGGGCGTGAGCGCAAACGGTGATGCGGGGCATGGCAGGGCGAGCTAGCGGTGGCGTTGAGCTCCCATGTGTGCGCTGAGCACGGCTACGTGCTCGTACGAGCTCGTCGGTGACGACATTGACAGCGACGAGCACGGCGGCGGAGGCGAGCTACGGCGGAGGCGACTACTATAGCTATGGGCACGAATCCGTGGAGAAAGAAGAGGGGAAGAAGCATAGCTCACCGGGTGTAACACCCACGATGCGGCTATATATCCCACGTGTCGGAGCATGACTTAGAGGCATAACCGCATAGTAGGCATGTCGCAAGAGGGGTAATCTTTACACATCCCATGTACTGAATAAGAAAGGGATAAAGAGTTGGATTACAATCGCCACTTCACACAAAACATAAATATAGCACTACATCATCCAGAATACAATTAAGGTCCGACTACGGAACCAAATAAAGAAAGACAACCCCAAATGTTAGATCCCCGATCTTCATCTCGGTTCCATTAATGATGCCACGGCAACATCTCGGTTCCGGTAGCTCATGGAGATTCCGCAGCAAAAGGAAAAGTGACGGGAGCGTTTCATGCAAGCATGGTGGGGTGATCCCAGATATCGGGTTCCCACGGGTGGACGGCATGGCAACGAGGAGTACCATGCAAGCGACAATTTCAGACACGGTGCAAACACGGGGTTCGTCTCATTCAACACACAAGCATTCGGTCCACGGGCGGTCGTCTCGATGGTTATACCTTTCGAAGCATGCATTATCGGAACGGATCAAGTTCGTAGAGGGAAGTAGGCGTTCTCGCGACGGCGGTAGAAGTAGTGGTACACGTCCCTAGTCACACAAGTTTCCGTAGATGTACGGGGTCACGGCGAGGAACTTGACGCATCGTTGAACTTGGCGTCCGAGGAATCCCGCGTAGCCGTACACGAGTCGTAGTCGAACTTGACGGCTCCGTTACACAGTTCTTTAGAGATGATAATGGTGTACGGGTCTTTTGGCCCTGATAGTCGTACACACATCCGAAGAGGAACTCGGCATTCCGATGCGGTGTAGGGGTACATGCCGATGGTCGTCGTGGTACTTGGCGTTTCGTTCAGCACTCATTCGAGCATCCGTGTGATCTTGTCGGTGGTGTACTTGGCGATTTCCAAGGCGGCCTCGACGCATCCATTCATAGAGGTACTTGGCGGTTTCGTTCAGTCGGTCTTGCCGGTCTCGGTAACGTAGATGTACAATAGCGTCATCGAACTTGTCGAACCCAAACTCTTGGAGGACCGTCGTGGTACTTGGTGTCTCATGTAACTGGCGTCCTTTCGACCTTGAGATAGAAGAAACAGCACGTCCACAGTGCCCGATGGGGAGGGTCCTGCAGCAACAGGAGGTCGATGGCGGAGCAGCAGCAAGACGAAGTGAAGCCGGCATCGGTCTTGGCGTGGAGCAAGGGAAGCAGAGCTTCTGGAGGCTGGAGAGGCCATGAACGTCGGGCTTGCGATGACACAGGGAGGAGGTGAGACCTCTGTGGCGCGTGGAGAGGGTCGTGGTCGGGCTCGACCACGTCAGGGAGGCCATGGCGGAGGGAGCGGGAGGCGCTGGACGCGGCCACACATGCACCCAGCGAGGCACACGGGAGGCAGGGGCGAGGCAAGGCGAAGCAGAGGACGAGGAGGCCGGAGGAGCTCTCCTGGGGCGGCGGAGTCCAACGAGGACGAGGTCTGGAGCAGGGAGGCGACTCCGATGACTAGCCGGCGAGGCCATAGCCTTGGGAGCAAAGGAGACACGCGGGAGGAAGGGGGAAAGGAGCGGACACGAGGAACGCAGCGGCGCTACTGGACGGAGCTTGGGGGCGGCGAGGATGGAGACAGCGGCAGGAGGGCGCGGGTGCGTGGCCATGGGGATCGGGATCCCCCTCCTGGTCGCGCTGGGAGGTGAGGGAGGAAGCGAGAGGAGGGAGGGAGGTTGGCGGCGCTGGTGGGAGAAGGAGGCGGGGCAATGAGGAGATCGAGCGGAGGCCTCTCCTGCGGCTAGGGTTAGAAGGGAATGGGCCTTGGAGGCCAGCCCAGTGGAGAGGGAGGCGCCTAGGCGCAGATGGGCCTACATGGCTGGCCTCTCTTCTCCCCCGCAACCTCTCTTCTCAAAGCAGAGGAGAGAAAAAAAGAAAAAAAAGAAAGGAAGCAAAAGAGAGAAAAGAAAGGGGTTAGAGGAAGGATTTGGGCACGCGGATTATTTTCCCGAAGTCGCAAGAATGTGCTGGTTCCAAGAAAATATAAATGCCAAGATCGAACGATAAGAATACAAACTCATTTGAATTTAATTCAAATGGGTTTGAACTAGGACGAGTGTCGGTGTCAAAACCGGCGGATCTCGGGTAGGGGGTCCCGAACTGTGCGTCTAAGGTGGATGGTAACAGGAGGCAGGGGACATGATGTTTTACCCAGGTTCGGGCCCTCTTGATGGAGGTAAAACCCTATGTCATGCTTGATTATTCTTGACAATATGAGTAGTACAAGAGTTGATCTACCACGAGATCAGAGAGGCTAAACCCTAGAAGCTAGCCTATGGTATGAATGTATGTTGTCCTACGGACTAAAACCCTCCGGTTTATATAGACACCGGAGGGGGCTAGGGTTACACAAGGTCGGTTACAAAGGAGGAGATATACATATCCGTATTGCCTAGCTTGCCTTCCACGCCAAGTAGAATCCCATCCGGACACGGGACAAAGTCTTCAATCTTGTATGTTCATAGTCCAACAGTCCGGCCAAAGGGTATAGTCCGGCTGTCCGGAGACCCCCTAATCCAGACTTCCCTCAGTAGCCCATGAACCAGCTTCAATGACAATGAGTCCGGCGCGCAGTGTTGTCTTCGGCATTGCAAGGCGGGTTCCCCCTCTGAATAAACAACATAAGAGTTTGAATATAAGGATAGTGTCCGACCCTGCAAAATAAGTTCCACATACCATCGTAGAGAGAATAATATTTCCACAAATCTAATCTGATGACACGTTTTGGCAGCATGACATCATGCCACGGCCCGGTAATTATTTGAACTGTTTTTCTTTAACCAGCCCCGCACATGACGCGAGGCGGTTTCTTGACACGTCTTGTCAAAGCAGAGATCGTGTTCCCCTTATCACGGGATTCCCATCAATACGAACGTGGGTAACCCAACCATGCCTGTTGGTATGACTCCTAGATCTTAGGTAAGTCTCGAACGGCCACGAGGAGGACGCCTGATATTCATCCCCTTTATAAAGGGACAAGGCTTTTTCTTTTTTCCCTCCCGTGCTCAATCGAATCCTTCCCCCGCCTCGAGTTCTAACACCCAAAGCCCAGGTCAGGTACTTCGGACTTTCAATCATGTCCGGATCCAGCCTTCAAGGCCGGTGGATGCCTTCCTCCATCATGGAGGAAGACATCAAGAAGTTGAGGGAGGCCAGATATCTGACCGTCGAAATTTCACATCGGCTGCCTGCCCGAGGGCAGGTCATCCCTACTCCCGAACCCAACGAGAGCGTCGTGTTCGTCTCCCACTTCCTCCGAGGACTAGGCCTCGCTCTGGATCCCTTTGTTAGGGGTCTTATGTTCTATTAGGGGCTAGATTTTCATGATCTGGCCCCGGATTCCCTTCTTCACATCTCGACATTTATTGTCGTATGTGAGGCCTTCCTCCGCATTACCCCTCACTTCGGCATGTGGCTCAAGGCCTTCGATGTGAAGCCGAAGATGGTCGAGGGGCAGCACGCAGCGTGCGGTGGCGCATTAATAAGCAAAATTGCTGGCGCTCCATGGCCAAAGGGTTCCTTTCCAGAGGTGTTCGAATTATGGCAACGGGAGTGGTTTTACGTCACAGCTCCCAGAAGTGCCAAGTGGGTAGCTGCCCCCACCTTTCGCTCGGGCCCTCCACCACAACTGATGTCATGGATCAGCAGGGGCTGAGCTGGGGTCCAGCCAAGGACGTTCCAATACTGCAAAGCAGTATCCAAGATCTCTTCGAGGGAGATTTCAGTCTGGTTATGGTAATGCAAGTTATGCTGGTTCGTCGAGCCCAGCCTTGCAAACGCCAACCCCTCCGCATGTGGGAATTCAACCCGGAAGGACCGTGCACTATTCAGAATTTCCTCAGCATGACGCAGGAGGAGATGTACAAATCGTTCTTCGGACCCCAAATAGAGTGTCCGGATACTACCGAGGACGTGGGCTTGAGCTGCAACCGCCCCGCTGCCCAAGTAAGTAATCCCATGGCCGAACACATTGTCCTTTTATTTGTCATGACATCATTCTGAAGAATCGCTCTTTGACCAGGACTAGATAACAAAGGCGAAGATGATTCGGTGTTCGGCCCCCCTTCCTGAAGGCTTGGACAATCCGGTGCTGGAAAAGATGCTCGAGCCAGCACCTTGTCTAGTGCCCTCAAAGGAAGATGAAGGGGGGAATAAAGAGGGTGAAAGCGGGCCTCCATCGCTACCTATTCCAATCGAGGGAATGAGCGCCTCCGCGAGGGAGGATAACCAAGGGGAAGAATCTGACATTCTCTCTCCCTGGGGAAGGAAGAGGACTACCTCTGAAGATCCGGAAACTAAGGTTTCCAAACGGGAGAAGAAATCTCCGCCAGAGGGTCCTGCCTCGGAGGATATTCTTGCCGCACAATGTCCGCGTGGGGATCAGCCCTCTACCGAGTTGTAAGTAATCAAAAAGTACTTAATAGTGAAGATATCCTACCTTACTTCCGAAGACAATAACCGATGCTTGTAAATTGTAGTCTGGATCACAGCCCTTCTCGACAGAGGTTATCTTCGGGGGATCTTCTTCCGGAGATGATGGAGAGCAAAACGCCTCCCTCGGAGTCCCCAGCTCAAGGAGCGGGCAACCTTGAAGTGTCGTCGCGAAGGGTATCTCCGGATCCAATATCGCCAGAGGATAACCCTTTGGCTGCCCGGCATCCCCAGTATCCAGCTCCTGAGGAGAGCGACAGCAAGGGTCCATACTGTTTGCGGTCGGACGCGTTGAAGGATCTTCTGGGGAAAGCTGTCATCTCGGAAGCGCATCCTACGCTAATGGGTACGGTAATTGAAAGGATTTCATCCGCCGAAAGCGGTTTGCATGAAGCTTTTATGAGTCTGCTGAAAGGATTTGAGGTACGTAAAATAATGTATGCCTTTAATAGTACCACATACGTTAGGTATGCCCATGCAGACAGTAGCCCCTGAGACTCTGGTTGTCGTCGAGAACGGCGGCAAACAGAGGATCATAGTCCCAGGTAATAACCAGACCGCCTTTATGTGCAGGCGGTTGAAGCTCCGGTGGCTAGCCAGACTGATGGGTTTGCCGAACTAAAGCAGTAACTGGATACGGCAGATGCCGACATCGTGCTTGTTAACAAGCGGCTTGACGAGGCACAGGGTGAGTGATTTTTCTGGTGATCGTCACATAATAAGAGCGGCATGATGCCGGTATCTTTAATATGTTGTGACTGCAGATGGAGCTGCCACCATGGAGACCCTTCGGGCGGAGCTTGCCCGAGCCAAGGAGCAAGCTAGGAGTAGCAATGCGGCCGCTTTATAGGCGGCCGAAGAGTTAAGGGCCGAACAGGCCGCACATTGTGAGAGCAAAGAAGAAATTTCCAAGATGGCCATGGAGTTAAAAGATGCTGCTGACCGTAACCGGCTTCTTGAAGAGGAAAACTGGGCGAAGGCGACAGACCTGGAGAAGGCCCGGGTGGCTGCCAAGGAAGCCCGCTCCAAAATTAGGGCGACGAAGGAGGAGCTGAATCAAGCTGCAGATATCGTGTCTAGGAAGCCCTTCTTGTTGCGGACTAAGTTCCGAGATCCGAAGTATGCTCCTCTGGACCGGCTATGGAGTTCTACGGACGCGTACATGGATTTGGCTGCAAGTGCTGCTGATGCAGCCGAATACTTCAAGGATCAGGAAGGTCCCGAAGTGGAAAAGTTTCACACTCATGTCCGTCCGCTGCTGCTGAATGAGCGATTGACCGGTTGGGCCAAGCTCCATAGGTTGTCCGGACTTGTCATGAGGTCCGTTGTGGATCACCTGTGGCCGGGAGGGCCAAGGCCGAGTAGCTACTTTAGCTTAGTGCAACAATTCCTTGAAGCTGTGCCACGCATCGATGCTGTAAAGAGATCAGCGTGCATAGAAGGTGTGCAGATGGCCCTTGCCCGTGTCAAAACATACTGGGCGGAGATGGAGGCCACCACTGTTGCGGCACAGGGTTCGGCCATAGGCCAAGTGGCTGCCGAGCACTACTTTGAAGAAGTCCTTGAAGGCGCTCGTTCGATAGAGGCTCAATGCTCGAAGAATATTATGTTTGAGTGACATGTATTCCCATTGTAAAAACAATGTTTTATTGAGTTTATCAAGGTTGTATTTATACTTTTGCCCGAAAGTAATATGATGCCTCATGTGCGGCCGTTTATGTATGTATATAACCTGAAAGATGGCAGTCGTCGGCTTCAGCCCCCACGCATATAATGCGGGGGTGTTCGCAGAAGACGCATGTTCACACTTGATCCAACGTATTGGTCCATTAAGGAGGTGATAGCGCAGCGAACTAGGCAACCGGACTATAATGCTTTAACACTTTCACTTAGCCAGAGGAGTTTGATAGTGGGGCTACTATATAGCCCCTGGTGGCTCCGCACTCATCCGAATTCGGGGTGCGTACATGCCTGGCCGGGAAACGACCCTTCGTTAAGGCGGAGGAATCCCAAAGATTCCGCTAGGTCATTGAGTGGTTGACCAGTCTCACGCTATATCATGACAGTCAGTTTTCGGCTTTCTCTACTAAGGTGCTCGTCCGGATGAACCAAGGCACAATCGCAGTAGTTCTCCTGGTGCCTCTTTAGCCGATAGAGCGGAACGTAAGGCAGCAAAACATAGGAGCCGGGCAAACCCAACATTTGACCAAAGACATGATTCGGAGCTGATGCATATAAGGCCAAACTCGCGACGCCGAACACTCCCTAAGGTATTCGGTCATTATGGTGTAAACCGGGCTTAAGCAGTGCCCTTTGTAATAAGCCCCTGGTGTCCAGGTACATGCAATATTCTGACGTCGCCACATGACAATATGTCAGCATCCTTCTCAATTGTACTGAGAATCCGGGGGATGTGTATCAACAAGAGACAGTAAAAAAGGTTTACGCAGGGTCTTAATCTAAAAAGAATCCTTGGAACGGGTCCCTGCTGCACGTCTGCGCCTGTGTCTCCGTTGTGCCGTATCCTGGACAGGTGTAGCACGATGGTCATCTGTAAAAGAGAGGAACTTAGTTGAAAAGTTGTCATGCAAAAAGGTAGGTTATAGTAAAGAAACCATGTACAGTTCAAGATGAGTAAAGTTGAGCCTAATTGCCACTTGTTTGTGCGCGTTGAGCCCCTTGTATTGGAATAGGGGTATAGCCATCAAACCTGTATCAATTACATATAGCTGCGCCGGACTCGTCTAACCGCGTCCATGGTCTTAACGACCCGTCAGATGCTTTAGTTGGTGAGGCCGTTTAGTGTGCGGCTGCCAAGGCAGCCGCACGGTCTTCCGCGCGCAAGGAGCGCTCAATATTTCCATTTACTGTAATGATGCCGCGTGGACCGGGCATCTTAAGCATGAGAGAAGCGTAATGCGGTATTGCGTTAAAGCGAGCGAAAGCTTCGTGTTCGAGTAGTGCTTGATAGCCACTTTGGAATGGAGCGATGTGGAAGGTTAAGTTTTCGCTGTGGAAGTTATCGGGAAAGCCGAATATAACCTCTAGTAGCAGGGAGCCCGTGCAATGGGCTTCTATGCCTGGCGTTACTCCTTTAAAGGTAGTATCACTATGGCTGATTCTTGTTGGGTCTATCCCCATTTTGCAGACTGTGTCCTGATATATCAGGTTTAAACTGCTGCCGCCGTCCATCAGGACTCATGTGAAGTGGTATCCGTCAATTATTGGATCTAATACCAAGGCAGCCCATCCTGCACGTCAGATACATGCCGAGTAATCCCGATGGTTAAAGGTGATCTGTTGGGACGACCAGTGGCAGAACTCCGCGGTGATAGGCCCTGGGGCATGTGTCTCTAGGAGTGCCGCTTTGTTTCTCCCCTTTGTCATGTGTAACACATTTACTGTTTTGACTTCTGGTGGGAATTTCTTCTGTTCCCCAGTGCTTTGCTTGCGAGGCTCGTCCTCATCTTCGCTTGGTATATCCTGCCCCTTTTGTTCGGCGTTGAGCTTGCCGGACTGCTTGAAGACCCAACATTCTCTATGGGTATGATTTTCAGGTTTATCGGGGGTGCTGTGGATCTGACATATTTTATCCAGAATCTTGTTTAGGCTGGACAATTCATCTCTGTTACCTTTGGAGGGCAGCTTTTGCTGACCTAGCCGAGAGCTTCTGAATCCGGCGTTTACCGCCGTGCTCTTCGGGCTATCTTCTTTATTCCGGCGCTTGTTTTTGCTGCGTCATGGTTTCCCGCTTTCGTCCCTGACTTCGGATGTACTTGGGTCGCTGGTGCTGCATCGGGCTAACCAGCTATCCTCGCCTGCGCAAAAGCGGGTCATGAGGTTTGTTAATGCTGCCATTGTTCTCGGCTTATCTTGGCCGAGGTGTCTGGCAAGCCATTCGTCTCGAATGATGTGCTTAAAAGCTACTAAGGCTTCGGTGTCTGGGCAGTCGACTATTTGGTTCTTTTTAGTGAGGAACCTGTTCCAAAGCTTTTGGGCTGACTCTCCGGGCTGTTGAGTTATATGACTCAAATCGTCTGCATCCGGTGGTTGGACGTAGGTCCCTTGAAAATTTGCCTGAAAAGTGTCTTCGAGCTCTTCCCAGCTTCCAATCGAGTTTTCGGGGAGGCTTTTAAGCCAGTGCCGAGCTGTCCCTTTGAGCTTGAGGGGTAAGTACTTGATGGTGTGGAGATCGTCTCCTCGAGCCATATGGATATGGATGATGTAGTCCTCAATCCAGACCCCAGGGTATGTCGTTCCGTCATACGCCACTACGTTTACGGGTTTGGATCCCTCTGGAAATTCGTGGTCTAGCACCTCATCGGTGAAACATAGGGGGTGTGCGGCACCCCTGTATTTGGGTGTACCGTGGTGTTGGGATGTTTGTTGTGTTGTATTGCATGCTGGAGCGCGCTTGCGTGGCCCGTAGATGGATCTAGTTGCGTTGTCCTTTTGATGCGAGCCCTCACGTGGATCGCGTACTGGCTTATGTGCGGCGGCGTTTGCCGCTCTATGTAGGCCACGAGGTCGTCTATCCGACTGGATGGCCGTTTTGTTTTTTGATTGCGGGGGATCTAAGGCCTCCTCATCGAATTCAGGTAGCAACTTTCGCTTCGGGTAGCTCTTGGTGTGGCGATTACCTCCGTACTTCGCTTCAGTGTTGAGTACTTCACTCCATCTGATTTTGAGTGTGTCTTGTGCAGCCCTGAGCCTTTGCTTCTGCTTTTTCAGACTCCTCACAGTGGCAACAAGCCTTTTTTCGGTATTCTGTTGCTCCGGGTGCTTGTCCGGTGTAATGTTATCCGGACTATTATCTTCGACGGAGTCGGGTTGTTCGATTTGATTCTCCGTGTTGCCGTGGTCGAACGATGGTTCAGTGTCGTGTTTGTCATCCGCTGGCTCGCCTTGCTCTATCGCTGGGTTTATATGATCGTTGCTTCTGCCGAGGCAGGATTTGGAGCGGCGCTTACGTTGCCGCTTTGACTGCTTCTCGAGGGAACAAACCTTCGTTGCGTCCTTCCGTTCCTCGTCGTCGTTTTCTTCGGATGTGTCCACCATGTATACATCATATGATGAAGTGGGTGTCCAGTGCCCTGTGGGCAGTGGCTCCTGTTCATCTCCTGCATCGTCGTCCATACCGTCGATGTCTTCGGAGTCGAAGTCGAGCATGTCGGTCAAATCATCGACAGTGGCTACTAAGTGGGTGGTGGGTGGGCGGCGAATTTCTTCGTCATCCCATCCCGATCCTGTCGGACATAGTTCGGCCAGGACTCTCCCAACAAGGAGAGAGACCTTAATGAGTTCAGTATGTCGCTGAAGGGCGAGTGCTGAAAGATATCTGCGGAGGTGAACTCCATGATCGACGCCCAGTCGGATTCGATGGGCACGGGCGCACATGGTTCGGAGTCTGTGGCCGGGAAGAATCCGGAAGTTTGGCGTCACGGCCCTCGTGAAGGGTAAGGTCGATATTCGGCTCGATCACCGCTGAGAATGCGGCCTCCATGGCGGGGTCTATCCACCCGTCCATGGATGCGCAATTGGATCCAAATTGAGGGTCGGAGCGGTTACCGGTGCGGTCTCCCAAACACTGTCCGATGGTAGAGCTAAGTCGTGCTCATCGTGACCATGCGGCGCACTCGGCAAGGGCTCGAATTCGTCGAAGATTAAGTCTCCGTGGTTGTCGGATGTGTAGTTCAAACTTCCAAATCTGACCTGATAGCCAGGGGCGTAGCTCTCGATCTGCTATAGATGGCCAAACGAGTTGGCCCGCAGTGCGGAGCTGCCGAGTACAAAGATCTGTCCGGGGAGAAAAGCCTCACCCTGGACTGCATTGCTATCGATGATCGAAGGAGCCATCAAGCCTAATGATGACGACACAGAGGAACTCTCAATGAAAGCACCAATGTCGGTGTCAACACCGGTGGATCTCGGGTAGGGGGTTCCGAACTGTGTGTCTAAGGCGGATGGTAACAGGAGGCAGGGGACACGATGTTTTACCTAGGTTCGGGCCCTCTTGATGGAGGTAAAACCCTACGTCCTGCTTGATTATTCTTGATGATATGAGTAGTACAAGAGTTGATTTACCATGAGATTAGAGAGGCTAAACCCTAGAAGCTAGCCTATGGTATGATTGTATGTTGTCCTGCGGACTAAAACCCTCCGGTTTATATAGACACCGGAGGGGGCTAGGGTTACACAAGGTCGGTTACAAAGGAGGAGATATACATATCCGTATTGCCTAGCTTGCCTTCCACGCCAAGTAGAGTCCCATCCGGACACGGGACGAAGTCTTCAATCTTGTATCTTCATAGTCCAGGAGTCCGGTCAAAGGATATAGTACGGCTGTCCGGAGACCCCCTAATCCAGGATTCCCTCAACGAGGTTTTAGGAGTATCCAAAAATGTTGGAATTTTAGGTGGAGCTCTGGAAAATGACGAAAGGAAATATGGCAAAGTTAGAGGCCAAGAGTTGTGATAACAAAGGCATTGGGATTTTGCAAGTGTGTTATGGTGAATTTCAAATTAAAGGAATATTTAAAATAGCTCCCTACTATCGGGAGGATATGTTATAAAGAGAAGTCACCCTTCCCTCGATTTAAATAGATCAAAGATCTATGCATTTTATTTAGATGAGTTTTACAAAATTAAAAGACATGATGACATGAGGCAATGCACATGATGCAAGGATGAATGCAACAAGCAAAAACAAATCACACCATGAAACTCGGAAACCAAGGAAGGCATCTGAAGCTCCGGTCTTGGGGTGTTACACCGGGGGACCACAAGGAAGGCTCGTTGAGGTCTCGGAGCGCAGGGGCGGCGAATCGACGCGGCGGAGCTCCGGTGGCCGGAGGTAGAAGACGATGCGGATTCGGCAATGGAGAGGCACAGAGCTCGAATGCGTCCTCGTAGAGGATGTAGTGGACGTCGGTGCATCTCCTTGGCGCGGTCTCAAGGCGTGGGGGCGACGGTGGCCGCGAGGTCGATGGAGGCCATGGCAGCGGTGCTTCGGACTCATGCGGGGAAGGAAAGAGCGGCGCCAGGGGGATGGGAGAGTGAGCTAGGGTTCGTCAGGGGGTTCGGGGAGGGGTCGCCGTCGACCTAAAGGAGCCGGGGGCACCGGATGGCCGCCCCGTGGCCATCCCCGGCCATGGATGCGGTGCGCGCGTCCAGTGCGACGGGGGTGAACAGGAGAAGGGGAAGGGGTTAAGTGGGTCGATTGTTTGGCTAATGGGCCACAGGGCCCAATATATTAGTTTTGTTTTTATTTTTCCTTTGTCTTTTTCCTTTTGTTTTCTATTTCTTTTCTATTTTATTTTTAGTTCCTTTTTATTTCAGTTTTATAAAAATTAACACTATCACATAAATTACTATTTCTAAATATACTACTGCCACATTAATTCTCAACCCAAAATAACATGGTTTAATATTTTATAAAATCCAATAGGCATTTATTTAATTGTTTTAACTATGGTTTTAATTATCTTAGAGCATTGAAGCATTTTATCAAAGTTTGGTTCCTCCACCATAATTACCTTTGCATTATTTGGCACAACCCGAACATTTTAGTTTTAAAGTTTGAAAACTTTTGATGTTTTCCTTTAATTAAATTTTGAATTTGTTTCGGTTTTGAACTAACGAGAGTTTATCAATAGTAACTAAGGTGACGTGGCATCATTAGCGGAAGTTCACTGTAGCTTAATTATCCGAGCATCACAAAGTTACACCTTTATGAAATCGGTAAACAGTAGCACAATACGAAATTACCAATACATATGACAAGCACAATAATCAGGATAAAGACCAGTACCAACCTGTGTGAGGTAGCATATCAATTACTATTTCCTTTGACTGGAAGCCGAGATAAGCCAAGTGACTGACAACAGAGGAAGGAAGCAAGCCGAGATTATCGACTAACAGGAAAGGAAGGAAGTTGTCGAGGCAATGAAGCACTCAAAGTTTTTGTTCAGTTCCACCAAAATCGAGCATCCCTGTTGGCACATATATTGAGAGTGAGATCACTATAATAGTGGGACTAGTTGATGAAACATACACTAACGAATAGAAGCACCCTCATTATCTTAATGGGTAAAGTTAGCAACATAGTAGTCTTGCTTAAAGAGAGGTATTAGTTTATTTAATCAGTGTCAATTAGCTCAACATTCAAAGCATTGCCATGTATCATATGTTGCAAAACTTTTAACATGCAAAGATAAAGGAGTTTCTCATCATAGTAGCACGATACAAATAGATATGACAGCAAACTAATATGGATGAAGGCCTTAGGCCGGTACCAACCCAAGCAAAAAAGCTTATTCATGTAGTCCCAGAAGAGATGATAAAGCACTCACTGGAATCACTCAATAGTATATATTTTTGTGCACTTCAAATGTATGGTTGAAATCACTCTTGTTTACCAATGCTGAGATTATATCGAAAGATTATGAAGAACTTCCAGCAGAGTTAAAGCACTGGCTGGGATACAGTTCATTGTATTGTCTTGTGTAGTTCCACTAAAATGTATGATTGGCACAACATGATCCCTGTTTGCACAAGTAGGAACAAGGTGAAACCTTCATTAGCTTAATGAGAAAGGATAGAAAGACATTAGCATATTACTCTAACAGTAGCATCAAATTCATCATGGACAATACGCAGAAGTGGAAGGGCTCCCTGGAGGATCGTCTCACATGTAAGGTAGACGTTGCCGGAGCCCTTGAATGGCCTCGGCTTCAGCAATATCACCTTGGCACTATTTATTCTTCTTCTTCCTCTTCATGCTCTGTTTCTCTTTCTCCTCACCAGTTGGTGAAACCAAGTACATGATTGGCCTTCTATTTCAGAATTGGTTTTGTCAGTGAGGGAGTACAAGTGTACTAGTAAACAATAGCATTATTTTCTCATGGCAGTCGCAAAATAGAGATGAACACATGCATTAAATATCATTCTTACCTAAAGGAAGGTTATGGTGCCAATATGGATGATGAGGATTGGAACACAAATCTTCCTTTGTGCAGTTCCACCGAAATGAACCAACTGTTCCATTCTGACATTCCAGTTAAATAACACAAAAGTCACTTCTTTTAAGAAGTGTTTTGTGCAGTGCACCAAAAGGTCACAACAGCAACCAGGTGAAATGGATATCCATGTTTGCACAAATAGCTACAGAGGAAATAGTCAGAGTCTCAAACAATTACAGGCAAAACATTTGGCTAAACTTGTCATGGCTTATAACAGTGGCATGGCTTCATTTTACCAGGGGCATTAGATTAAGAATAGCTAAATATTTGGTATAAGGGCATGGGACAGTGAGTGCACCAGCAGTCCAGCACCATGTACCTAAACCGGGGAATAAAGTGGTGATTCAGAGTTTGTTGCCCCGAGAAACAAACATCCAAGAAACATATCTGGGTTGGTCCCATTTTTGTTCACTCTAGCCACCTACTCCTATGTTTTTCTTGGAAATGGAGGCGTGCCCCCGACCTCTGCATCATAATGATGCATGCAGCCATCTTATGTGTGGATAGAAAATCTAGTCCTGGTCATACCACTGTGTACAGCATTTCCCCTATATTTCCCTTTTCGACCAAGAGACCGGTTGGATGACCAGTCTATACTACTTTCACCCCCTATCCTTCCTGTTTGTACCAAGTCCGATGCACATACTAAATCCCCCCCCCTACTTTATTTCTTGTTTGAACCAAGTACAAGATTCGACTCCATGAAGTAGCTTTACCTCTAACAATAGAAGAAAAAAATATGTGTCGTTTGACCATCCGATCGAGAGGGGCTGAGAGGTAGAAAATGATGCACATGTAGCAACGTAGCGAGCTGGGGAAGTAGAGCTAGGGCGGTTCCAAAGGAAGATATACCTGAAGGTCATCGGGATGTGGATAGGTGGGCGGCGGGAGGCCAGATCCGACCACACTAGGGCAACGACGAAGGGTTCATAGGACCTCCCACACCAGCGCTCGGCCAGAGATAACGGTGCGGCTGGCAGTGGGTCTCCTCCCTCGGTGTCAATGACGGCCTAAACGCTACCCCTCCTCCCCTTCACCGACGGAGGAGGATACGTCCGAATCTGTAACCAGCGGTGAGGATAGAAAGACAATGTTTTTTGAAGGGAGAAAGACAGTGTTACCACTGCTATCTTGTTTAGATCTGGAGATGATGAGAGTGTGTGAATAGAGCAACCCTAGCAAGCAAGCGCGGAGGCTCCGGCCTATATATACGTAGTGGGGTAGTTTTCCTTTTTCACTCCATCAAAAAAATCATTTAAAATTGTGTACGTGCCAGGTCACCTTTTTTTTAGTTCTTGATTATTTTTTGAGATAGCTACCCACTTATTCCAAGTGGTGTTACGGTGTGCCAGGTCACACTTTGTATCGTTCAAGTCTAGTACAAGACCCTCCATTAAATGAACAACCACTCCCTCGTAAAATTTGAGAACAAGCCCACGGCTAAAATTATCGGAAACGTGGGCTGCCCCAACATGCATTATTATTTATATTTTCTATGTGGGAGTATCCTCAAAACAAAATGTGAGAGTACAATATTTATTGGGCCCCTTTGTAATTGGTGCTAAATTTTGACCAAAGATTTAACTGACAAAATGTTAGTGCATGTTAACAAAAATTATATCGTTTGATTAGTATTTGAACATAGTTTTCAATTATGTAATTTTTTGTGACATGCATGAACATTTGGTTGATTAAATTTATAGTCAAAATTTGGCAAGGTGCATTAAATCAAAAAATGCGGGTATCAAGAGGAGAGTCACGACATGCATGCATGTGTTGTAATTAATGCATCGGTAAAAGCAAATTATTGAAATATATCGAGTACAGTGCTTTGATGTGTCGCGTCAACTCGTACAAGACCGAGAAGTTTGATTACTACAACGTTCTCTCGCCTTAACCGCACCTACCTTTGGCTGCATGACAGGTGGAACACCCACCTGTCATACACGTAAAGGCAGGAGCAGTAAGTCAATGAAGCTGCGTCCCTCCCTCGCCCATGAGCGTGGTGGCTGGCAGGACTAGGAGAAGCTTTCATTCACTACACGCTCTCCCTCGCGCATGCGGTGGACATGCAGCAGTTCAATCGGTGTCAGATGGCCAGAAGCATACTGTAGTACTCCTCCACTATAGTAGTACTCCATCATTGTTCGACTTCCTGAAGAGGCGAAGAGCCAAGCGCAGTCCGGACGCTCGTGTGGCAGTTTCATGTGTAGAGTAGTCTAGGATAGCGTGTACCGTGCCTGTAAGCGTAAAATCGTTGGGGTCAGCTTCATGCTTTTTTTATTAAAATAATCTTCTAGCACTACCTTTCATCCTGGTGATTGTAGTTTGCACGCTCATCTGGTCAAGACATGAATATATTTTTTAATTTGTGGTGGTAAATGTTAGAGGTTGTAGCAAATATAGAGTATACAACAAGCTATCCCTCCCGCACGCGGTGGACGGACATGCAGTAGTGGATTCGATACTGTAGAAGTAGTAGTAACATCATTATTCGTATTCTCAAAGAGGCGAAGAGCCAAGCGCAACCCGAACGTGGCAGTTGCGAACGCTCGCCACAGTGTGTTTGGTTGCATTCTCATCTCAGCATAGTTGTTCCCTCTTCATGCATGCTCATCCCAGCACCCCTCTTCATGCATGCTCTTCTCATGCATGCTCCTAATGTGTTTGTGTTAAGCTAGTGTGGACTCATGCACCCTTCATACACCCTGCCAAACATCAAAGCATCAAAGCATATCACAAAGCATCCGGGCCCGCGTGCCATCCACCAAATCACAGCGAGGTGCTACAGTCAAGACTCACCGGTCACCCCGGTGTGGCCGTCATGACCCTTCATATCACAAAACCCACACCTTTACCTGCAGTGGTAAAGTGACCTCAAAGTGGCCTCGAAGTTGGACTAGACGAAGCAACCATCATTTTACTAGAACGCTCGTTGAATCCCTTTCTCCCCTTTCTTGAAAAAAACCTCACTCCAGGCTACTCACTTTTGCCATTTTTCTTCTGTACCGAGGAAGGAAAGGTGGGCCAATCAGTGATGCTACTATATTTTCATTCCAAGAATATTCTTTTTGCGAAGCACCAATCGATTCTCACAGCCTATTCTTTTCCCGTTTTCATTGCGATTGTGGTTTCCTTTCGATTGCTTTTTGTTTGTCAGTTCATTGATGAATCCTGGAGCACTACGCAAAGATTTGCCGGTGGACAACCCACTGGAGACAGCGCTCTCCAGGAAGCGAGCACCCGACCAACGAGTTGACCATGTTGGCGGGCCAACCCATGGAGAAAAAGAACTCCAAGAAACAAGCACTGGCCAAAGAGTTGACGATGTTGGTGGACGAACTGCTCAAAGAAAGTTGGAAGAACAGCAAGGGCCCCACCGTGCCTACCCCAGAAACTCTAATGGCCACCTATGTGAGGCTCAAGGCCGGGTTTGAGGAGATAGTCGCCGTTGAGAAGCAATATTCCCCTGGCAAGGTGATGGCCCCCATCGAGGACGAGGAGATGGCCCCGGAGGGATGGGATCCCCCGGTGAGCTGCACAAGGTAAAAAATAATGGCTTACCATAGTTGTGCTTTTTGATTATTTGCAATGTGCTTGCTAATATGTTAGGGTTGTGCAGGTGTTGGTGGACGTCCTTGATTATTCCGATGTCACGGCCCGTCCTATGGACAACGCCCCAGAGATCGTTTTCGATGTCGCGGTCCGTCCTGTTGACATCGCCCCGGAGATTGATTCCGATGCCGCTATCCATCCTGTGGACATTGCCCCAGAGATTGATTCTGATGTCGCAGTGGACATCGCCACAGAGATCGATTCCCATGCCGTTGTCCGTGTTGTGCTCATTGCCCGAGAGATTGATGACAACAAATAGTTGGTCGCGCTAATCCCTGAGGGTAGTTTGCATTATGTTTAATTACCAGAACGATGCGTGTTATCAAACCATCTTAGGGCTAGTGCACTATCTTGTGTGGGCGGTGCTTGCTACTTTTGTTTCATAGTGAATCATGCAAACCCTCTTCGAGTTGTGGAAACAGATGTATCCTCACCAGCTTTTGATGTAATATATGGCATGCTTAGATGTAAGTTTGAACTGTTTATCATATCAATAGGGCTTGTTTGATGATTCTTGGTGTTAGTAGGCTAGCTACTGTACGAGCTATAGTACTTGCAAAACACTCACCAAAGAGAAACGTTGGGGCTGATGAGCTTGTGGTACGCTTATACTGATCCATCGTCGATCGACCAATAGCCCAAGCTCCTAAAATTGTAGGCTTAGCGATCGATCAGACAATAGTTGACACAGATACATTCGGCCTCCTTTGGTTTGTAGGAATTCTATAGGATAGGATTTGCAAAGGAAAAATTCCTTTGAATCCCTTTGGTTTGTAGGAATGGATTCCTATTCCTATGTAGGATAGGAATCAATCCTTCACATTTTGGAGGGAAAAAACATTAGCCTAGACTCAATGGAAAAATTCATATCCTATGCACCAAATGACATCTCTTCCTCTACAGGAATTCAGATGCATGTCATCTCACTTCCTATGATTTTTATATTACTATAAAATGTCTATCCTATGAACCAAAGGAGGCCTGAAACGGAGGGAGTACAAATCATAGGCGGGCTAGTTTGGCCTAGTGGGTTTCAGTGATATGATGTGGTACAGTGCCGTCCAGTCTTCGCGTGTGGTAGCAGTATTGTGGGTACATTAAGTTTTCTTGAAGAAGCGGAATTCAACGAAGTCATGATGGTTCCTTCGTCCGACCAACTTACAGTGGGAAAGGTTGGGCCTGCGCTACGACCGGGATGGACCAGGATAATTTTGTGCATGGCAGTTGGACCAGGATGGTCATCGTCCCACATGTCGGTGAATGAAAGTATTCTTTCCGATATAGTGGACGAGCAATGAGTATTCATTGTTTATTTTTGATGAAAGCTATTGTCTCCACTGTTACGACGGAGGAGTGTGAAACACGGCAGCCTAGTGAACTTGGCATGTGCACCACTCCCTCCTTCCTCATGTAATACTACCATAGTGTTGACTATAAGGTTGGCTATAAGGTTACAACTTTTTCTCACTTTATCTCTATCTATTTCCTCTCAAATGTTTTTTACCTTTATTTTTTAGACACAATTGTTTTTATGCCTCTTTTTTATAGAATTAGTTTTTTATACCTAGGAGCACGTGTAGAGATGGGCTCCTGCAGATCCCACTCCTTGACTTTGTCAATGCCTCTCTCTCCTCCACATAAGCGGGATTAGGGCATGTACAATGGTTCTATTGTAGGGATGCCACATAGGATAAATGATGAGGTGGAGGAAAGAGAAATCATAATAAAAGGCTTGTCTTCTCTTATTTAAGAGAAGACAAGATATGATCTCTTAGCACAATATGTTTCACCATGTTTTTAGGAATAACTAGTTATTGAAGATAAGGCTAAGAGATGATCCATTATGCACATGTTTTTTTGTTCATCTCTAAATTACATGCAAGACTTATGATAAGACTGTCTTATCAACCATGGTACAGTTATCAACTATGGTACTACTTGCTATGAATGCGGGCAGCTGGCGTCTGAGAGCATCCACAATGTATCATTCTACTGCCTCTAGACCCGCCTCTAAGCCCTTAGAAGTTGTCGCTATACACTGCTGGACCAAGCCTCTAGGGAAAATTCTCTAGCGTCGCCTCTAACACAAGAGGCTACCTCTAAGCCATTTCTTTGCACTAAAATAATTCCCTGGCCCTACTTACAATCCCTATAGCACATACATTTGTTCAGATTTGGCCTGAGATGGTTGGAGAGAGTAAATATTTTATGTTACATATGGGCTCCACCTTAGAGGCTGCATGCCATAGCTATACATTGTGTTTCTTTTAACACACTACTGATGCCCTAAGGGGGAGCGCGCGGGGGGAGGTGATGGGGTGGGGGGGTTCTGGTGGGCCAGGGCAGTCAGAAGCGGGCTTGGAAGCGGTCCGGACTCCCGCATGGCCCACCTCACATTATCACCATATATATTTCTTGGAGTCCATGCGCGGCGGGCGGGCGATCTCTTCTCCCTCCCCCTTCTCTCTCTTCTCAGCCGACGCCCGCCGAGCGATTAGATTTCGGCTAACGACGGTTTATTCAATTGCAGTCCCACATGTTAGTGAAAATGCGAGACAACGCGTGTCCCCTCTGGTGAGTGGTGTGCGAGCCGGAGTGTTGGGGGTGCGACGCATACGAGTCGTAAGTGTGCCGCCTTTTCCTTTTGAACTTGCAAAACGTAACATTTTCGTGTGATCGATCATAGAAATCTAGAACAAAATGATGAGGGTGGTGCTTTCCCGCGCGTTAGGCGGGCTAGTTTGAGTGATATGACGTGCTACAGTGTCGTCCACTTGCTCCATATTTACGTAAGCCAGAGTCTACACTCTTACGTGGGAGGAGTGCGAAACACGGCGGATCTGATTTTGATCGAGGCATAACTGTTCCCTGAGAAATAATGGAGCACTTTTAGCGATTATAGCATGATAGTTAGGGCATCTCCAGCACTGGCCCTCAAATTTACACCGGCATCTGTCCGAGGACACTGATGGATGCCATCCAATGCTGCCCGCATACCTTTTGACAACTATATGAACTAACCAGACGAAATTTGTGCAAACAAAGGAAATTTCAAATTAACCGGATGAAATTCATTACATTTCAAAAACTTTTCCTATAAACTGGACGAAATTCATTACATATTTCGCACAAACCATAGTAAAACCTACTGTAAACCTAATCTAAACGATCGCCGGTGCGCGACCACCATGTCCGGCCATGAACCCGAGAAAGCCGACCATTGCCTTTGCCTCCTCCTCATCTGCCTCGATAACCTCCTCCTCTGGAGAACAAGGTTTTGAAGATTTCCGCCTCCATGTTGCTGCCAAGCGGCTAATCGACCGCCGATGTTTATCCCACCAAGCTTGGCGTCGACTGAGTGGAGGAGCGGTGGCCTTCCTGGGACCAGAGCAGCGGCGACCCACCATGTACTACTCTTCCTTGCTACCGGCTGCGCCTGCGCACGCGCACCAGCTTCGTGGTCGTGGCGGCCGAGGGCGGCCGAGGGGGGAGCCAACGATCTCCTTCGTCTACTCCTGTGACAGTACGTCCAAGAGAGCTTTGGAGCGAGCCCGGAGCGGAGCCGCCGATGTCCTTTGTCTGCTCCGGCAACAGTACGTCCAAGAGAGCTTTGGAGCACCAGGAGGCCATGGTTGGAGTGGTGCCAACAGAAGGAAGGGACCAGAGGAGAATGAGTGTGGGTCTTTGGCTATGGCTGGGAGCTGGGGCTCAAGTTAATATAGCGGGCAAATGGCAATGAGCCGCGGCAGATGGATGGACGGCTGGCGCCGGAGTAGGTTTGTCGGCAGCCGCGTGTCATTAATGTCGGCGGCGGATGGAAGGATAGTCGTGGTGTCATTAACGCGGAACAGTCGCTTGCACGGGGATGCCGCGCGGGTGGCGCTCTCTCGGCCATCACGCTGCTGCAATGCCGGCGCCAGTGAGAGGTCGCGTTGGGCGTGAATGCGGGCGCTGCTTCAATGACTTAACCGTAGGTGCGTTGTATCCCTGACATGTGGGCCCAACAGCCATCTGGCCCACACACCAACTGCACATGCAATTAAGGCCAGTGAATGCGGCATTGACGTTCTGGAGAGACGGTGACCATTTCAAGCGGGAAGGGCGCGCTAGCGATGGAAGGGGTTTCGGTAGGCCAGGGCGGTCAGACGCTGGCGTGGTGGTAAAATGTGAACTCATGGATGACAAGCCTTTGAAGCGTATGCGGCACGTATTAACAACCAGGCATCCATGCAACCGCTCTTGTCGCCAGCTAGCCTTCGGCGACCACCATTAGACACCACACAACCATGCATAACTTACGGATAATGGACGAATCGACCAGACACACACTCGAGTGCAGTGGCACTATGATCGGTTGCTCACGATAGTACATACTCCGTACCATAGTACCCTCTCTAGCTAGGCTGTTTTATAGATTGTCGTTGTGATGGACGATATACATGAGCAAGGTGCCGAGTCACGAGTATGACCATTGGTGTTGAGCCAGGTGAATACATGCTCGGTGTTCGCGGAGGCCTCCAGCAAACTTCTAAACAGTAATGTCACATACGCATAATTTTGGTTTTTATTTCTTTCTCCACTGACAGGTAGGCCCGCATAGATAGATATATAAAGAACACAAGCTGACGAGGCGCATGCGGACTGTTTGACTGGTCAACTAGACAAATACAGAGCTATACGCTGAGCCAGTGACCGTATAATCACCATGTCTCGTATACAATGATCAAAGTGAGCTATCAAGACAAGTTCGATGACCGACAATGAATTTTACTCGGTAATAAATGACCAGGATTGAAGGGGAATCCAAATTTCCTTCGTCTTCTATCCTTGAGCTCTTCACAGACCAATGCACTTTACGGTTGTTCGGCCACTCCACCCCAGAGCTGTCACCAAGCGTCGTTCATGCCACCATTCCGCACACTAACCGGTAAGGAAGTGATGGCATCCTGTCGCGCAGAGTTCCTCGCCGCCCATGACCGCACGTAGAATGGTAGGGAAGCGGTGGCATCCCGTCGTGCCGAGTTCATCGCCGCTCGTGACCTCACACCTATGTGGGCGGAATTTGAAGCTGCCAAGGCCAAATGGGCGGTAGAGCAAGAGGCAGCCAAAGCCACACAGAGGGAGCGGAAAAGTCAGAAAGCACTCAAGAAAAGAGAGGCCCGCCGCCGCAAGAAAGAAGAGGACACACGCGCTGCAGCGGAGAGGTTGGCGGAGATCCAAGCACGGTGGGGTGTCGCCGACAAAGCCGGGAAGGAGAACGACGGCGTCTGGCCAACATGTGAGAAGTAGTAGTACTAGTAGTTAGTGTGTGTGTCTGTGTCACCCGTACGTTTGTTTAATTAATTACGAGCATGTACCAGTACTACTAGTTACTAATGTAGTTTTTAGAGCAAATTACTAGTACATTAGCCTAGAGTCAATGGAAAATTCATATCCTATGCATCAAATGGCATTTCTTTCTCTATAGGAATTGAGATGCATGTCATCTCACTTCCTATGATTTTCACATTCCTATAAAAATCCAATCCTATGAACCAAAGGAGGCCTCTGCTGGAGTAACTATTATAGCTAACAGTACTGCTGGTATAGTAGTTTTCTTCAAGAAGCGGAATTCAACAAAGTCGTGATGGTTCCTTCGTCCAAGCAACTTCACAGTGGGAAAGGTTGGGCCTGTGATTTGACGGCTCGTTAGTAATTAATGTGGCCTCTCCCTTGGAGTTCTGCAGGCATGGAAAGTGGACCAGGATGGTCGATGTCCCACATGTTGATGAACAGAAGTATTCTATCCGACATCGAGGAGCAAGGAAACCGCGTGGTATACTATCACTGGTGATTTATATTTATTTTTTATTTCTGATGAATGCTAGCATTTCAACTCTTACGACGAAGGAGTGCCAAACACAGCAGGTGCTGGATGTCCCACACATCAGCGAAAGGAGTGGGACATGAATAGCGTGGTAGAGCATCTCCACTTCTGGGTCGGAGACCACACGTAGTAGTACTACTGTACTAGTGGTATGAACGATACAAAGGGCCAGTTCTTTTGGGCGATTCTACCAGAATCGCCCCCCTCCCCAGCTTCTCCTAGAATCACCACTCCATATGTTTTTTACAATCCTAGATAATTAGACCTTACTAGATAGGATTGTAAAAAAATATGGAGTGGCGATTCTGGGAGAAGCTAGGGAGGGGGCGATTCTGGGAGAATCGCCGAAAAGAACTGGCCCAAAGTGCGACCTAGAGAGAAAGACACGTCTAGTTGGAAGGCCTCAGGGCATACACGTAAACAAATATAAAACCTAATATGTGCCTCCAATTAATATAGTAGTAGTAGAGTACTTAGGCACGTACCCATAACATCACCGGGCATTGCACGTACACCATTTAGTGGTAGTTAGAGACAAATGCCTATATGCCACGCATGTACATACTATTTGTGCCTTTCTACTTTACTTACTACGCTACATTGCTCAGGTTCATACGTCCACTCCTGGGTACATGTTCGTCTTGTAGTTCTAGTCCCACGTGTTCTTCATAGATGGAATGATCCATAACTATGGGAAATGGGAGTCCATATCATCGCAGTTAGTGTGGCTCCCCACGATGGAGACTCGTCCAAACTATGGCCAGCCTCGATGCGGAGAAGTCGCGTGCACCGGGAAGCGGCGCTCTCTCGGCCGTCGCGCTGCTTCAAAGCCAACGCCAGTGAGAGGTCGCCTCCGCTCTGGCCGGGCATTAATGCGTCACTGACGTTCCGGGCGACGCTGACTGTTTCACGCGGGAAGCGCACGCTGGCAAGGGAGGGGGTTGGGTTGGCCAGGGCGGTTAGACGCGGGCGTGGTGGTGGTATTGGTTTTGAACCGTTTTAGGTGTAGTGCTGGTAGTTTGCAAAACTACTCAATTATTGCACCTAGTTTCCTAAGAAAATGTGGTAAAAAACGTTACTCCACAGCCCACTTCCCTTCCCCTTCCTCTTCCACCGCCCGCGCACATCCGCGAGAAGCGACCGGTCGACCCTTATATAGGAGTGGTATCACAGAAAATGCATGCATGACCACTAAAATTTCCAGATTAAAGCGCCGCTCCGGTGGGAGTATGGCGTATGTTGTTACCTTCGGCCGGGCCATGGCTACCAGGCTACAGCGACCAAAGAAGAGGCGGTGGGAGGGGAATGAATGCATCTACTTTTTGGGTTCGCCGTCCAGCTTAAATAAATGCACACCAACATGTGTACCTGCGGGTGCACAAATTATAACATACATGGCTGCTTAAGTGGGCGTCACGTAACTGGTGTGTGTGAGAGATTTTAAGAGACATAGTGCGTGTGTGCGACTCTACTCTTCGGACATGTACTCAACCTTTTGCATCGGGATATAAGTATAATGGTATTACACTTTAGCTAGTGATTTACGTGGCCATGTTAACGTGGTTATGTAAAAAATGTCACTTCCTGCTCGTGATTTGCGTTATATAATTACTAGCAAGATGCTCATGCATTGCACGGAACATCAATATGCATTTTTTACAAACACCTGTTGTGATTGACCCATGCAGGAGTAATCCCATGTGTAAAAACTAATGATATCTCATGAATTTTATCGGAAAAATGGTATCTCGACAATTTCATTGAAAAAATGAAAGATGAGAGATAAGGTGAGGAGGAGTGGAGCGTGGTGGTGACTGGTGGTCGGACTAGGCGGAGGCATGGGGATGGACGGCGCCGGCAGGCGGCAGCGGCCACCATGCTAGATTGTTCCAGAGACTTCCTTTTTTAATTGCTCAGCAATGAGGTTGTGGGAGATAAGGACGATGAATGAGGCAAGGCCTTATCTGTAAATGTGGAGAGAGGTGCGGGTATCTTTTGTAAAATTGTCATAGTTTGCTTTCTATCCATCAGATATAGATCGGACGGTCTATATTACAAGATGGCAGGCACACCATCATCACCAACTCGTTTTTCTATAAGAGTAGAGATGATAAGTTTGCTAACTACTAAAGTAAAGTGGAATTTGTCCATGTTATACAAGTAAATTAAGGTGATTGCTTATCATACGGGTAAGGTTGGACGAAGGGTGGTAGGAACAAATGATCCGCCTAGAGCATGTGTGTGTGAGAAGGAGTCTTAGTGTGTGGGGGGGTGCGTCTGTGTGTGTGTGACGCGGGGTCCTTGGTGGCGGATGTAATTTAAGTGTGCGTGGCTTCATCATAGTGTATGACAGGGGCCACCAAGGAGGGGATGCGAGAGAGAAAAGGCCCGTGGAGAGGGAAGAGAAGGTGTGTGCGCGTGAGAGGAGTCGGCATTGAGAGAACGTGTTTGTTCGAGAGACACCGAGGAAGACTACTATATATCGATGGTGCATGTAGGCGGGAATTAAACGAAGGGATGGTCTTATTGGTTTCAGGGATATAGGGGAAGAGTGGGAGAGGGGGGTGTTGGTGTCAAAACCGGCGGATCTTGGGTAGGGGGTCCCGAACTGTGCGTCTAGGCCGGATGGTAACAGGAGGCAAGGGACACGAAGTTTTACCCAGGTTCGGGCCCTCTTGATGGAGGTAAAACCCTACGTCCTGCTTGATTAATATTGATGATATGGGTAGTACAAGAGTAGATCTACCACGAGATCGGAGAGGCTAAACCCTAGAAGCTAGCCTATGGTATGATTGTTGTTCTATATGTTGTCCTACGGACTAAAACCCTCCGGTTTATATAGACACCGGAGAGGGTTAGGGTTACACAAAGTCGGTTACAATGGTAGGAGATCTACATATCCGTATCGCCAAGCTTGCCTTCCACGCCAAGGAAAGTCCCTTCCGGACACGGGATGAAGTCTTCAATCTTGTATCTTCATAGTCCGGGAGTCCGGCTGAAGGTATAGTCCGGCCATTCGGACACCCCCTAATCCAGGACTCCCTCAGTAGCCCCTGAACCAGGCTTCAATGACGACGAGTCCGGCGCGCAGATTGTCTTCGGCATTGCAAGGCGGGTTCCTCCTCCAAGTACTTCATAGAAGATTTTGAACACAAAGATAGTGTCCGGCTCTGCAAAATAAGTTTCCACATATTGCCATAGAGAGAATAATATTTACACAAATCTAATCTGCTGACGTATTCCGTAGTGTGACATCGCACCACGGCCAAGCCTTTATTCAAATCGTTTTATTGTCCCACCTCAGCGTGTCACGCGAGGCGGTTTCCTTGGCACGTCTTGTTAAAGCAGAGATCGTGTCCCCTTATTCCGGGATTCTCATCAATATGGGCGTGGGTAACCCAACCGCTTCTAGGACTCCTAGACTATAGGCAAGTCCAAACAGCCACGGAGAGGACGCTTGATATTCACCCTCTTTATAAAGGGACAAGGCTTTTACTCTTTTCCCTCCCGTGCTCAATCGAATCCTTCCCCCACCTCAAGCTCAAACACCCAAAGTTTAGGTCAGGTGCTCCGAACCTTCAATCATGTCCGGATCTAGCCTTCAAGGCCGATGGGTGCCTTCCTCCGTCATGGAAGAAGACATCAAAAAGTTGAGGGAGGCCAGATATCTGACCGCCGAGGTTTTGCATTGTCTGGCTACCCGAGGGCAGGCCGTCCCCTCCCCCGAACCCAACAAGAATGTCGTGTTCGTCTCCCACTTCCTCCGAGGTCTAGGCCTTGCTCTGGATCCTTTCGTCAGGGGTTTGATGTTTTATTACGGGCTAGATTTCCATGATCTAGCTCCGGACTCCTTTCTTCATATCACGACATTTATTGTCGTGTGCGAGGCCTTCCTCCGGTTACCCCTCACTTTGGCCTGTGGCTCAAGACCTATGAAGTAAAACCGAAGATGATCAAGGGGCAACATGCAGCGTGCGGAGGTGCCTCAATACAAAAAATGATGGGAGCTCCATGGCCCAAAGGTTCCATTCCAGAGGTGTCTGAATTGTGGCAACAGGAGTGGTTCTACATCACGGCTCCTAGAAGTGCCAAGTGGGCGTTCGCCCCTGTTTTCCGCTCGGGCCCTCCACCACAGCTGATGTCATGGATCAGCAGAGGTCTAAGCTGGGGTCCAGCCAAGGACGTGCCTATACTGCAAAGCCACATTCGAGATCTCTTCAATGGATATTTTAGTTTGGTTGCGGTAATACAAGTTATGCTGGTTCGTCAAGTCCAGCCTTGCAAACGCCGGCCCCTTCGCTTGTGGGAGTTCAATCCCGAGGGACCGCGTGTCATTCAAAATTTCCTTGGCCTGACGCACGAGGAGATGTACAAGTCATTCTTCGGACCTTAGGTAGAGTGTCCGGAAATCACCGAGGACGTGGGCCTGAGCAGTAACCGCACCGCCGAATAGGTAAGGAATCTTCCGGCCAAACATACTATCTCTCATTTGTTATTCTGAGAGTTTGCTTTTTGACCAGGACTGGCTAACAAAGGCGAAGTTGATTCGGTGTTCGGCCCCCCTCCCTGAGGGTTTGTTCAATCCGGTATTGGAAAAGATGCTCCAGGTCGCACCTTGCCCGGAGCCCTTGAAGGAAGATACTGGGGAGGATAATACGGGCGGACGCGGGCCCCCAACGCTGCCCATTCTAACCGAGGGAGCGAGCGTCCCCATGAAGGAAGATGACCAGAGGAGGAAAAGGACTGCGCCCAGGGATTCGGAAGCCGAAGCTTCCAAACGGGAGAAGAAGTCTCCCACATAGGGTCCTACCTCGGGGGGTGCTTTTGCCGCACAAAGTCCGCGGGGGGATCAATTCTCCAGCAAGTCGTAAGTGACCCGAAATACTTTAATAGTACAGGTATGCCATCTTTTTCTTCTGAGAAAATAACCATCGCATATATCTTTGCAGTTCGGACCTTAGCCCCTCTCAAATGAGCTCGTCTTTGGGGGATCTTCTTCCAGAGATGATGGAGAGCGAAACGCCTCCTCCGGACTCCTCCGCTCCGAAAGCGGGCGACCCCGAAGTGTCATCGCGGAGGGCCTCTCCGAGTCCGGTGAGGCCAGAAGATAATCCCATTGACCCCTGAAGCTCCCAGTGTCCGGCTCCCGAAGAGAGCGGACAAAAGAGTCCGGCACCGTCTGGTGTGCGATCGGATGTTCTGAGGGAGTTGGTGGGGCGAGCGGCCATCTCAGATGAACACCGTGTGCTAATGAATACGGTGATGGAGAGAATCTCGTCCGTCGAAAGCGGATTGCATGAAGCTTTTATGAGTCTACTGACAGGCTTTGAGGTACGTAAAATAATGTATGATAGTCCTGCACATGCTAGGTGTGCCCTGTGTAGATAGTAGCCCCTGAGACTCTGGTTGTCGTCGGAAACGATGGCGAACAGAGGATCATATTCCCAGGTAAGAACCATACTGCCTCTATGTGCAGGTGATGGAAGCTCCGGTTGCTAGCCGGACTAGCGAGTTTGCCCATTTAAAACGGCAGTTGGATGCGGCAGACACCGACATCGAGCTTGTTAACAAAAGGCTTGACGAGGCACAGGGTAAGTGTCATTATCTGGTAAATGCCACATAGTAAGAGCAACATGATGCCAGCATCTTTAATATGTTGTGACTGCAGATGGAGCTGCCACTGTTGAAGCCTTGCGGGCAGAACTTGCCTGAGCCAAGGAACAAGCAAGGTTTAGTAATGCGGCTGCTTTGAAGGCGGCCGAAGAGTTGAAGGCTGAGAAGGCCGCGCATGGCGAGAGCCGAGATAAGATGGCCAAGATGGCCATAGAATTAAAAGCCGCCGCCGACGGTTGCCGGGTTCTTGAAAAGGAAAACCTAGCGAAGGCATCGGACCTTGAGAAGGCTGCTACGACGAGAAAAGACATCCGCTCTGCTATGAGGGCGAATAAGGAGGAGCTGCGGGAAGCCGGGGATATTGTAGCTGGAAAATCCTTTATGTTGTGGAGGAAGTTCGGAGATCCACGGTATGCCTCTCTAGATCGGCTGTGGAGTTTGGAGGATGTGTATATGGATTTGGCAGCGAGCGCTGCCGATGCGGCCAAGTACTTCCAGGGTCAGACGGACCGTGAAGTGGACCAGCTATTTTGGACACAATTCCATTCTCCCGAGCGTCTGCTTTCATTGACTGACCAATTAGCCGAATGGGCCGAACTGAATAGGTTGTCCGGACTCGCCATGAGGTCTGTTGTGGATCAGCTATGGCCGGAAAGGCCAAAACAGAACAGCTATTTCAGCTTGGTGCAGCAGCTCCTTGACGTGGTGCCGCGCATTGATGTGATGAAGAGGTCGGCGTGCATAGAGGGCTCACGGATGGCCTTTGCCCGTGTTAAAGCATACTGGGCGGAGATGGATGCTACCACTGTTGCAGCGCGGGATTCGGCCATAGGCCGAATGGCTGTTGAGCACTACTTTGAAGAAGTTCTTGAGGGTGCTCGTTTGATAGAGACCCAATGCTCAAAAAATATTATGTTTGAGTGATATGTAATCTCATTGTAAGAGAAACTCTTTTATACATTTTTTATAAGGCTATTTTTATACTTTTGCCTGAAAGTAATATGATGCCTCCTAGGCGGCCGTTTATGTATACATGTGTATAACCTGAAAGATTGCAGCCCTCGGCTTCAACCCCCACGCATATAATGCGGAAGTGCTCGCAAAAAACACGCGTTCACACTTAACCCAATGTCTTGGTCCTATTAAGGAGGTGATAGCGGAGCGAGCGAGGCAACCGGACTATAATGCTTTAGCACTTTCACTTAGCCATAGGAGTTTGACAGTGGGGCTACTAGATAGCCCCTGGTGGCTCCGCACTCTCCCGATCCCGGGGTGCGTACATGCCTGCCCGGAAAACGGCCCTTCGTTAAGGAGGAGGAATTCTAACATTCCAACAGGTCATCGAGTGGTTGACCAGTCTCACGCTATATCATGACAGTCAGTTTTCGGCTTTCTCTACTGAGGTGCTCGTCCGGATGAACCAGGGCACAATCGCAGTAGTTCTCCTGGTGCTACCTTAGCCGGTAAAGCGGAACGTAAGGCACCAAAACACAGGAGCCGGGCAAACCCAACATTTGACCAAAGACAATGATTCAGAGCTGATGCATATAGGGCCAAACTCGCGATGCCGAACACTCCCTAAGGTATTCGCTCTTTGTGGTATAAACCGGGCCTAAATAATGGCCTTTGTAAGAAGCCCCTTGTGTCTAGGTACGTGCATTATTCTGGCGTGGCCACATGCCAAGACGTCAGCATCCTTCTAAACGGTGGATATGTATCAACAAGAGACAGTAAAAAAAGGCTTATGCAGGGTCTTAATCTAAAAAGAATCCTTAGAGCGGGTCCCTGCTGCACGTCTGCGCCCGTGTCTCCGTTGTGTCGTATCCTGGACGGGTGTAGCACGATGATCGTCTGTAAAAGAGAGGAATTTAGGTTAAAAAGTTGTCGTGCAAAAAGATAGTTTTTAAAGAAACCATGTATGATTCAAGATGAGAAAAAAATTGCCACTTGTCTGCGCGCGTTGAGCCCCTTGTATTGACAAATAGGGGTGTGACCATTTATTCGATATAAATAGCGGCGCCGGACTTGATCTGGTCTGGGCGCCTTTAGTGTGCGGCTGCCAAGGCAGCCGCACTCTCTTCGGCGCGCAGAGATCGCTTGATATTTCCATTCACTGAAATGATGCCACGTGGACCGGGCATCTTGAGTGTGAGGGAGGCGTAGTGTGGTATTGCATTAAAGCGAGCGAAAGCTTCGCGTCCGAGCAGTGCTTGATAGCCACTTTGGAACGGAGCGATGCGGAAGGTTAAATGATCGCGACAAAAGTTATCGGGGGAGCCGAATATAACTTGTAGTAGGAGGGAGCCCGTACAACGAGCCCCTGGGCCTGGCGTTACTCCTTTAAAGGTAGTATTGCTATGGCGAATTTTTGTTGGGTCTAAGCCCATCCCGCGGATTGTATCCTGATATATTAGGTTTAGATTGCTGCCACCGTCCATCAAGACTCGTGTGAAGTGATATCCGCCAATTACTGGGTCTAATACCAGGGCAGCCCATCCTACGTGTTGGATACTTGCTGAGTAATCGCGATGGTCGAAAGTGATCGATTGAGACGACCAGTGGCAGGACTTCACGGTGACAGGCGCTTGGCTATATTTTCCTAGGAGTGCCGCATTATTTTTTCCCTTGATCACGTGTAACATGTTTACTGTTTTGACTTCCGGTGGAAATTTCTTTTGTTCCCCAGTGTCTTGCTTGGGAGGCTCGTCCTCGTCTTCACTTGCTGTATCCTCCCCCTTGTGTACGGTGTTGAGCTTGCCGGACTGCTTGAAGACCCAACATTCTCTATGGGTATGGTTAGCAGGTTTACCAGGGGTACTATGGATCTGACATACTTGGTCCAGAATTTTGTTGAGGCTGGACAGTTCATCCCTGGTGCCTTTAGAGGGCGGCTTTTGACCTGGCCGAGAGCTTTTGAATCCAGCGTTTCCTGTCGTGCCCTTCGTGCTGTCTTCTTTATTCCGGCGTTTGTTATTGCTGTTGCGCCATGATTTCCCGTTTCCATCTCTAACTTCGGATGTACTGGGGTCGCTGGTGCTGCATCTGGCTAGCCAGCTGTCATCACCCGCGAAAAAGCGGGTCATGAGGCTTGTTAATGCGGCCATCGTTCTCGGCTTATTTTGGCCGAGGTGTCTGGCGAGCCATTCGTCACGGACACTATGCTTAAAAGCTGCCAAGGCTTCGGCGTCCGGATAGTCGACAATCTGGTTTTTTAGTAAGAAACCTATTCCAAAGCTTTCGGGCAGACTCTCCGGGCTGTTGAGTTATATGACTCAAATCATCCGCATCCGGAGGTCGGACATAAGTCCCTTGAAAATTTGCTCGAAAGGCGTCTTCGAGCTCTTACCAACTTCCAATGGAGCTTTCGGGGAGGCCTTTAAGCCAGTGACGAGTTGGCCCTTTGAGCTTGAGGGGTAAGTACTTGATGGCGTGGAGATCATCTCCTCGAGCCATATGGATATGAAGGATGTAGTCCTCAATCCAGACCCCAGGGTCTGTTGTTCCGTCGTATGTCTCTATGTTTATGGGTTTGAATCCCTCTCGAAATTCATGGTCCAGCACCACATCGGGAAACATAGGGGGTGTGCGGCACCCCTGTAGCTGTGTGTACCGCGTTGTTCGGATGTTTGTTGTGTTGCATTGTATGCTGGGGCGCGCTTGCGTGGTCCATAGATGGATCTTGTTGCGTCGTCCTTTGGGTGCGAGCCCTCGCATGGGTCGCGTGTTGTATTGTGAGTGGCGTTGTATGTCGCTCTGTGTTGGTAGAGGGTCGTCTATCCGGCCAGGTGGCTGCTTTGATATTTGGTTGTGGGGGGTCTGAGGCCTCCTCATCGAATTCAGGTAGCAGCTTCCGCTTTGGGTATCTCTTGGAGGGGCGATTGTCGCCGTACCTCGCTGATGTGTTGAGTATTTTACTCCATCTGATTTGGAGTGTGTCTTGCGCAGCCTTGAGCCCTTGCTTCTGCTTTTTAAGACTCCTTGCGGTGGCAACAAGCCTTTTACGGGCATTCTGCTGCTCCGGGTGCCTGTCCGGCGTTATGTCGTCCGGACCGTTATCCTTGATAGAATTTGTTTGTTCGGTTTGATTATCCGGATTGCCGTTGTCCGGCAGTGGTTCGCCTTGCTCCAGCACTGGGTCTGTGTGATCGTTATTTCTATCGAGGCGGGATTTGGGGCGGCGCTTGCATCGCCGCTTTGACTGCTTCTCGAGGGAACAAGCCTTCGGTGCGTCCTTCCGCTCCTCGTCGTCATCTTTTGGTGCGTCCACCATGTATACGTCATATGACGAGGTGGCTTTCCAGGGCCCAATAGGCGCTGGTTCTTCATCGTCTCTTTCATCGGCGTCCATACCGTCGATGTCTTCGGAGTCGAAGTCGAGCATGTCGGTTAAATCGTCGACAGTGGCTACAAAGTGGGTGGTGGGTAGGCTTTGAATTTCTTCATCGTCCATATCCCAACCTTGCTGACCGTAGTCCGGCTAGGGCTCTCCTGGTAAAGAGAGAGACTTTAGTGTCTTCAGAATATCGCCGAAAGGCGAGTGCTGAAAGATGTCCGCGGCAGTAAACTCCATGATCGGCGCCCAATCGGATTCGATCGGCATGGGCGCGGAGGGTTCGGAGTCCGGAGAGGAGTACGGCTCCTTGGAGTCACGAGTCTCGCGGAGTGCGGGGCTGGTGTTTGGCTCGATCGCCGTTGGGATCACAGCCCCCGAGGCGGCGTCCAACCACCCATCCTCGATCGGCGCAGTTGGCTCCTAATTAAGGGTCGAAGCCAATGCGGGTGCGGCCTCCAGGGCACTGTTCGGCGGCAGAGCTAGATCATGCTCGTCGTGACAGTGCGGCGCGCTCGGCAGTGGCTCGGATCCGTCGAAGATCAAGTCCCCGCGGATGTCAGTCGTGTAGTTTAAACTTCCAAATCTGACCTGGTGGCCAGGGGCATAGCTTTCGATCTGCTCAAGATGGCCAAGTGAATTGGCCCGTAGTGCGAAGTTGCCGAAGATGAAGATCTGTCTGGGGAGGAAGGTCTCACCCTGGACTGCATCACTATTGATGATCGTAGGAGCCATCAAGCCTGACAGCGACGACACAGAGGAACTCTCAATGAAAGCACCAATGTCGGTGTCAAAACCGGCGGATCTCGGGTAGGGGGTCCCGAACTGTGCGTCTAGGCCGGATGGTAACAGGAGGCAGGGGACACGAAGTTTTACCCAGGTTCGGGCCCTCTTGATGGAGGTAAAACCCTATGTCCTGCTTGATTAATATTGATGATATGGGTATTACAAGAGTAGATCTACCACGAGATCAGAGAGGCTAAACCCTAGAAGCTAGCCTATGGTATGATTGTTGTTCTATATGTTGTCCTACGGACTAAAACCCTCCGGTTTATATAGACACCGGAGAGGGTTAGGGTTACACAAAGTCAGTTACAATGGTAGGAGATCTACATATCCGTACCGCCAATCTTTCCTTCCACGCCAAGGAAAGTCCCTTCCGGACACGGGACGAAGTCTTCAATCTTGTATCTTCATAGTCCGGGAGTTCGGCTGAAGGTATAGTCCGGCCATCCGGACACCCCCTAATCCAGGACTCCCTCAGGGGGTAGCTAGAAGGAGATTGTTAAGTGTGAATGTGTGTTTTACCCATCCAGGCGGAAGTTATGTGCACACAAGAAGAAAATGATTCGATGTGGCGTTAGGGTTGAGGGTAATTAACTATGTATGGAGACATAGGAGACGTTGAATGTGCATGTGCGAGAGGTTTACATGTATACGTGGGATGTGTGTGTGCGCGCAAGCATGATCGAGATAAAAGAAAGAAGACATAAGTCATAAGATCAACGATATGGGAGAGATCGGTATGATAATATGCATGCATGTGAGAGTGTAGGGAAGAAGGCTCGATAATTGAGCATGTGTTTTTGTCTTTCAGAGATAGTGGCGTGGGCTGGAGCATGCATCTATGGCGAGCAGAGGGAGCGAAACACAACGATTGTGCAAAAGAGATCAACCTATAAATGCATGTATGGAGAGACATATATAGTGTGGGTGATAGGAAGCAAGAGTGCGTGCGAGAAAGAAATGTTGACAGAGAAACTACAGATAGATACAGAGATAGAGATGCTAGATAGAGGGACATCGGCTAGTTTGAGTGTTGGAGATGACCGCCGGGTGGTTCAGAGGGTGAAGTTATGTGTGTGTGAGAGAACGATAAAAATAGGGCACTTGACTGCATGTAGAGAGAAACATATATAGTGTGCGTGATAGGAAGCAAGAGTGAGGGCGAGAAACAAGGTTGATGGAGAAATAGATAAATAGAAAGATAAAGATGCTAGCTAGCTAGTGCGTGTTATAGAGAGGAGTCGAGTGGATCATAAGGCTGAATTACGTGCGTGTGGATGTGAGATAGATAGAGAGAGAGTGCATGTGAGTCACATACAAACAAATATCAGAGAGAAATGAGACCCCGAGAGACGGAGTTTTGTGTCTGCGAGAGAGAAAGATATTTCACAACGAGAGTGATTGATAGAGACATATGAGGGAACACAAGATATCTCTAGGGAGAGAGAGTGTGTGTGTGAGCGACATACAAGAGAATGGTGGAGAGATATGAGACCCTGGGAGAAAGAGTTTGTGTTTGTGTGTGAGAAAGAGATATTTAAGAGGAAGAGTCGTAGCTTCTCATATCTAAGGAGCGAAAGACATCTCTGTGTGAGAGGGGGTGTGCGAGTGGCACACAGGGGAATAGTAGAGAGAAATGAGACCCCGGGAGATGAAGTTTGTGTTTGTGTGAGAGAAAGAGATTTCACATGGAGAATCATAGTTAGAGACACATAGCAGGGAGCGGGATATACTTAAAGAGAGATAGAGTGGTGAAGGTAAAGGGAGAGAGTATCGTCAGTGTGTTGTGAAGATAAAATATTATTGTCGACATACAGGTAGCACGAGAGATACCCGAGAGACAATGAACACGTATAGGTCTAGAGAGATACTCCTATATAAGCATGAGTGATAGCTATATGAGACGAATATCTGGATTAAAGGGGATTCAAATATTTAAATTGGAGTTCACGACATCGATAATATCATAAAGCAAATTGGTGTATGAAACATGCATATCCATTTGAATTTGGGGACACGTGTAATGTTATATAGTTTATCAATATTCCATAGATTCTTTAATTAGAGACGATGCATGATTTATATGCAATTAATGTCTAAACGGGATTACACTATATGTTGCGTGTGTGAAACACATTATACATGTTTGAGAAGTAAAAAAACCGCATGAAACACACATTAATTGGAGACAGTTAGCGGGAATGCATACATTGGATTTCAACATAAAGTGGTTTCAAATGTTTGTAAATCCAAATTAAGATGGATACAGCCTTATGAATCTGAGATCATGCCATTTGTAAACCATATTTATGTATAAAGGGCGTTGTGCTTTTGAAAGTATATATAAAAATGATGTATATAGGATTTTATTCCAATCGCAAATGGATCCTGCCTGAAACAAAATTGAATACAAACTGGATTCGAATTGAGTTGGCACGGTAAACATGCACTCTTGCTCTGCAAAAATTTGAATGAAGCAGGGAAAGTCGCAGTAACCGCCCGAAATCAAAATCTGCAAGATGGAAATTACTGCCTATCCCTGACACGCGAAGCCTATCGGCTCGATTTCTATAGGTTTCGATAGGGGTAGGTTTGTAATTTCACTCAAACATGACATAAGCACCTCTCACCCGGATTCATACACGGTGGGCGCCAAAACACAGTGTCTCCTCGGCCGAAATCGACTCCCTCCCCGATTCATACATGGTGGGCGCCAAAAACAAACTCTCGTCGGCAAATATTCGGTGTATGCAAGATTACCGTCCTATCCCCAACCGACTAATATAGCTGTGATGTAGGAAATTTTAAATGGGGGCTAAGTTTGTAAATTTCCTCTCATTTGAGACAAGCGTGCCCTGAAGACATGGTTTCCCCCTTCCTCTCTCCCTCCATTTCCCCATTCGTACTCCATGGGCGCCAAAACACCCTCTCCACCCCAGCCTCCTCCGTCCTCCACCCCATCCACCACCGTCCTCCTCCGCCGAAGTTGATACCCCGACGCCGTCGGCCATTATAAGAGATCGACCTCTCTCATCAACTGCTTCGGACTGGGATCCTTGCATCTCGTCCTCTCGCTTCACCCCCACCGTCGTCCACCTTGCCGGCATCGCTCCTACGACCGACTCATCCACCGCGCCCTGCCGCCACCGTCTACCCTCCTAGATCTTCTTCCACGCCGCCGACAGCCATCGATACGACAGCACCATCAAATTCTCAGCAGATGCATGCACGGTGCCGCACCAGAGGCGGCACTCTTTCATATTTGCTCAACTTATTTATCGCAGTAAGAAAATAGATCGCCACTTCTTTACTCTGATTTCTTGTCCATCACTTACTTGCTAGTTGAAAGCAAACATTGGTTGCGAAGTTGCCTTTGTTCGGTTTGCACCTTCAGATTCGCCATGGCACGCTCAACAATACTCGCAATGCTTATGGTTTTCCCCTTTTATATTCCACACTAGTTAATAAATGACAGTAGACTAAATTTCAAAATTGGGTCAGTCGATTTTTGAGAGCTCGCCGGAGTTCACCGGTGCGAAGGAAGGGGCTCAGGTGGGGACGGTGGCTCTGGGGGCGGTGGTGGGGCCTCGCCGAACGAAGAAAACTCGACGCGGGTGGGGGCGGGGGTGGGGTGGGAGTGGCGGAGGAACACAGGCTGTGGGGGTCGGTGGTTCGGCCAGTGGCCCGTGCGGTGTTTTGTATGGGAAGAATCAGAGACGAGGAAGAAGAAGGGTTAGGAGACGTAAGATCTTCACCAAATAGCCTGAAATGGTCGACTGACCCAAATGACAAAAGTCACGTGATGTGATGCCCCGAGACTGTTGCGCCAGGTGTCTTCCAATTATTCGCTGTCTTTGCCATATCATTCGCTTGCGTGTTGCATCTTGCCATGTCATCATGTGCATTGCATCAGCATGTTTTCAAAACTTGCATTAGTCCGGGTCTCCCAGTTCCTTCCGTTGTCCATTCTGAGCCCAACCACACTCGCACGCGCCCGCGGCATGTCCGAAAATTTTTATAAGTGGCCAGAAAATGTTCTCGGAATGGGTTAAAAGTTGGCATGCGGTGTTGTTATGTTGTAGGTAGGCCACCTGCCAAGTTTCATCGCATTCGGAGTTCGTTTGATGCCCCAACGAATAACTATAGCGGCAGTATAGCCGGTCTATCGTCGGACGTTTTCGGTCTCTGGAAACAGACGCCGGACCTCTCTCTCTTCTCTCCTCTCAGCCCGAGGCCTTCTGCACAGCCCACATACTCAAACCTACCCCTCCTCGCGTCCGGAGCCGTTGGATCGCGATCGGAGGCTCCGAAACCCCCCTAAACCCCCTAATCCTAGAACCTGCCCTATATACGATAATGCTCTATCTACGAAAAGGTCTACGTAAGGTAACGTAAACTTCCTAACAATAATTCTCTTCCCCCCCTGATTTTCAGTGGGGGTGGGCCCCCAATCCCCTCTAATCCAATTCTGATTGTCCATGTTGCATATTACGTAAAACACGTACGTTAGTGTACGTAGGTGTAGCATTGCCGCCCTATATATACCACCTTCCCTTCCATTTTTGGGCAACCCTACCCCTGCTCCTCTTTTTTTCCGCGCCTCCACCTGCATCCAGCCGCCGCCAGCATCGTTTTCAGCGCCGGCAAGCCATGCGCCGCCACTTGGCGAGTCGCCATGGGCCAGCCGCCGCCTGCACAGCCGCTTCCCTCCACTCCCGTTCCTCCACTTGTACCCGCCACCTCACCCGTGCCCCTGCGCGCCGCGCGACCCGCCAGGACCCAGATCGGGGCCCTGGAAGCCCATCTAGGCCCGACCGCTGTGCCCCGTTCGCCCCGCTCGAGCTGGATCGGGAGAGCCCGATCCCGAGCTCCCCGCGCCGCCGCCTGACCTCCTCGCCGGAGTTGAGTACCCCGGGTGCCACGCCTCTCTCTTTCCCCTGCCCCTCCTCCTTCCTCTCTCTCTCACAAAGCTCTCTCTCTCTCCCCGTGTCGCGCATGGCCTCAGAGGTTCGTCGCGCCGCCGCATGGAGTTCGCCGGAGCTCACGACCTCTGTCATTTCTTCGCCCGGATCTGTGCCGCCCTCGCCGTCCTTGCGCACATCCGGTCAGATCCGATGCCCAGGGGCCGGATCCACCCATTCCTGTCGTCAGCCGGACCCATCCCCGCCGCCTACCGCCGTCCCCTCGCCGGAATCCGTCGGTCGCCGCTGTGTCGTTCCTCCTCTGCTTCTCGACGCCCGCGTTGACTGCGCCGCAAGCGTACATCTGCAGGGCTGGCAGGCCAGCTGCGCGCCTAGCAGCCCAACCGGTCCACCTCACCATCGACTGGGCCTTGGCCCATGGTTAGCACTCCAGCGCCCCCCCTCTGTGCAGCCTGCCAATGTATCGGCCCGTAACGAGTTTCGGCCCGAGTCACAGTTTTTTTTTCGCGAACGAATTTGTTAATTAATCAGAGAGCTGCAGTTTTCAGAAAACCCCCTGTTGTTCATGCATATTATAACTCTCAAACTGTGCATCGGTTTAAAATAAATTATATATGAAACATGACTAGAATTTCATCTAGTTTCATAATATCCAACTTTCATGCATGTTTGAAATGTTTAAAATGTTTTTTGGTTAAATTTGCTCATATGCCATGATAAATGCTTTATTTCATAACTAAATAACCGTAGCTCCAAACCTAACAAACTTTATATGTAAATGGGGTAGAAAATGCCTAGTTTAACATGGTGGCTTTACTTTACATGTTTAACAACTCTAAAATATGGTTTAGGGCAGAACAGTACCAAACCTTAAAATATGCATATGGGGTTTTGCCGGAATTGTTGTTTGTTATTTCCGGACTCATTTAAACTTGCCTAGATAGGTAGTTTTCATATGCCTCACCCCTTGCCATGGTTAACAACATTTAATATTGTTGAGTACATAAACAGGAGAGAACTAAATAATTGATGTGGTGTTCCGTCAATATGCAACTCGTTGCATATTGAGCTCCACTTAACTTGTAGTTTTGCCTGTGCACTTTGCCATGCCATGCTTCTTTAATCCGAACATGCATCATACCTGTTTGTGCATCATGCCATGCTTATGTGATGTTTGTTTACTATGTTGGTTGCTTATTTCCGGTGTTGCTTCTTCGGGTTGGTTCCGATAACGTCGCGTTTGTGAGGATTCGTTTGACTTTGTCCGTTTGTCTTCTTCATGGATTCGTTCTTCTTCCTTGCGGGATCTCAGGCAAGATGACCATACCCTTGAAATCACTTCTATCTTTGCTTGCTAGTTGCTCGCTCTTTTCCTATGCTGCGATACCTACCACTTGCTATATCATGCCTCCCATATTACCATGTCAAGCCTCTAACCCACCTTTCCTAGCAAACCGTTGTTTGGCTATGTTACCGCTTTGCTCGGCCCCTCTTATAGCGTTGCTAGTTGTAGGTGAAGATGAAGTTTGTTCCATGTTTGGAACATGGATATGTTGGGATATCACAATATCTCTTATTTATATTAATGCATCTATATATTTGGTAAAGGGTGGAAGGCTCGGCCTTATGCCTGTTGTTTTGTTCCACTCTTGCCGCCCTAGTTTCCGTCATACCGGTGTTATGTTCCTTGATTTTGCGTCCCTTACGCGGTTGGGTGTTATGGGGACCCCTTGACAGTTCGCTTTGAATAAAACTCCTCCAGCAAGGCCCAACCTTGGTTTTACCATTTGCCTCACCACCACCTACTTTTCCCTTGGGAGTCGCGCTCCCTAGGGTCATCTTTATTTTAAGCCCCCGCCCCCGGGCCAGTGCTTGTCTAAGTGTTGGTCCGAACCGAGTAGACCGCGGGGCCACCTCGGGGAAACTTGAGGTTTGGTTTTACTCGTAGGATGTCTCATCCGGTGTTGCCCTGAGAACGAGATATGTGCAGCTCCTATCGGGATGTCGGCGCATCGGGCGGTCTTGCTGGTCTTGTTTTACCATTGTCGAAATGTCTTGTAATCGGGATTCCGAGTCTGATCGGGTCTTCCTGGGGGAAGGAATATCCTTCGTTGACCGTTAGGGCTTGTGATGGGCTAGGTTGGGACACCCCTGCAGGGTTTGAACTTTCGAAAGCCGTGCCCGCGGTTATGTGGTAGATGGGAATTTGTTAATGTCCGGTTGTAGAGAACTTGACACTTAACTTAATTAAAATGCATCAATCGCATGTGTAGCCGTGATGGTCTCTTGTCGGCGGAGTCCGGAAAGTGAACATGGTTCTTGTGTTATGCTTGAACGTAAGTAGTTTCAGGATCACTTCTTGATCACTTCTAGTTCATGACCGTTGCATTGCTTCTCTTCTCGCTCTTATTTGCGTAAGTTAGCCACCATATATGCTTAGTGCTTGCTGCAGCTCCACCTCACTACCCTTTCCTACCCATAAGCTTAAATAGTCTTGATCTCGCGGGTGTGAGACTGCTGAGTCCTCGTGGCTCATAGATACTTCCAAATAGTTGCAGGTGCTGATGATACCAGTGTAGATGACGCAACTGAGCTCAAGTGGGAGCTCGATGAAGATCATGTTCATTGTGTTGTTTCGTTTCCAGTTGATTAGTAGTGGAGCCCAGTCGGGTCGATCGGGGATCTAGCATTTGGGGTGGTCTTTCTTCTATTTTGGTTCCGTAGTCGGACCTTGATTGTATTCTGGATGATGTATGTTTAACTTGTATTTGTGTGAAGTGGCGATTGTAAGCCAACTCCTTATCCCTTTCTTATTCAGTACATTGGATGTGTAAAGATTACCCCTCTTGCGACATGCCTACCATGCGGCTATGCCTCTAAGTCGTGCCCCGACACGTGGGAGATATAGCCGCATTGTGGGTGTTACACGCGACTTGCATGCAAACATGCATAATATGCTTCCTCTTTTGTTCTTTAACATGTTCCTCTTCTGTTCTTCTTTAGTAAGCACAGTATGTTCCTTGTCAGGAAGGGGAGCAGGGACATCTGTAGTCGACACCTCTAGTGGGCCGGTTCTGCTAAATGATTTCACACTTCGAGTTGGTCTGCCATAATACCCCGGAAATGGTGGGAGCCGCGCGGTCTTTAATAGACTAAACTGATGGTAACAGTTGTGCGCCTACAGATGAATAGAGCTGGCATGTAGGTGATCGATAGGTTGCATATTAGTAGCGGCAAAACCCTATGTTTTCCAGCTAGTTCCGCTTTCCCAATTTATTTATGGTGGTTATGTTGTACCCCTATTATCTACACTATGATTTGTCTACTGGCTCTTGATACGTCTCCAACGTATCTATAATTTATGAAGTATTCATGCCATGTTTACAATAGTTTTATATGATTTTGGTATGATTTGATTAGAACTAACCCGGACTGATGTTGTTTTCAGCAGAACTACCGTGGTGTTGTTTTTGTGCAGAAATAAAAGTTCTCGGAATGCGATGAAAATCAATGGAGAATTTTTCTGGAAAATATAAAAAATACTGGAACAAAAATCTACCGGAGGGGAGTCCTATGGGCCCCACGAGGGTGGGGGGCGCGCCCACCCCCTAGGCGCGCCCCTATGCCTCGTGGACTACCCGTGGGGCCCCTGACTTGTTCTCGATGCCAACCTCTCCTATAAATACCCAAACCTCCAGAAGTTAACCCATATCGGAAGTTCCACCGCCGCAAGCCTCTGTAGCCACGAGAAATCAATCTAGGCCCTCAATGGCACCCTACCGGAGGGGGCCATCATCACCGAAGGCTATGGAGGAGGATCTCGGTGGGGCCATCATCACCATGAAGGCCAAGATTCAGAGGGAGAACCTCTCCCCATCTAGGGGGAGGACGTGGAGGAGGAAGCACAAGGGGGAGAACCTCTCCTCCTCTCTCTCGGTGGCGCCGGAGTGCCATCGAGAGGGGAATCATCGTCGTGGTGATCGTCTTCATCAACATCACCATCATCATCACCATCCTCATCTCTTTTACACGGTCCACTCTCTTGCACCCCGTTGTAATCCCTACTTGAACATGGTGCTTTATGCCACATATTATGGTCCAATGATGTGTTGCCATCCTATGATGTTTTGAGTAGATATCCTTTGTCTTTGGGTTGATTGATGATCTAGATTGGTATGAATTGTATGTTTTATTTTGGTGCTGTCCTATTGTGCCCTCCGTGTCGCGCAAGCATGAGGGATTCCCGCTGTAGGGTGTTGCAATATGTTCATGATTCGCTTATAATGGGTTGCTTGAGTGACAGAAGCATAAACCCGAGTAAGGGGGCTGTTGTTGGGGAACGTAGTAATTTCAAAAAATTTCCTACGCACACGCAAGATCATGGTGATGCATAGCAACGAGAGGGGAGAGTGTGATCTACGTACCCTTGTAGACCGACAGCGGAAGCGTTAGCACAACGCGGTTGATGTAGTCGTACGTCTTCACGGCCTGACCGATCAAGCACCGAAACTACGGCACCTCTGAGTTTTAGCACACGTTCAGCTCGATGACGATCCCCGGACTCCGATCCAGCAAAGTGTCGGGGAAGAGTTCCGTCAGCACGACGGCGTGGTGATGATTTTGATATACTACCGTCGCAGGGCTTCGCCTAAGCACCGCTACAATATTATCGAGGACTATGGTGGAAGGGGGCACCGCACACGGCTAAGAATATGATCGCGTGGATCAACTTGTGTGTCAAGGGGTGCCCCCTGCCCCCGTATATAAAGGATCAAGGGGAGGAGGCCGGCCGGCCCTCTATGGCGCGCCAAGGAGGAGTCCTCCTCCTAGTAGGAGTAGGACTCCTACTAGGAGGGGGAAAGAAGTGGGGAGGGAGAGGGAAAGGGGGGCGCCGCCCCCCTCTCCTCGTCCAATTCGGACCAGGGGGGGAGGAGGCGTGCGGCCCACCTTTGGCTGCCCCTCTCTCTCTCTCCACTAAGGCCCATATGGCCCATTACTTCTCCCGGGGGGGTTCCGGTAACCCTCCGGCTCTTCGGTTTTCTCCAAAATCACCCGGAACACTTCCGGTGTTCGAATAAAGCCGTCCAATATATCAATCTTTATGTCTCGACCATTTTGAGACTCCTCTTCATGTCCGTGATCACATCCGGGACTCCAAACTAACTTCGGTACATCAAAACTCATAACCTCATAATATAACTGTCATCGAAACCTTAAGCGTGCGAACCCTACGGGTTCGAGAACAATGTAGACATGACCGAGACACGTCTCTGGTCAATAACCAATAGCGGAACCTGGATGCTCATATTGGCTCCTACATATTCTACGAAGATCTTTATCGGTCAGACCGCATAACAACATACGTTGTTCCCTTTGTCATCGGTATGTTACTTGCCCGAGATTCGATCGTCGGTATCTCAATACCTAGTTGAATCTCGTTACCGGCAAGTCTCTTTACTCGTTCCGTAATACATCATTTCGCAACTAACTCATTAGTTGCAATGCTTGCAAGGCTTATGTGATGTGCATTACCGAGAGGGCCCAGAGATACCTCTCCGACAATCAGAGTGACAAATCCTAATCTCGAAATACGCCAACCCAACATGTACCTTTGGAGACACCTGTAGAGCACCTTTATAATCACCCATTTACGTTGTGACGTTTGGTAGCACACAAAGTGTTCCTCCGGCAAACGAGAGTTGCATAATCTCATAGTCATAGGAACATGTATAAGTCATGAAGAAAGCAATAGCAACATACTAAACGATCGGGTGCTAAGCTAATGGAATGGGTCATGTCAATCAGATCATTCACCTAATGATGTGATCCCATTAATCAAATAACAACTCCTTGTTCATGGTTAGGAAATATAACCATCTTTGATTAACGAGCTAGTCAAGTAGAGGCATACTAGTGACACTCTGTTTGTCTATGTATTCACACATGTATTATGTTTCCGGTTAATACAATTCTAGCATGAATAATAAACATTTATCATGATATAAGGAAATAAATAATAACTTTATTATTGCCTCTAGGGCATATTTCCTTCAGTCTCCCACTTGCACTAGAGTCAATAATCTAGATTACATAGTAATGATTCTAACACCCATGGAGCCTTGGTGCTGATCATGTTTTGCTCGTGGAAGAGGCTTAGTCAACGGGTCTGCAACATTCAGATCCGTATGTATCTTGCAAATCTCTATGTCTCCCACCTAGACTAGATCCCGGATGGAATTGAAGCGTCTCTTGATGTGCTTGGTTCTCTTGTGAAATCTAGATTCCTTTGCCAAGGCAATTGCACCAGTATTGTCACAAAAGATTTTCATTGGACCCGATGCACTAGGTATGAAACCTAGATCGGATATGAACTCCTTCATCCAGACTCCTTCATTTGCTGCTTCCGAAGCAGCTATGTACTCCGCTTCACATGTAGATCCCGCTACAACGCTTTGTTTAGAACTGCACCAACTGACAGCTCCACCATTTAATGTAAACACGTATCCGGTTTGTGATTTAGAATCGTCCGGATCAGTGTCAAAGCTTGCATCAACGTAACCTTTTACGATGAGCTCTTTGTCACCTCCATATATGAGAAACATATCCTTAGTCCTTTTCAGGTATTTCAGGATGTTCTTGACCGCTGTCCAGTGATCCACTCCTGGATCACTTTGGTACCTCCCTGCTAGACTTATAGCAAGGCACACATCAGGTCTGGTACACAGCATTGCATACATGATAGAGCCTATGGCTGAAGCATAGGGAACATCTTTCATTTTCTCTCTATCTTCTGCAGTGGTCGGGCATTGAGTCTTGCTCAACTTCACACCTTGTAACATAGGCAAGAACCCTTTCTTTGCTTGATCCATTTTGAACTTCTTCAAAACTTTGTCAAGGTATGTGCTTTGTGAAATTCCAATTAAGCGTCTTGATCTATCTCTATAGATCTTAATGCCTAATATGTAAGCAGCTTCACCGAGGTCTTTCATTGAAAAACTCTTATTCAAGTATCCCTTTATGCTATCCAGAAATTCTATATCATTTCCAATTAGTAATATGTCATCCACATATAATATCAGAAATGCTACAGAGCTCCCACTCACTTTCTTGTAAATATAGGCTTCTCCAAAAGTCTGTATAAAACCAAATGCTTTGATCACACTATCAAAGCGTTTATTCCAACTCCGAGAGGCTTGCACCAGTCCATAAATGGATCGCTGGAGCTTGCACACTTTGTTAGCTCCCTTTGGATCGACAAAACCTTCTGGTTGCATCATATACAACTCTTCTTCCAGAAATCCATTCAGGAATGCAGTTTTGACATCCATCTGCCAAATTTCATAATCATAAAATGCGGTAATTGCTAACATGATTCGGACAGACTTAAGCATCGCTACGGGTGAGAAGGTCTCATCGTAGTCAATTCCTTGAACTTGCCGAAAACCTTTTGCGACAAGTCGAGCTTTGTAGACAGTAATATTACCGTCAGCGTTAGTCTTCTTCTTGAAGATCCATTTATTCTCAATTGCTTGCCGATCATCGGGCAAGTCAACCAAAGTCCATACTTTGTTCTCATACATGGATTCCATCTCAGATTTCATGGCTTCAAGCCATTTTGCGGAATCTGGGCTCACCATCGCTTCTTCATAGTTTGTAGGTTCATCATGATCTAGTAGCATGACTTCCAGAACAGGGTTACCGTACCACTCTGGCGCGGATCTCACTCTGGTTGATCTACGAGGTTCAGTAGTATCTTGTTCTGAAGTTTCATGATCATCATCATTAGCTTCCTCACTGACTGGTGTAGGTGTCACTGAAACAGTTTTTTGTGATGCACTACTTTCCAATAAGGGAGTAGGTACAGTTACCTCGTCAAGTTCTACTTTCCTCCCACTCACTTCTTTCGAGAGAAACTCCTTCTCCAGAAAGTTTCCGAACTTAGCAACAAAAGTCTTGCCTTCGGATCTGTGATAGAAGGTGTATCCAATAGTCTCCTTTGGATATCCTATGAAGACACACTTCTCTGATTTGGGTTCGAGTTTATCAGGTTGAAGCTTTTTCACATAAGCATCGCAGCCCCAAACTTTTAGAAACGACAACTTTGGTTTCTTGCCAAACCATAGTTCATAAGGCGTCGTCTCAACGGATTTTGATGGTGCCCTATTTAACGTGAATGCGGCCGTCTCCAAAGCATAACCCCAAAACGATAGCGGTAAATCAGTAAGAGACATCATAGGTCGCACCATATCTAGTAAAGTACGATTACGACGTTCGGACACACCATTGCGCTGTGGTGTTCCGGGTGGCGTGAGTTGCGAAACTATTCCGCATTGTTTCAAATGTACACCAAACTCGTAACTCAAATATTCTCCTCCACGATCAGATCGTAGAAACTTTATTTTCTTGTTATGATGATTTTCAACTTCACTCTGAAATTCTTTGAACTTTTCAAACGTTTCAGACTTATGTTTCATTAAGTAGATATACCCATATCTGCTCAAGTCATCTATGAAGGTGAGAAAATAATGATATCCGCCACGAGCCTCAATATTCATCGGACCACATACATCTGTATGTATGATTTCCAACAAATCTGTTGCTCTCTCCATAGTACCGGAGAATGGTGTTTTAGTCATCTTGCCCATGAGGCACGGTTCGCAAGTACCAAGTGATTCATAATCAAGTTGTTCCAAAAGTCCATCAGTATGGAGTTTCTTCATGCGCTTTACACCGATATGACCTAAACGGTAGTGCCACAAATAAGTTGCACTATCATTATCAACTCTGCATCTTTTGGCTTCAACACTATGAATATGTGTGTCACTACTATCGAGATTCAACAAAAATAGACCACTCTTTAAGGGTGCATGACCATAAAAGATATTACTCATATAAATAGAACAACCATTATTCTCAGATTTAAATGAATAACCATTATTCTCAGATTTAAATGAATAACCGTCTCGCATCAAACAAGATCCAGATATAAGGTTCATGCTTAACGCTGGCACCAAATAACAATTATTTAGGTCTAATATTAATCCCGAAGGTAGATGTAGAGGTAGCGTGCCGACTGCGATCACATCGACTTTGGAACTGTTTCCCACGTGCATCGTCACCTCGTCCTTAGCCAATCTTCGCTTAATCCGTAGTCCCTGTTTCGAGTTGCAAATATTAGCAACAAAACCAGTATCAAATACCCAGGTGCTACTGCGAGCATTAGTAAGGTACACATCAATAACATGTATATCACATATACCTTTGTTCACCTTGCTATCCTTCTTATCCGCCAAATACTTGGGGCAGTTCCGCTTCCAATGACCAGTCTGCTTGCAGTAGAAGCACTCAGTTTCAGGCTTAGGTCCAGATTTGGGTTTCTTCTCTTGAGCAGCAACTTGCTTTCCGTTCTTTTTGAAGTTCCCCTTCTTCTTCCCTTTGCCCTTTTTCTTGAAACTAGTGGTCTTGTTGACCATCAACACTTGATGCTCCTTCTTGATTTCTACCTCCGCAGCTTTCAGCATTGCGAAGAGCTCGGGAATAGTCTTATTCATCCCTTGCATATTATAGTTCATCACGAAGCTCTTGTAGCTTGGTGGCAGTGATTGGAGAATTCTGTCAATGACGCAATCATCTGGAAGATTAACTCCCAATTGAATCAAGTGATTATTATACCCAGACATTTTGAGTATATGCTCACTGACAGAACTGTTCTCCTCCATCTTGCAGCTATAGAACTTATTGGAGACTTCATATCTCTCAATCCGGGCATTTGCTTGAAATATTAACTTCAACTCCTGAAACATCTCATATGCTCCATGACGTTCAAAACGTCGCTGAAGTCCCGATTCTAAGCCGTAAAGCATGGCACACTGAACTATCGAGTAGTCATCAGCTTTGCTCTGCCAGACGTTCATAACATCTGGTGTTGTTCCAGCAGCAGGCCTGGCACCCAGCGGTGCTTCCAGGACGTAATTCTTCTATGAAGCAATGAGGATAATCCTCAAGTTACGGACCCAGTCCGTGTAATTGCTACCATCATCTTTCAACTTTGCTTTCTCAAGGAACGCATTAAAATTCAACGGAACAACAACACGAGCCATCTATCTACAATCAAGCATAAACAAGCAAGATACTATCAGGTACTAAGTTTCATGATAAATTTAGGTTCAATTAATTTACTTAAAGAACTCCCACTTAGATAGACATCCCTCTAATCCTCTAAGTGATTACGTGATCCAAATCAACTAAACCATGTCCGATCATCACGTGAGATGGAGTAGTTTCATTGGTGAACATCACTATGTTGATCATATCTACTATATGATTCACGCTCGACCTTTCGGTCTCCGTGTTCCGAGGCCATATCTGTATATGCTTGGCTCGTCAAGTATAACCTGAGTATTCCGCGTGTGCAACTGTTTTGCACCCGTTGTATTTGAATGTAGAGCCTATCACACCCGATCATCATGTGGTGTCTCAGCACGAAGAACTTTCACAATGGTGCATACTCAGGGAGAACACTTCTTGATAATTAGTGAGAGATCATCTTATAATGCTACCGTCAATCAAAGCAAGATAAGATGCATAAAAGATAAACATCACATGCAATCAATATAAGTGATATGATATGGCCATCATCATCTTGTGCTTGTGATCTCCATCTTCGAAGCACTGTCGTGATCACCATCGTCACCGGCGCGACACCTTGATCTCCATCGTAGCATCGTTGTCGTCTCGCCAATCTTATGCTTCCACGACTATCGCTACCGCTTAGTGATAAAGTAAAGCATTACAGCGCGATTGCATTGCATACAATAAAGCGACAACCATATGGCTCCTGCCAGTTGCCGATAACTTGGTTACAAAACATGATCATCTCATACAATAAAATTTAGCATCATGTCTTGACCATATCACATCACAACATGCCCTGCAAAAACAAGTTAGACGTCCTCTACTTTGTTGTTGCAAGTTTTACGTGGCTGCTACGGGCTTAAGCAAGAACCAATCTTACCTACGCATCAAAACCACAACGATAGTTTATCAAGTTGGTGTTGTTTTAACCTTCGCAAGGACCGGGCGTAGCCACACTCGGTTCAACTAAAGATGGAGAAACTGTCACCCGCTAGCCACCTTTGTGCAAAGCACGTCGGGAGAACCGGTCTCGTGTAAGCGTACGCGTAATGTCGGTCCGGGCCGCTTCGTCCAACAATACCGCCGAACCAAAGTATGACATGCTGGTAAGCAGTATGACTTATATTGCCCACAACTCACTTGTGTTCTACTCGTGCATATAACATCAACACATAAAACCTAGGCTCGGATGCCACTGTTGGGGAACGTAGTAATTTCAAAAAATTCCTACGCACACGCAAGATCATGGTGATGCATAGCAATGAGAGGGGAGAGTGTGATCTACGTACCCTTGTAGACCGACAGCGGAAGCGTTAGCACAACGCGGTTGATGTAGTCGTACGTCTTCACGGCCCGACCGATCAAGCACCGAAACCACGGCACCTCCGAGTTTTAGCACACGTTCAGCTCGATGACGATCCCCGGACTCCGATCCAGCAAAGTGTCGGGGAAGAGTTCCGTCAGCATGACAGCGTGGTGACGATTTTGATATACTACCGTCGCAGGGCTTCGCCTAAGCACCGCTACAATATTATCGAGGACTATGGTGGAAGGGGGCACCGCACACGGCTAAGAATATGATCACGTGGATCAACTTGTGTGTCAAGGGGTGCCCCCTGCCCCCGTATATAAAGGATCAAGGGGAGGAGGCCGGCCGGCCCTCTATGGCACGCCAAGGAGGAGTCCTCCTCCTAGTAGGAGTAGGACTCCTATGTAACACCCTCGATGCGGCTATATCTCCCACGTGTCGAAGCACGACTTAGAGGCATAACCGCATTGAAAGCAATGTTGCAAGTGAGGTAATCTTCACACAACCCATGTAATACATAAGGGAAAGAGATACATAGTTGGATTACAATCGCCACTCACACAATTACAAGAATAAAGCATTACATCATCCAGATACAATCAAGGTCTGACTACGGAACCAAAATAAAAGAAGAACCCCAAATGCGACAAGGTCCCCGATCGACCCCAACTGGGCTCCACTACTGATCAACTAGAACGAAACAACACAAAGGACAAGATCTTCATCGAGCTCCTCCTTGAGCTTGGTTGCGTCATCTGCACGGACTCATCGGCACCTGCAAGCTGGTTTTGGAAGTATCTGTGAGCCACGGGGACTCAGCAATCTCGCACCCTCGCGATCAAGACTATTTAAACTTAAGGGTAAGGTAAAGGTATGAGGTGGAGCTGCAGCAAGCGACTAGCATATATGGTGGCTAACATATTCGCAAAAGAGAGCGAGAAGAGAAGGCAAAGCGCGGTCGAGAAGCTATGATCAAGAAGTGATCCTAAAACAACCTACGTCAAGCATAACTCCAACACCGTGTTCACTTCCCGAACTCCGCCGAAAAGAGACCATCACGGTTACACACGCGGTTGATGTATTTTAATTAGGATTAACTTCAGGTTTTCTACAACCGGACGTTAACAAATTCCCATCTGCCCATAACCGCGGGCACGGCTTTTGAAAGTTCAAATCCCTGCAGGGGTGTCCCAACTTAG